>NC_083523.1:7415625-8645312 GCF_032362555.1 Amyelois transitella
CGCGTAGCAATCCAAAACTTGTAAAAAAGTTATCAAAAAATACAATATGATCTTTAGGATCTGCACCCAGTTTGTTTAGCAAAGTTTTTACTACCCTGGATCCTAATGGTTCATTGTTGACAATATTAGTAGAGGGTGATTTGCCGCAATAAATATCAAAAGCATAACAGTATCCATCCGCGCTAGAAACCATCCAATTTTTATATCCGAAACGTACGGGCTTTCCGCGAATGAACTGTTTTGAAGGATGACGACCGAAGTATTTGATCATTGATTCGTCGATGGACAAGTTTGTGTGAAAGATTCCCTATTGCATATATTTTTTCATGAGTATATCACCAAGAGGTCGTATTTTGAACATTTTATCCGATGTCTCAGCAGCGACTTCATTGTCACAAAAGTGAAGGAACTTTTTTATCTCTAAGAAACAGTTTCTAGTCATTGCTTTAGATACAATGGGTACGTTACAATCCTCATCCAAAGACCAGTAAAGACGCTCCCTAGGTAAAGTGTGATAACCGGTTAGAAGAAGGATGCCTAAAAATGTTTTCAATTGTTCTTCTGTAATATCAAAATCATGCTTATTTTTTTGTGCGGAATACAATTTAGAATTTTGAATGATCATGGAAATTATCTCGTTATCAAACATTTTTTCAAAAATTGCAACAGGATTTAGGTCTTTTAGATCGCTAACCATCTTTTCGCGTCTTTCTTGGACATTATTTTCATCAAATATTATGGAATCATAGGTAGGGTGGCATTTACGCCAACGAGGACCTGGAAGGTTATCGGTTCGTCTTTTCTTTGCTGCAGTCGTCGCTAAAGGTTCTTCATCACTACTATCCCATTCATCATCATTCCTGTTGATAAAAACTTCAACATTTCCCGGTATGTCCTTAGGAAAATCATTGGTCATGATTTTGTCATCGTCGCCTTCCTCTTCATCAGTGAGAACACTAGGTTCCGGAGGCAGAGCAACTAAATCTACCTCTACATCTGAACCATCTTCTCTCATAATAGCCTCGATAGCTTCTTGAAGCCCCTGATAGTTATCGCTCGATGAAAACTTTCCTTTAGACATGTTTGTTCAAAGTCGACTTCTGCAAAAAATAAAAGATTGTCTGATTCGTCTAGTGCCCGTCATCCTCAATTGAGGACGCCTAAGTGTCAATCCACTTTATTTTCAATACAGCCTTATAGTTCACCAAATGTTGTCTTTATTACTTAGTTACAAATATTTTCAACAAATGGATGTGAAAAAATTACTACTGTCGAATGAATAGACCAAAATAATAGTACTTACAGTTATCGCGTAGTGAAGTTCAACAATTTTGTTTATTTGAGACACTATATTATCAAATTTAATCTAGTTTATGTCAAACAACTATTAATAATCCGTGTGCTCATCAATAACGTTTCAATTACTAAAATAAATGTCACATTCGTATAAAAACAAAAAAAGTTGAGGGTAGATTTGTAAGCGTTCCCAATTGGGTACGGTGAGCGCATATGAGTTGTACTTTACTAATAGATTAGATATGACATGCAGGTAAAGTTTCGTGTGATTCCCGGTACCAATAAAAAAAAGAATAGGACTAGGTACTCCATCTCTTTCCCATGGATGTCGTAAAAGGCTATGGGCTAGCAACCTGTCACTATTTAAATTACAATTTTATCATAAAGCCAAACAGCTGAAAGCAGTCTTTCAGTCTTTTCAAGACTTTTGTCTCTGTCTACCCAGCAAGACGTGATTATACTTATATATGTATGATACAGGTAAACTATAATATCTACCTGTTCTCTCTTTATTATAAATCGTGGGTCTTCCACCTCGAATAGAATTCTCAAAACAAAAGGGGAGCTATCCGTACCTCGTTCCCTTTTAATTAATGGCAAGAGTTTTTCTACCTTTTGTTACTGCCGGAAGGGCGGCTAATTGTCCCTAATTAATTGAGGCGTATTTTTAAAACCCCTTTCATTCCCTTTGTGTAGTACCTACTTTCTGTTTAAAGTTTACCCTGATTCGGAGCTCAGTTAATTGGTCTTTTATTGTTTTATCTGGTTTGTTGTGTTTGTCTTTAATGGCAGTGGACACGCCTGTTATGTTAACTTGGTAAGAAGATCGAACAGTTGTTATTGGATGATGACTGTTTGTCAGTATATGTATAATGCCACGGCCGTGATACCCTATACTTGGATCTTAAAGTATTCAGTTAAATTAATTGATTTTGGGGTTTCGCTTAATTTGACAATAACATGACAAGCGCCGAGGTTAAAGAAAAATCGGAAATATAAAAAAAATATATTTAATGTGTCTTTTTAATTTAATGGAAGTAAAAAGAATGTAGTGACTGCTCTATAAACACGCAACCTTTGCAATGTCATGAAGCTGGTAAACAAACTAAAATAGGATATTTTTCGTATCCTTTCTCATTCAGGGTCTCTCCCTTAATGCACGCCTAGACCACATAAGAAACCTTCATGCAATATTTAAATTTTCTAGCCCCAGCGGTTTGGACTGTGTGTTGTCTGTCAGGCAATCAAACAGTTAAAAACGGCAGGGTTTTAGCTCGAAAGTACCCGAAACCGCCGAGCTTGCATGAAGAGAGTTACCTATGAATGTGGATGAAGCGAAGGAAGTATGCAGAGATCATGGCAAGTGGAAAGAGGTCGTCTCTGTCTACCCCTCCGTGATTTTATGTATGTATATAGATAGAAAGACTAGGATGAGAATATCTAGTGTCTTGTGACACGATTAACTTGTCTGTTATTTCCATTTTTATGTAAGAAATTGAAAAAAATACACACTATTAACGTAGAGTACCTACAATGAAAAATTACGTAACCTTAAAGTTTTGAATTGACAAAATTTCATCATTCCTTAGTAGGTACGTCTAATAAAGAATTTCGCTATTCTATAAATTTCTTTACTCTTTGGGGAACAACTTTGGGTACAGAACCTTTAAAATGAATCGTAATAGGTAAAATCCCTTCAGGAATCAATAACAATGCTTTCAGCCCATAGATTAGAAATATAACAGGCATTATCTAAAACATTATCGTCGATAATCCGCGCCCTGTCAACAACCATATAGGGAAACAAGGCAGAGTGCTCGGATAACGTTAAAAAGATTAGAATGTCCATTAAATAAGTAGCTATCAATTACCGTACTTCGAGCTGATAATTTGTAACATATTGATAAAGTATTCGGCAGTGCCAAACAAGCAGTCGATATGTGCGCGTGTCGCCAAAAAAAGTCATCCTTCTTCATAGAAGATATCCTTAAAGATACGACGAAGAAGCCTTATAAAAACCTAAGCAATGAGCCATCTAAACCATTGGTTTGTAACAAACCAGTTGAAGCTATTGATGTTGAAAAAGATGAAGTAGATGACAAAGTGACTAAGATAGAATATTCACGCGAGGTACACGATGAATTGGATTGGAGTAATGCCAAACTGGAACAAAGAAGGAACACGTATCCATTGTATCCTACTCCGATGAAAGCTAACATCCCGTGGCCTCAATATAGAGTAAAGGACCCAATATCGTACCCTGTGGCACCCCGGCATTCTTTTAGTTACTACAGCGACCCATTACTCAATACGGATCAAATTTTGCGAAGCCAGTTAGCTGCGAATAGATTTGTGACGCATCCATTCACGATACGACAACCATATGCTTTCGAGAGAGGTGAGAAAATATTGTCAATTCTATATCATAACTTGTTTCAATTCCGAAGCTTACCTTATCTGCCAGACTCACTGTATTAAAAAAATCAACTCTTGATCCTCAAATTTGCTTCGCCACATGTCTTCCTGACCGATATTATTATCCAATGAGACCTTTATATCAACCTTATCAATTACCACTAAATAAATAAAAAATAACAGATTAAACCCCGATTAGACCTGTATTTGCTGATATTGATTCTACTACATCACGATTGCTTTTTTTTATTTTATCTAATCACTTTTCAAAATTACATACATATAATAACGTCTATATCCCTTGCGGGCGGACAGAGCCAACAGCCTTGAAAAGACTCATAGGCCTTGGTCAGCTGTTTGGCTTAATGATAAAAATTGAGACACATATAGAATACTCTCAAATAATTTTGAAAAAATTCAACTTTGTATTGTCTGTCCAAAACGAAACACTCTTTATTATTCTTGATTCGTCTTACTTCTAGTCAAGGCTTTTTTTAACTTTCAAGTTTCTTAGTAGGTAATCCTTATACTACATAGTCTAATGACTATGACGTATGACAAAGACTGAAAAACACTATCACAGAAAAAAACATAAAGTTTATAATAGGTAGGTATCCATTTCCTATTTGGATAGCAATGAAAATGAAAAATTCTTCTTTTAGGCGATGGGCTAGCAACCTGTCACTACTTGAATCTCAATTCCATCTTTAAGCCATGCTGAACGTGGCCTTTCAATCTTTTCGAGACTATTGACTCGGCCTACTCCGTAAGGGAAAAAAATTGATTATCTACATGTATGTAGCAACCTGTAGTGGAAGCGATGTATCGGCTTGACCGCTACCAAAAAGATCTTCATATCTGAGGACTGAGGGACCTCGGCTCCGACGATGTTGTTTATATGCTGCAATCCGTGGAAACTTTGTTATCACTAAAGCATACTCGCTTGTATTGGCTGATGATATACCTTGATTGGCTGATATTGAGATGACCTCAGACCAATAAATTTGTCCTCTCTCCCTCATCTTGACGTGTTCCCACGTGTGTCTTCAGTCATCAAGGTTCGGGGCCTGGGGGCCGCTTTTCTCTTTCCATGTCATTTGGTCTACAGCGTCTTCAGTTCTAAGATCATTGGCACGCATTACATCGCGACATCTTCCACAGTGCCATCATCATGTTGCAGCCCGTGGTGGGGGGTAGGTGGACGTCGGAAAGGGGGGCAGGTGCGGTTCAGTGCGGCTCAGACAGGCGCATTGGAAAGACGCTTCGGAGCCAGCAAGTATCTAAGTCCTGATGAGAGAAGAGCGCTGGCAGCCTCGCTTAGGCTTAGTGATCGACAGGTAAGATTTCCTACCAAATTTTCTGTTAACTTAACCCGACTTGAGCCCTGCTATCATTGTGTCTGTCAAACGTATTTTGTGCCTTTAAACATAGAAGTGACGTATCTGTACACTGTGTTTAGTTAATTATAATTAGTAGTAGCAAACGACCTGCTAAGCTAATAGTCACCAGGACAGTTAGCCCCTATTAATTATCTTTCTGCGTTATATGAGACTGTTCCGACCACTTCGGAGAGGAGCCAAGGGTCCGCTTGTGACCGCAATCCTGGAAAGGTTAAGTCAACAATATTTTTTCTTTAGTCTGAGAGCGATTACACGTAGTGACTCCCGTATAAGCTCCGCAACCTCGCATTAGAACTTGACTTATATTGGATCATGGTCACATCGTTGCCTATGCTGGTTTCCTCATGATGTTCTTTCGCTTAGTTGTACAACCGTTTAATTTCAGGTGAAAACTTGGTTTCAAAACAGGCGTGCCAAATGGCGACGCACAACTCCAGATTCAGCTGACGCGGGCAGCCCTGACACCGCGGACGAAGTTTCGGACGATGACGTCATCTGACGTTCACCTCGCGACGTCATGTGACGTCAATGAAATGACCGGCCATTAACAGCACAGCGCTGAGGTCTTGGTCTGGATCGAATTAAAATAGACGACTTGGCGATTAAATTACTTACAGCATTATCCCCTTCTTTTACTTTGAGCCCAGTAAGTGTTGGAAAGTGGACAGATTTTACCGTACAGATTTTTTCATATTTTATTTTTTATTATACTTAGATTTATATCCCACCACACAGTATCACTTTGTTAAGACATTGTGCAAAAAATATATTTTGCAAAAGTGACATTTTATGACCACATTTAGCGAAACATGCCTCATTTTGCGAAAGTGAATTATTAGCTAGTAAAAAGTTCAAACATAAAATAATTTTTAAAAAATAATTTTATTTCAAGAAACAGTGTTCGAGGAAAAACTTTCACAACAAAACAAACTTTAACGCCTTTTATAAAATTGGACAGTATACAATAAGTACTTTATTTACATCGCAAAAAACAGTGGTAACAAAAGTGAAGTCTTAAAGATTTATAAAAAAAATAGTAACCTCAATTTTATAAGACAAGTCACTCTACAATATAAATCAGATTCGGCCCCCGTGGCATTTCACGCGCGATGCAGTTTTTATCGCGCGATAAACTATCGCTGTTTCACTTTTTATTATGACGTGACACTACAAGAACATTATTCTATGGATAAACTGTTAAGAAAATACTGAATTTTAAAGTGACTGGATATATTTTATGAAACACCGATTATTATAACTATTTCTTTTCTATGGATTTAAATACATTCAATAAGATAGGATTGTATAATGGTAAAATGTCAGTAATATTACATTTAGTTTAGTTACGATACGAATATGATAAAAATGCTGGATAAAATTTATCTGAGAATATTACTTAAATTCTAATGTAAAATCGGTATAACAACATCTACCAAAAAACTTCAGTCAAAACTCCATAACCCGTTCAATCTTATAAATTAATAATTTCAAAATAATAATTAACAAAAAACAGAATTACTAACGTAAATAGGTAACCACTTTTTTATACAAAATATTAATGTCATTTGTGCTTTAAAATTACACCTATGAGACATCTAAAACACGTATCTAAAATAGTTCAAGTTATGTGTATTAAAACTTACTAGATTTTATAGTCAAAAGAACTCCCAACTTTTAAATTAAATCCCAGATAAAATCATTTAATTTACAACTTAAACTTAATGAAAAGTTATCGTACTTTTGACTAAAAATCAATTAGAAATTATTTACAAAGGTTCAGTTTTTAACTGAACCAGTTTATATTGGGGTTTAATCTGCCAATAGGAATTTGAACTTTACAATAAAATTCTTATTAATTATACCTATTGGCATTCTTAACCATTCTTATAGGGATTAAAATCACTTATAGCCGTTGACAAACAATACTGTAGACAAAAAGTACTCTTTAAAGTTCATAATTTATTTATTTTTTTAATATATTGAGCTGTTTTAATAAAAGGAAAATTACCTTTGTAATTAAATCATTACAAAATACATTATTTTAGTGTATTTAAAAACTATTTTAGAAAAAACATAGGCCTTTTATTGTATTTCGTTACTGAAAAGGTGTTACTATGGTCGTGAAATACATATAAGTATTTGCATAAAACTTTTTCCAGCTCAACTTTCTCACATATTTTGGCAGTAAGCAAGCATACTGTCATTATAATTAAAATTGACATTAGATAAGATCATAAGACTCTTTCTTGGAACAAGCAAAAATAAAAAAAAAAACTGAAAATTTTAGACTAGATTTTTGTTTTTCATCAGTTAATCGAACTAACATGCTACACTGCTAAAATTAAAAAATAAACACCTATGTAGGTGTATAGACAATCTAAACATTACAAATCAAGATATTCACCTGAGTGAAACTTTGAAAACAGCATGTTTCAAACAGTTAAAAAAAAAATATATAAATATTACAACCAATCAAATTCTCAGTTCAATACTCTTACACAAAAGAGCCGAGTCCTCGATCCTCCCAGCCGACAGTACGCTTAGCCGGCAGCGATAAAACTTTGAACATTATTCAATCAGATTTCCTTAAGGCCCCCCGCGCGCGCCAGGCCTTCAGAAGGTTATATGAAAAGTAAAGTTGGAAGAAGTGGACTTGAGACGCGAGGAGGACAAATGCGTACCAAAGGAGACCGTATGGGTAGCCCTGAAATGGAAATAACATATATTTATAACATATATGTAGTTTGGTGTGGTTCCCGGGACTAAGAGAAAAAAGAATAGGACCACTCCATCTCTTTCCCATGGATGTCGTAAAAGGCGACTAAGGGATAGGCTTACAAACTTGGGATTCTTCTTTTAGGCGATGGGCTAGCAACATGTCACTATTTGAATCTCAATTCTATCTTAAAGCAAAATATCTGAATGTGGCCTATCAGTCTTTTCAAGACTATTGGCCTTGTCTACCCCGCAAGGGATATAGACGTGATTATATGTATGTATGTATGTATGCATATATTTAGATACATACATATAGTCGCGTCTATATCCCTTGTGGGCAGAAAGAGCAGTTTTGTAAAGAAGAAGAAACAGTTTTGTAAAGACCACATTCAGGTGTATGGCGTAATGATGGAATTGAGATAAATATATTGTATACCTATACTATTATAACATATATTTTGATAGTAAACAAGGAACACAACATTCATAGGCCTGTTTTTCTGAAGAGTATGTTGATAGTAAATTTTCCGATCCGAAGAAAAAATGTTTGAAGGTTCCTCTGTTTAAAGCACTCATGCTTCATAAAAATTATAAACGACCATACCTACATTTATTCACGCATATACATATTTCCACCTATTATGACATTTTACTCTTTTTTTTGTTTGTTTAATAAACATTATTACACATTCATACTCATTTGTCAGATTTTTCTACGTAGTCCATCCACATTTATCAATCTCATATTCTCATGCAAGCTCATTAACTTGTGGTGCTTTAAACTTGCCTTTTAACTAAAATGACCCAAATTTTATCTCGGTCCATTTTGATCAAAGCCTGTTCAATCTAAACCCAATTTGTAAGGCCCATTTGATCACGATCCTATTCAAGGCCAGATTTGATCGTGACAAGATCGATAAATAAATAAATACCTTAATAGATTTTGGACCCAATTCAATCAAGTCCTGATTTATAAGAAGGTACAATAAATACCATACATGCAAACATACATATGGTCACGTCTATATCCCTTCTGGGGTAGACAGAGCCAACAGTCTTGAAAAGACTGAATGGCCACATTCAGCTATTTGGCTTAATGATAGAATTGAGATTCAAATAATGACAGGTTGCTAGCCCATCGCCTAAAAAGAATCCCAAGTTTGTAAGCCTATCCCTTAGTCGCCTTTTACGACATCCATGGGAAAGAGATGGAGTGATCCTATTCTTTTTTGTATTGGTGCCGGTAACCACACGGCACTAAATACCAACCTGCCACAAATCGATCTCAACCTCGCTGCTGTCATCCTCGTCCTCATCCCTGGAGAGATACCGCCAGACATCACCACAGTAGTACACCACGCAGTACAACAGCGGACCAAAGCCCAGCGCTGAGATACCGTACATGTAGCGGCGGAGATGCTTGATGTTGTTCCGTTTGATCGCAGACAGGCCGAGGAAGGAGAGAAGGAGGGAGAGGCACCAGATGTACTCCCACCAGAGTGGCTGAAATGATAGAAAACAAAATAAGTCTTAAATATTGTAAACAAGGCTAACTCATGCGACTAATAAGAAAAATGTTATTAATTTTCCTAGCCAAGGGAATCATGAGTTGCAAGGAGAGTGTGTTACAAAATTCTTGCACACCTGAGATTTATTTACCATTTCGTAATAAAAGTTAGGGTTATAAACTGTATTTAGTTGACCCTAGAATCTGAATCTGAGTCAACAGCTGAAAAGAGGTTGATGCAAGCCTTTTTACTGTGGAAAAATTTTATGATATTCTTAATTTGATGATACATGATTCTGTATAAAGGGATTGTATGGACCAAAGTAGATTTGACCAAGGTTTTTGGATAAAACCACCCTTACGTCCAGACAAATCATCTTTATTGGTTACGAGATGGAAATTGCTAATACAAGCTTAAACAGCAATGATTAGCTGTATGCCGTATAAATGGAATTGAAATTCAAAGATGCGGACAAAATTACTTACCCATCTTCAAAAACATGCTTTTATAATATTGTTTTAAAAAGGAAATCTTACCGTTGGTATTTGTAACTCTTCAATTTCAAGTATGAATATGTCTAGTTTGTCCAGAATGTCAGCAGACAACTTGGCGAGCATCACCAGGAACAACACATGATGGAAGAACATGCAGTACTTCAGCCGAGATTTGTTGAGGGCACTGAAAAATTAAATGACCTTACAATTTGGTCTGTCCAGGTGGTGATTCTTCTTATCACAGCCCCTAATAACAATATGTTCATCTCTTGATACTACGCTTTCACTGGGATTAGCTGTTGTATCAGATTAAGAGAGAGCTGGTGGAAAATATACTGTTATATTGATCACAAGGATAAAATCACATACATACTTTAGATAAAAGAATTACTTTTTGTCAATTAATTTTCAAATTAAAGGCGCGGAATTGTTCCGCTATCGATTGCTGTCGTCTAAAAATAATTTGACGAAACTTGGTAGAATAATGCCGTCTGTCACAGCACCACATTATAATTAATTTCCATTACCTTCTTTATGTCTTCCCTCACTAATAAATCATATGAGACTTCGTACCTTATTTGATATTGAGCAGCTATTTTCTCCCTATGCTCAAAATCCGCACCGTTCGTTCCAGTAACCATAACACCTCCACGTGAAGCCATTTTATAACAAAATTATACAGAAATATTTCACTAAATATTCTTCACTATTATTTAAAACAACACTATGAATATCATTCAGTTAATCCCTGTAATTATTTTTAATGTTTTATAAATTCATTTTTACACCATCCGCCAAAGTGCCAAATTGAAGAAGCAAAATGCCAACGTTTCAAGGTTTTAGGTAGCATGCTTCGTTCTACGCAGCAATGTTTTGTTTAGTACCAATTTATCTATTTACAATTCATTTTTATTTACAGAAAACAAAGTAGGTATGTAGTTTTCGTAATACCTAACGTTTTTGATTTTTTTGTTAGGAAAAAATTATGAGGTTTCATTTCATTAAAAAGAAATTTACAGAGCCACATAATCTTTATAGTGTGTTGATGTAATGTTTTAAAATCAGTGGTTGATTTGCGTGCAACGAAAGTAACAGTAGTTCAAAAAATAAAATAAAAAAGTACCTAAGTCATGTGTCAAGGAGGTGTCAAATCAATAGGTAGTTTTGGAATTTGGCAACACTCATTGGGGTCTGTCAAATTTCAAATAAAAATTGGCGCCGTAAAACCGAAGCGTAAAATTAAAGGTTGAATTTTTTAATATTATATCTGTGAATTTTACTTCGTCACGACACTTACCACGTCTGACGAGCGGACCGCCATAGCTTCGCCCGTGGTCTACATAACGTATACATAGCCTTTATCACCAAGATATGGAGGGAAGGTATCTGCGTTTATGACTGTAAAGGAATTTATCATGATTGGTTCGGTACCTTTTCCGAAGCTTGGCTCTTAACAACAAACAATCAAAGTTACAATCATGGGTTACAAAGTTAATAATCATGGGTAAAGTTTGTAACTTTACCCCTTTGAATTACCTATATACATGGAAATTCACGAAGTCGATTACATGAAACGGTGACCTATTGTCCATTCTCAATTTGACTGTACTTAACTGTGTTTTTGAAATGATTAGGTACTAGCTTTCACCTGCAGCTTTGTCTGCGCGAATTTAACGCCGTGCGGTAGGTATGGGTATACCCGTGAATTTCGCCATCTGCACGTGCGAATTTAGCGCCATCTGCACGTACGAATTTAGCGCAACCCACAAAAGAATATCTGCAGGTTTTTCACAAATTCCACGGGAACTATTATTTTTAGCCTGGAAGTGGATGGAAAAGTACCCTATGTCCTTATTCAGATTCCTAATATGGGCACTTAATTACGCAAAATTGCAAGAAGAGTGTGTCAGTTTATAACGTAAAGAGGTAAACTTACCTACTGTATTGCATGCATTTCTTATATAAGTAAGTATTATCTGTGAATATTAGTTGGATTAGGATTACGCAATTACTCCGCCAATTATTATGTATTTATAAGGTGGCTAGGTATATAAATTGTTTCTTGTGTTTATCATTCTTAGGTATACCTACCTATGTTTTCAACGTAGGTACCTACATGAATTGGAAAAACTAAATACCTACTTAAAATAATTTTATCTCACACAGGACCTGCCCCTGAACTATAAACTATTCCATGACGTCAGAAAATCTAGTCCAATAAATGGAAAACCGATAACTATGAGCATTGTTCCGAAGCCATGTTTTATAAACATGCTCGTTATACAGTGAAAAACAACGGACATTACGCCAAAACACGCTTATAAATTAAACGGAAGCAATGGAGGAACTTTATTGTCCTTCTAACATTAGTAATGGCGAAAATTGTACTGTTGGTCGCTCTGATCGTGTTTGTGGCTATTCAGGTAAAGTAAAAATATTTGTATAAGTAATAAGGCGTTCTTAGAGAAAGTCAGATACTTTCACTATCTTTACTTTACTTATTCTGCGTAGTACACGTTTGAACCATTAATCTTTGGACTGACCGGACATCACCGAAGGCCTGAGACTTATTTCACACGCTCTGATTAAGTACGCAATAGTTCGCAAAATTGCCGCACCTCTTGAAATATTTACCCAAGCTTGTGTTTTTAATATAAAAGTATCCTTATGCTGGTCTAATAATGAAGAAAATACCATGTAGCGGGCCAAGTGTTGCTCTTCCCGCGCAGATTTAAAAAGGCAACCTACCCGTTTTTATCTGGATCTCGCTTCCATCACTAAGCCATCCAATTTAACGTTGCTTTCGAGACTTGTAGTTAATGGTTCTTCTACCCCATAAAGGATATACCTGTCACAATCTGGATAACAATTGAGTGAATAAAATACCTATTTTGTAGTCAATAAAATACCTAAGGTATCATAGGCATTTAACGCCCACTTAATTTCAATTCAATATATTATTGAATAAAATGATTGGATTAAAAAACTGTTTAGAAAAATAGTTTTATTGTCAAAAAAAGAATACAAAAAAGTAACACATATATGTTATCAGTCATATAAGATTATGAAAACAAAGACTTTCTGAATAGCCTGTCATTGGCGTTACTGAACATACAGTTTTTAGTAACGCCCATATATTTATTTACATAATATCTTAATAAACACATATATTTCGACTTAGAGCCGTACAAAACTTAAAAGTATATTATATTATCTTTTTTTAGATAGCATCATAATTATCATTATATGAACTACAAATACTAAAATATTATAATTTTATAACACTTTCAAACATCTCGTAATTTCTACTTAATCATCTATAACAAAAATATTTCACTTTTAACATGTTCTATAACAATAGAAGATCAATTTTAAAAGGATTTTAATAAAAAATCAGATTATTATTAAAATGCCTATTGGGCGCTATTCACCGTAGGTGGCTAATGACGCCCCAAAACAGTACGTCAATTAACGCCCTGAAATGAAGTAAATTAATATTATAGCTTAAACATAAATGAGATCAGTAATCAACTTATATATCCTACGGACTATTCAGAGTATCAGTAATCAGTCTTACAATCCTTTGAAATTTTAATACTTTTTCTATTTATTCGCAATTTGAACAAATGAAGTCTTTGTCACGTTTTATGAGGCCAACACACTCCTCATGGTACCACTTCTTGCAAAATTTACATTGTCTCATGTCCAATTTTTGATTTGATTTGATTCTGAAAATGTTGTTGAACAATAGGTTTATTCAACTTTTGTGCACGAGCTGGGTTCATTATTTGCGGTTTTCGTTTACTAATGGATGGATTTCTTTTTAAAAAGTATCTTAACCAATCTACGCCGGCAATCCTTTTGGATTTATTGAAATTATTTTTTATGTCATATCTCTCGCAAAATAAGAAAGCTTGTTTTCTTATGAATTTAGGCGTTAGTGGAATCCCAATACTAGCAAATCTTTTTATCCGCGATGCTAAATCTTTTTCTTGTGTATTCGTTAAAATAGGTTTTCTCCCCAAACGTTTAATTTCTTGACCTGTTTTTAAATGGTCTCTTAAAGTTCTTCGCGGAATATTATACCTTGCCGCTGCTGATCGCTGAGTCAAATGACCTCTTTGCACAGGTTTAATGGCAACTTTCATAGTGTCTTCAGACCATGACTCCCCTCTTCTTTTACGTGTGGAATGAGATGGATTCATTTCCCGGATCTGTTAAAAGCAAATCATTATGAAATAAAACACATCGATTTTCGCCTTGTATAAATACGCCCACTTAGGATAATAGCGCCCATACAGGCTATTGACGCCCAAACCTCACGTCACGGGGCGTTATTACCCGAATAGCACCTTGTACCTAGTTCTCATATTTTCACACATAATTACAAACAAATCAATCAAATTGTCAATGAAATATGAATAAAGATATCTAAATAGAACGCTTATCACAAAATTAGACATGTAAATTACAGAAAATGAATTAAAACTTACGGATTTGTCGGAGTATTTTTTATAAGAACAGCGTGCACTGCCGGCGTCCTTCAAGTTCGGTTCACAACTGAGCGACCGATGGCCTGAGCGGCGCCGCGTCGCGTCCGCGCGTTTCTATTGGTTTATTCTATGTGTGCATGAAGTATAACGTAACTCGTGCGGCATTATCTCCGATTTTTAGCATTCGGGCGTTTTTACACATTGGGCGTTAAATGCCATACCTACCTTATTTAGAAATTGAATACATTTTGTGAAGTTTTTTATATAACGATGTCTCTCACTACCCCTATGGGAGACAGTTTCTATATCGTAATCGTGATGATACAGCTTAGCCAAGCAGCACCGAAGCCTGATGATGGCACGCAGTCGCCGACCGCAGAGTCTGCTTCTAAGAAGCCGGGAGACGGCTCATCTACAATAATCTTGGCAATCACGCCCCCTGTCCCCAAAGAAGTGGAGGTAAGAAAGAATTTTGTACTGTGCTCTTCTAAACTGTACTATTCTGCCCCCGTAGCATGGCACGGGGGGCGCCTTTTTTACCGCGCGAAAACCTATCGCTATCTCGCTTTTTATTATGACGTGAAGCGATAATTTTTCGCGAGATGGAAACGGCGTCGCGCGTACTACGTACTACAGGGGCTGATCCGGAAGTTGTACTATCATTGATGTAGCGGGAACAATAGTTCTGGCTTAACCGCCACAAAGGGAAGATTATTCGCCAGGCAAAGGCTCATGCCTAGGGAACCGCGCGACAGACGTTGAGTCGTAGGTTGATTATGCTCCAATTCGTGGGAACTTTACTATAAATTAACGACAAAACATAATATTCGGTAGATCTATAATGTGCTACTTACTAAACTTCTATAAATTTAAATTCCAGGCCAAGAAACACACGGCGGAAGCATCGGAAACGACGCCAGCAGTAGTTACAGCAGTGTAATAAAAATAGTTTAATTTGTACAAAACACCTTTGTTTACATTACAATTGTGTGTCTGTGTTGTAGGTAAATATAACCGGAATTATATGTAAGTACTTGAAACCTTAATAAAAAATAAACATGTATATGTAAGACTTGATGAAATAAATTTTCCATTCCATATGTTCGTTATTAGTAATGTTTTTTCCGAAGAGGGAAAATAAATCTACCTTTTATTTTACGTTACACTGGTTATTAATATTACGAGGGCGACACTGAAACTTTTTAGAACTGGCCATTTGTTATTTATATAATACTAGCTGTCCCGGCAAACGTTGTTTTGCCATATAAATAATGTTTAAGTAATTTCTAGTTAAAAAAAAAAATGTTAAGGGTGGACTGGACATCCCTTAACACTAAATGCTGTTTTGAGGATTTTCCCGGCAATTATTCGAATATTTCTCACCTTTTAAACCTTCCCTAGACCTCCACGAATAATTCAAGACCAAGAAAAATAAATCCGTTCAGCCGTTCTCGAGTTTTAGCGAGACTAACGAACAGCTATTCATTTTTATATATATAGATAGATAGATAATAGATAAAATTAAATCGGATTTCTAAAATTGAACTCTTTAGCAATAATAATGAGTAAAAATTTCATTCAATTGAAAATAATTCATGCCAAAAATATGAATTTAACGCGAGGAAATTTTCGTGCAATGATTTTTTATGACTTTCGGTGTAAGTTAACTCAACAACTTTTACAACTGGTTCAATGAATTTAAGCGTGGTCGGTCTAATCTCACCGATGATCTGCGTGAGGGACGGCCTTCTACGGCGACGACTGAAGAAAACATCAGTGTTGTGCGGCGTATGATAGAGTTGACAAAAGGCTGACAAACTGCAGATTCGGACAAGTCTAGGCATTGGTATGAGCCAAATGCATAAAATCCTCCATGAACATTTAGAGGTCAGGAAGCTTTGTGCCCGGTGGATACCCCATAATTTGACTAAGCCCCAAAAACTCCGTCGTGTTAATTGGTGCCGTGATATGATTGAAAAATTTAACGGAGGTGACTCAAATGCCGTATTCGACATACTTACGGGTGACGAAAGCTGGATTTATTGTTATGATCCAGAAACTAAAAGGCAGTCGGCCCAGTGGGTGTTTCCGTTCGAGGAGTTGCCCACAAAAGTGAAGAGAGGTCGAAGTGTGGGAAAAAAGATGGTGGCTTCGTTCTTCGGAAGGACAGGCCATTACGCAACAATTGTTTTAGAGGATCAAAAAACAGTTAATGCAGAGTGGTACTCCAATATTTGTGTGCCACTTGTCTTTGAAAAAGTTCGGGAAAAACGACCTCGCAGCAGAATCCTCCTTCATCACGACAACGCCTCGGCGCACACCGCCAGGCGAACCATCGACTTTTTGGAGACATCAAATGTGGAATTACTGGGTCACCCGCCATGCAGCCCCGACCTTGCACCTTGTGATTTCTATTTATTCCCCAAAATAAAAGAAAAACTTCGCGATAAACGTTTTGTGAACGCTGAGGAAGCAGTCGCTGCGTTTGAAAGGGCCGTCGAAGAGACACCTAAGGAAGAGTGGGCAAGGTGCTTCTCCCAATGGTTCCATCGGATGCAGCAATGTATTGACGTAAAGGGACACTATTTTGAAAAGATATAATAAAACTAATATTAAAGTAGAATGCTCAGTTTTTGATTTTCTAAAATCATTCAGTTTGACCCTCGTATAAATGCGAAAGTAATTATTTTTTTATTTATATACATCAAGGAAAAAAAAAAATAGAACTTAAACTAAAGAGAAATTCAGTACAAGGGCAATAGTTATTTCTAGAGAAATTGTTTGTTTGTTGTTTCTCCACGCGTTATCTACTGAACCATTTCTGTTTGAAATTTTTCTTAAATATCATTGAAGGACATACGGTACCTTTCATTCTGGTAAAATTTAAAGATCGTGTGCGATTTGCGGAAAACCTTTATTCTTTTGTAGGTGGCGCAAGTTCGCACCTAAATAGTTAATTATACTATAAAAAAATCAGATAACCAAATGAAACCAAAATAATTATGACCAACTGTTATATTGAACTGTAAATATCATAATAAGAAAGAAATGTCCCTGGCAATGGTACTTGAAAATATAAGAATCTACGTCTTTTCAGCGCACGCAGTTTTCCACCAGAACGTAACCACTTCTACAGTCTCATATTATTCCGAAATCTTCATTCAATGTTATCAATGTGCAGAAAAGAATAGTATATCCCTGACGCTCCCTCTAGAAGGCAGATCTACGGACGGTAGCGCGACCGCCCCGGCACTGCCCGCACGGTATCTAGACGTGCATTCTGTGCCTTGTATGTAGAGGGTTACCTGAAAGAATAATTCTTGACCATAAAATCATGCCGTTCCCGGAGAGAATGATTCATACCTATAGAAACGTCTCTAACTGAAAGAGCATCGGTTAGTATGCAAACTAATGTATGATTTTTTTAAACTTCGAAAATTGTCATTGGTACATAGCCGATGTGGGATTTGAAACGGTGTTTTTATTCGGATCACGCATTTAAATGGGCACCTTAACCACCGACACTTTCAACATATGTAACAAACTAATAACGTAATTTCTGTGCAATACAGACACAAAAAAAACAAACAAACGTATAATATGTATTTACCTGTGGTGGTGGAGTATGTCTGCTAGGTTCGCTGGAGAGTGGAACGGAACGTGCTTCCTTCCGTCTCCGCTTGCAGTTGGCGCGACGGTTCTCGTGCCGGCGACCGCCCGATACGCCGGTCGAAGGTTCTAGAACATTTCCTTTTCCATTTTCAATCGGTGAAAATAAGGAGGGTTTTTCAGAACGAATGAAACCGGAGTATTGTTTTTTGTCTTATCATTTAATTAAAGTTGCAGAAACAGGTTGGATTCAGGCCGCTTTTGGCCAGTCAAGGTGAAAATCTTAGGGTATAACTATACCTACGTCTGATAAATGAAGTTCCGAAGTAGTAAGCATTCCAATAAGTTTCGTTCTAACTATAGTTTAAACCCGCGAAGTGGACCTTTCATCGCCGAGCGCTATTAAAATTCTTTGAAGATGAGCTCAGGATTTTGTGAAAATCAAATATATGGTAATGCCGTGTGGTTTCCACCACTTTAGAATAGAACCACTCAATCTTTCATGGATGTTGTTAAAGGCGACTAAGGTATAGGCTTATAAACTTGGGATTCTTCTTTTAGGCGATCATTGAGCCTAACAGCTAAATGCGGCCTATCAGTCTTTCAAGACTGCTGGTTCTGTCTACAAGGGATATAGAAGTCACTTTATGTATGTATGTGGTAACAAGACATTTCACCTTCACTTTCGTCTCTCGGCATGGGCGGTGGTAGCGGCTGCGGCGGCAGCACCACGCGGTTGATACTCACCCGGCGACTGTCTATCAGCCGCACCAAGCATTCTAAAGCCGTCTGCTTGTTCTATATTTAAAAAAATAGCAAATTTTCATAAAAAATGTCGTTCAATTAAATTGATAGTGAATACAGTTTTACAATTTGATTTACTTTTGATTCGAACCTAGGTCAAGCCTGAATTTTTGTCTTGAATTCTGCTTAAGTATATTGAACTTGTCTGTATAGTGACGAACTGTGGCATAAGTTTAGTAAGTATGCTATATCTATAGATGGCGACCATAGCAAGTACGCAGCTTCACCAATTTGATTCAACTATTGTGACGTTATCAATGTCTTTGTAGGAAGCTGAATTATGATATTACAAATTAGGGGACAATTCCAAAATTTCCACATAAATCTGGTGCATAATCAACGTATACGAACCCTGATCTCTGTTAGTAAGGGGTCAAAAGCGGCCGGGTCGGTGGAGTCTTTCAGCGCCTCCCAGGTTTTAAACAGCTTGCGGTCAGAGAGGCGCACTGAGCTTTCCAATTCTCGAATCTCTAGAAATTAATGAATACAATAATTGGAAAACACTCGAAGTGTACACAATCTACTTGCAAGGTTTTATTTCATCTTGACCTGACCGAATTGGTTCTGCCGAAACAACCAGGCTATTTTCTTTTTTTGGTTTTTAGCCCTAGATCTTCGTCTCCTTCTTATTTGTGTAATTAGACAGAGACGCAATTGATTGATCTAATTTGAAAAGAAAAGTCATTTGACGTTATTTTCATAATCCGACATTTTAAAAATTGCTACTCAAATATACTTCCGCGCATTACGACATTATAAAGCCCCACCAGTGTCCCTCAAGCTGGCGAGGTGCGTGGTGAGGTTGAGCCGGCGCGCGCGCACCGCCCGCCGCTGCGCGCGCGTGCGCGTCACCACGTCGCGCGCGTTGCGCACCTCCGCCGCCAGGGCGCACACCTCGCGCGCCTCTTGTTCCAGGCGACGTTCCAGTTCACTAGAAATATATTTTTCTCTGTGTCATATGATTAATTATCTATGAGTGTCAATGTCATTGTCAAGAGAGAGAATTAAACAGTTTGTAACGGACATACAATAAATCAGTTTGTCATGGCGTCATCATCAGACCGAAGCTTGAATTTGTTTTATTTCATAAATTCCTATATGAAACATTCTCTATAAACAAAAGTCTGTGTTTTTACACGATAAGCTCTGGAATTATCGGACGCATTTTGAATATTTTTTGTAAAGCTTTAAATATTGACAATATTGTTCATATTTCTTATAATTAAGCTAAAATATAAACGGTTCTAGCTTAGAAAGTGAATCAACTTGTTAAAAACTTTTTAACTCTGCTATACTAGTTATAAGGAATATGTTATGGCGCCTTGGCACAAGTAATTCAGTATGACAATTTCAGTTGACGTAAAAAATTACATAAAGTTATTATTGGAGCGCATAAAACAATTTTATTGCCAAGATTAAAAATTAGAATGCATAAGACAATGGGTTTACAAATACCTCGGGTATTCCCCTGTAACTCTGGCGTAAGACTGTATGTTACGTATCACCTCGACGAGATGGTGTAGCTGGTCGCAGAACTCCGGCAGTTGTTCCGGGGAGAGGTACTGCCCACCGTACCTTAAAATTTGACTACATATATAATGGAAAAGTTTATGAAGAAGAAACCAGTGGTAAAATAAAAATGCGTGACGACGCGCAAGGAGGTGCATGTTTAAATCCTACCACGGCCATATACTAGTGGATCTTTTCTAAGTTATTTATACATTAGTTTGAGTGCTAACTGATACTCTTACGGCAAGGAAACCTGCATATTCAAGCAACTTAGATGTGTAAGCATGTTCTATGAGTTGGGTTCCCCTGCAAAAGATGAGGCGATCAGAATCACTTCTTGTAAAAACCTGAATGACCTGAGGAGTACGTACGCAACCGGGCCTTAACGCCTGGAGAAACAAGAAGATAAGGACTCTTAACCCATTGTGCCCTGGTATAACTAAAATGCCGTTATCTGCCAAATCCTTGTTTGAGGTAAAACGTCAAAAACTGCGGTAAAAATTTAAACTGATGCCATTCATCAATGAGAACGCCTATTTATGACTTAAAGGTACCAAAAAGTCGTATACAGATCGAAAGAGATTTTTTTTTCTTATTTTACTGGTAAAAAAGGTGTAAATCCTGATGTCAGATAACGGCATTTTAGTTATACCACGGCAGCATTGAGCTCTCACCTCAGATCAATATTGGCGGCAAACTGATTATCATCTATAGGGGCGCTACAGCTGTAACTCGCGCCATCCTGATTGGAGGAGCCGAACATTTGCTCATCCTCGTTCGTGGCGCTTCCGCAGCCCGCGTCTTCGCTTATACTGAAAATAAATGTAAATTTTTAAGATTCTCAGTCCAATTACACACCCTATCAGCTGCGCCGCCGTTCTTTTTAACTTTTCTTATGCTAGCTATAAAAACAACATTTGAGCATTTAATTAGTAGGTACAAGTTAAGAGAAATCTGTACGGATTGTAGCAATAGGGAAGCCATTTTTTGTGCTCCATAGGACAGATCCGCCATAGTGACACGCCAACTCCCTGTAAAAACAGGCGACTAAAGAGTCAAAGAACTTATGATTAATAAGAATTGTCAAAACTGTGCCGTGTGGTTCCCGGCACCAATACAAAAAAGAATAGTACCACTCCATCTCTTTCCTATGGATGTCGTAAAAGGCGACTAAGGGATAGGCTTACAAACTTGGGATTCTTGTTTAGGCGATGGGCTAGCAACCTGTAGCTGCAGCAAAAAACTGTTTGAATCTCAATTCTATCATTGAGTCAAATAGCTGAACGTGGCCATTCAGTCTTTTCAAGACTGTTGGCTCTGTCAACCCCGCAAGGGATATAGACGTGACCGTATGTATGTATGTAGAATTGTCAACACACACTCACACACTGGATGTAAAAGAGAGGTTCTTGTCGAGCGTCGTGTACCGGTGATGTTCCCCGCGTAGTTTACCGAGCAACCGGCCTAAAAGGCGGGATTGTCGACCTCCGCCGTCCATGATGGTAAAATGTTACTGGCTGACTGTGATCATGCAGAAGAGAAGACAAATTAAAAAAAAAGCAGATCGTGATATGCCCGGGTACCTACATCGATAAACCTAACCTAAGCATGCTAGGGTGGACGAACGATATGGCGCGTACATGGACATACGAGTACGTTGCTACTTCATGATCCGGCCATTCTACACCAGCTATATAGTTCGACAATCAACGTTGACAATTTACCCAACCAAACTAGGGAAAATCGTTTGTGTAGGGTGTCCAAGGTATGTGAAATGGAAAAGCCAGGGGTGAAGCGGGGAGGCAGACCCCCGCAGTGAAAAAACTTAATTGTGAGACGGCAGATTTGTTAGGTTCCTACCAATCACAATTCTTTCACACACGTTATGCTTCATAATACTGGAGTCGCCATTATTATGAAGCATAACGTGTGTGGCGATATCTCTTTGTTCAACATCAAAAGCCAAGTAAAGATTCTAAATCGCGCAAGTAAGATTGAATGTAAGTGTGTATTTAGGTACTACGTTTGTTCGCCATTGAAAGTTTGCAGTTATACTTAATACCTAATTGGTAGTTAATCAGATTGTATGTAAACTTTTTAAGTAGCGGGCAACAGCTAGTAATTAAAAAATATTTATAAAAACCTCACTTTTCTGTAGGTTAAGCAGTCCTTGGTGATGCCGGTTTTTGTTTGTAGATGCGCAAATATCCATTTTATTGCGATTAAAACTTTAGCATCGTGATAGTGACCAGTGTAGGACGAGTGGTGTCAGGTCCATAGGTGACGGTGACAAATTTATTCTTTTTAAATTTTATGCCAGTTAATTAAGATGAAAACTATTTGCATTATTTTAAAAATACTTAATTACGGTACATGATCTTTTTATTTTCCCTCCTAACAACTTATTACTGTAGTAATTAATACTAAATGTACAATCTCCAATGTTGACTCAATGGTATTATGTGCAAAATTTTTACTTAGGTAGGTAAGTTATGTACCTACATTATCTTATTATAAAATTCTCGTGTGACAATGTTCGTTTCCGTACTGCTCCGAAACGGCTAGACCGATTCTCTTGAAATTTTGTGAGCATATTGAGTAGGTCTGAGAATCGGCCAACATCTATTTTTCAAACCTCTTAGTGGTAAGGGTTGTCCCTTAACACATCATATAAAAGTAACGTCTAGGTATATCCTAAAACAGCGACAAAGGAAACATTACATACTAAAAATGAAACAATCAATTTTTTTAAGTATTTAATTCATATAAAAATACAATTACCAATATACATAATCGCGTCATTGCCTGCAGGCATACATTAAATGACAATAAAACTAATGCAAAACATTAAATGCTTGAAGACGAACTTTAAGTACGAATAGGCACATGTCAGTCTGTGATACATCGAATGTAAGGTCTTTTTCACACTGGCGATAAACATATGAGAGAGCTTTTGATAGTAAATGACAAAGGAAACTATTCGAAAACTGGTTGTCTCTTTTTCTACTCTAAAATGCATTCACGCTCAGCCTTATAAGGAAATCAGTCTGATGAGGAAATTTTAAGTGAATAAAATCACGATGATCTTAGAGGATGCGATTCTATAAAAGTGTAGCCGTTCGGAGGTGTACAGAAATCCACCAATCAGAAACCGTTCGCAAACAATGGATCGCTGTGATTGGCTGGCATAGTTCTTGTTCTGTAGAATCGCAACCAACGTCATGAAAGTAGAATAACAAGATAGTCCATATAGTTTTCATCGTCTATTTTCAAACCGCCAGTGTAAAAGAGAAATGAATAAATTCATTAACTCTACTCTCTGAGCATCATTTTAAATTACGTGATTAAAAACACCTAAAAATAATGTTTTCACTATAACTAGGACTTTTGAAGATAGTCGGCAAAAAGTTACGCAGCCTGAGTTTTCAAAACCCTTCATTAGTCAGATTTAAAACCATTAAATCAGAGTACAATTGCAAATACGAAATATTAGTTCCACTAGTTTTAGTGAAAACGATTTCAGAGTTAAAGATTAAAAGAATGAGATTAATATTTGGCCGAAAAATTTACAAACTAATCCAATTGTGACGTTTAAAGTCTAGTTTGGCGTTGTCGTTAAGACAAGCAAAGTTAAAAATAAAATATAATCTCCTAGTAAAATAATACCTAATTGGGATACATCTGTTCAGTAAATAGGGGATTGCAAAATGCGAGGAAACAGAAAGATTATACTGAAGCGATTGATAAGAGCCGGCTTGGGACCAGAGTCCATAACAAAATATCTACACACAAATAAACATTTAGCATTCAACAATAAAGGCACAAGAAGAACACCCACCAAATTTGCAGCACTGTCTTTTGACTTAAATGGAAAAGCGTGTAACATTTCTCAATTGAGCTACCGGACTGTAAAGTGGTAAGGAATGACGCTTTTTTTTGAAGAGCTATGGAATTTCTTGTTAAGGGATGCCGTACCTAAACTTTACATAAAGACAAACGTAACAGATTTGCAAGTAGCACTCAAATGAACAAAGAAATGCCGCGATCCAAATCCGTGCAGAGTTTGAGCAATTTAGGACCGCTGTGTGTGGAAAGCCTTTCAATCCAAGTTAGAAGACAGTGCCACTGGTCCCAGCGTATCTTAACAGCGCAAAAGGGATTACCACAGTCCTGATGAGAATCCACCTGGTGGTACGCGGACGCGTTTTGGCGGTTCTACTTTGGGTGGTTCCGCTTTAGGTTCAGCGGCGGTGGGGGAGGACTGGGGTGGGGATGGTTCAGGCTTGCTCTCTGGAGCTGGTTCAGTCTTAGCTGGGCTCTCGGGCTGAGCGGGGCTTGGCTCTGGGGGCGGTGCGACCTCCTGCGGTGGGGTCTCAGCTTGCCCGTTTTGGGTTGGTGATGTGCCGTTCTGTGGCTTCGGGGGCTCGTCGCCTTGTCCTGAAATGGTTAAATTATCATATAAAAGATATTGTTTCTATAAATTGAATGATCTACCACATGTCAAACAAGGTAAAACGTATGTAAGGTGAATGGCATCACTTGACACCGGAAGTACATAATTGGTTGCGAAAATAAGATAATGGTTTGTATGTTACTGGGGTCAAAGACTTAATAAAAAGTTAAATGGCAGACTGTAGAAGAAGCATTTTGAGACATTTTCATTTTAACAAATAATTTCATGCGGAATCATCATAAATTTAAGTATTTGCAAAAAGCATCGGTGAAAATTCATGTGATCATGTTTGATAAGCCACAATTTGTTTCAAAGTTTATTAAACTGTTATGTCACCGCTTCATCTCGTAAGGAGGCATTCACCCGCGTAAATATTTGCCCTGTAAGATAAGAGGTCATTCAAGCTACAATTGGCCTAGTTTTGTATATTAACGTTCTATAGGCCTATGTATGATATAGCTTTTAGTCTTGGTTGCATCCTCATCACTTTGGAGAGGAGCCAGGGGTATGCCTTTGACCATGGATCCTGGATTGGTGAGTCAGTAAACCGTACATGTTTTGGATCGATCATGATAACACACATCCAGTTACCTGAATGTGCAGGTTTCCCCATAATATTTTCCCTTACTGTTACACCGTTCTGGTCATGTTATTAGCAATATTAAATAATATTATTATGTATGACTCAATATCCTTTACCAAAGCAATATTATGGCATTGTTATAAAAACACATAAAGAAGTGTTTTAATGATTAATAGCGATTAATATTATTTTTATATATTCGTGACTAATGCGCGACTGATAAATAACCAGATTCCCAGAATTTGAAAGAGAGCAAGGATCTTTAGCAGTTTAAAAAAACTCCTCATAAGGTAGGTTATTAAACACGTAGTGTCCACTTCCTAGATGAGGACTTTCAAGTTTCATGATAGTGTTACGTATGTAATAATACGTTAAACAGCATGCTTCTCTCAAAGCCTTATTAAGGGAAAGATATGGAGTCATTCTATTCCGAAACGCCGCAACCACACGGCGTTTTAAAATAAAACCACACGGTTAGCATATTCACTGCTAAAATTGCGTAGGTACACCTTCTTAAATGTTTCTACAAACGACGTTGCCCGCGTTCTCAGCAGTAGAGTTCTTAAAGACAAACGATCATCTCCACTTACCGGCATTGGCAACACCCGGGAACTGACGCCTGCCACGCGGGGGCTCCGGATCCCCGCCGAAGATGTCCGTGTGCCCGCCGCCAGGGGGGCGTAGCACCCTGCTGGACATGCGCGGCGCCTCGCCGAGACCAACGTTGAACGATGTCGAAGTCATTTTTGTTTCTGTAACCGATGTAATATTAACATTAGTATAACATACATACATACATATAATGACTTAAAGATATATTTTACGCAGTAAACTGGCCCAACAGTCGCGAATGGGCGGAAAGGTCACGTTCAGCTGTAAGGTTTAATGATGGAATTGAGGTCCAAATAGTGACAGGTTGCTAGTTAGAATAACATTAGTACCCTAAACCCGTAAAACGACAAGCTTGCATGAAGACATTTAATAAATTGAAGTGACAGTTGACAGTGAATGAATGAAGCGAAAGAAGTATGCAGAGATCGTGGCAAGTGGAAAGATGTAATATCTGTTTACCCCGCTGAGATGAACGCAAAGGCGCAAGAAACTACATATAGGAAGGTCTCGATAGATACATATAGTCACGTCTATATAACTCGCGGGTCAGCCGGAGCCAACAATCATCAATCAAGACTGATAGGCCACGTTCAGCTGTTTGTCTTAATGATAGAATTGAGGTATAGAATAGTCTTGACGGGAGATGCTTTTTGGAGATCAAGATGGTACTCTATGGAAAAGGCCTACCTAAAATACTTAGGAGGCCAATTGCGTAGTAAGATGACGATGATAACGCATATCACTACAAAGTATATAAAGCGAAATCGCTTCCCGCGACTATCCCTGATACTCTGAAACTTCATAATAGATTTTGATGCAATTTTTTTAAATAGAATGATTCAGGTATATATACATATTATATGTAGATGCTACAAGTGCGAAGCCGGAGCGGATCGTTATGCCTATACATTATACATCGTCTATGATTTACGATAAAATCTACTGAAATATGAGCGTTATTATAAAAAAAAAAGTGACTCGGTAGGTTAATGTTAGTTTTCGGTAACGATTTAGGTCACCAACGATTGACACCAGTACACTAATGTTATTTGAAGTAGTTCGAAAGTAATAATTGTGATGGTTTAACATCAATACGAAACATTAACAAACATAGGTATATAAAACTAGTTTTGGATACGAGATAATTTCCAGAAAAAAATTATCATACATTTTTAAAAATTACTATGATATTCTAGAGAGTGCCCCCGTCTACGCTAATGTAAAACGAAATAATCCCGTTTACTTCTATTCCCTTGGGAATTTCGGGAAATCTTTTTTTAGACCAGCTGTTCGCGTTGTGCGTTTTCTGTCAGTCAGTCAAAGACTCATTCATGCAGTTTTATATTTAAAGATTTAGTAGATCAATGTAAGTCATACATATACTATATACGTCTATCTATTGCAGTTCCACGGCTAAACCGCTCGACCGATTTCAATAAAATTTTGTTCGAACCCCTTCTTACACAAACATTACTTTTTTTTTAATTCTGAAGGTCACGGAGGTTAAATCCAGGGCATATGTAACAAAATATTTTATATGCGCGCCTACTTAAACCTACTCTAGTATAGACGTAACTAATTAGGTAAAATAGAGAATTTAATTAGCATAATGCCACATTGTCTAAGGCACACGTCCCCGGCCGACTTAATAATGAATGCACATTGTCTCTGAAAACAATACGTCACGATAATAATTTCTAATTGTAAGAACACCATTAAATTAGTCATATACTTAGCGTTCAAAGACTTTCTCACATTGTTACCAGTACATACATTACCGCTTTTCTAGGAAATGTAATGTCGACGGTTTCTGTATTATGAATTATGGAATAAGAGATAGCTCTGTGAGTACTACAGACACATACTCACAATCACATTTTTATCCTTTACGGGGTAAACCGAGCAGGAGTAACGCCACATTCAGTACAATGGCTCATAATGGATTTGAATATGTATCACCATAAAAATAATATATTAAGTTAACAAATTAAAACCATTAATTATTACGATTAATAGAATTTGGTTCACACAATAAATCATATCGCATTAGAACAATCTACATCAAGAATCGTAGTTGGGAATAAAACTATTGTTCTAAATGATTAATCGTTCACTTTAGCACCATTCAGACCATATCACGAACAATAGTACCAACGTCACAAAAATATAATTGTTATACAAATTTGATCATGTAACAAGATTTTGCATACCTATAATACAGAGCCGGATTAACCCTGTCATGGGCCTGTAGGCACTACCATTTTCGGGCCCCTTTTCTTTACCTATTCTGACTGATAGTCATGTGATGTATTTTTTTTTGCCTTCTACTAGGGTTGCCAACATTTTAGTGTCAAAATATAGTATTTTTTAAGAAAAGCTTTTAAAAATATAGTACCTTGCACATAAATATAGTATTTTAGTAGGGAACAATAAAACATTACCTAAGTTACATTTTACTAATTTATTTTTTATTTTTTACTGGCCAAAAACTATATATTTTTGCACTTTTTAACAATTTTTTCTCTCCAATAAAACTGGCAGAAGGTTTATCGCAGTAAATTTTTAAATAACTATAAATCAAAAGCTCATTTTTAGTAGGTATAAAAGATATATGTGCTCTGTTTCTTTCTTCACACCATTTAGAATTCATAATCCTTTCTATGAATGCCGAAATAGCGGGAACACTTTTGTTTTAAATACTTTTGGTTTTGTGTATGTGAAAATCGTAAGTCTTCAAATACGGAGAACACATAAACTTTTAAAATTTACCTTGCAATCGCAGAACTCATATCACATATTGTAATTAAAGATACGTAGGTTATAGGTATTTTGAAAGTTTCGGAACTATTACGCTACAAATTATTATCACCCTACGGAAGCTTACAGAACGCACCCAACAAATCGGGGATTCCCCCAACGTACATGAAGTCCAGTTAGTTGCGATTCGAAGGATTATATTAGTTCTTATATTAGATACTAGATGGTTCTGTATGTATAAAGTGTTACAGGTGTTGAAAAAGAAAGAAAAGTTTTGTTAATTATCATTTTCGTTCAATTTGACGGCCTCTGTGGCGCAGCGGTAGTACGCTTGCCTGTGACACCGGGGGTCCCGGGTTCGAATCCCGGCCAGGGCATGATGAGAAAAGAACTTTTTCTGATTGGCCTAGGTCTTGGATGTTTATCTATATAAGTATTTATTATAAAATATAGTATCGTTGAGTTAGTATCTCGTAACACAAGTGTCGAACTTACTTCGAGGCTAACTCAATCTGTGTAATTTGTCCCGTATATATTTATTTATTAATTTATATTTAATTAAAAAAAAAATATTTTCGGAATGCAGTGCAGTGGGCGGGGCCCCTGTCGATGCTGGGCCCCTAGGCAGTTGCCTACTCTGCCTTAAGGTTAATCCGGCTCTGCTATAATACATATAAAAAAAACATTTGAACCGAAAGTGGAAAAGCTGATTTGAAATCGTGTAATTTTCTTTCTCCCGACGTTAATATCGGTTACATGGTTACCTCTCAGAAGCGGAGTCTGAGATGAGCTTTTTGAAAGTGAATCTATATTGGGTAGGTAGGTCAGGTCACTACACGAAGCGAATACCGTCCGACCTCCGCGAACTTTGTAGGAGAACCTAACTCATATTGGATCCACACTGCTTGAAATCATGTGTCATGAGGAGATCATGAGAAAACTAGTGTTCTGTCACTATTGTCCCCTACTGAAGTTTCTGTTTTAACCGACTTCAAAAAAGGAGGAGGTTCTCAATACGACCGTTTTTATTTGGCAAATATCCGGTTATTGTTCTCAGTTTGACCTGTATGTATGTTTGTCCGCGATTTTGTTACACTTGGAAAAAGGTTTGAGGAATTTAACCGACTTCAAAACTCTTTTTATACAAGTAATTTATCATATTTGTTGGGTGTTTGTTCCGGTCACTCCTTCGTTGAGATTTCGGGATTCGCCTGTGACTACGGTCACGAAATGGAAAGGCATTCACGAAGGGAAATGTGAAACGACACGGGGTGACTCCCGTCTGGAATTCGATATCCTCAACACGGAAGCCCTTGAAGTGGAAATCTAAACCAGATTGGATCACGATTAGTTCATTAAGTTCAGTAACTTGATGTGTAGGTTTTCTCGAGACAAGAGCATCAAGTTAGATTCAGTTCTCTCATTGCCACTAAAATCAGTGCATACCTACCTACTTATGTAATACGCGGTGAAAGTAATCAACTGAAAAGTACCTAACTCATAAAAAAGAGTTCAGGATTGCACCTACGTGGAATATTTGCAAAAGTAATCTACCAAACTTAACCAACAACATAACCAACTATAATAATCGTTAGTTACAATATTATTAGACACCTAATAATAGTGATAAATGTTTGAGTCACGATTTCCACTAACTACATGACTAACCGAAAACAATTTCGCGGTACTAAAACTTCAGATTAGACACAAACCATCATTCAAATCAGATAAAGGTATAATAAAATATCTTTCTTCTTCAAAAAAATTCAGCAATAACAGTTTCTATACACAATTTCGTCTTTATCCCTTACGGGATAGACAGGAACAATAATCTCGTAAGACTAAAAGGCCACGATCAGCTTTATGGCTTGATGATTGAATCGAGATTCAAATACTGACAGGTCCATTGCCAACTAACTTCCCCGCGTAAATCTAAAAACGACCAAAATTCCTATTCCCGCGGGAATTTCGGGAAATCCTCTCTTAATGCACTCCTAAACCACAAAAAACCTACAAGCTAACTTTCTAGGCTGAAGTTATATCAGTCAGTATGTAGGTATATAGATAAGTCAGTCAGTTATTCACTTTTTCTTTTATATGTATAATAAGAAGAATACGATACCTCCTTGAAAAATATTAGGTACCGTCCACTTAAAACGACTCACGAAAGTGCCGGAAGTGTATCATCAAGATGCGCGTATTTTGAGAAACGTATGTTGATACATTGGGCTTTATTTTAATCACAATACCATCGCTCATTTTAAAATTCACAAGGCGGATTAGAGTGGAAATGCCCTTAGTTCCGTTTTTCATAAAGTATTTTAATTATCTTATATTATTTTAATTATCTGCGAAAAAGTGTTCGGCTTTTAATAAATATTTAAAGGATCCTTAGCATAAATATTACAAATATATACACTTAATATACATTATCGTGAATATTTGACATATAAAGTCCCCCTATTTTCTGTCTGTATGTATCTATATGTGGACGGATTTTGTTCCCCTTTGAAATGTTGGAAAGAGGGTTTTCTGAGGGAGTTTTCCTGTGCGAAGCCGGGGCGGGTCGCTAGTAAGGTATAAAGGCGTGACATATATTATACGTGTATATAAACACTGATAGGTATTGATTGGAATGTTATTTTGTTTATTTTTCGTGTACCTATTTTTATCATTCATGTAACATGCTTAATTCTTGGTAATGATAAGATAGGCTATATTACAGGTTGATTATCATTTTATATGAGTATGAATCAAAAAATAAATGATTCATCAACCTATGTTCGTCCTCGTCGGCAGATCAAAGAATGTTTTCCAGTAAAGAAAAGAAGCATTTTATATCGCCTTATAAATAGGACAACACCTTCATGTAACCAAATACCTACTCCCAATATTAGTTGGTTTTCTAATAATTCATTTGAGTTGCAAAAAAAATTGCAATATACATTGTAGGTACATCATTTTCATCCTCTTGAAATTTTTAAGGTCTGGCTATAATACAGGAGAGGGATTAGTAAGTCAAATAGAAAAATTATGCACCATACTTTTAAATATAGTAATATGTATGTAATGTGATTATCAAACTGATGTCCATGAAATTGCATTCATGTGTGGAGTAAATAGGGTAATTTTCAAGTAGACGGAGCCGCGGGCGAAAGCTTGTAATTAAAAATAAGAGACTTCATGAATGATTGTCAATAAGTAAACCTCATCTGCTTGGATCCTGCTTACACAATCAATTGCATCAAAAATTAAAGGTTTGTCGTCTTACATATTTAATGCTATATAGATACCTACATATAAATTGATATAAACAAAGTGTAATCAAAGTACGCACTTCCACCCGACATTCGATCAGGCGGCCATAACTGGAATGTATATGTTGAACTTATATGGACAAGCCTATTTAAACATACCTTGTACAATCGAACACTAATGTGATTTAAGAAAATAACTTAAGTGCAAGAAATAAAAAAAAAATCTTAAAATTAATTATGCGCGTTTTGTTTCTTTTTCACATGAAGCATTAGACTTTATATGTAAACAATATTATAATAAATACAATATAATAGGTTTTATAATAATACTAATCTACTTACATACAAAGCTACTAAAGTTAAAATAAGAAATTCATTTTTAAGATACTTCATAATCCTACTAATGTAGTGTTGGAATAACTAGTAATGATTCACTAAGTAGTTATTCCGACACCCCATGAAAAGAATTTCTTAATTGCAAATAAACTGAGACATGAAAAGATTCCAGAAAATATAAGGAATAAGAACAATGTGCACAGACAGACACCCAACAGATATGGAAAGAATTTCTGAATTGCAAATCAGCTGAGACGTGAAAAGATTCCAGCAGATAATTAATCAGATGGTAAAATTAAAACATCCATACAGCTGAAGGTGTCCTTAGCCTAGACTATTCAGCTCCATCTACCATAACGGATAAACATGTGGTTTGGCAAAAGTAACATTATTGCTTGTGAATAGTTTTCCAAGAGATGAATATATGTATAATACCAAAAGGAGAGACGAGTATAGTGCAAGTAAGGTAGATTTTTAATGATTACAATTTTTTTTATCTAAAGTTACTGCCAGCCCTTATGGCACAGGGCACTTATAACTAATGGTTAGTTATAAGTGCCCTGTGTATTAAAACAAAAAATAAATATATAAAACGAAAAATTCAATACATTTTCTCACATCTTCTTAATAAAAATTATTATAGAAAAAAGTAAGTAATATATTTTTGAGCCTGAGTGTACCACTCCATGCATTGATATGCATGTGCAATACAACCACAATGTAAGGTAATGCATTGAAATAATAAGTCCATCTGTTTGCTAATTATACAATTAGCTTTTGCAGGGCTACTAAAAGTAGCCATATTCCCCTTCCAGGTTTCATCTGTCTCCATCAAATATTATCAATTGTTGTTGAATTTATTTGTTGCAAACACAAAAGCAAAATGAATTATTTTCTTTATAATATAAAGTAGTTTGGAGTTCGAGCTACATAAATTCTTAATTTCAACAAATAGGTCTTGCCTACTTCCATGAGTCTACTTGCATACATTAACTGCTGATTTAGAAAAAAATATAATTCAGACACCTTGAGATATCCACACAAAAGACCAACTATCGATATTCTAGGAATAAATGATTCCAATTCTGTGATAAAATAAGTAGCACCCATGTCATGGTAAGTACAAACTATAATAAATATTTGAAATTGATGTTTCCTGTATATTTTCTATGTGCATATATAATGAAATGGATAACTAAATATGTAATAATGCATGATAGATTGAATTATGAGCTGTGGATTTCAAAGCTCAGGGTCTAATAAGATAGCACTTGTACTGAGGCACCAAACCAACTTGATTAGGATATTTGAGTCAACTCTTCACAAAGTTAAAGACTGTCCTAAGTTTACCCTAACGGGGAGCACACAGCCCTGATATTTTTTATTGTATCATGTTTGTACTCTTGTCTTCAGGGGAAAAGCTTTGGAGCCGCATTAGATAAGAAAATTCACAAAAAGGTTCAAGTTACTATAATTCATATAAGAATTATATGTATGAAGGAAATATAACCAATTAAGTAATATAAGAAACATTGGATGGTTGAAAGGTTATGTTTAAAACAGTACATCATCAACATTAATTCAGTAATCAACAGTTTTAATAATTTTACAACAACCTTTCAAAGGTACGGGGTATGTAACTTCTTTTCTTTCTTAAATTAAAGAGATAACTCTTATTGGTGTAGTCAAGTGAAGAATTCTCCATTCATCTCTCTTCTCTGCAATTTCTTTTTTACTTGTTGGTATTTAACTTTACCAAACTGTTATAACAGTTAGATCATCCAAGTTCATACAGGCAATGGGCATATTAAAAGTGAATTCCATATGTTAAAATTTATCATAAAAAAAATGTTGAAGCAACTTTGACCAAGCAAATTAGGTACCTAGTAGCATGTTATAAAATACTTTAAGCATTGCATGATGTTCCGACTGTAGGGAAATGTAAGAGAATGACTACAAATGCTATCAATGAGGAAACCGGTTTTAACCGGTTAAAAATAGCAATAATACTGTATACAGATGAACGCACTAAGAACTAATTTCAAAGATTAGATGTTATTTAAAAAGGGATAACAGTAAATAAAATTAATTTATCAGAAACATCTAATCGAACGGTCTAATCGTTCATGCGGTTAATAACGGTCGTCCTTTGTCTGCGAAAAACCACGTTACAGCGCCCCATTTTTGTCTCAACAAAATTTATAGCGGTTCTTTTGCGAAATATTTAACTCTCTAATCTCACGCCCATGCCCAAGGAAATACCAAATTTCCTCCTACGGCATCTTAGCACATTGACCTTAGTAAAATATTGAAAAATAACGGCCCTCATTGGTTTTTATGCAGCCGAGATTTTCAGTAAAAATAATGCTAAATTACTTACCTGATTTAAATTAGATTGCACAAGATTTCGATTCAACAAACTAAGTCGGGAATAGCGTTTTACAAATAACAAAATCGTTTGAAAATTAGGTACTCACCTACCTACAGACAGCCAGCTAGCCTCCTTTTTCTTTTTGATTTGACTGACAAGTGTTGCCAACTAGCTCAACGAGCTGCAACTGCGCGTTAACAAAAAGCGACACAACGTGCACTGCGCGTTAACAAAACCGCGACACATAAACAAAATGGTCCTGACTAGGTATGTGATAACAAGAAAAAAGGCCTTCTTTGATTCGGTGTGCACGCAATTATACAAAGAGCTACAATACAAGATTTCGCCAAATCGAATCGATGTTTAATCGATTATGTCATACGGATGGGAACACTATCTAAAAAAAAAATTGATCAAACATCAACTTCAAATCCTAATCCCAAACTCAAAAATTGAAACCAACCAAACGTAACCAAATAACCAAAGCAAAAAATAAGATTTCATTTCACATCATATTTTTAGTGTGTATTTTTCGCCCATTTAATTATTAAAATGGAAGCGGCCGGTGAAACTGGTCCCAAAGAAAATACAGACAATGTTCTACCTGAGAACAATAACGATGTAAGTTTATGTGAAAGATATAAATAGCAACGAACGATCAGGTGTCGGCAAATTAATGTGCCTTTTTCATTTTAACGATGTTCAAAATATAATAGAAACATAAATTGTAGTCATGGACTCATGTAATCTGAATATTTTAATTGATAATAGTACGAAATCATGTTAATTTTCTATTAAAAAAAGATATTTAGCTAACCCTCTACCTCACTTGGCTATCAGCCAAAACTCGGAATGTTTATGATATTTCTGTTCCTTAGCACGTTTCGCATACTTTCTTCTTTTATGGTTGAGAAAGACAACCTGATGCTGAAGGCCATAATATATTGTTACGTCATTTTGTATTTGATACTTTTGTTCATTTGAATTCATGTTAAAAACATTTATTTGAACATTTCATGCAAAATGGTAAAGTATTTTCTAACCTTTGTGTATAGCAAAATCACAATTAATGAAGGTTTATGAAATTATCGTACCAAATTTATATTTTTTTAACATATATTTGCTGTATGTAGGAGAAAACACCAACACCGCCTCTCCAAGTGGCCCCTAAGAAGTCCAAGAAAGAGGACAAGAAAAAGGACGATAAAAACTTAGAGCAGTTGATGAAATCCCTAAATTCACTTCCAACACTAGACGAAAAATTCTCTATGGTATGCAAGAAACACGTCCAGTCAGCGGAGGACTTAAAAAAGATGCAGTTTTATATCAAACAGTCAGATAAACGGTATGCGATACTGTTGAAGGAGAAGGAACAGTTGCAACATGAGTTCAATAAGACAATACTCGTGAAATCAAAGCTTGAAAATCTTTGTCGGGAACTTCAGAAGCAAAATAAGGCTATTAAGGTAAATTCATAACAATATACAACTAGTTGTTCACCTTAGAATGGAACTTAGACCTCACAACACATAAAAAAATTATACATATATCAAAAACTACCTAATTAATCACTTTTGATGTGACGGTATAATAGGATTTGTAAGAATGCATCATGTATTACCTAATGCAACAAAATGATGGTCCTTTCAACACTATTTACACAAATTTATTTGCTAAAATTCAGTCACTTCATAGCGTTTTACATAATGGAATTCTGAAAAAAACTATTTTATTTGATATGTCACTACAATGTGTGCTCTTGAACATACTGATCATGACCTTTCAGTCTTTTATTTGGTTCTGTCTTCCTCACAAGGGATATTGATGTGATAATATACTTTATTTTCATATATTTGGTCTTCCAGGAAGAGTCCCTGCTCAAGATCCGGGAAGAGGAGGAACGCCGCAAGGAAACCCAGGCGAAGTTTCAGAATACGCTGTCGGAGATCACGACTCTTCTACAGCAGAACAATGAGAAGAATGCCAAGTTGAGAGACGATAATATAAGCATGAGCGAGAAGTTCAAGAGTGTAGTGCAGCAGTATCAGTTGAGGGAGCAACAGGTATAATAAAATCAATAATTTCTCTTTTCTAATTTTCAGCACATGACCATTCAGTCTTTTCAAGACTGTCTACCCCGCAAGTCTGTCTATATCCCTTGCATACATACATACATATTTAATTATTATGTATGTAATTTTCAGATAAATAATTAAATTAATAAAATAATAACTAATTTTATTAATTTAATTATGTTACTAAAATTGCTTATTAACAATTTTAGTAACATAAAAGCTTATGATACTCTATATTTGTGGCCATATTTCATCAAAACCTGTCCATTATTATTCAATTCAATTACAAAAATAATAAAAATCTATTATACTATTACATACATATAATCATATCTATATCCCTTGCAACAGTCTCAAAAAGATCAATAAATTGGCCACATTCAGCTGCTTGGCTTAATGATAGATGTCGGCCTCTGTGGCGCAGCGGTAGTACGCTTGTCTGTGACACCGGAGGTCCCGGGTTCGAATCCCGGCCAGGGCATGATGAGAAAAGAACTTTTTCTGATTGCCCTGGGTCTTGGATGTTTATCTATATAAGTATTTATTATAAAAATATAGTATCGTTGAGTTAGTATCTCGTAACACAAGTTTCGAACTTACTTCGAGGCTAACTCAATCAGTGTAATTTGTCCCATATATATTTATATTTATAGAATTGAGATTCAAATAGGTTGCTAGTGTTTGGAAAATGTGCCAAAATTTTATGCAAATTAAAATAATTATTGTGTAGTAATATGGGCAATTAGCCCAATAATTCATTGAATTAACCTGTTTTAATTTATTTAGAATATCTCAGTAACCAATTTCATAGCTTATAATAAATTTCCTATCCCAAATTCCTCAGGTTGACAAAATGGCGAAACAGATGGCTCTAGAATCTCAATTGTCCGAGGCCAAGCTTCAAAAGGCCAGTCTGGAACACCAGGCCGAACGGGAGAGGCTTGTAGCGGAAATGGAACAGCTGAAGGTGACCGTAGCCCAGTACCGGGCTAAGGTCATGGAGCTGCAGGGAACGGAGACAGCGCTGAGAGGCCAACTGGGAGTGTACACAGACAAATATGATGAGTTTCAGAACGCTTTGGTGAAGAGCAACCAGGTGTTTGGAGGTTTTAAGGAGCAGATGGAAAAGGTATTATTGACAAACAAAACATTATTATGTACTTAATTATATTAATGCTTTTTTGCCCATCACCAAACAGGAGAATCCCCAGTTTATATGTTTATGAGGGCCTCGGCCTGATTAAGTATAAGTTGATATGAAGGAGCGTGACGATATTTTAAAAATAGACTTGATATTATTTTGCATTTAAAATAATATTGATAATTTTTTTAATTTTGGTTGGCAGAGAAAACTTCAAGCAACAAAATAGTTTAAAAAATATAAAATAACAAACATTTATTATTTAAACTAATTTTGTAAAGTTTGGCAGAGAGAATTTGAAGCAAATCTCCATAAAGTTAAAAATAATTTAACAAAATACAATTACATTAAACATATATTTTGTTTCAGATGTCAAAAAAAATTAAGAAGCTGGAGAAAGAGTCGCTGTCATGGAAGCAACGATGGGAGACCTCGCAGACGGCTTTACTGGACATGTGCGGGGAGAGGCAGGCCAGCGAAGAGAGGGCTGCGGCTTCAGCAAGACAATTGCAGCATATGCAGAGCTTGTGTCGCACATTGCAGGTACGAATTAGTTATTAAAAGGGTGTTATAGTACATACATACATAAAGTCACGCCTCTCTCCCTGAGGGGTACGCAGGGACCACCTTTCCACTTGCCACGATCTCAGCATACTTCCTTCCTTCATCCACATTCATAATAACTCTCTTCGTGCAAGTTTCGGGTACTCTTGACCTGACCCAGGACATCCTTAAATTGGTCAAGATACGTTCGTCTAGGCATATACATATAGTACATACATACTTATATTAACGTTTTTATCCCTTCCGGGATAGAGAGCCAACAATCTTGAAATGAAAGAAGAAATACTTATTTTTTCATATCACCCCTAAAATACTAAAGTGAAAGTTTTTATAAAAATCTTGTCTCTTCCGCATTCACAGCTAAACCGCTTCGAATGAAATTTGGTTTACTTTTTTTTTCTGGAAATTCCCTCTGGTGCAAAGACCCGCGCGCAAGCTAGTTAAAAATAAATGTATCTGATCTTCAGGGTGAACGCACACTCCTCCTCAACACTCTGAAGGAGCACAACATAGAGCGGCCAGCGTTACCGCCCATGCCTGCCGTCCCCGCGCCCGCCCCGCCGCCAGCGCCCGCCTCCAATACTAAGGTAAGATAGGTCATACATTCAATAAGCAAGGGTATAACTTCAATCTCACTTATTCAGATGTGTAGTACTAACAGATATAAAAGAAAACAAGAGTGACTGATTATTTGACTCAAAAGTTTAAATCGGTTTTCTATTAAATGATTGTTCAATTTTAGAGAACTAAACTTGTTTAATATTACCCAATAATGAATTTTAATTATGTTTTTCATATCACTAGGTCGACGCGATGGCCGCAAACTGTGCACAGTTACGTCAAAGTCTCGCACATCTTCAAAGCCAACTAAACGTTCTCACTAACAATAAAAACGCTAATGCCAATGCAAATGCGACCCCAGAAACCCCAGAGCCGCCCAAACCAGAGAAACAAAAGAAATCTAAATCTAAAAAGAACAAAGCTGAAAAACAGGCACAAAAGGCCGCTCAGGAAAAACCTGAAGCTAAAGACGAAAGCGATGATACTAATGCCAAAGATAGCGAATCAAATGAAGCAACCACCAATGGTAATGAAGAAAATAAAGACAGCCCTGTCGAAAAAATTGATAGTCCTGTTGAAAAAGATAACAGCCCCGTCGAAAAAGTTGATGATCAAACTCTAGAAACATTAATACAAGCCATCAATAGTGCAAATATAAATTTGTGCGATCTGGAAGTTAGCAACGATGAAAATGGCACCATCGACAATTTAGACGAAATAGATATCAAGATTAGAAGTGAAGAAAACGGTCAAGTTGACTCAAGTCCTGAAGTTAATGAAGTCACCAATAAAATTAATGCTGACGTGTCAATTATTGATACAAAATTATCGTCAAATGATGAGGTGCCGCAGATATCTGAAGTAAAGCCTATAGCTGGAGATTGTGCATGAATAAAGCTTATTGTAAATAATGTTTGAACTTGAAATTTTTTGAAGAATTTAGTGTCAATCGATGATGCAATTTTACAAGTGTTTAGTGTTACGGCCATAACATGTGCAAATTTGGTGCCCTGATCCGTAATTAATATGACGCATCTAATGATTTTCTCAATTCAAGCAATTGATTTGTTTGATTAATTATGGTTTATGCGGATTTTTATTTTCTTTTTTTGTGAATGATTTTGAAGAGGGTGCTAAAGTAGCCTAATTTGATATGTTGGTCTCAACTTTGTTGTGTGATTTTTGTTTGTTATTGACTTGAATATATTGGAATTAGAAGTGCCTAAACCTAATGTCTAGTCAGGTATTCTTCATGGTCGGGCCGAAGCGTTAATTTAATGGTTTGGGCATGAAAATAGTTACACTTATTTGAATAAAATTTAATTTTTTTAGAAGAAATTTGTGATTGCTTTGCTCTCTCAGTAATAAATATGAGTTCATGTAACGAGAATGAGTGTTAAAATCTTTTCTAAAACTTCTATTGTTTAATTACATTATTTTTTCCCTTACCAGTGACTCGCCCCAGATTTACAAAGGTAGCATTTATACATATACCTTCATCTTGAATCACTCTATCTATTTAAAAAAAATCCATTGTGTACTTTTAAAGATCTGACCATGCTATATTAAGTAGTGATACAGTGTAAATTTTCAATATTTACAAAATTATTTTCTTTATTATAACTTGTAAATTGCTGTTCTCAATATGACATGGGTTGACTGTTAGAAAGCCATGCATCAAGTTAGGGCCATTGACTTTATACGTTATTTATTGCAATTTTTATCGCTCAATTTACCATCTTTTTTTTTGTTCTCCTCATTACCCTTCTGGCATTCGTCATTTGTGTTTAATAAATATTCAGTGTAATTATTTTTATGCCTATCATTTAACGAATTAAGTGCGTACGCGCCCGTTAATGATTTTTTTTGTGATTGTCAATACAATTTTGTTACATGTAGTAAGGCAGTATTTTATTGACAGTATTTTGCATTAGTTTTTATAAGTTAATTTTTTTGGCCAATTTTGACATGAATTAACAATTTGGGGCCAATCGAATAAAATAACCTGCCATATTTTAATGAAACACTGGCTTGATTTGCTGTTTCTTTGGAATTGTTTTCAAATTTTTTGAGAAAGAGCATTCATGGTAAAAGTATTTTGAGAAGTTTTCAGTAAACACACATTTCTTATACCTACATAATTAAATGTACTACACGACACCCCGAATACTTAAAATAAGCTAAGTTCACATTTCTTTGTTAATGTTTTTCAGAAAGATAAACTGAAACGATTAAATATTATTCTAACAAAAAAAAACGTGGCTGGAAAAAGTGAACTTAGGCAATTGAAGTGATTGTATTTTGTTACCACTAAATTGTAGTGAGAATTTGCCACAAAACAAAGAAGACTGCGTCAGCCATGGCGGGCGTTGGTGTTCTGTGCAGTGTAGTATTTAAAAGAGGTGAAGATTGTGCCCAATCGTTATGTAACTTAAGTTTTCTAAATAAATCTAGATTTTGTAACTGAATCATATGTTTTATTTTAGCAACATTCTAGCTGTCTAGCTATAGTCCTGATCCGTATATAATGATAACTCTTTCCCGCAGCGGCAAGTTGATAAGATAAAATGAAAATGAAAAATATTTTATTTGGAAACAAAAACAAGTACAATTAAAGTAACATAGGATAACGATGACATCTGCAGAAGTTATGAAACTGTGTCGCAGATCTCAACATAGTCAGTTAATCACTCAATTTGACCAATACCTACACGTTGAGCGGGTGTGAGAGCATCGGTAAGGTGCATTCTTAAAATGCGTAATGCGCATAAAGGCACAGGTTCAAATCGCACCCTGGTCATGTATCAATGACTATTTTCGATGTTTTGGTAAGTATATTAGTTGGTATACTAACCGATGATGATAATTAAGAACGTCCTGGCAAACGGTCAGGTTAAGTTACTCTAAAAAATTACTTCTCAAATTCTATAGAAGTATGTAAGCTTAAAACTAAATTGTTACCTACACGTTATAGATATATAGTTTTATTTATTGTGTTAAATTAGTAACTTTAAATGAGACTGACCGTAGTCAACCTGTGAACAGTTTTGCGGAATATTGTTTTAAGTTCATTATGAATATTGTGTAATAAATAAATAAAAAATAATAATAAAAGAGAGCCCGAAACCGCCGAGTCGCCGAACCCGCCCGAAAAGGTCGGAGTGGGAAGACCTAGACGAACGTATCTTGATCAAATTAAGGACGTCCTGGTAAAGTGTCAGGTCAAAAGTACCCGAAACCGCCGAGCTTGTATGAAGAGAGTTATGAATGTGGATGAAGCGAAGGAAGTAAATAGAGATCGTGGCAAGTGGAAAGATGTGTGTGTCTCTGCCTACCCCTCCGGGATAAAGGCGTGGTTTTATGTATGCTCTTACGGTGAGGGAAACATCGTAAGGCAACCTTGACATTCAGGCATCTGGATGTGTAACCATGATCGATCCAATAAGAGTTAGGTTCCCTTGCAAAGGTTGCGGAGGTCAGATGGGAGTCGCTTCGTGTAAAAACCTGACTCGCTCAAACCATGATAATGGTCAAATCATACCCCGGGCTCCTCTCCAGAGTGGTGAGGATGCAACCGGGACTAAAGCCAGGAGAAATAAAGAGAAATGTGCATGTGGTGAAGTCCTCGATATCATACATTATCGCCCTTGATCGTGCTTTACGAATACCTATGTAGATCAACCTAAATTCTGGATACTGAAACCATTAATTGCAATGAAATTAGGAGTATTTCTTACAAAAGATAGACGCACGTATTTATTATTATTTTATTTTTAGTCAGTTCAGATTTACAGTTAAATGGTTTAGGAATTGTCAATTCTAAGTGAACGTCGCTAACTTTCCTGCCAATTACATTCATCATAATCTTATTTCCCAATCAATTTGGCGGATGCAAGAGAAGCAACCTTTCGTGACGGTACACTTATTCAAGCACTGAATTACCTAAAGTCTGAAGTAATGATAAAAATAGACAGTCTAAAGTTTTTTTCCAGCTATTTTTGTGGGACGCATCGCTCGTCTATAAATAGGCGAAATTTAAGTCTTACCACAGAATTGCAAATGGTATATTAACTTACGGAACGGACACTTTACCTCCGCCCTCCTGCTAGATACCTATTTAAAGGAAACTTCCATTACTTTTATACTTGTAATTTAAGACTGCTCATACTTTCATTAGTTGTTCGAGTCTATCATAAACATAATGAACGTGGCCTATTGGTCTTTTCAAGACTGTAGGCTCTGTCTACCCCGCAAGGGATATCGACGCGATTTTAAGTAATCTATGATATGTTTTGTCGTCGTAACGTTGTAGTAAACATCTGATGAAAACTGCACGTTCAGGAAACTAGATGTGTAGCCATGACCCAATACGGGTTAGGTTTACCTGGAAAGGTTGCGGCGGCAGATGGGTGTCGCTTCGTGTAAAAACCTGACTCACCCAATCCAGGGTCTATAATAGGAAAATAGTCATTGATACATAGCCGAGGTGGGATTCGAACCTGTGCCTTTCTGCGCATCACGCATGTTAACTTTACCGATTTCACCACCGACACTATCTCGAACTGTCTACCTCGATAATGGCAAAAATAAACTCATGAAGAAGTTTGATAGAAAAAACGAAGAAAAGAGAAAAGGAGATGCCATATGAATGCGTAATGGTGTTTTAATAATCATTTGCAATGTCACCAACAAATTATTTAAAAGCTACACTTCTAAAGTTTAACATTATTCCTACGTCTACGGCGAAATGTTTAATTAAAGCGAAAAGGCGTAAAAATAGCGTTAATTATCTATTATAAATGTCAGTTAACCCATAATTAAATTCCTTCCGATACATATCCGCTCATCCGACGCCCGGCCATTTTACCAACACGCAGAATTATCTACACCAAGAAACTGCGTGCAACACGTAGGTACTGTTACACAACTGATTATAACTTCATTCACTGTTATCTTTGCCAATATTTGTTCCTGTTATTGCATTGGGAAACGATCGTGATACAATTTACGAAATGTTATTAAGTTGGTCAATTTGAATATTTCATTCGGTAGAACTTTCCACGGTTTGTTAAAATATGTGGCACTTACCGGTTGGGGATTTTAAACTGCATCTATTTTGCAGTATAAATTGGGAGAAACTAAAATACATATACCACATAAAAAGTGGGATAAGACAGCGTAGTATTATATAAGTAGACAACCACGTAGTCCAGTGTAGGTACTTATACTTAAGTCTCTCGTATCTTATCTATTTTACGTAGGTACATTTAAATAACGCCACTTGCCCGAAGAAGTAGAAATAACCTTCTTTCTGTCCTTTGAGTTTCATCTCTCTTTATGCAAGCTCGTCGGTTTAGGGTACTTTTTGACCTAAACTTTCGCCAGAACGTCTCCGATTTGATCAAGCAAGTTACATACAACTATACTTTATGGTATCAATAGTAAGATGGAAAGTAGTTAAAATATAAACAAATGAATAAAACTTACTTACCGTGTCAAAAAGGGATAAGATATATATAAAGATATATAATCATGTCTTGCGCTGCCAACAGTCCTTGGTAAAGAGGTCCTATTAAGTGCCGGAAACTGCACGGCTCAGTACAAAATCTATATCATAATAATTTATCTTTCTTACTAAATAATTAGGTAAGGATGGTATTTGTATCAATGGCAATTCGTCACAAATGAAATTTCATAAAACTGGACGGACAGACGGACAGTTGATCAAGACCACGTGATTGTTGCTAATTCAACAGTAATGCGTGACGGTGTTGCCAAACTTGCAGATCTGTGAAATTAAATTAGGTATTTCGAACCCTAAAATATGCTATGATGTGCTTTATTCATTTTATGAGTTTAAAACAGGGAAGCAAAAGAAGCAAATCTGTGCCTACCCCTCAGCCTAGACGTCAATCACCGACTAATATTGTAAGGATTTTTAAAAGTTTTTTTAAGTTTTGAAGTAAGGATTTCGGAATATTCCAATAGATATCCCTTTGAAGAATGACTAAGCATTATCTAACTTTTTCTTGACGTGTCGATAATCTCTCCAAAGATAGTCAAATTATTAAGTACATAATTAGTTATTTAATTATCTACACAAAATTATATACATTTAATACAGTAATTCTAGTACAAAAGTTTTACTTACTTATTTCGAAAGAAATATCTTCCAGTAGACCCATGAGAGGAGAGATGAATAAGATCTAGTGTTACAATTACCTAAGTAGGTACCTACTTTATTTTTCTGAACCACACATTTTGCTCGTCTCATCGAAAACGAAATCACAATCTTCGTGACTTACTCAACATCAAAGACGTAATCTGTAACTCACTATTTAATAGACAACTAGCTATTACTCGTAGCTTCGCCCGCGTGAATTAGGCGTCAATACTTTTTCGCAAATTCCACGAGAACTTTAGTTTTTAGGTACCGGGTTGAAAAGTACCCTACGTCTGTCTCCAGACTCTTTAGCGTAGTATTTTAAGAAGAATGGTTCAGTAGATAACGCGTGAAGAGAAAACATACAAATTTACTTACGCATTTTAATATTAGTTGAGATACCCTACTTGATATTGTCACAAAAAGCAGAAATTTGCCAGCGTGATCGGAGACATCTTTTATCGATATCCTTTTGTCTCCCCGGCACGTTTCTGAAAGCGAATCATTATTGTCGAAGATTCACAAATTATTTGTGTAGAAATCTAACAAAAACTAGGAACTGATAATAAAACTAGAATGCCAATCGCTTCAGTGGGTCTAAAAATTGTAATAATGTCGTAGCATGACGGTAATGCATTGAAATAGTCATGGTCGTGAAAATTATGTCATTATGTACTTAATTAGATTTAATTTTCTGTGGAGAGAGCGTGTCTGTCGATGAGGCCTACGAATTGATATAACAATTACCGCCTGCTGGGCCGTCTGCGTGGTTGCTATCTGAACCTGCCTCTGCGGTCGGTTAAAATATAAATCGTATAGCCGAAATTTAACGAACAATAAAAATATATACAAACTTAATTATAGGTTTTACAAACTTTACCTGGAAATTCCCCGGCAAATATACCTAGTTGTATCTGTGAATGTATGTTTGTTAGTTTCACGAAAACTCTACCGCACGAAATTTGGTACACAGTTAGAATATAACATGGAATACGTACCTACATAAATCACGCCTCTTTCTCGGAGGGGTAGGCAGATACTACATCATTGCACTTGCCACGATCTGCTAGGTAACTTTTTTCGCTTCATCCACATTAATAACTCTCTTTATGCAAGCTCGTCGGTTTCGGGTACTCTCGATCTGATCTTTTGCTAATAATAAGTTATTGTCCCAAATTTCCCACAGGAGTGAAGCCTCTTGGCGTGGCTAGTATTGAAATAATAATTGTGCCAAGCTCGGGAGGCTGGCGTCAATTATAAACCGCAAGGTTTCAGTTTTTAGTTCTATAGCCTACATTACAAACTTTTTGTTTCGCCTCGACACTTGAAATGAGGATCGAATACACTACAAAAAGATAAAATGTAAAATTGGGCAACAACTTGACAATGCTGATGTTAAAATATTAAATTTTATAAGTTTACTGTTGTCAGAGCAGATATACGAGCAAGATATTATGGAGATATTTATTTTGCCCGTGTTTCTAATTTCAAATTAGGAACACGGGCAGAAAGATACTTATGATGTATGCAACCAACAAAATAAATATCTCCATAATATCTTGCTCGGCCCGGGCCCGGGGTCAGCTTTCTGCTTTCCGACATCTCCTTGGTTTTCCGCCTATGGTTTTAATAAAACCATAGGCTCGTAGTAGTCGAAAATAACGTTTTTATAAATCAGGATAGTTCGTGGAGATCACTTCTGTGTAGGAGGAACAGTTCAGTGGTTATTGAATTTGGTCCATATACTGGAACGTAGATAACTCATCTGCATTTTCGCTGTAGGCTTGTGTAAGTGTATAGACACTTAACGCTGTAAACTTGTTAACTACGAGCTGTAAAAATAATTTAACTCTTGAACACTATCCTCCTGGGAATACTACTGTTCTACGAAAATAAAAATGAATCTTTACCCAACTTACTGAAACACTGCCACCCACAGCCTCCCGATCAGTGCCAGCCAAACCAAATAGTGTTTCTATAAAAACGGTGACTTTCATAAGCGTTAACAAAAAGTAATTTGCATCAACAATGTGGACTGCGTAATAAATAAAACTCTTAAACTCTCTGGGCCAAGGTCTTTCACTTTCCTTTATTTAGGTTTAGGTCACATACCCGGTTTTTTTTGTAAAGCCACGTTTGCAGTTTTTGCCACTTTCGCTACGCACGGTGACTCTTTTTGATAATGATCAATTGTAAGGCGAATGACCTCTGATGTTTGTGATTTTGGTTATTGATAGTGAATCAATTGTTCCTAGTTTGTTGCGAACGTGGACTTAAAGTCTACGTTCGCAACAAACTAGATTGTAGTGCTACATATTTAGATCAAAAAATCTCTACTAAAGTCATATATTTAAACATTTTTATGAATATCTTGAAAAGTACATGAAAATTATGTGCTTAATTGTTTCCTAGATACCTACTTGCCAAATTTCATCAAAAACAAATTATTGGAGTGGAGATTTATCAAAATAGAATTTTATTTTCCAAATCTTATCAATATCCTGTGAGCTTAATTTCTAGTTGAACGCATTATATTTTCTAAAGCTTTCTTTTACATTTCCAAATTATAGACAAGATGCTTGCTCTTATTTCTCATATATAAAAATGTAAAGCTTATACATATACTAGCGACGAGTCCCGGCTTCGCACGGGTAGCATTTAAAGATATGAACCTTCCTCTGGAAACCCTTTTTCAGAGGAAGTTTTACGAGTATATAACCAAAATCTGTCCACAACTTTCCCAGGTTAGCGCATACATACAAACATAAAAAATTTTGTACATAACATGTAGTGATAGTTATAGTAAAGTGATGATTTATTGCTGTATAAAATAAAACAATAAAAGACACCAAACGAAGATTACGTTAATCCTAAGGATTAATACGAACGCACTACGTAATAAAACCTTCTTTTTGCGTCGGGTTTAAAAAAGGTACAAGGCCTACTTAGTTACAAGTACCTTTGTTAATATTAAGGTTCATTTTATTTATATATTTTGCAAGTCATTTTAGTATAGTTCTTTTGTTGTTAACATTATTTATTTTTAGTAATTTGAAAGTCATTTGTGCTTAAAAATAATCCGATTTTAGAATGACATTAAATCAAACTCCTGGTGTTGGGCGCAGTTCTGTTCTTCCTGGGCTGTTTAAATAAATAAAGACAAATTACAAATAAGTATGGTCTGTTTTTCGTTTCAGCGTAAGCTCTTTTTATTTATCTTTCCATTAGGCACTTTTCGAATATTCTAATAGAATGTTTCCATTCAAGTGCTATTTAGATCCAAAAGGATCTTTGCAGAGATAAAAGAAGATTTAATGTCTCCTATTCCCGGTGTCCCAACTAACAATCGTATCAAACAACTGAGAATTAAAAACAGACACAGCATGAGAGCCATTGAGGTGATGATTGCATCACAAAGGTTGAAAATGCAACGCTTGATTTGCGGTTCACTGTACCCTTAAAGTCATGGTTAGCTTATTTTTGCTTCCGGCCAGATCTACGATATCGTGTGCCAAGAAATCTTATTGTAATAATTGTGACAAGTTCAAAGATACTGTCTTCTCTCCTGGGAAAGGAGTTAAGGGACATCAGACCTACAAATATCTGACTTGCGGGCGAAATCACAACTTTTTAATGTAATGTTATGTTGTGTATGGCGAAACGGCCCTGGATTGAAGGCGCGCTTGTGCCAGGCGCGCCCTCCCCTAGCGGGTAGAATTGAAGGCAGACGGTCACCTCGCTGGCCGGTCCGTCGACGCCGCTGTGGTAGCGGCCGCCGCGCCGGGAATGAGTGAGGGTAGCCCACGCTCCCGGCACCAAAGCCGTAGGAGATGGCACCGTGTGGTTTTAGTGGATTCAAGCCCCATATAATCCGTCCGGCTTCTCGTAGCCGGCTGGGAAGAGGAAGGTCTTTCCACACGTTAAAAATGGATTTAGTCACTCGAACCAATTGGATGAGTGGGATGTTTTTAAGTAAGTATGTATGAAATGTGGGAACTAAAAGTTGTTATACACAACCGCTCGTAACCTTTTTTAAAGCTTCTACACAGGTTAAGGCAAATGATATTTTGAATGGAAATTTTCTTGAGGATTTTGAATGAGATTAAATACAGTTTACAAAGTATATTACTTGGTGATCCAACTTAAAAGCTGTTGTATGTTTAACAGTATTCCCCTGCGCATCCGTTCGGGTTGAGAGTACAATACAATACAAATTATCTTTATTGCCCATAAAAAATACATATGTAGTAGAAACAAACATTATGAATATGTTGAAGCAAAGGCAGACTTACCTATCGCAAAGCAATCTCTTCTAGCTAACCTTTAGGTAACCTTTTTGGAAAGTACCTTATAACTTTTTCCGTAGGTAATATAAGCCAAAAGTAGGAAAAAAAAATTAATGGAGAACGGTTCAGTGGTTTAACTGTGTAACGAACAATTAAACTGACTTTCGCATTTACAATAATAGTAAAGATTCTCATTCTTCCGTTCGCAATACTCTTTACAGTACATACCAACTACTTCTATTGGTGCTAGAATTCTCACTTCGTCGGAATAATCACTCGTCGGGATGAAGTTTTAGTGGACCGCCCAGTGGTTTGAAGACACAGGCTCCGCGGTAGACGGCAAGTCACCAATGCGATAGATCGACCAGCCCTTCTAGCCAAACGTCAATCGACAAACCATAGACAAATTTATCACTAGACTGAGTGATACTATACGAACATCTCTTAAAAAAAAATACCATATTTTTATTCAAACAGCAACACAAAATTAAAGTTTGTTTCGTTTTAGTAAACCTGGTACACATAGAATAGACCTTGGAAAATAACTGGCTACTTTTTGGTTATTACTAAAGGTACAACAAGCAGACGTGAAATTTATAAGCGAAAAATATGTTAGTTCTGGTACATTATTTAAAAAAAATACTTAGTACATAAAACATCAACGAGCTTCTAACGTATTCTAGTGGCATTGCGACTCACTATGTTCCCTCACCGTAAGAGCATCGGTTAGTATTCAAACTAATTTACGTAACTTCGAAAATAGTCTTTGGAACATTGCCGAGGTGGGATTTGAACCTGTATGCATACGCATCACACGTTTTAATCGGACACCGTACTTATTTGACTATCGACGCTCACGTGATATGTATGTATGTAAAATACAGGTAAACAATATATCGACACCTTCCTTCGTCTAGAATCAAAATTTGACATCTAAAAGCTTCAAAATGGACGAACAAGACACGCAATTAACTGGATTATAAAAAAAATATACTTAGAAACGATTATTCAGTTCATTCGTATTCGACTAACTAGCCAATTGGCGAAAAGAAATAGAATTTGTCAGTGTTTTTGTGCGTTGATATCTCTTTAATCCGACGCCTAAAAACTCTGAAATTACGTTTTCACTTTCTCTCGAGAGATGAACATTAGACCTTTATTTATTTTAAGATTTTGGAAGGAAATTTGTCATGAATAAACGTAATGAGTCAGGAAATAATTAAAAAAAAACATCTCTCCTTTTTTTTATTTAAGAGCTAACTATTGTCGGTGAAGTTAAGCGGAAAAAAATAAAATATTCTTGATATCTTAATTTTAATTCCATTTCTGCCACCCAGCTGAACGACTATTGGCTCTTTCTATCTCGTAAGGGATCATGACCTACGATTTTTTATACAAATAAAGCGTGTCGGCATGAAGACACACATTTGTTTAAAAGATATTGCAAATCTAAAATTTCATCATTTTATTAAACTTTAAGTATGATTCTGTACCTTAAAAGTTAATTTGCAAAGTATTTTACTTCAGTCTTTTCTACACTGTTCGCTCTGTCTATTGCAAGGGATGTAGACGTGACTATAGAGCTAAATTTGATTAAACTTCATAAATGAAATTCCCACAAGCTCTTATTCTCTTCATAAAGACTGAACATTTCTATGTAAAAAGTTTTGATGATAAGAAATGTAACCGAATAAGAGACAGAAAAAGTAAGCTCTAGGAACTTTTAATAAGTTAAGGAGTCATTTTTGGCCATCTTTTTTAATGTGTTTAAAAATACTTTTCCATTTCTATAATAATTTATTATAAATTGCATATTTTTTTTACCAATTGATATTGTGATGTATATCTTATAATTTCACCTATATTAAAAAAAAAAACATATAATTTAAATTTCTAATGTCTGAGAAATAACCGTTGAAAATATTTTTTTTTAAATAACGTAGTTAAATTGGTTACGACGAATGCAAGTAACGTCTAGCGTTTTTTAACTAGGGCCGTAACTACTTCGTACATTTTTGTAGAAATGTGAAAAATAAGGTGTGGTTACTATTCCTTAGAGGTGTTCATGGTTTTAAATTACGGAAGGCAGAAATTTGAAGACCGATGGTAAAATGTTCTGCGTTATGATTGCAAACATTTTAAACTTTTTCAGAAGTACAAACCAGAATCTGCGTTATTTGTAATGTGAACTTCATCGTAAATTGCGTATCTTCTTTTGTATTCGCTATCATGAGGAAAAGCTTGGCATTCTTCTACGACTAAGATTTTTAGATCTTCATCTTTACTTCTAAGTTAGGCTATTTGTTCTACTCTGTTAGGTATAACTAATAGCAAATTTTAAATTTGGTATAATTATTTACTGATGACAACCCTGACGCGGCACATCTTAAACTATTTTTCTTGAAACATCATCTATTTTCTTTTACTGTTTATATTTTTTGCTGTAGACTCGGTGACTGGATTTTCATAACTGGTCGGTTAAACATTTTTAACCTACTATGGCGAGAAATGGGTACATATTTTTTATGACTTAACTTCATTATAAAAACATGCAATGGCGCTTCCAGTTTGGGAAAATGTGTTATGTTTGTGTGATGGCAATCATTCATATGGATTAGGGGATATACTGTGTAAGAAATATTACAAAGTTTTGTAAAAAATGTGATTCAATATGTTTTTCATTTTCTAAAGGATTGGTGCTGGAAAATATTTAATAACTAAACGTTAAAAAATGTTTTGAATAAATAAATCAGCCTTACTGAAATGAAATGGAGAGATTTCCCGAATTTGGACTTCAAGGCAAACAATGCAATAAAGTTGACTATACATATTTCATTAAATATCATAATATTAAGTTGAAAGATGTGAATAAGATTATGAAAATGCAAAAGGTGGCCTTGTTGATATTTGTTATCACTTTAATGCAATTTTATGTCATATTTTTTGGGCTTTGAGAAAGAACAACTGCTCAATTTTTTAAATACCTTAAAAAATAATTTGGAAAAAGAAAAAATAATCTATTATTAATATCCTATACTGATACTGTACTTTATTTTTTATATATGTTTATATTATATTTATACCGTACTTACTTACTATAAATTCGAAGATCTTTATGGTTCAAGACGACATCTTATAAATTCTTGTTATTTTGCTCAGACGACATCGTGGGGCGAAATATTGTCGTTTTTATGTACATAGTTTTCTTATATTTTTGTTGCTTTACTCTTTATTACTTCTTCCTGGCGAATCCCGGTTGCCTCATCACCCTTCCTGAGAAGAGCCTGTGGTGCGCCTGCGCCTTATTGTATAACCACGATCCTGGGTTAAGAAAATTATGTTTTTACACGAAGCTACTCTTACCTGACCTTTTCAAGGGAACCCAATACATACAGATGCCAGAAAGTGCTAGATTTCTTTCGATATCTTCCCTCACCAAACTTTGGTGAGCTATCAAAAAGAGGTTCGATATTTCTGGCCTAAATATTCCCATAATGTTAACAGAGTTTCAACGCTCTATCGCTAAATACATCTGAAAATGACACGGAGCATATTTTTAACATGATGTTGTAGGTTAATTGATTCTTTAATATTTTATTTGTTTCATGAAAAAAAAACTGAAATTCATCTATAAAATTTTTAATGCATCGTTTTGAAATACAAGACCAACGGTTGCACGAAGCCGTCATATAATTGAACGATCTTTTACAAAAACCTTTTGTGTAATGTAGTAGAATATCTCACAGACACAAGAATTTTACCAAAACGTAACAATAATCTGAAAAAAATGATGTAACGAACGTGACAATTCACGATCCTTTTGATTCTTTGTTTTGCGCCGTCTCTGTACAATTGTTAAGTCTGTGCGGTTGATACTGCTGACCGTTCACTATAAATAGAAGTGGGTACTGACCAATTGGACATTGCCTCACTAACGACCGAACAAGGGGCTCGTACCCCCAAAGGCCTAAACCAAAACTAACTAAGCTTTTGTGAAAGTATTGGAAGGTTAGAAATTTTGTGATCTTGTGAAATGAAATTTATTCGAAAAAAAATTTTTTTTTTCTAAATATTTTTTGAATTTGAATATAAAGTGTTAATTAAGTTTGAATGTGCTTTCAGTTCGACTGAAGACAAAATGAAGAGCTTTAGGACTGTTCTATTATGCATTGGTAAGTTTACGTTCATCTAGGTATTTTCATTTGTCACTTAAACTCGAAAGATTATATAAGGATTTGCCCATTGGACAGTGGGTTCGATCCCCATAGTTATGAATTAATTAAAATATTAAGACAAAAATAAATAAGTGCCTAAAGTCTAAAAAATGGCAGAAAAAAATATATTTGCATATGTACTACCTACATATAGGTAGTTATCCCAGCTTTAAGTAGAACCGATTTTAATGCTGTTTTGTATAGAATTGGTTATTTATTCGATGATTATGAATACAATAGATTTATTTTCAAAATTGGATACAAGGTATCATTTATTGACGTCACATCATTTAAGTATATGTATGTTCTTGGTATATATGAATTTCCAAGGAAAGTATAGCTTTGTATGCTTGTCTGAGTATCGAAAAGGTCTTAAATGATCTATGAAGGTAAAGACTGTGTAACATACAGATCATCAGATACGCTAAGGATGAATTTTGGAAATTCCCACAGGATGGAAACCGTGGAAAAAGCTTACTTAAAAAAATAATACAAGCTTTGCGCGGGGATGAGCTCTCGTGGAAAATTTAGGAAAGAGAAGCATATGTCACTTGAAGATATACTCTATGCTGTGCCTAATTTCGTGTAAATCAGTCCCGTAGTACTTATTTGAGTTTATTCGTTACAAACATAAAAATCTTTTCACTTTATTAGTGTGGATGTGGATTTAAATTAAAGTGTTGATTTTTTTGAAGAAGACAAAACTACTTAAATGTTTCCTTGCGCTTGATTTTCATCTTCACCAATTGATATTTTCTTAGTCAAAAAACAATCCCCAAAAAATAACTGATAAAGTATTTAAGTTATTTCATGATTTTACAAATATATGTACATAAAATCACGCCTCTTTTCCGAAGGGTTAGACAGATACCTACTTACTACATTAGGTTTCGGGTATTTGAAGTGTTGACTTTACCTTTTGCCAGAATTTTTAAACGATATGATTTTATTCGTAGAGAGATGTTAAATTTCTCCACAAGCCTAAGTAACTACTTGTTGGTAATTCTTTGCTAAGAGTAAGTAAGTTATGTAGAAGTTCTAAACATTTTCTATCAAAATACAGATCAAAGTTGTCACAATAAAAACTGTAATAATTTCTTTATAAAATTACTATAGTTGGTTCCTATAACAACGGTAGCGCTTAAAAAAAGATTTTCAATTAACTTGTAACGAAAGTGATAATTAGGTTTCTCGGAACATTTTCCGCTGCTAATTTCAAAGTCATCTATTTTTAGAATAGTTTTCTTATTTTACAACTGATCAGTGCGACCATTTAACTTATTTAGACCGTTATGCAGTAGCTAGTGATCGGATTGGGCAATCGCCTTTGAATACAAATTGCATTCACAAAACAAAAAGAAACTCGAACTGACTTTCTTCTATAGGCCTTTTTATTTTAATTAAGCATGTTGACAGAAAACCTTGTATTATTATGGTACAACTTTTCATTCACCTCATTATTCTTGGATAAAAGTGCATTGTAAAGAATTGTTCAATTGATAAAATTGATTATGAATCTTTAACAAATTTAAAAGTCAGATTTTTTAAATTGTAATTACCATAAGGTACTTAATAGGTATTTTAAAAACTGCATATTTTTTTAAATACCTACAGTAGTACTTATACCAGAATACCTTTACTTTTTGTTTCAGCTCCATCTTTTTCCATCTGTCAAAATTTTAAAAGGTTTTTTAGCACTCAAGTTTACTTATGTAACTAAACATAAGTACTTTATTGGCCAAACAATTTCGCGCCATATAAGTCTATAACTGATGCGTAATATATAATGAGAACAGAAGTACTAATGTAGCGTAAAATACGGCGTAATATTCGGAAGAGCTAGGAATAGTTCCGTTACTGGTGATTAAATAGTTGGATAACAATCTCATCAATCAACGATTGCATGTTAGCTGAAAGAAATTCATTTAAAATTGTAATTATGTTGAGGATGGTAATGGTAACGTTGCGTTACTTACGTGGTCTTTCCAGGATTTAACTTGTAAACACACGTTAAAATTATATAACAGGCAGGCAGGGCAAGAAAGAGTTCTTGTCGCAGTGTATATGGACGATAGTATTCTCTACGGTCGGAATTAAAAACAGAATTTAACAAGTGAGGTCGTACTTAGTATTAGCATGTATATTAACCCAACAAAAATAACTTGTTCCCAGGCACTTTAGCCGTGGTATCTGCCGCCCCCGCCGCACAACGAGACAGCTCTGCACAGGCCTCAGAATATGAATACGATTACGAAAATGCCCCACAGACTGCCCAAGCCCAGGAGCCACAGGAATCAGCCAGCCATTATGACGCTTACATTCAAGACGTCAAAGCCGCTGCTAGCGGAGGAAATGGTGGCAAGAAAGGATACAGTCAAGGCAGTGGTTTGAGGACTATCGCTGTTGGATCCGCCAATCAGGCGAAGACAGCCCTTGGTAATCAAGCGGCTGCCGGTTGGCAAGCGGCTTATCAAGCTAAGAATACGTTGGCCCAGTCAGCGGCACAGGCTAGCGCTACAGCGCAGGCAGCGTTGGCTGGAAAGCAAGTGATCCTGTCTGGATTGGAGCAGCAGGTCAGGGACGCGAAGGTGGCTCTGCAAGGAGAGGAGATGCAGCTGCAACAGGCTAAGAGAGCTGCCCAGGCCGCCGCTCAAGCTGCCCAGCAAGCTATGCACCAGGTATAAATGTTTGGATTATTCAATTCTTTTTTTTTGTTTCGCAACTGTTTGAAAAAATATTTTTGGATTAGAAATGGGCCTTATCGGGATAGCTACTGCGATATAGTCAACGAATTTTTTTTGTAAGAACGAAGTACTACTTTGTGCTTGTTTACAAGGAAAAATGTAACTGACTTACAGTATCGAAGAGAAGACTTTCAGGAATTTAGAAAACTAAATGCATGTGACAGAAAGAAGAACAGCAAGATAATAATTAGGTCTGTCCTGTTTAGCACGAGTTACCTAAAAAAATACATGTACATTTACCTAGTAATTTTATTAAATTTCAATTTCAATTAAGTACAAAATAACGTTAGGACCCTAAAGTTTCTATTCTTCTTTTACTAAATTACAACCTGCCATTAATCGATCATTGAGGCTATTACAACCTTTAATAGTTATGTTACTTGTCACCAACTTTCATGACTATTACAGCCCTATTGTACTTATTTTAGTTTGATTTAGTCACGTTTGACGTTCGAAAATTTTGTTGTACTCATGCTGACTTGACAAAATGGGTTGACTGGCGTAAAATCGATGAAAGGCTCATTTTTTTAATAACAACTTGTTTTAAAATTTGGATTGATTTTCAGTTTATGACTTTTGCATATTAACCTTGTGTTTCTGTTTAATTTATTACAGGCACTAAGTCTTAGTGGCTAATCCGCTGTTATTTTATATTTGTCCGTATTACTTTAAATTATGTAAGAAGACATAAAATAAGTATCCGTATTTGTAAACTATGTTCAACGGACATAGAATTTTAACAATGATCTATAAAGCATTCAAAAAGTTTTCACTTAAGTTCTTTTCTTCTTTTTTTTATGCAATATCTTTAGCTCCAATTTAGTGATCAGAATTTTCGCAAAGTGTCACTTATTGAGTGTTTTACGCAACAACAGTTTTTGTAGTGGTTTGTTTAGACGGTGGAGTTTTTAATATGCTTTTTAGACGTTTCAGCACATTGCAATTGCAACAAAAACTTATTATAATTCACTCTAGACGTCAAATGAGTTCAATGCCGTCGTACTTAAAAGTACTTATAGTCTTGCCTTGAACCTTATTGTGTGTCAGTAAGTTAATAATTGAAACTAAGCAATTGAATGTGATACAACCAAACAATTTAATCAGTTGATTGGTCCAAAATGGTAGAAAATAAAATACTTCAAGAATGACAACAAAGACAGAAACTTCAGGTTACCTATATAAGAGAAGACAAGGCAGAGTGACAGAAGAGAGAGCTTTAGCATGATCTGCCAGATAAAACAACATTATATGCTTTAACGATAACTAAGACCGATGTTAACCAGGATAATGTCAGGTTGTTAAGAAAATCTTACATATCTTATTCGAAGTTGATTTATCATTATTGTGGTAACAGAAACATTATCATCATTATCGGCCCTTTCCAGAGTTTTCAGATGATTTTTTTTTAAGATTAAATGGTGCGATCAATTTAACTTTCGCTTACGTAACAAGTAATTCTCCGTTTTCTTGCCCCCATGGGAATCCCACGAACAGAACGGGGTAAGAAAGAACAAGTTTGCAGTTAATCAAGACTAAATACGAAAATTCCAGGTGCAAGTAATCCAAGCCGCTTTGAACGCTGCGCAAGCGACGTCTGAAAACGCTAACGAGGCAGCATCCCAGGCCGCTGGAGAACTTGGTGCCCAGACTGCCATGGTGGGCGCTGCCAGACAGAGACTCAGTGCCCTGCAGGAGCAGCTCCATGGAGTCAGGATCGACTTCGAGGCTACTCAGGCCGCGGCGAGAAAGGCTCAGGTATGTATTTTGGATCACTTGAAGAAGATACCTATACTTTAGATAGAGATTTAAGGAAGGAGAAAGAGAAGGCCTTTGCCCAGCAGTGGGACAGAAAAAAAGGGTAAAAAGTATAAAAAAGCTTAAGAAAACCGTATCTGTATGGAAACAGTGATGGAAAATGTTGTACCTAGTACTACATTTGGGCAATACATGTTGAACAGATCACTTGAAGGAGAATTATAAATAGATTTCGAGAGTTATAGAGTTAACAAGGATGTGTATAAGCCTACTTGTGACACACGATTCAAAACAGAGGATGATTTGCTTGAATAAACTCAAGCACCATTTTTGTGTCATAACTTAATCAAAATTAATTCAAATGAAAGTTTCCGATCAAAGATTAAAATTACGGTTTCTTTCCATGAACAGGAGGCACAGAGGAACGCGAAGGCGTACGTGTTTGAAGACATAAAGATTTCGATCTTCTATTGAATCGTATTAAATTATAATTGCATTTATTTCTAGTGATAATAATATTAAGAATTCGTGTAATAATTTATTGTTTGATGAAATTCAAAGGATAGAAAGATAATTGTATCACGAAATGTAGAGCTGTTGGCAGTCATCTCGAAACTCATTCGCTTTGCTTCGCAATTATTGCATGACACGGTCCACTGCCTTTAAAAATGTCGCCATCTCATTTTTTCCGTGCACTTCTATTCCGGTTTTGTCATTATTTGTCAAGTGTCTTTTGATCAGTTCAATAAACACTTGAAATTAATTTATCTCTTTCTTTTCTTGACCCTCTACGATTTGTAATTTCAGTTTAACTGTTGCATTACAAACTCTCTATTTATTAGCAACTCTATGTCACTTTAAAATCTTGTGGTTATTTTACACAATATTTCTTATTCAGTAAATCTTTCTTATCTATAGTAGTTATATTTACAGTAGATTTAGTTATTTCCTTTTCTAAAAAAGTATATGATAAGCCATTAACCTGTTTATAAGTGTTTGTTGTTAATTTATTTCTGAAAGTATTTCTGTGAAGGTATTTCTGTTTGATTTTTTTTTCGTCCATTTCTTATTTCCGGACAGTTAAGTGAAACGTTTAATTCTCCTTTCGACATGTCCTATCTAACAAAGTCTATTAAATCTCTAATCATTTGATTTTTATTATTTCACAGTGGTTCAACGGAATATCATTGATAATCTTGTTTGTAAAATTTAATCTCGTTTTGCAGGCGGCGGCACAGCAGGCCCAGGCTAACGCAGCGGCAGCGGCTGCCAAGGCTGCGGCAGCTGGTCTCGGGGGCGGTGGTCACCACCACGACGGTTCCCAAGAAGGTACGGCATACGAGGAGTACAAGGTTGTGCCAACGGCTGAACAGAACGGCCAGGACTACTACACCCTTCAGTCGGACTACCATCACTAGTAACAATAAGGTTTTAGGTGAATTTGTTCTGGAGTTTTAGATATTTTTTAGTTTATTTGTGACTGTTTGATTTGTTTATCTTTTATCGTATCTTTGCCTTATTTCACCTATTTGGTATCTTACACTTTCTTTTCATGATTCAAATTTTAAATTATTTTCTTCTTCTTTTAAGTTTATATGTACATAATTTCCTTTTTCGGTTCTTACTGCTCCTTTTAATTTTATTTTTTCCTCTTCTTTTTTCTTTCACTTCATTATCTTTTTTGATTTAACTTTATCTTTGGTTTAACTTTCACCGGTTTCTTTAATATCGAACGTCAAAATAAGCTAAGAATCATCTAAGTCAGAACTGTAGTTAATTTAATATTAAAATAGGAATGCACAGTCATCCACAGCATCATACACTATTTATTGCATAACATCCTATTTTAATATTAATTAAAAATGTAGTTACTAATAAAATGTAAATAAAAAATGTAATAATATTAATAAGTTTGCGAGTCGTTGTGATATTTTTCTATATTTTTTTAATTTTTTATCATCACGATTTATTTATTACGTTGCGAATCCGTAAGCCTTTGATTCATCGTTTGATTGTATAACTAAACTAGTTACACTATTAAAGAAGGCGAATTAAATACAATCGACTTCAGTAACACCACTAATAATAAAATTAAGTGCGATGTCACACCTGGAGAGGATGCTACTTTTGTATGAAATTGTAATAAAATATGTTTTGTTAATGTCTGTTATTTAATTTACTGTTGATTTATAATTGACTGATTTAATGTTATCTGACATGACTTTAACTTTTTCTGAAACTCTTCTTTCTTTTGACTTGACTCTTGACTTTTTAGACATCTCACTTAATTATAATAGACTGGACTGTACTTATTTAACTTACTAATATGAAGAACCCCTAACACTAAGCCATTAATTTAAGCTAATTAAACCATTTACTCTCTGTAACTAATATAAGACTTATAAAATATCACCTTCATCATTTCATAACACGTAGAAAAATCATATTGATCATCATCATTCTTCTGGCGTCTCTCTAATGCATTTTCCCTGAAAAGGAGCCCAGAGTCTACCTTCTAAATATCATCAAGGACCCTATATAATCATTAGCGTCATGCTGATTTAAACAGGTTGTACGAAATTTAAAAATAAACATTTCTTTCTTGACATATCAACTTCACATCATCAAATCAACAGCTCAAATTCACAGTAGTAGGTGTACTGTAAGTACATGCTCAAAAGGAAATCTCGCCAGAGAAGACTGCTACGAAAAACAATCTGTAAAAATTTTGTACTAATATTTTATGGTCAGATCATTTTTATAGCAAGCTGGCGGAATTGTTTGAAAATTTCATAGTATCGTTCTGCCAATTTAGAAATGCTCATTAAAATAATTGGTATAGGTTGGCCAGGCAGAAATAAGAAGGCCTGAATAGAATATATGTGTGAATTTAATGATATTAATGTCCCTTAACAAACAACGAAATGATTTGTAGAATAGGATCACCTGCATATGTGTTAACAGCCATATAAAATCACTGTAGCGTTCATTATCAAGCACAAATCCTGCCCAAAGGAAGGACCAATTCCTCATTCCAATTCCAGCGATCGATGTTAAGCTAAGTGCAGATAGAAAATACCACTATGTGCTTTTCTCGTACCTGCTTCAAATCCCTTTGCTTTCTCGCATTTTTACGAATCCTATATGGTTCGATAAGCGAGTTGTTTCCATTCTTTCAGAACCGTCCCCTGTAAAACCACGGCCACCTCAAAAGAAAAACGAACAACAAACCCACCATGAACCCGAGGCCGAGCCCGAGCACGAGGCAGAGCCCGAAAATGAGCACGAGCACGAGCACGAAGACTCCTCTGAATCACAAGAGCACGACTATGATTATGACAACTCATCCGATAATAATGCACCAAAACCAATAGTATTAGAACTAGATTCATTTTATAAATCTAACACGAAAGAACCCAAAGATATCCGGATCCAACCGGTTGCATCCGCTTCCGAAGTCCAGACTGAAACAGTCCCGTCGCCCAAGCCAATCAAATTGCTCGATGGTGATTCCTTTGATAAAATCTTCCCTGAAACATATGTAGAGTTAAATAGCCTTTACAAAAACAAGGATCAGAGTTTATGGCAACCTGGATCATCCAACTGGTGATTATTTGATATACGTTGAACAAGGTAGGTAATGTTGTAATAGATTCATTAGCGTTCAAAATGAATCATAATATATTTTAGTAGCTGATCCAGCTAAACACAATATTTAGTAGTAGGTACTTATTATATTTCGTCAAAAATTTTTAAAGTCTTTTGATAAGTTTATGAATGCAAAAGCATTTGTTTGACTGATTATCTTTACGTTAGGAATAGCTCTTACTAACTTGTGGTGTGAGAGAGAGATTTAGATTGGACGTTATTTCAATAGTAAACTTAAAACTTTTTATTTAACCGATATTTATACCTACTTGAAAATCCTTTTCAAAGGTTGGTAAAAAATGTCATAAAATTTTCAGAAGTGGCAAAAGAAGAAGCAGCGGAAGAAGAGGACGACTGTGAAGAAGAAAAATAAAACGTTTTAGAGACCAGCAAATTTTTTTTAACATAAATGCCATTTTATTGTTTTAGTAATTAGAGATAAAACATTTATATTTTAGGAAAACTTTTTATAATACATATTTTTAAGATAATTTCTGTGTTCTATAAATTCCTTGGCCAACCACATTTTTCTGCAGCATACAACATACGCTACATGCGTATGAAGGTAGGTTAAGTAAGTGTTTACTAGTTTACTATACTTGTGCGTTGTGCACAAAAAAAAATTATATATTATGCGAAACACTTACTTGATGGAAATGGCCTGAAGCTGAAGTTTGGATTCCCGCCAATTGCATAGTGCTGTCAAATGTCATTTAAACGCAATCGTGAAGAAAAGTTTTACGCAGTGTATTGATTCATTTTGATTTTGCATGTGGATATTTGCATACAATATTATTAAGGCTTGGTAACCAAATACATGAAATTTGATAGATATATTATATATAACAATAAATTGTGTACCTTTTCGAATATATTAGTGGTGTCAATAAGCATTCTGTGACATTTTTTTTAATGTAAGTATTTGTTCAATGTTTACTCAAATGAAACGTAAACGTCATTTCTTTTCAAAACGTGTGTGTATTGCTCGCGTTGTAATTTTTCAAGTTTAGATTAATTAATTAGAATTATGTCTGTTGTTAAAAAGAAGAAGCATGTGTCAAAAAAGAATAAGAAGGCATGGCGGAAATATTGTGATATCACTGATGTGGAGGCCTTCCTTGAAGACCAGCGTTTGGAAGAAAGACTTGGGTGAGGTTATGTTGATAACATTATATTTTTTTAATTACATGAATCTTATGCACTTTTATCAATATTTGCTTTCAATACTTGTTGAAATTGTATTAATTTATTACTTCTATCGTAGCAGGGTCAATCAAATGTTAAGAAAATATTTTGAAACATAATTAAAATTATATTATTTTAGAAAATTTGATACGAAGCCAGACAGCGAGTTGTTCGTAGTAGATACCCAGGGTGATGGTGATGTCGAGGTGAAAAAAGTGGATGAGAAGCCAGTGGTGCTCACAGCCAAGCAGCGGAAGAGACAGATGCTGAATGAAACGCCAAAGTGTTTTGAAGTTTTATTACCCTCCTCTAAGGTAGGCAGTGATTTCTTGTTTAACTTAATATGAAAGGAAAAACATAAAACTTATATTTTAAAATGAGTAGGAGAGAGAATAATGAATTTGTGTTTAATTGTTACTTTAATTAAGAACTACGACCCAACCCGCGGGGTTAACATTTATATGTTACCTTCCTTTATTTGCATTATACCTTGAATTACTCTATCTACTGAAAAAACTGCATCAAAACCCATTGTGTAGTTTTGAAGATCTAAGCATACATACATAAAGATGCTGGAAGTGACATGTAGTGAAGTATCTTCAGAAGAATAAACCTTAATGCTTTGTGAATGTTGTGAATTCATGTAAATAGGTAAATAAAAACAAAACTAATCTTTTATTTTCTCTTTTTGCCATTATTTTCAGGTAGAAGACCCAAATAAAAAACGCAACCACAAGAATCCTGTGGGATTCAAACCCACTGCCCTTAGTAAGGTCACAGAGAAACGGCGGCTAAAGAGAGGCATATACGAAAAGAAGGCAGTTGATGCTAGAACTAATCGTAAGATCGCACTGGATAAGAAGAAGAAAAATAAGAAAACCAAGGAAAATTTCAACTTGGATTTATGGGGAGAAGATAGTTAGTATATATTTTTTTTTTACGATAACACTAAAACACAATTGCCGTCCAATTTCACATCATTATAAAAAACAATATACTAAAGGACTGGATTTGCTCCATACAAAATGAGAAAATAGCCTTTGTAACACCAGTATGTAACACTTGTCTGTGTCAAATTTCTTCATTATTTGAGTAATATAGGGTTTAAACATAACAATAAAAAAAAGTAATTTTCTCCTAAATTACTTATTATTTTGAAGTATGGAGTGATTTAGAATGGATCTCTGACATTATGATATTTATTATTAAGGTCAGGTCAAGAACACCTTTATCAGATTCATGAATGTTGAAGCAAAAGGTGTATGCGTGGATGATGTTGGAAGTTGTTACAGATGGAAAGATGTAATCTCTGCCAATCCTTTCGGGACAGAGGCGTGATTTTGTGTCATTTAACTTTCAGTACCAGAAGCAAAAGGAATACCATCAACCCTGTGCGATGAGTTTATCCCCCAAGAAGCACAACTCCACAACGTATTGCCGGACAAACGGCTGAGACCCAAGCCTCCGCCACCAAAGACGATAATCACGAGAGCCGCTGTGGAACCACCTCATCCGGGAATCAGCTATAACCCTACTTATCAGGTAAGATATTTAATTAAAGTTATTACCAACATGTGCAATTTCATTGATAGCTTTGATTTGCACATGGCGAGAATAATAAATTCATATGTACATACATATAATCACGTCTTTATCCCTTGCTTGGGGTATAGGCACAGCCAACAGTCTTTAGAAAACTGAAAGGTCAGATAATTTTTTCATCCACACTCAAACATGTGTTAGATGTTAACTTGAATTTTAAAAATTTAATTAATTTTCTTGAACAATTTCAAAATGAGAGTTATTTCTGTATTATAAGAAAAGTTATTTACATTGTATCTTTTTATATTTCAGGAGCATCAACAACTCCTTCAGGATGTGGTGCAGCACGAGGAGAAGATGATGAAGAGGGAAAGGCATTTGCTGAGGGTCACCACCGGCATGTTCAGCAAGGTCACGCAACAAGAGAAAGAGGTGAGTAATTTTATTGGTGTGATGAAGAAAAAAAAGGCTAGTTTAAAAAAAGTCATTAAAATATAACATTCTAAAAATATTTGAGTCTTTTTGTTATTACTGGAAGAAATTTTCGTTTTTAAAGAAAAAAATTGTGAAATGTTTTTAGAATAAATTTTGGTCTGGGCGACAAAATAGGATTTTTCTTTATTGGGATATACGTGAGGCGTTTCAATGAAATGAAGTATATCATTATCCCAACTAGGTAAAGTTTCCATGTATTGCGCGAAAAACTATCGCTGTCCCATTTTGAATCGAAACAGCGATAGTTTTTCGCGCGATAAAAACGCCGTCGCGCATTCTATACTACCGGAAGAAGTATCAATTCATTTATTTTCTTGACTACAGTGTTGAACATGGTAATATGTGGAACTTGTGCTATTCACTAGGAATGCAACTGGGACAAGCGGAATGAGGATTTTTACGTCCTTATCACTTACAGGGTAAACAGAGCCAACATATAGTCATCAGACCCTAAGTCCCATGAAAAGTGAGAAAAAAGTGATTTATATTTGTTATTGTCAATTTCCAGAACCAATGGCGCGAAGAAATGAGCGCAGGTCTGCCTAAGCCGCACAATCCAGCCAACGATAGTTCTGACTCGGACACAGATAACGAATACAAAGCCGTGAACCCGCCGGTGAAGAACAAGAAGAAGGACCACAAGGCCAGGAGGAAACAGAAGGAGAGGCTCGCCGAGAGGGAGCGGCTGAAGAGGGAGAAGGTTGATAAGAAGAAGATCACCGATATATACCGGTGAGGTCCTGTTCGAAAACGGGAATTAACGGGATTTTTCCTTTTACGTGAGCGAAGCTGCGGGCGTAATCTTTTTTTATCCGGTTAAGGTTAATAAATTATTAACCTAAACCGGATGACCTCTGTGGCGTGGTGGTAGTCCCGGGTTCGTATCCCGGTCAGGGCATGATGAGAAACGAAACGAACAAAATGAACTGTTGGAACCGAGGGCGACAGGTAGGACCCAATGAAAAATAATCTAGTCCATTTTTCTAGAAATTTCGTAGGTACGAAATGTCTTGAAGACGGCTTGAGAACAGCTTTTATTAAAGCACTGTTAGTAATTGCCATTAAGATGATAATATTTTTTTTTCCAGACTTCGGAAACTGGAATCATCCATCACCAAAAGGGAAAAAATTCAAATCGAAGAGCGTTCGAAACGCGCTGAGAAACGCGCTGAAATCGCGGCGACCGCAGTACCAGCGCTCAACAAGAACAAAGTGGCCAAGAAGGAGCCGGAGTTCGTTGACCCTGAACAGCTGACTGGTGATTTGAGGCATATCAATGCTAAAAGTGAGTATCTGTTTCAACTTATAAATCAAGTGTAATTTAATTATACAAATCTCTATATAGAATGAGCAACAGAAAGTAGCTCATGATGCTGAGTGTACTGTTTTATCGACTGAGGCATATCAATGTTATCCTTTCAGTCCCCACCAGATATTTGCCATTAAGAGTGACTTTTTATTATTGTTTTACAGTTCGTAATTTATTGATGTCATTAAATGCTTAAAAGTTGCTTACGAATACTGCATGTACTGTTTTACCGATCGATCTTGCTTGAGTGAAGACAACATTCTGGTTAATGTTTCGTTTTAGACTTATTACTAGAGTAGTAACTTTGAACATATTTTATCGAAATGCAATGCGTCATTGGATAATGAAAGTATGTTTGTAAGAGCGCTCGAAATGCGCTGAGAAAAAGCTTTTTTTTTCCATATAAAGTTTAAAAATAGGAAAAAGGCCGTTAAGGAGTTCGTTAACTATGAAAAATATTTCGACAGGCAAATTGTTTTCTTCGTTTTACGGCGGGTGGGCGTAATTAAGTAGTAATTCACACAAATAATTTTTTTATTTAAGGTAATCTTCTCCGAGATCGCTACGAGTCGTTGCAACGTCGCGGCGCCTTAGCCGGAGCTAAGCTCATGATGAAGAAGAGGAAGAAGGCCAAGAGCTACTTCAAACCAGGACATAAGGTCACTGACCAGGACGTGGAAAGATTCCTCGCCAGAGCTGCGGGGAACAAGTAATGGTGTTGATAATAAATCTATTTTACCTAGTATATTAGACCTTTTTATTTCGTGTCGTGTAGTTCTCAGCGTCTTAGTAATGACCACCCCATCTGTTTCCCATGGATGTCGTTGAAAGTGACTAAGGGAACAGGAGCTTTACCCATGAAACAATACGGATTGGGTTCCTGTCCGCAGATGGAAGTCAACTTCGTGTAAAAACCTGGCTTAGCTAATGCAGGAACATAGTCAAAAGGCGCAGGAGTCTGGGGGCTCCTCTCCAGAGACCCACGGAGGCAGGACTTTCCAAGATAAGTGGCTTATCTTAAACGCCATGGAATTTAAAATACGGCATGTCGCTGATTTTGACCTTTATAGCTTTAAGTTGGAATGTTACCATCAGACCGATTCCTTTAATTAAAAGACAGAATAAAAAATAAAATAGACAATTATTTTGTAAAAATTTACTAAACTGTCCTTAAATTAAAACTAAAGTAGTACTTACAAATATTTTACAATAAAGTGGCAGTTTAACAGTACTATACAACTAGGATACATTCGATGTAGGTAACTCAGTAGGTCGGTTACTGGCACGATATAAAACGTAAAATAACCGTTGTAAGAAGAGAATCGCCTCCAATCTATATCAGACTTTTTTGAAGTTGGTTAAATTTCTAAAACCTTCTCCTAAATTAAAAAAAAAAGAACACTTTCCTGAAAACCGCATCAAAATCGGTTAAGTGAAATGTGGACATACACACATATAAACATACATAGAGGTCGAACTTAGAACCACCTTTAAAAGGTAAAAAAAATACAAATTTCTGGATTTAGTATGCATAAAAAATGAATAGTTTACTCAATGAAAATGAAGCAAAACTTGAAAATAAACTGTGATCTGACTGACCTTGCATCAGATAACATAATCTTTTTAATTTTTTGCTTTGAACGTACCTAAAAGGAAAATTTTATTTAATTACATATTCTTTCATATTTTTTTTAAATAACGTGCCAACCTTAACCGACTTGTGTTTAAGCTAGGTTTCCTTAAAAATAGGAAAATACAAATTAATCTAATACATATTTATAGTAACAAAACATAATAAGTTAACTATATTATGCATAAAAAGCTCGTATCATACGAACCTTCATATAATTTTAACAATTTTTATATATTTTGTTCGCTTATTAATTTCAGCCACAATGACTAATCGTTAATTCTAGTTTATTTCTAATTATAAACCAAAATATAAAAAATGAGTGAATAAAGACCAACCTCTTTTTGATTGCAATTTTACATCCAGCCAATTTACTAGGTGTCGATTGAAATATTTTTAACATTTCGTTCAAATTGACATTTTTAAGCAAAAATATACAATCAGTTCAAATTTTGCGACGAAAACCAAATACTATTTACAAAGATCACATTAACATAAAACATATATTTATATTTAGGGCTTTTAGATTGATCGATGAGTATTTTAGACTTAATTACATTTTGTAGGCACTTTCATTTCCCCTAAATATAAACTCAAAAGTCCAATAATTTACACGATCATAAATTTCAACCCCATCTTGCCGCGATTGTGTACAGGGATCTTAATAATTCTAAGGCTCTTGTGTCTGATGCACCCTTTAGTTCGGGTCCGTTTGGGGCAACCCTAGCTTCTGCCTTAGGTATATCAATAAAAGGAGCTTTTGATGTAACTCGTGTATCCGAGTAAGGCGATTTTGTTTGAAACTTCTTGGCCCCTCTTCTAAAAGGACTTCTTGTTGTACTCAGTGTGACTGCTACAGTCTCTGTAGGAGCCTCAGTTGTAGTAACTGTCGTTTTTATATATTCAGTCGTTGTAGGATTTGACAGGGAATTGATTGCACTAGCATCGAAATTCAGGCTTTTAGCTCTCCGCCTATCAGTTCTCCTTTCGTCTGTTGTAACAGATTCATAATCAACAGTTGTGATTGGGATTTCCTCAAGTTCTTCCTTTGCTATTTCGTCCATATCTTTTTGTGAAACTGCCATCAATGCTTCGAGTAATGCTCTCTTTGATGCTTCCGCAGTCGTATTGTGATCATCATCACATGTTTGGACCAATAGAAGAATTAATCTTTTTACGGTCTTTGATTTAGTTTTCTTCATTACGTTCATAAGCTTCTCAGTCGTTGTCGCGTTCATTCCTCCCATTATTTCTTTCGCTTTTTCTACTACCGTATCAGCTATTGTTGATATATCGTGAGCTGACTCAGTAGACGTTTGTTCTCTTAAAAATCTACCAAATCGATCGTCAGTTTGGCTTGGTGGTGTTGTAAATTCAATGTTTCCAGATGGTGATACGCTTTGTTCATATGGTCCTGTATATACAGGCGCTGATGTAGTAGTAACAGTATTGATTTCCCAATTTGTAGTTTGCCGTGTACCTGGAACTGCTTCTTCTGCTGTCGTTTGGCTCAATCCATCGTTCACAGTTATAGGATCAACAACAGTACTATGCCAAGTACCGTAAGTGCTCGTCCAAGGGAAATGATTGGTTGTTTTTTCACTGTCTGGTGATGTAAAAGAATTATCAATTACCGGAGATACTGTGGTGGCGATTTCCGAATTGTCAATTTTGATTGTTGTTGGAGGAGGCTGGGTTGTAGTTTGAAACGTGGTGGCCACGCTATCAGGTAGAGTTGGTGCTTCTAATTCTTCAGAAGGCTTTTTCGGTTTACCTTCTTCAATATGAAGATTTTTACCGTGACGATTATTAATAGTATTGTCTTGTGGGCTTACAAAAGATTGACTATGGGCTCTCTGTAGTTCTTCTTCATTTTCCAATTCGACACTATCCGTCTCAGTGAAATAAACAGGTGTGGTTGTAGGTGTGTATGTTGTAGCCTTTATTTTCTTGCTTTCGAACGCATTTGCATGTGCATTAGTGATTGGGTTAACTGTTGTTTCTGATGCATCAATTCCCCATGCAGAAGGTAAATTGGTTGCTTCAATGTAGTCATTTATTGGTTTGGAATCAACTGGATTTACACCTTGCCCATAAGGTGAGTCGTTTATATTATTACGATTTCCAATATAACTTGGTGCTGAATATGAGTTTTCAGTGGAGGTAACAGTGTCTTTGTTATCATTACTTCTAAATCCATAATTTCTAGCAGTAACAGTGTTAGTGAAACTGATTGGTGTAGTTGAAGTAGCAGATGGCGTAGTGTATGAAGCTGAAATTCTACCGCAGCATTTGAAAGGACTTCTGGGTGTTGTCTGGTAAGTGGCAGGAATCGTTTCAGTACTTGAAAATCTCTGTGAAGTTTCAGTTGTATATTTGTCAGAAGTTACTGGATGTGGCGTAGAAAGTTTCAGGGATTTAGAATCCCTAAGCGAAACTAGAGGTCTCGATATTCTATTATCATCTGAGAATCCTAAAATTTCATCATCGTCTTCATTCACGGTCGTAGTTGGCTCTGTGTTATAGGATTCCTCAGTGGTCAACATATCTCCAAATGTAGGATGAGTAGGTCTTATTTCAGACAAAGCTTTTCTGAACTGAACAGGATCTTGAAGATATGCTGATAGTGCGTGTGTGAATACTTGGGCTAATTCTCTTATTTGAGGTGATGTTGCCAAAGGATTTTGACTTTGTTGAACAGACAAGTCATCGACTAATTCGTTGTACGTTCCATTAGGGTCAGCTTTTATTTCTTCTAATAATTCTGCGTTACTTTTTCCTTTATTGAAAAGGTTACTGTATTTGTTAATAGTTTGTCGACTAAATAATGCCGGTAATGAATCATCAATAGTATGATCTCCATATTCATCGAAAGGTGGTGATGTTGTTTGAGTTTCTTCTTCAGGTGATGTTGTTGTTGACAAATTATCCAATGCTGTGGCATAATAAATTGCTAGACTGTGAAGGGTTTTTGGAGTTAAAGATGGTGGAACCACAAGCCCTGGTCGGTTCGGTTGATCTCCATAGAATTTTTCGGTATTGAGTATTGGCGGTGTAGCAGTAGTTCCATAGACAGAAGTTTCAAAATTTAATTTTCTTATTAGCCTATCTCTGCGTTCTTGATACGCCTCAGTCGTACCTTGTGGTAAATATGTGTGTAATGCATCGGATCGGCTTGTAGCAATAGATGGTTCACTAGAACTTAAATATTCGTATCTGGTTGTCTCAGGTATTTTAGTCGCGGATTCAAAAGTATTTTTAGATTCAATTGTAATTTTGTTATCGGTAGCGTTTATTTGGAAACTTCTTTCAGTGGCTTGCTTGATTTCTTCTGTTGCTGTTGCGATTGTTTCGTTTCTTTTTTTATTTAAGAAATCTTTCAGTAGAGAAACTCCAGGTCTTGTGTAAGGATCTCTTTTATCATAGATGTTGGTTGTGTAACTTTTAGTGTAAGGCATTAGTGTTGGTCTTTTGGTAGTAAAATCGTGGAACCACACTGGTTTTCTAGTTGTTGTCGTTTCAGCTTGTAATTTGTCTAAATTCTTGTCTCGAATGTCGTATAAAGATGTCAAATTTGGATTGTTTTTGGCTTTAGGCTGTCTGGTTGTTAAATTCGGAGTATAAACAGGGTAAGGTCTAAAGTTTTTGTTGTTGTAGTCTTGTAAGAATTGTCTATTATTATTGTTTGTGAACGAAGCCGTTTCGGCAGCTACCTGCATTTCCCTAATATTATTATGGTCTAATGCAACTGGTGAAGATCTATACGATGGAGCTTCTGTGTACGTCGGCTGCGTGCTCCTTTCAGGCCCATTGCCAAAGCCATTAGTAATAAGTTGTACTAAATTCTTTCTCCTCTTTTCGAAAGCGGTTGAAGCTTGAGTTCTTTGGGTCGGGTTGAAATCAAAGAAAGCTTGGTAGCTTCGCGAGGTGGGTTTAGTATTCTGGACTGGTGTTTCACCTTGAAGTCTTTGCCTGTGTCGCAGTAAGCGTTCGGTTGCTGTGGGGATATTGACGGAAGTGCGTCTTGACTCTGCTCTTACATTGGTGTCGCTGCCGATTTGTTGGAGATCAGCGTTTTTGCTCAGGCTTTGCGTGATCTTCTGCGATTTCTTCTGTTCGTTGGAGTAATACTCTGCGCTGGACTCGTAGAGCGCGGGTGCGGAGGCGCAGTCCACCTTGAACCACCAGTCACAGATGAGGTGCGACTGGCTGAAGATGGTCCCGTTTGGACATAAGAACGAGATCTTGCGTGACGTGTCACAGATGTGGAAAACCTGATAAAGAAACATATGACAATTGAATCGTGATTACTTGTAAATTAAAAATAAGTTGTGATACACGAAGAAAAATGGTGTCGTTAGCCTGAGCATATTGTGATATCGAATTCCCTATTTAAAGAAAATATGGCTCATTATCTAGTTAGATAATAAAGTGTAATGATTTTGAAAGTAATAATGTAAATAAATAAGTACCTACTTTGACTTTTCATACAATATCATTAAATTTAATTTTCGATTATGATTCGCGAGTTTGCTCAAATTACATTTCGTTCATCCCAAGAAGGTACTAATTTATGATGAAATTCAGATAAAAGTTTATGAAGTTTAAGACTCTGACCTGGCAGTCAGTTTCCAAGTCGGCGTAGTATCCAGTGGGCACGTTCTTGCAGTTGAACCCCGTGCTGGGGATGTTGGGGTAGGCCGGGAAATCCACGCCCGCCTTGCCGATCACTCCTGAAAATTATAAAATACTAGAGGCCGCCCGCGACTTCGTCCGCATGGAAACCCTATCAATCCCGCGGGAACTCTGGGATAAAAAGTAGCCTATGTGTTATTCTGGGTCTTCAGCTACCTACATACCAAATTTCATGGTAATCGGTTCAGTAGTTTTTGCGTGAAAGAGTAACAAACATCCATACATCCATACAAACTTTCGCCTTTATAATAGTAGTAGGATAAGGCGATTTAGAATCTGTTAAATATAAAATATTGTATTGTTTTTCCATTATGAATCATTTATTACTAATATGTACAATGCAACTGTAACCATGGTGTAAATCACAAAGAGTAAGTATGACTACATCATGGAGTGTGTTATCAAAGAGTATAAAAAGTAGTAAAGTATATGACAGAATTGAAATGTAGACTCTTATTAATATACGAAACACAATGATATTACCTTAATAAGAAACTTGAAGTAATTTTTCGACATTTTTGTTTCATGAATTCGTGGTAGTCCTAGGTATTTAACAGAGCCGTACCTCGGAGGTGTAACAAATGTCATATATGGTACATCACTTCGAATTAGATCGCGATAGCGTGTTTGTTCCAATGTGTGGCCCTCAACGAACCACTCAAGCGAGTGCCAACATACATATATACATACATATGGTCACGTCTATCGCCCTTGCGGGGTAGACAGAGCCAACAGGCTTGAAAAGACTGAATGGCCACGTTCAGCTATTTGGCTTATCGATAGAATAAAGATTCAACTAGTGACAGGTGGCTAGCCCATCGCCTAAAAAAGAATCCCAAGTTTGGAAGCCTATCCCTTAGTCGCCTTTTACGACATCCATGGGAAAGAGATGGAGTGGTCCTATTCTTTTTTGTATTGGTGCCGGGAACCACACGGCACTGCCGGGAGTGCCTTGAATGCCAATCAACAAAATATTCCAAGGATATTTTTTTATAATGAATTAGGCTCCGGAAGGCGCCTTGGCTTTAGTACCGGTTTCATCCTCACCACTCTGGATAGAAGCCTGTAGTAAGCCTTTGACAATGGATCGTGGATTGGATGAGTCAGGATTTTACACAAAACTACTCCCATCTGACCTCCGCAACCTTTGCAGGGTAACCTAACCCGTATTGGATCATATGGTTACACATCCAGTTGCCTGAGTGTGCACGTTTCGTCACGATGTTTTCCCTCACCGTACGAGCATCGGTTAGTATTCAAACTAATGTACCACATAACTTTAAAAAATGTCATTGGTACATGGCCGAGGTATGATTCGAATGGCGGGTGGCTATAGTATACCAAGATATTTATACCTAATTCTTGATCAAATTAAGGACGTCCTGGTAAAGGGTCAGGTCAAAAGTACCCGAAACCGCCGAGCTTGCATGAAGAGTTATAAATGTGGATGAAGAGAAGGTACATACATACATACATATGTTCACGTCTATATCGTATATCCCTTGCGGGGTAGACAGAGCCCACAGTCTTGAAAGGACTGAATGGCCACGTTCAGCTATTTGGCTTAATGATAGAATTGAGATTCAAATAGTTACAGGTTGCTAGCCCATCGCCCAAAAAAAGAATACATACATACATACATATTGTCACGTCTATATCCCTTGCGGGGTAGACAGAGCCAACAGTCTTGAAAAGACTGCCGATTGAATATTATATTTAATATTGACTCGGCATTCTTTTCAAAAAAAGAATGCCGAGTTTATAAGCCTATCCCTTAGTCGCCTTTTACGACATCCATGGGAAAGAGATGGAGTGGTCCTATTCTTTTTTTTATTGGTGCCGGGAACCACACGGCACAGTATATTATATTATAGTATAGCAAGATATTTATACCTTGATATTCCACGACGTCCAAGTCGGGTTGGCTATCCGCGGGTATCAGCCGCTTCACTAAAGCTTTTCCCTCGGTAATGTGTTCAAATCCAGCGGCCCCCATGGCCTCGGCTATTGCTTGAAGACTTTCAGCACTTGGCGCTGGTAGGTACAGGTCCGAAGATCGAGCTGTGTCCTGGAAAAGAGAAGACTAAATGTGAGATATGTTAAATTTCGATAAGGCTTACTTATAGTAAATGGATGACTCTATTTTTAATTTCGACAGTAAAGATGTACCTACTAATAATTAAAATACTAGTAGTAAGTACCTAGTTATAACAGAAGTATCTAAGAGATAAACCAATGTAAATGGATGTCATATAAGGCGACTAAGGAAAAGGCTCTCGCGCTTTGCATTGGTTTACATACTTAAATACATATAATCACGTCTATATCTCTTGCGGGGTAGACAGAACCTGTGGGCTCTGTCCACCCTGCAAGTCTTGAAAAGGCTGAAAGGCTACGTTCAGCTGTGTGGTTTAGTGATGGAATTGATATTCAAATATTGACAGGTTGCTAGCCTATCGCCTACAAGAGGAATCCCAAGTTTATAAGCCTATCAGAAATGGGAAAGATATGGAGTGGTTCTATTCAAAAGTGCCAGAAACCACACGGCACTTATATATTATAACTTATATTTAAGAGCAGTAAAATAATACATCAACTTTTACGTTTCAATAATTTCTGTTCCGCGTGATACAGTTAGTACCTACGAGTACATTCATCTATTTTACACCGCTTCATTAGATGATCATGATGCGATCTGGATGCTTTCCCTTTCATTCCAAATGATGTATCGTCTGAAGGTTCTTTTGTGAGGTAGACAATAGTTGAAATCATATGCTGTTTGAGATCTCACGAAGATAGAATGGTAAGATGACTTGCTTTAGTAAATTCACATGTAAATTATTTTACGGGCTAGGTACGTTACATACATACATACATATAGTCACGTCTATATCCCTTACGAGGTAGACAGAGCCAATAGTCCAGAAAAGCTTGAATGGCCACGTTCAGCTGCTCGGCTTAATGATGGAATTGAGATCCAAATAGTGACGGTCTATGTTTTTTACGCGAATAGGCGTACATTTATCAAGTTCAACCTTACATGCTGAAATGAAACGGAATTCACGTGTAAAATAGGTTTGCTAGTCTGGTAGTGTTGAAAAAATATAGCGCGTGCCAGCTGCTTCTTTTTACGGATTGTAAAAGTCTATCAAGGGAGAGGGTAATAAAATTGGAATTCCTTTAGGCAACATTTACATACATCTTTCCACTAGCCACGATTTCTCCATACTACATTTGCTTCATCCACATTCATGCACTCTTTATGCAAGCTCGACGGTTTCGGGTACCCTTGACCTGACCTTTTGCCAGGACGTCCTTAATTTGATCAAGATTGATTATCAATTCCATCATTAAGTCAAACAGCACGACACTGTTGGCTCTGTCTACCCCGTAAGGGACAAAGACGTACTTAAATTGATGTATGTGATTTTATTCTCACCTTTCGTCGCTGCGCCTGTCTTCGAGCTCCATCGCAACTACCTGAAAACAAAATGATAAAACATCATCAATTAAATTTGAAGAAAATTACATGAAAATCGGAATAGTGCGCGCTGTGGATCCAGCGTAGACCCGCAATCATCATAAGGTCTACGGTCTTATATCATTTGGTCTTTCTGATTTGGTCAAGATCACTCTAAGCCTTAGAGTAATCTTGACCAGATCAGAAATATTAGAGTTCAAGGAAACTGATATAGAAAGTTCAAGATTGAGAAGAATGGTGTCCGATGCTAGAGGCCTGCGTTCTAGCATTCGATAAAAAAAGAGAACTGATTTTTTTTGTCGGGGTTAATAATACCTTTGTACTTTATTATTGCAAAATTCACATGAAATCGCAGTGAATGAATTTAAAAAATAAATTGATCGTGACCCTCCACCTATAAACGCCAATTACAAACAAAATGGACATAAAGATTTAATTGTTGGTTTTGTATCGTACTAATGTCAATGTGTATGAAGAAATTCTTAAGAAATTTAACGTTTCTATTGGCAATTCGTTTTGTTAATTTAGTCATGTAAATGTGCCTACGTACATATTATACAAAGTCTTGAAAAGACTGTTCAACTGTTTGGTTTAATGATAGACAGGTATACTAGGTTTGGCTTAGTAAAGGTATATTAAGGTTCTGTCTTCCCCGCAAGGGGTATAGACGTGATTATACCTATGTATGTAAAAATCTTTAACAACTAATCTCTCTATCATACTTATTGCATTTATTATTATTCTTATAATATTTTATAATGTTTGGGATTTTTGGTTAATTTATTGGAAAGGAAAAAAAAAGAAAGAAAATTTATTTCCCAAAACAAAACTGTAATTATTTTGAGGTGGAAATGTCATAATTTTATATCAACATTTCACAGTATTTATTTTTTTCTTATAATGTCAACCCTACCGAACACGTGCGTGGGTATATCTAGAAATGATAACACCGGTCCACTTTTTCCAACCCGGAACAATAGCCTTGTTCACAATCTGATCCTAATATCGTTCAACAAAACAAATTCTATTGACAATGAATTCTATGAATAATTCGCAACAGAGATACCTGTGCTTTCTAGTCTGTATTCATAATTTATGCGTTAGATAACCTCACTAGTGACTTGCTGTTATAGATTGGTACAGTCGGAATCATAATTAGATCAATACGTTTATACTAAGTACGGGGTAAGATTTAAACTATAGGTATATGTTGTTGCAATATCCTACAATATGCGGGTGTGGTTCCCGGGTCATCACTCCAGGACCAATCTGTCTCTTCCTCATGGATGTCGTTAAAGGCGATCAAGGTATAGAGGCTAATAAACTTGGGATTCTTCTTTTAGAGGATGGTTTAACAACCTGTCTCTATTTGAATCTAAATTCCACCATTAAGCCATACAGTTGAAGGTGGTCTTCCAGTCTTTGCGATACTGTCGACTCTGCTTACCCCGTACGTGATTATATGATGTATGTTTTTACTTATATTAGGAATGCGAAAGTTTGTAAGGATGCGTGTGTGTTTGTTTGTTACTATGTCACGCAAAAACTTACTGAACGGAGTTTATGAAATTTTGCATTAATACAGCTTTTACAGCTCAAATTTTAATAATGTTACTCCAATTATATTAAGGCGGACGAAGTTGCGGGTAACAGCTAGTAATAAAATAACACGAGAAGGTACAACCGGAGAGGGTACAAAAATGGAAATTAACAAACAACGGAATTATCCATCTCTTTGAAAGGTTGAGCAGTATTTGGTAATTAATCAATCACTTTGCAAACATACTTTTAGCGTAACGCTTACCTACTTGCTTAAACCTTTTTTTTCTTCTAATAATCATATCATCACGATCTCACAAATATGTCTGATTACAACATTATTACGTATATTTGTTTTATCTTGCAATATAACGGCATGTTTTTTAATTGAGTAAAGCGATGTTTAAAACTGCCAAATCGTCATTTCCATTGTACGTAAAGTATCACCCCGTATATTTTACTTTGGATCGGCATACCCCGAGCGTAAATATATGTATATGTCAGATGTAGGTCGCCTCCAACAGTAATCTTTTGCATGTGCCCTTTTTAAAATAAATAAATAAAAACAAATACCTATCGAAATGAGCGAACCGTTTAAAAAAAATAATTCACTGGTAAACAAAGAAATCACAGTTTTGCTGTTAAAATAATTGCAATTGTTTTTATTTTCCACAGATAAAATAACCAAGGTTTCGTCCACTGTAATTTGGCAATAAAGTAGCGTAATCCAACAATCGATGAATTCCTCATCTCTATTCAAATTCGTGAGAAGCCGCGACCCGTTTTATTGGATAATAGTTAAAGGTGAGCGCGCGTTATTGTGGCGAAAAGTCATACCTACGTTTACTTTGATGTTTTAGGTTTCTCAAAATACTATAAGTAATTATCTAAGTTTAGCCTGATTGTTTACATCCAACGTTCTAAAAGTATTACTTTACGCATTTATGGAAATGCGAAGTACCTAAGTATATTTGTTTGTTGTTGTCCGTCACGTGTTATCTACTGACTGAACTAATCTTAATGAAATTTTGCGTATATATAATTAAGAAAGTGGAATAGCACATACAATTCTTGTAGATTTTCATTTAGATTAGCACATTTTATAAAATCTATCCAATTAGATTAAAAAAAAAAAACAACTGACTCTTTTTGATTTTCCCGCGACAAGAACGAACACCAACTTAACGCCTTAGTCGATTGTTTAAACATGTTTTCAACAATAAGATGGTATCGGCTGCCGAGGATTTTAATGGGAGTTGTTTGGTTCAGATAATTGAGGTTAGACGGGTATTCCTCAGAAGATTTATGAACAAAGTACAGTAATTATAGACGATAAGTCCTTGATAACATTTAAGAAACCTCAACTATATGAGTATCTCAAACTTTTTTAAAAGTTTTGGTGCCGTGTGGTTCCGGGCACCGTTAGAAAAAATAATAGGACCACTCCATCTCTTTCTCATGGATGTCGTAAAAGGCGACTAAGGGATAGGCTTATAAACTTGGGATTCTTTTTTAGCCGACAGTTTAGCAACCTGCCACTATTTGAATCTCAATTCTATCATTAAGCCAAACAGTTGAACGTGGCCTATCAGTTTTTTTAAGACTGTTGGCTCTGTCTACCCCGCAAGGCATATAGACGTGATTATATGTATGTATAGGTGCCGTGTGTATTTAGGCACTTTAGAATAGGAGCACTGCATATCTTTCCCATGAATATTGTAAAAGGCAACTAAGGGAGAGGCTTATAAACTTGGGATTCCTCTTGCAGGCGATGGGCTAGCAACTTGTCACTATTCGAATCTCAAGTCCATCATAAAGTCATACAGATGAACGTAGCCTTTCAGACTAGCGCCGGAAACCACAGGACTTGTACAAAATTGAGGTACAACTATAACGAAAGACTTATCTAAGAGATTTTAATAATCTCGTAATATAACAATGTAATGACACAACGGGCATTTGCGATGTAGGAACCAATGTGGTTTGCGGTAAACGTTTGTCGGCATCGCAGACTATAAGGAACTGTTCTTGTATTAGTGCTCAGATATTTTTAAAGAGAACATTCGTTTATTAATATCGTGTATGATGACGAAATAAGTAGGTATGCAGGGATAGTGACAAGTGGAAAGATGTAGTCAATTTGTATTCCTCCGGAGAGGCGTGATTTTATGCTTATACGAGTACTAGTATTAGTGCCGTGTGGTTCCCGGAGCTAAAAGGATAGGACTACTCCATCTCTTTCCCAAGGATGTCGAAATAGGCGACTAAGGGATAAGCTTACAAACTTGAGATTCTTTTTTAGGCGATGGGCTAGCAACCTGTCACTTCATTCAGATTCAAATAATCTCAATTCTATCATCAAACCAAAAAGCTGAACGTGGCCTATCAGTCTTTTCAAGACTGTTGGCTCTGTCTACCCCGCAAGGGATATAGACGTGATTATATATATGTATGTATGTATGTACTAGTACTTACAGCCCTGGGTTTTGCTTACGTGGGAATTTCGCACAAGCTATATACAATTAGTAGGTAAGAGCCTGTGTCGCTCCTGAGAATCTACTCTAATCAAAGAGCTATGGCAGCTTCCCATACATCATTTTAGGTCATGTCTAAAGTTAGCGTCTACGAATGAAATATATCTTGCCTAATAGAGCTTATTTTCTGGATCTTGGTGAAAAAAACTATATAGCCGTATGACTTCAGGTTTTTGAAATATACTGTTTTGAAGTTTTGTAGGTTATGTCACCATCAACCTTAATATTAGTTTATGTTGTATCAAATACTTTACTACGGAAACTGAGTAAGGCATATTATTCACAATTACGCATGTTAAGCTACAGCACTTATAATAATAAATAATAAATAAATAAAGTCTTTATTTAGCCATTATGACATAGAACACATTACATAGTACACAAAGGGAGTAAGTACATGTTTATATAATTGTATTATAAAGTCCCCTGCCCCAACCAGACACAATCAATCTCTGAACTAGACGTTAGTCTGTATCTCAGAGACCGTTGAACTTATGGTTAGGTACCATTCGTATCAGTGACTACAAATGATATTATAGCGATAATCTATATATATAAAACTCTTCCGTTACTGAGTGACTGACTGACAGACAACGCACAGTCGAAACTACTGGTCGTAGACAGCTGAAATTTGGAATGTAGGTTCCTTGGGATATGTAGGGGAGCACTAAGAAAGGATTTTTGGAAATTCAACCCCCAAGGGGGGGAAAAGGGGTAAAAACGTTTCTATGAAAAATCTTATTCCTTGGGTTTATAAACTTGAAACTTGGCATGAACACGTACATAGGCAAGTAAATATGTTTGACATTATAAGTTTTTTCAAACTACCCTCCAATCATGATTTAGGGGGTGCGATTGGGTGACTGATTTATTAACGCACAGCCGAAACCGCTCGGTATAGGAGTCTGAGATTTTGAACAGAGGTTCCTTTAGTAACATAAGTGAGCACTAAGAAGGTATTTTTGAAATGTCAACCCCCAAGGGGGGGAAACGGGATAAACTGAGCCGGGGCTGCGGAAAAGTTCTAACGAGATACCGTGGCCCCGGAACGCAAAGGGCAACTGAAGGAACGAGGTGGGTTTTAGTCAGTAAAAGTCTGACACTCCCTTCCGTTCCACCCAGAGCGGGAGAGGTCATTTGATGATTTCCCATCCTTAAAAAAAAAGATTTTGTATGACAACTTTCAGTCGTCTCTTTAACATACATAATAACATACATAATTATGTACATACATGCATAACATTAATAACATCACGCCTTTAAATCCCTATTTTGTGTTAACACTACCCATACAAACAGCTAAAAGGAAACAAGTGAAGAGACGAAATTTGTCCGCATCCATTTTCACCTAAATTCTTAACGTTAATGAGATTTACTTTTTATTATCAGGTCAACCTAATAGCCTCACATGTACGTATAACTTCGTAAGAATTTTTTTTCAACTCCTAACCGTTGAGGAGTTGTACCTTCCATCATCAGCTCATTCACATGGGATGATGACTATCAGACGCAAATACTTAAACAGATCTATGAAATTGTCAAAAACGTAATTGCCTGTAAATTTGAGGTTTGCCCTTAATTTCCCTGGAATACCATCATCAGATCCTGACTAGGTAACAACGGGACCAACTTGAAAGTATACTCTACCGAACAAAAAAAGAATCACGTAAATCGGTCCATAAATCTCGGCGTAATCGGTATGCATAAATAAAACACCCGAATTTTATTTTCTTGTTGAGTTGTCTCGATGCTCGATAGATGGCGTTGGCATCGAGATAGATCGCGCTATGATTTTGTCTCGCTTTACTTTTTCTATATAGATTTGTATGTATACTAATATTATAAAGAGGAACAATCTATTTTTTTATATGTTTGTTTGTTTACACATGTAATCGATAAACTTCGAAACTACTGAATCGATTTCAAACATTCACCATTAGAAAGCTACATCATCCCTGAGTAACACAGGCTATATTTAATTCCAGTTGTAACAAGATTTCAGCCTGTGGAAGAAAAAGCCCTGTCGAGATCATTAAAAAACGCTATATATAACCGAATTACACGTGGGCGAAGCCGCGGGCGGAAAGCTAGTATTATTATATAGCGAGTGAGATGTGTGAAATGAAAACTCAAATCGGAAAGAATGAAAAGAAATGTAATTTTTTTTGACAGCTCTGATTGGCAGCCTTTTAGCTAGCTTCCTGTCCATCAACGGTCAAGGAGGCTTTATTATGGCTGCATTTCATTGCAAAGCTATCTAATATGAATATATAAAAAGCAAAAACAATAGACTTGTTTATATTGAAAATCTGTTAAATCATTCAATCAAGAAAAATAATATTGATGTATTGTAATACACACAAAAAACATTTTTAAGGCTGTCAACACTGTGACAACAACAAATGGCGAGTTCTATAGAAAATCAAATAGGTATCATAATAGCTATTTTTAATTATCACTCTTTTATCTAGCTAGTTGTGAAATGGTATTGATATTTTGATAATTTATTGAAAAATATTTTATGATTTTTGGTATAGCCGACATATATAGACGCTTTTAAAACCTTGACCTAAAAATCTGCCATAGCTCTTTCATTTAAATCCAAACACTTTTACAGAGAAGTATAATGCAGACATGGATACTACGTAAATAATCAAATCTTTTTACAGTATGAATATTCTGAAGTTATGATGCCCACAAAATGACAAGAAGGTCGCACGGAGGGATTTTAGTGGGCAGGCTGGCACATTAGGTAGGTGCCAGGAGTCCCACACTCTCCCGGGAGCCAGGGGGTTGTCCTTCAAAAGGATTTCCCCTTCGATACCAAAAAAAAATTAGGTGTAAGTAAATACATGTGGTTTTTAAGTCTACATCGGGTTTCGAAGCCAACATAAAAGTCATCAGAATAACAACAAAAAGATAACCTCCTTCTCTTTTTGAAGTCGGTAAAAAAAACAAAGACATATTTAATGATATAAGCTTAAGCATAACCTTGCAACTCACTTATACAGAGGTTACACATATCTTTAGCAATATCTTTAAAAATAATCTGCAAAAATTCATTGATATTCATTCTGCAATGTTGAGAGCACAAAAGGTGCATTGGAAATCAATTTTGCTTTCGTCCATCGCCAATGTTGTGTAATCAAAGTGCTAATTAACTTCCACTATCATCGTGTCAACGCTTCTTTAACATGTATTTACACATGTTATAGCGTTGCTGTTAAACATTGGTTTAGTTGTTGGGTTAAGCCAGTACTTTAGGTCAGCGCGGCTTTTGTACTGGCAGGGTTAAAATAAAAATTTGATAAAATAATAAGTAAAGAAATGAAACGATTTTACATTTATAAGAAAAATAAACATTTTATTAATTTTCCGTTAATAATTCTAATACCGGTACTTAATACCTATCATTGGCGTAACATTGAAAAAGTGTGAGTACATATTCGAAACATGCTTTATTTCATTAATTCTTGTAGATATTAAATATTGTATAGAGTCGGTGGTGGAATCGAAACGTTAATAAATTGAGTGATTCGGCTATATTAATATGTAAAACATCAATAATAATGTAAGCCACAGGCAAGTTATGTATATTCGGTCACAATAGCGATATTATTTGTAACTAGATATGATTTTGGGCTGGCCCAGCGCTGGCGCAATGTAAACATCGACCACACAATACTGTTGACAGTATGATAAATACTTTATTGACAGAGCCTAAATGACCATGCGTTCGCGCCATTCCAAATTCGAATGGGCCTGCGGGTCAAACGTCAAACATCATTCATGGTGTTGATTGATAAAAAAATTGCTTATAATGTGTTAATTTGTGGCAACACTGCAATTGTGTTTTTTTTTTAATTTAAGGCCAAGGAAATGGATTGCGACAAAACATCTTTTTTTCTACGTAATTGGGTTTCGTATTGATAAATAAATTCAAATATCATTCTTGATATTATTAAACTCAGATTTAACTACATGTTACTATGTTTGTAGTATTACAGACTAAACAAAAGTCTTCCACCTTATGTTTGTATAAAAGTATATTCTCGGTTTCGTCCAGAGCCTGAGATCTATAATTTAAATAACATTTTAAATATTTCCGAACGTGTTTGGTTTTTACAGAAAAAGAAAAAAATAAATCCAGACAACTATACAACATTCATCTACTTTCTCATAAAACAAAGTTCCGTTGACACATCAGATGGTTTAGTTGACAGCTCGTCATTTTACGTATTTCGGCATTATCTTAATACGTCACATTATTATCTCGTCTCTTGACTTAACTAGGCAGCATCTCCTACTTGTCCGTCTTCAAAAATTATTAAGGAGATACGATACCCACATGAAAAATTGCCAAACCCTAACCATTACAGCGCTCAGCGTTTAGAAACCAACGATTCAATACGTATCGTAAGATCTGCTAAAAGAATGCACCCCACGATTCCGGTTGTGCAACGCGGATGCACAGGCCGCATCCTTGCATTCTTATTGTGTACGGCATAGAGACCAAATTACGTTGCGACACTGCTCTAATTGGTCGGTGTAGATGAATGAGACGTTGAGTGGTTTGTAGGCTTCAATTGTGGTGGTGTTGCCTGATAGGAAATAAAAAAAACGACATACATACATATCGTCACGTCTATATCCCTTGTGGGGTAGACAGAGCCAACAGTCTTGAAAAGACTGATAGGCCACGTTCAGCCACGTTAATGATAACATTGAGGTTGAAATAGTGACAGGTTGCTAGCCCATCGCCTAAAAAAAGAATCCGAAATTTGTAAACATATCCCTTAGTCGCCTTTTACGACATCCATGGGAACGAGATGGAGTGGTCCTATTCTTTTTTATATTGATGCCGAAAACCACACGGCACTAATACAATAATTTTATAAATTACAGTAATTTTACAAAAACCATTGAACATCCATTATTCAGTGAATGTTTTATGACAAAGTGCCAACTGCCCTCGAGCCATTACGACATCTCTTAGTTTAAATACTGAGGGTACGGAGATAAAGCTATTCATAATATGAAACTGGAACATGTAAAATAAATAAGTATTTTATAAGAATATCGCTGTATAACAACAACGACAATTAGGTATTTACCATACCGTAACAATTTTCATTTATTTTACTTTATAACAATACATGTAACTCTAGGGCATCGTCTATCAGGCAAGCTAATGTTAAATATTTTACCTACTTTCAAATATATTATCGAAAATTATTTCAATTATTTCGAAAATAAGTATTTTATGGATAGATACTATAAAAACTACTATTTTAATTACTCCAATTAAGAACTGGACCACCTTAGTATAAAGAGTAATTTTTTTTTAACTGTATCTATATTTTATTCATACGCGTATAATATATAATCTATAGGAGACGCATTGTTATAAAGTACTGAGTTTTGTCCATAGTGCTGATGTAAACGATATAAATTAATTTACTTCTAGACTCACATTATTTTATACCTAGGACGTCTAATTCGACATAATTATAATCCTAACCTCTTCGATCGCAGGTTTTGTAAGGCTTGATTTTAAATATTGAGCAACTTGTAGGATGTTATCTCTAAAACTGTAGGTTTTGTAATAATAGAGAGCTTTGTTTCATGTTTATCTAAAATTCATTAATACGAAGATTTATGATAAGTGTTGTTTGACATTTCACACATTTGACTGTGTCATGAACAAAATAGTGGAAAGATAAAGACTGGCAGATAAGGACCGATGTAAATACGAATGAGCTTTCGTTAGAACTTTCGCAAGACACGTTTGTTTGTTTGTAATATCTTTATTGCATAGAAATTTACACAGAATCAAGAAAATAGTAAGTACATAGTTATAAAAGAAACAAATCACTTGCAATGACGGACTTATCCCATGAAGGGATCTCTTCCAGTCAACCGGCAAACAATAAAAGAACTAGATAATTCAGTAAAAAGCGACAAGTCACTGTGTTTTTAGCAACAATATAATAATATACTAACGGAAATACAGATAATAGACATATAGGTACCTATCCACTAAATATACACAATACTGAACTATACATAAACTAAGATAAATTGCCTGACGTTCGATCTAGGTGCTCACCGTATTAATTGGCCCGAGTATTTTTGTGCTAATATGTATATGATAATAATTCAACTCACCGATAGCCATAATTAGGAAGCATAGTAAAAGTCTCGATATCATTTTGGTTCCTGACTCTTCTCCCTTCCACCGCATGTCAAATCTGAAACAAAAGAATTTTTTATTGTTATTTTCTTTTCTCTCTTCATTGCATATGCATTCTACAAGATAACATGATGTACCTACCTACATAAGATTAACAAATTAGAAAAATCGTTAATATTCCAATCTTAAAAATTCACATAACCAATTATTTATTCTCTGTTTGCATCTTGTTTTTATGAGAGCAAATTTTCTTTAAACCAAACATAAAAATGATTGCTTAATGAAAGTAAATGTTTCGTTGTGAACAAGTTTTACATTTGATTTACTTTAATTTACAATAAATTAGTTTGATTACCTTCGCTTATTTCAAAAACTGCGTCCATTTGAACAAATTACAACAACATCTATTAGCCAGTCGTGAGCCGCAAGTTAATGTAATTTTCTATGAATTTCTTAACAATTCTATTCAATAATTTTGATTTCAATACAGCTTTTGAATTGTTACAGCAATTTTGCTTAAGCTGTGAGTGAAGATTTAGCTAAAAATGCTTGTTATTTTCAAGCGTTTGCATGCATTTACCGATAAGTTTCAATTGTAGAACTAAACGATACTCCAAAAGTCCTACCTTCACTAAGAAACCTTGTACATTTCCAGAATTATTTAATTTTTTGAAAATTTTAATACGACGTTTGATTCCAGACAGCATGAACTATATTTTAAGTACAATTTTTGCGAATCATAAATATGAACTTTATTTTATTTCCAGGCTATTATAACACATTGTACGTTTCCTTATAAAACTAAAATAAATCTGAATAAATATGAACTGAACATAAATTTTATTTATTGTCAGGCTTTCTCCCGCATTGCATACATATGTACATGTATTTCACAGTCAGATATATCATGTAAATAATATTCACTCGGGCATGAAGCCAAAGAGGAATTAAAGAGTATGTGGGTATCCAACTCTTCGAACCCCTACCGCCTGGTAAAGATTCGTACATACTTACATACATATAAGGTCACGTCTATATCCCTTGCGGGGTAGACAGAGCCAACAGTCTTGAAAAGAATGAATGGCCACGTTCAGCTATTTGGCTTAATGATAGAATTGAGATTCAAATAGTGACAGGTTGCTAGCTCATCGCCTCAAAAAGAGTCCCAAGTTTGTAAGCCTATCCCTTAGTCTCCTTTTACGACATCCATGGGAAAGAGATGGAGTAGTATTATCTACTCTTTTTTGTATTGGCGCCGGGAACTACACGGCACGGTAAAGATTCATGTAATGAAAATTTGTTGAACAGTAAAGGATTAATTGTACCTTAGACAGCATGCCTTGAGAATATTTGATGCATTCGCTGTTCCAAATATGCAACAAGATAGGGTAGTAAGTACAACATTCATTCTGTTTTTCTAAAACCATACGGTAATCAACTAACTCGTTTACCATCATTGCAATGACTTGTAGCTATAACTTGATTGTGTCGTCACCAAAAAGGAGATCGGCGTCCGCCTATCACCACAATAGGGGAGCGTGGGGCTAGATGTAACAGGGGTAAGTAGTAACATGGATTTTTTACCTACATAATGAAAGAATATACGCTTGATTTCTAACTTTACCTCCTATTTAATACCCATTCTATCATAAAAGTGCAATCAGTATCCCACCAGACGGCGCAGGAAGCGGTGCTGTGCAGGCGCTCCGATGAAGCCTGGTAATGTATTTTTTTTTGTTTGTACAATATTGATTATCGTAGACATACAATTGTTTAGCAGTTGTTGATTTATACAGATACATTTATCATTTGTTTAGTGTGATCATAGTAATTGTAATTACATTTCAAGTAAGCGACATTTTTTTAAATAGATTTTATTTCAAAAAACCTTGCCGTGGGGTATGTTGTAACCCTTTTACGGGGCAAGTTGTAACAAGTTATTATTTTCATGTTTTGAATACTTTTTTGTTGAACTTCATTGGTTCTATCTATTTCAGGATGAGAAACAACAAAAGAAAAACTGAAGGTGCTTCCCAAAGCCAAGATGTTTACGAATTGGCTTCTGCTGGAGTATTGAAAAATAAAACCAGTGTACGAAAAGCTGCAAAACGTTTAAATTTATGTCATGTATCGCTATATAGATATGTGAAAAAGAAGAAGAGTAACCAATCTTTATCGGTCGGCTATATCAAACCCAGATTGGTTTTAAAGAGGAAGAAGAAGCTAAAATAGCTGAGTACTTGCTTACATGTTCTCCCCATCTAAAATAAGACCATAGATTTCATATTTTACCTACGTCAATCAAAAGGCTGATTACTTACTTAAGAAAGAACATGTTTTTGTAATTTTTTTAATATTTTCTATTAGATTAAGAATAAAGCTAAGCAGTTTAAGTTTGTTATAACATGCCGAAGATTTATAATGCTAAATACGCTAAATGAATCAAAATTCAGATTACTGAAGTAGTTAAGATTATTATGGTTGTAGTAAGAAATCATTTTTGGAATATTTTTCTGTTGAAATAATAATTTAACTTAAAAGTCTGAACCAAATAGGTTTAGAGAAGTGTGGGTTATGTTTTTATGCCAATATAAATCGTTATAAAATATGAAACTAGTTTTTAATTCCTAACGTTACAATTTACCCCAAGCCTGTTACAACTAGCCCCTATCGCGGGGTAAGTTGTAACACTCGTCAGTTTTTTTTTAAAGCCGTTTCTACAAGAAGTCTTTACAGGATTGATTAAAATTTTACTTGGAATCATTAGTTGAATAGTTTTTCATTAGAATAGTACTGTTAGATTTCCTAAATACCAAACAAGTAAGCGTTTATAGCCAAAAAACAAAAAATTGTTACAACTAGCCCCCCGCTCCCTGAAGGGATCTACATACATACACATAATCACGTCTATATCCCTTGCGGGGTAGACAGAGCCAACAGTCTTGAAAAGACTGATAGGCCACGTTCAGCTATTTGGCTTTAAGATAGAATTGAGATCAAATAGTGATAGGTTGCTAGCCTATCGCCTAAAAGAAGAATCCCAAGTTTATAAGCCTACCCCTTAGTGGCCTTTTACGACATCCATGGGAGAGAGATTGTCCCGTATATATTTATTATTTATATTATTATGTATTTATTTATAGTATTTCTGGAAAAACCGCGTGAGTGTATGGATGATATTAATAAAAAAATGTCACCCTTCTATCTTCTCATTATTTTGCAACTCAGAAATGTTGTGTCGGACACAACATTCCATATAAGGGAGTAACAATGATATTCATCCGAACATAAATCTGGGATCTTGTTACTTTCCACAGAATACAGAAGACGGCGAAAGGTCCGCCGGCTCAGTGCTCTGTGGTGCTTTCGGACTCAGGAAATCGTGACTCCGTCGTTTCCGTATAGACTTTTTATAATATATGTACGCCATATTTTTCTGGAAGCCATCTTACTAAAGTCTACATGATCATTATGATAAATAACTTTATGAAAGACAATAAAATAAATACAGATTATATCTTTAGGACCTTAAACGATTTTCACATATCCGAGTCATCTGATAAATATCTATATTTTTGCCAATCTTTTTAAAAAAAAGTCTAAAATTACGTACAATTTAAGAGCTTAACTGAAACTTAAATCCACGAATATTTTTTTTATGCGACTATATCTCATGACATTACGCAACCTGACCAACCAGACCCATTATAATAGACTAATTCAACAAAACCCGTCTTTATTAGATCCATAAATTATCATACAAAGTCAATTGTAAATAAACTAATGAATAGCCGATTAACTGCAGCGATTGAATGGGCGTATACCCCAATCGGAGTCGGGTTACACGACTAGTTAACAATGATCGTAGGAGGTACTTTCGCCAGACGACTTTTGAACTTGGAAGTTTTAGAGAGAGAGTGGTTCGTGCTTTAATATCTAATCGTTAATGTGAAGATATGTACATATAGTATAAAGTCAGGCACCTTTCTATTTCTGTGTGTGATTACAAACGTTGCGGATTTCTCCCAGGATTTAACACGGAACTGACACACCCTGGTATCTGGCGTTTCATGTGGAAGAGCCCTTAGTCAGTCGAAAATAATGATCAAACTCTGACCTCCGCGACCTGAAAGTGCCACTGCGAAGGGCGCTAATAGACCAAAATAATTTTCATTGGTTTCGTTCATATACTTATTTATTCAATTTAAATTCTTTATGGATAAAAGGTAAATAAGGTCTAACAACAATGTCCGCCAGTCAACCTATATATAAATTAATCAAACAGATAATCTTCATCTAGTTCATTTTACTCTTTAATTGATACATACATACATACATATGGTCACGTCCATCCTTTGCGGTTAGACAGAGCCAACAGTCTTGAAAAGACTGAATGGCCACGTTCAGCTATTTGGCTTAATGATAGAATTGAGATTCAAATAGTGACAGGTTGCTAGTCCATCGCCTAAAAAAGAATCCCAAGTTTGTAAGACTATCCCTTAGTCGCATTTTACGATATCCATAGGAAAAGAGATGGAGTGGTCCTATTCTTTCTTGTATTGGTGCCGGGAACCACACGGCCCACTCTTTAATTGATGCTTGTCAAATTATCTTGTTCATGTCGCATTGCTCAAAGTCCATTACGCGTTACATCCTCAAACATCACGGCTATATGCAACAGCGTCGTAAAAAGGTAAATGGTGAAATGGATATCAAATTATGCAGGTAAGAAACGTGCATCGTAAACGGCTACCGAACAATTATATGGTAATGCGATGCTGTAACAAATTGTTAGTTCAGTTGAACCTGTGATGTTACGTTAAAAAATGTAAAGATGAAATAACGAGCTTTTTAGGGTAAGATCAATTTTGTTACGAAGTGAGGCACGTTATGTAGATAGATATCGTTGAAATCTTGGAAACTATTTCATGATTAAAAAGTTTGACATTAAACTCTAGTATGTTTTTTACAAATACATACATACGAGTATAATCTCGTCTCCATCCCTTGCGGGGTAGACAGAGCCAACATTCCTGAAGTAATTTGGTTATTTTATACGCATCTAAATGCCATTCTGAACCTACTTATGCCTTGTAGTGTATCAATAAAAGTTGTCTTAGTTTCAATATTAATATAATTTTCTATTAATTGCTTCAAGAAATTTGACTCGGTAAAATTTTTCAAACTATGACGGAACCTATTTTCAAGAAGGGTTCAATCTGCAGTTTTAATGCGAATAAAGTTACATACCTACACTTACGAGTATGATCACGTCTATATCTGTTACAGGGCAGACAAAGCCTTTGAGACTGATGGAATTGAGTTTCAAATAGTGACAGGTTGCTAGCCAATCGTGTTTTAATTAGTGAGATGATGACGTCAGCGGGTCAAATGACGTCACGCATCGCTGACAGGTGACTTCCTAGTGGCGTATCTACCATCGGTTGCGAAACGTTTTCGTCTCTTCCCAAGCATTAGACGACTTTCGTTGCTCACGAACGAGATCCGAAACGGTAGTAGATCGCGATGATAGGACGCCGCTCTGTGATTGGTTAATTGGGGGTCGGAGGACTTTTGTAGTTCCTTGATCGTGTTTTTTTTTTGCTAGCAATCGATAGTTCCTTATTCGTGTTTTCTCACTGGCAATCGAGTTGGGGAGAAAATATTGTTTTTGTATGTAGGTATGTTTGCAACGCGATAACTTCGAACCGTTGGTCTGATTGGGTTGTAATTAAAAAAATCTGTAAAGGGTCTGTTAATAAATTTTTTTAGTTCGTACACCGGTTAAAATTGTCGTATTTTTAGGATAATCACAATTTTGAATGATAAAGTTTTTGCGGGGTCTCGACTTTGTGACGAGACTTGTTAATTATTTTTAATTTTTATTGTAGCAATTTGTAAAGCACAATAGGCGGACTTAATGCTAATAGCATTATCTACCATTGGGTTACTTGGACATTATCAGTCTACCATTGGGTTAAGGAGAGAACCTTTGTGTGGGTGATAATAAATAATGTATAATAAACATACTAAGGTACTACACTATAAACCTATACATACCTATATGCTATACTATATATATACAGTATAGTATATATCTACCTTAGGTGGTTTAATGGTTTTCAATCAACCTTAGTTTGAGTACCAACAGTACAGGGAGTAAAACATCATGACGAAACTTGCACATTCAAGAATTATGACTATAGAGCTGTTTGCACAAAAAAATGTATGACTCGTGTCCCTCATAAATTAATTTACATGTTGATAATGTCATGTGATTTACGGAAAATCGCTAATAGCCCTATATCCCTTCCAGATTTGAGTCTAATCATCTCTAAATAACCATCATTAACCTTTAAGACTAAAATACACCTACAGCTTTTTGGGTAATTAACAAAATTAGCCGGTTGGGCATAGATAAACTAAGGATTCCTTTCTTAGGCTAGCAACCTGTCACTATTTGAATCTCAATTTCAGTCTATTCGTTACTGTTTTGTCTGTTCTTCTCTGTCAACCCCGTATGGGATAAAAACGTAATTTTATGTTTGTATACATTTTTCAGCGTTGGCTTAATCCTAATAATTTATATATATTTTATTTATGTATTTTTATCATTTATTAGTTATTATAACGCATCCTCAATGCTTTTTTTAAGAGCGCTGCCTTTTTAATTACGGATTTTCCTTTATATTTTGTTTGACTGGAGGAAATCCCAATTCGGATAAGTTCGCCAATGTACATATTCTTCTAAATCCAATAACTGTTTTGTAATTTGTTATATAATTTTTTATATGCAATAAAGAATTTACAAACAAAAAGGAAAAGTTTAAGATTTATACTTGTACTAGCTGTTACCCGAAGGTTCGCCCGCGCGAAAATAGCGCCACCTACAAAAATACAGGTTTTTCGCAAATCCCACGGGTACTATAATTATAACCTAGATTTTAAGTACCCTAGGTCCTTCTCCTTAATAAAAACTTAATTATTTAACGCAAAATTTCAAGAAATTCAAGAAGATTGGTTCATTAGATGACGCGGTAAGGTACCACAAACAAATGAACAAATAAACTTACTTTTGCATTTACATATAAGTTGGGATTACGAAATGTGCTGAATAGCCATTGATTTGTGTAAACATGTCAGACAAGCTATGTTAACACATTTTTAATTTGTGAAGTGTCATCAGCATTGGGTGTGGAAATCGCTAATGCCAAGAAAACAAACTAATAGACGTCTTATCAGATAATTAGTATTTTTTAAGTAACAATAATAATGTTTCCTTTCTTAATTTATGTTTCTACTACCCTATTTGCGCCGTGTGGTTCCCGGCACTAATAGAAAAATAATAGGACGACTCCATCTCTTTCCCAGGGATATCGTTAAAGGTGACTAAGTGATAGAGTTATAAACTTGAGATTCTTCTTTTAGGCGATGGGCTAGCAACCTGTTACTATTTGAATCTCAATTCTATCATTAAGCCAAACAGCTTAACGTGGCCTATCAGTCTTTCAAAGACTCTTGGCTCTGTCTACTCTGCAAGGGATATAGACGTTATTGTATGTCTTTTCTATAATCATAAGTGGTTATTCTCAACCTTTTTTTCTTAAAACAAAAGACATCAACGCGTCTTAAATTTCAATAAATTTGTGATAAGTAAAAAAATCACAATATTAAAAGTAACCAAATACTTAACTCCCCGAAGGGGTAGGCGAAGACTACAACTTCTCATTTACCATGAAGTTATATTTTTGGGTATTCTCGATCTGACTTTTCACCCAGACGTTCCCGTTTTGATCAAGGTACGTTAGTCTCTGCCTAATTTTTTTTTACCAAATAAATTGTATATAAAAAATTATAATTGTATTTTCTAGATACGTTTTTCCACTGTGTATTTTATTTCTACATTTCTTTAATTATATTTGATTAAAGTCCCCAATACGCAAATCAACTGTAATTAACTATTAACATACATAGGTTTAACAAAACCTTTTTTTGCAATTATATGTTCTGGAAATTGCAAACATCTTCAAGGTCGTCTCCCACACACAGTTTCGAAATGCTAATCAAAACACAATTACTGGCAATCAAAGAGGCAGTACGGATCGTCTTCTGTTTTAATGGAGAGTGCGCATTTGGTTCCCGGCAGTGCCGTGTGGTTCCCGGCACCATTACTAGAAAGAATAGGACCACTCCATCTCTTTCCCATGGATGCCGTAAAAGGCGACTAAGGGATAGGCTTACAAACTTGGGATTCTTTTTAGGCGATGGGCTAGCAACCTGTCACTATTTGAATCTCAATTCTATCATTAAGCCAAATAGCAGAACGTGGCCATTCAGTCTTTTCAAGACTATTGGCTCTGTCTACCCCGCAAGTGATATAGATGTGTTGACCATATGTATGTATGCGCATTTTTTGACAAACGCTAGTGTTTTTTTGTGTGTGTCCTTGTTATGTCATCACGTTTATATGGAGGAGCCCAGGGTGCGCCTAAGACTATGACTTTGGAATGGGTAGATACGTCAGGTTAATTTATTTATTTGTGTACATAAAATTAAATATACATTTAATACAGTAATAGTTGTAAAAAGGTGCTTCTTATTTTTAATAGAAATAGGTTTTTACACGAAGCGCATTTTTTGCAGGTGATCCTTACCCATCTTAGACCTTGGTAATACACATCCAGTTGAATAAATGTGCAGGTTTCATAATGTAATGTTTCCTTACCGTAAAAGCATCGGTTAGGACTCAAAATCTACTTAATTCAGAAAAAGGTCGTTAATAAAATATCGAAGAAAGGGTTAAAACCTCACTACGCATAACGCTTTTAAGTCCATTCCTATTTAATTATTTTTAAAAGTTAATTGACAATCGCAACACATAATAGCTGACACCCCAAGTAACATTAGGCTCTATAATTTAGGCATTTTGCCACCAAACGGTAATTTACTGAATTAAACTTCTTATATATTTTACAACTTTCATCCCGGTAAAAATTATGATTCCCGTGGGATTTGCATAAAACCTATATTCTTTTGTACGTGGTATTAACTTCGTTACATTTTCGTAGATGGCGTTTAATTCGACGTTTTTTTTTTAGATTGCGCTAAATTCACGCGGGCGAAGCAGCAGGTAAAACCTAGTACCTACCTATATAAACCCTTGTTCTCACTCGTGTCCAAGCAATGCGCACTCTATACGCGCCGGTGACTCTATGGTACAGACAATTCATCACGTTGTCTCTGGTACGATAGGGCGGGAAGCGTGAAATGACCGCTTACAACGATGTTAGCAATCGCACGAATTGTTTCCGAAAATGAATGATAAATAATGATTTTGCGCGATTGTTGGGAGTTTTATGGATTTTTAATGTAGGTTTTTTAATCTATTATTATTCGTGGTTTTAACGATATTTAACTTTTAAGTTACTGAGTAAAAGATTGACAGACAGCGCACCGCCCAAATCACTGGGTCTAGAAGGGCCGTGGTGAACAACACGGCACCAATGTAAGGATAGGCTTATAAACTTGGGATTCTTCTTTTAGGCGATGGGCTAGCAACTTGTTACTATTTGAATCTCAATTCTATCATTGAGCCTAACAGCTGAATGTGGCCTAAGTATCAGTATTTCAAGACTGCTGGCTCTGTCTGCCCCGGAAGGGACACAGACGTGAATATATGTACTCGTATGTATAAATAAAAAGACAATTATTTTGTAAAAATTAACTAAACTGTCCTTATGTCTATAAAATCTAAAGTTTTTATATAGACGTGATTATATGTATGAATCTAAACAAAAAAAGCCAAAATGAGAACTTCTCTTCTTTTGAAGAAGGTTAAAAGCATGGAAATAGGTATATGATTATTCCACACTATATGTTTATAAGCATCCACAACACGATCAATCAAAAGAAAAACTCGAGTAAATCTAATTATCATGCTTGTCAAATTTATATTGCTTCCATTTGACCTTACTTATAGGGTTATTCAACTTTATTAATCCATATTAATAATGTCAATGTGAAAGTGTATTTATTTGTCCGTCTTTCACATTAAAAGCGCTGAACCGAACCATTAAATTTTATGGTACATAAGATACTTATCACGCGAGTGGAGTCGCGAGCAAAAGTTGTTTAGACATATATCTTCCATCCTCTTAAAGGTTCCGTGCTGACCTGATAGCGAAAAAAATTGTGTGCGGAAGCTGCTTCTCAGAAGTCAATAAAAGGAAAAGCTTATAAACAAGGCTACCGATCTTTCTTTTCTCTGAGGTCAAACATTTGCCTTTTATTTGGCAGAATATACATTTAATTACGTCTTTATTTGTCATTATTTGAATCTCAATCTTATCATTAAGCTATACAGCTGAATGTGGCTTTTCGCATAAGGGATAAAAACATAAACATAAAATATAATCACGTCTACATCCTGTGCGGGGCAGACACAGGCAACAGTCACCAAAAGACTGAAGGGCCACGTTTAGCTGTTTAGCTTAATGATAAGATTGAGTTTCAAATAGTGACAATAAAGACGTAATTAAATGTATATTCTGCTAAAAATAAGAGTAATATTTGACCTCAGAGAAAGGTCGTCGGTAACCCATCGGAAGTGGCCATAGGATACTCATATCAACATCCATCGGAGAGGCGTAGCAATTTGATAGTCATATTGTTTTTGGCAATGGCCCTGAATAGCGGATAAGCGTCTTCAATAGCGACCTTCGGCTTGTTCTATAATCTATGATAGGTTAAAACAATTGGCAATTTATTTGAGAGATGATGTTTTATTGTATGATACACACATAATGATAATAGACAATTTGGAAAACCGAGGGAACTTTTCGGAATTTTATAATGCATTGTACTAGAGTAAGTTGTATAAATGTATAGAGTTGTAGGAAAGCTGACCCCGGGCCCGAAGCACTATGGTGCAGACAACTGGGAATTCACAAAGATGAGAGAGATAGTACTAAAGAAATCCTGTTAATTGCGCTGGAAATTTCGGGAATTTGGGGAAAACCTGTTTGCAACAAAGAGAGGGTTTCCCCAAATTTGCAAAAACGCCCCAAATTTGCAAAAAACCCCAAACGCGGGACTTAGTAAGAAATCGGGAAAGTAATAAGGAATATTCATGTCATGTTTAAAATTTCTTAACCTAGCAGTTTGGATTGTGTGTTGTTTGTAAGTCAGCCAGTTCCAATAACAATAAATAAACTAACGTTAAGGTAATGCACAAAAGGCGACCTTATCGCATTATGCAATTTCTTCCATTCTACCACCAGATATATTTATTTTGTGTAATTTATAATATTTTTTTTCTCCTGGCGTTCGTCCCTATTACATCCTCACGTTTCAGGGAAGAGCCCGGGATGTGCCTTTTTACCATGATCTTGGATTGGGTGAGATACGAAGCGACTCGTATTGGCTCTGTCTACCCCTCGGAGATGACAGACGTAGATAATTTTAAACGTATAAACGTGCAATGAAAATAAATAAATACCAAAATGATATCTATTAGAAGACTAGACGAGACCTAGGCAGTGAATAGTGAAAACGAAAGTGACTCCTTGGACCGTCGGCAGAAGAAAGTCGACCTTTCGGGTCAAACGGCTTTTACTGAAATGTCGCATTGTACCTAAGCCATACCTGGTATGACTAAGCATTTGTACTTACCGTGTGTACTAGCTACTTAGCGCAAAACGAAAATCGCAATCTCGTCATATCATAAATGCGAAATTAAGTTTGTTTGTTTGTTTGTTACCTCTCCACGGGTTATCTACTGAATTAATTTTCTTGAAATATCACGTTTATATGATTAAGAGTTTGGACGACATAGGGTACCTTTCATCCCGGTAAAAACTATAGTTCTCGTGTGATTTGACAAAATCTTGTATTTTTTAGGTGGCGCTAAATTCGTCGCTTTTCGTAGGTGGCGTTTAATTCATTGCTTTTTGTAACTGGTTCTTATTTCATCGGGTTTATGTAGATGGCGGTATTAATTTGTCGTTTAAAATTCAAGTGCGGGCAAAGCTGCGGTAAGGTAAGCGGTAAAAGCTAGTATCTAAGTTAAGGGACATATCATATCAATTGAGCTAGCCCTAAAGTAACTTCGAGACTTGTGTTACGCGATACTAACTCTCTATACGATTACTATCTTCTTATTCCTCTTACTGTAAGTCCCGTTACACTCTCACCTCTCTCGAGAGAGGCTGGGGTGCGCCTTTTTTGACCGCGAAGATTCATGGTCAAATATCCTGACTGACCGAACCCACTGGGTCAGTCAGGTTTTAACAGAATTCCTATCGATCCTCCGCAACCTTTGGGAACCCTTATTGGATCATGATTACATACCCAGTTGCCTAAATGTGAAGATGTCTTCAAGATGTTTTCTATTACCGTAACAGCACCAGTTAGCACTCAAATTAATGTACATATATTAAAAGGCATTTTGACATGGCTAAAGTAGGATTTGAACCTGTACCCCCATTTTATTCTAGCACGTTATCTATTCGACCGACGAGGCTCTTTTCTTATGTGCTATAAAGAGAATTTTGTTTGTTTGTTTGTAAACTCTTTATTGCACATAAAAAGAAATATAACATAACAAACATATAGTCACGTCTATATCCCATAAGGGGGAGACAGAGCTAACAGTCTTGAATAGACTGAAAGGCCATGTTCAGCTGTATGGCTTTATGATGTTACTAGAGGCCGCCCGCGACTTCGTCCGCATGGAAACCCTATCAATCCCGCGGGAACTCTGGGATAAAAAGTAGCCTATGTGTTATTCTGGGTCTTCAGCTACCTACATACCAAATTTCATGGTAATCGGTTCAGTAGTTTTTGCGTGAAAGAGTAACAAACATCCATACATCCATACAAACTTTCGCCTTTATAATAGTAGTAGGATTGAGATTCAAATAGTGACAGGTAGCTAGCCCATCGCCTAAAAGAAGAATCCCAAGTTTATAAGCCTTTAACAAAATATAAAATAGTCATTGAATTTATAAGAATATGTATAATGAATTATTTTAATCGGGATTTTTTCCAGTCAACCAAAATAAAAAGGAAAATCAAGAATCAAGGAGGCAGCGCACATTCAAAGCGTAGAGGATGCGTTACAAAAATATTTTTTTTTCATTTATTCATTCATGTTATATTGACGCTTTGTCTTATCACGTAAATAATGCTCAGATGCTTCGCTAACGAGACGCAATTATATGATTTCTGAATTGATTTCTCGGTCAGTATACTCCTGCGCATCCCTGCTAGTGAAAGTGGTGTGTGGCCCAAATGAAAAGATTTTACGGGTGAAATCATTAAAAAAAATGTGCTATTATATCTTAGGTTTGTTGTAATTTAAAAAAATAATTCTTTAAGGCGATTTACTAGTAACCTGTTAATACTTGAATCTTAGATCTATCAATATCAGAAGTATAGCTGAGCTGACCGTGATCTTACATAGTCTTTTCACGACTGTTGGCTCTGTCTACGCATAGAGGGATAAAACGTCATCGTATGTTTTTATGTATGTACAAAATCTAGGGTTTTATTATATATAACATAGCTAATCTCACAAATATTAAAATGCAAGAGTAACTTTATTTTGTTGTCTCTTTATGCGTTATCTATTGTATTAATCTTCGAATATATATAATTATGAGTCTGGTGAAGGAAATAATGGTACTTTTCATCTCGGTAAAAACTATAGTTCCAGCGAGATTTTCGGAAAACCTTTATTATTTTGTAGGTGACGCAAATTTCGTCACTTTTTTGTAGATGGAGCTAAATTAGTAACTTTTTATCGGTGGCGCTAAATTCGCGCGGGCGAAGCTGTGGATAAACGCTAGTATCTAATGACTAAGACTAAACACTCAGATCGCCGTAAATCGCGCCGCATGCCACCAGGTAACCGCACTCTGTGGCATGCGAACTATGTTATAACGATTATCGATAACTTAGTGATGCGATTGATCGATATTACGCATCGATTGTCGCGATCGGGAGCTGATGAGGTGATGTAATGCTGATTGTTTCATTAGAATTACATCTGTGCAGATGAAGACAGAGATTTCTGTTTTGCTGATAATTTGATGGTTGCAGAGGGGAATCTGTATAGAAGATAAATATACTTACATATAATTAGGGCTTGGGTAGGAAACTTATTTTCCAAGCTTTAAATTATTATGAAGGGAAAATATATGTTCTTTATTTCTTTGCTTTCTTCTTGGTTATTGGTAACTAAATTATTTTTTACGTGCAATAAAGAGTTTACAAACAAACAAACAAAACATTATGAACGGGACTGCTCTTGTATTTGATAAATGTAAATGAGGGCTGGAGTATTGTATATTTACTTTATATACTTTATTATTATTTGAAAAGAACTGTATTAATGGCCTGACATAATGTGCGACAAATTCCGATGCAATTTGATAATTTAGAACCAGCTTGCACACATTATAATCATACTTTACAACATCCATGACTTTTTGTAGCTCGATCTGTAAACACTTATCGAGAGCACTCTCAGAATGACACAACAAAATACATACACGGTTCACGTCTTTATCCCTTACGGGGTTGACAGAACCGAAAGTTTAGAAAATTTTGTCCATGATCAGTTAGATGACGGAATGATAGAATTTAGATTCAGACAGTGACATTTTGCTAGCTCTTCGCCCAAAAGAATAATCACATGTTTCTTTTACGACAGCCGTGCGAAAAAGATAGAGTGGTATTAAATGGAAATTCTCTTGCAATTTTGACAAAATATGTCTAATGATACAACTCGTTTTATAACAGCAAGGAAAATGTGTCGGAAACATTTCTTAAGATACAATACATACTCGACTTTATAGCTAGCAAAACAGCCTTCGTTGGAAAACCTAAATTCAAGAGCCTTTATTGGAATTGCGCGTGCGCAGAGCCAACGTTCGTCGGGCTTCGTTAGCCCAGTGTGCACGCATCTTTTCCTATACAATAAAACGTCACGGGTCGAGTAATTCGGATGTGCGTTACCGCATATACAAACGTAACCGATGTTATCTGAATTTTATGTGTCGTTCAAGCATCTTATTCTTGGCAATGTGGTACTGCTTCCTAGGAAGTCATTGAGGGCAGGAGGCATATATAAAGTGGCTGTAAATGATTACTCACTTTTAAGTTATAATAATCTATACACATAAATATTTAAGTACCTTAATAGCTTATCTACTGCTGGACTAAGGCCTCCCCAGAAATGGGAATGAAATTTTACAATTCCAAGTATATAAGCCTATCCATTAGTCGCCTTTTACGACATCAATGACGACAGGGGGACAGGGGGCAACAGGGGGATGGAATAGTTATTTTGGGTACCCTCAAGGATGAATAATATTACATACATACATACATATAATCACGCCTCTTTCTCGGAGGGGTAGGCAGAGACTACCTCTTTCCACTTGCCAGTTCTCTGCATACTTCCTTCGCTTCATCAACATTCAAAACTCTCTAAAAAATATTATTAATTTATTTTCTCTTCTTTCTATGAATAATATTCCCCAATAATATTCCCCGTTTTTTTTTACATTTTCCATTATTTTTTCGCTCCTAATAGTTGTAGCATGTTGTTATATAGTCTAAAGCCTTCCTCGATTAATGGTGTACTCAATACAAAAATAATTTTTCCATTCGGACCAATAGTTACTGAGATTAGCGCGTTCAAACAAACACTCTTCAGCTGTATAATATTAGTATATATTAGATATTCTAATATATAGCTCTACTATATATTCACTACTTTACATCAGAAAAATAGAAATGACACGTGCAAATAAGAATCGCGGGAAATTAAATAGAAATGTGAAAAAGTTAATTATCTGGCATATTTAGTAGGTACTCGTAAGGTTAATAAGAAGAGTATTAGTTCGGGCATGCATGTAGGAAGGCTGGGGGGCTAAAAACTGATCGTGTGAATGGCATAATCGCGATGTTCGACTTGTTTGGCGTGAGTCATGAGCGGAGAGCGGAAAGTACTTACTTAGTGAACTAGATTTCTACTTAATGGAGCTGCGCTTCGTGTACTTTGTTAATTTTCTGTATAATAAAGAAATAAGGTCACCGACCTCCTATTTATTTACAACCTAACGTAGCGGACCTAACTTGATAGGTAAACCGTTCCTTATACGTTTTGGTAAGTTCAATTTTTATGTAAGTTTTTAAATGACGTCTAGTCGAGAACCACTGGCTTTGTAATTAACTGGGAATGAAACAATCGGGTTATGGTTTAACAGTGAGCTCTAAGCCTTGAAGCAGAGACATGGCCTCATGTCCTAAAAGGGTGAGAGGAAAGAGAGAAGGGAGAGAGAGAAGAAAGCTGGACAATTAACAATTCCACAGATAGTGTATGATTTCTGTTGCCGCTAAAACAACAAATAATAAAATCAAGAATTATTTGTATATAATTTTTTTTCGCCGTGTGGTTTCCGGCACCAATAGAAAAAATAATAGGACCACTGCTTCTCTTACCCATGGATGTCGTAAAAGTCGACTAAGGGGTGGGCTTGAATACTTGGGATTCATCTTTTAGGCGATTGACTAGCAACCTGTCACTATTTGAATCTCAATTCTATCTTTAAGCCAAATAGCTGAAAGCGGCCTATGAGTCTTTTCAAGACTGTTGGCTCTGTCTACCCCGCAAGGGATATAGGCGTGATTATATTTATGTATGTAGGTATTTTTTCTTGCTTATTTTTGCTCGATATTGATAACCCTTCGTGTGCTTATTGTTTGAATCGCAGTTAGCCAGTTTTTAATGAATACCTCTGAAACTTATCACTTGGACCATAAACACATAACATCACACAAATACAAGATAAAGTATTCGGCTCGTGTGAACCAGATGAAAGCAAGACGAGATGATCTGATGCTAGGATCTCTATGTGTATGTATAGCGATGACATAACCTATCGTAAACTCGTAATATGTAGTGAACTGTAGCACAATTCTTGTATAGAAATAGGTCAGATGATATTCGCCGAGTAATGTATTCGATTAATGAAAAAGAAATCATAAAAAGTAATAAGGATAAAGCAAAGAAAGTATGCACAGCGGCCAGTGGTGACTTTTAGTCTCTGCCTACCCCTGAGGGAAAGGGGCTTGATGTATCTTTGTGTGTACAGTGGGTTTTGAATGAAAATGTAGTGACAGGAATAGATAACTTTTGTAAAAAGAGAACCGCCACAAAATGATATTCTCCTTTTTTGAAGTTAATTTTCTGAAACTATTTTCTAAATGTAAGAAACATTTTTCTGAAAACCGCATCAAAATCAGTTCAGCGAAACGGGAGATAAATGCAGACAAACATACATACATACAGGTCAAACTGAGAATCACCTTTGTTTTCTAAAGGCGTTAAAAATGGAATGCTTGGATGGCTTAGTATCATTGCTCTGCTGATGAGTCATAATAAGTTGGAAGTCTTCTCTTTTTAGGTACGATGGGAATTGGTTAGGCATACGTTAACTTCAAAATTAATACAACATATCAAAATACCACTAAGATCGTTTCAGAAGATATAAAACATATGACTTTTTAAAACATCCACATTAAATTTCCTATTTCATATATACGGCCACTAATAACTTGTACATTACTACTACATGCGGTGTGATGAGAATACCAGTTAGTCAAGTAGATACGAGTAAGTTAATGCCACGTGTCACCGCAAGAAATTAATTAAACTTTCCTTTCCTTATTTATAATTAATTCCTTGAAAACATTAAATTTTGCGATGTAAGTGTTGAAATGTGAAGGTAGATTTGGAATAGCTCCAAGTTAATTACCAAGTTAATATAGTGTTAAGTAGCTGTGCCTGTGACTTCGTCCGCGTGGAATAGAAGGGCATCAATGAAGCCCTCAAGGATGAATTATTTTTCCCGTTTTTTTTCATATATTCGATTATTTCTTTGCTCCTTATGGTTGCAGCCTAAAGCCTTCCTCGATAAATGGTCTATTCAACACAAAAATATTTTTTCTATTCGAACCAGTAGTTCCTGAGATTAGCGCGTGCAAATAAACCAACTCTTCAGCTTAATAATATTAGTATAGATATGGTTGCAAACATAGCTCTTTCTGTACATTCGCATGTAATGAACATAGGGCGTTGTTTATACGCCAAACGTACAAAAAATATATTTAAATTAACTTCAAATCTATCGATACTAATTCACTTTATAGCAATATTTCCTACTGCATCATAGTGAAAGGCAATAAACTTAAATTGGAAGTATTGAAAAAAGATAATATGTGAGCCATGATTACCGTACTTATGTGTGACCTTCAATAGTGAGCGAAACAGATTGACCGTCTTGTAAGGTCAGACGACCAGTAGCAGATATTCAAGATAGCCTTAAACAAGCTTACACGAAGAGAGTATAATGAATGAAATTAAATTAGAGGATGAAGCGATAAAGATATTATATATCTTTCTACTGCTTACGAACTTGGGATTCTTCTTTTAGGCGATGGGCTGGCAACCTGTGACTATTGGACTGCATATCTTTGTATCTTATAGCTATCACTACTCGCCCGGCCCATCAGGCGCATAGCGAGTTACAATACAATGAAAGGCCTTTAGTTTTCGTTTTCATCTCGTTTCACGCTCGTTGCTCGGAGATACAAATCAACACAGCATCCTCCGAACGCTCTCAGCCGTGAATAAATGGACTGTAAATTTGATGGTTTAACTTGTAATTCTGTTTTGGAAATGATGACCTGATTAATTAGGATACTAAGAAAGACTAAGTACTTGAATGAACCAAATATACATATATGTAATCATTAAGTTCTTTATTTAGTAACTAGCTGTTCCCGCGACTCCGTAAGCGTGGAATAGTTATTTTTGGGCATCATTTTCAGCACAGCCCCCAAGGATGAATAATTTTCCCCGTTTTTTTTTCACATATTCCATTATTTCTTTGCTCTTTATAGTTGCAGCGTAATGTTATATAGCCTAAAGCCTTCCTCGATAAATGGTCTAGTAAACACAAAAATAATTTTTCAATTCGAACCAGAAGTTCCTGAGATTAGCGCGTTCAAACAAACAAACAAACTCTTCAACTTTATAATATTAGTATAGACTAGCTGTGCCCGCGATTTCGTCCGCGTGAAATAGTTATTTTGGGCATCATTGAAGCCCTCAAGGATGAATAATTTTCCCCGTTTTTTTCCTGAGATGTGTGCTCGTGTAAACAAACAAACTCTTCAGCTTTATAATATTAGTATAGATAGAGTAATCGAGGTCAAGTTCGCGTTTACGGAGTAGTATTCATTAACCGACTTCAAAAAGGAGGAGGTTATTTATCCGAATAGCGGCCTTGCTTTCGTTCTTCTTTCGCAACTCCCACCAAGATACTGATAACATCGGAAGGTCGATTCTGAGCCGGAAACACCCTGTTTCGTGGGAATACACCGCCAATTATCACGGCTTATTAGGTTAATAATATAATTTAATTACGTGAAAATGTGAAACGATTGTTTGGACATGATTTATTGAGAATGAGACACATTAGAATCATGAGACAACTTGTAATTTTGTACAATTCTAATGCATAGTTTTATGAAAGACTAGCTGCGCCCCGAGGTTACGCTCCCGTGGGAATTTCGGGTAAGTTACATACCTACATGTAGTAATGGTGATAGGTAGCTAGCCTATCGCTTAAATGAAAGAAATAATAATCGCCTTAAAGAAGAATCCTAACTTAAGGTTGAAATTGAAAACATGCAATTGCAATTGATGCAGATCGTTTTTCCAATTCCATTTATAAATTTAAAATTGCAGTACTCATTATTTTTCTATATTTTTTCGTTGCTAGTATCGATATAATTGCAGTGAAAACAGTTTCAAATTGGATAATGATTGCGGTTCATTATTGTGATTCAGAAAGATGGCACGATGCGTCTTTTCTTGTCTGTGGTACAAGTCATGAGATTAACTTACTTAAAAAAAACGGAGTTACAAGTTTTTTATAGAAATATCTCAGCAAAAAACTTAAGTATTTTAAAAATATATGTTTGAATTTCACATATATTATAATGTTCTCTATTTATAATCTTATATCGTCCTGACTAACAAACATCAGGCAACCAAAATTAAAGAGACACTACCCTTTCTGATTTTTCTTTTAGGCAATAAATTAGCTATCTGTCATTAATTTAATGTAAATTTGATCATTATACCATACAACTGATCGTGGCCTTTCACTCGTTCAAATACTGTTGGCTCTGTCTACCCCATCGGGATAAAGATGTGATCATATCTATACTAATATTTAATATTATAAAGCTGAAGAGTTTCTTTGTTTGTTTGAACACGCTAATCTCAGCAACACCTGGTTCGAATTCAAAAATTGTTTTTGTGTTGAATAGACCATTTATCGAGGAAGGCGCTATAAAACATCACGTTGCAACTATAAGGAGCTAAGAAATAATGGAATATGTGAAAACAAAAGGCGGGGGAAATTAATCATTCTTGAGGGCTTCAACGATGCCCAAAATAACTATTCCACGCGGACGAAGTCGCGGGCACAGCTAATAAATAAATTCTAATAACTCTAATAAATTCATTTCAAAAGTCATTTCAAGATATCATTTGTATAATTAGAGCAATGAGCCGATAAACCACGTAATTTATGTGAGTTCGCCTTCAGTTCTCATTCCAAATCGTGGCTACATTGATACCTATTATCCTTTCAATGTGAAAGTCTTTATATAACTCAGATCAGTCTCGCTTGTAAGAACTAATAAAAATGGCAGACGAATGGCTTGTGGACGTGATCCAATTTCGACTATTCTCTTATGAATTCGTATTTTTAAAAGTCATTCCAAAGAGCAATGATGTATGTTTAAAGTTCGACTCATCAATGAATCAATACTTTTAGATGCGATTGTGTTACCGTGTGGTTCTCGGCACCAATAGAAAAAATAATAGGACCACTACATCTCACTTCCATGGATGTCGTAAAAGGCGACTAACGGGTAGGCTTATAAACTTGGGATCCTTTTTTAGGCAACGGTCTAGCAACCTGTCACTATATGAATTCAATTCTTTCATTAAGCCAAACAGCTAAACGTGGCATAAAAGTCTTTTTAAGACGTGACTATATGTATATAGGTTGAGTAAACTTTTGTTGGCAAACAAGGGAGTTTTACGTGTAGTGATTTAGTTTTACAGTTATTGGCTTTTGTGTATTGTTATGAAGAACGACAGGTGACTTAAAATGACAATGTTTTGTGCGATTGTTAGTAGCGATTCATATAAGGATTCAGTAGGTCAATGGTTGAAGGTAGGTAGGTATAATATAATTGCGATGCCCCGATTCATATTGTACCTATTTATAAGCAGTAACTGTAATTCAACTGATGTAATTTATACATACATACATACATACATAAAATCACGCCTCTTTCCCGGCGGGGTAGGCAAAGACTACCTCTTTCCACTTGCCACGATCTCTGCATACTTCCATATAATATATGCAATAAAGATTTTGATTTTGAATTTATGTTTGAAACTCGTATCGTCTTCAAACAACTTACTTTGGGGCTAGCTCTATATATCTATATCTTGAAATGACTTTTGAAATTAATTTATTTATTTATTATATATAACTATATATATATATATATATGTTTATATTTGTCTACTTTTTATGTATGGTTGGTTGGGTAAATTAAATCACTTGGCTCTAAAAATGGCCCATCTCTGCACATCCATTATCAACAGTCCTTGACATAATGTTTTGTCCGTTGCCGAGTCACACGATCTCGACATTTATGAAGTCAAAGAATTCGATTGTTTAAAAGAAGTACATGATTTTCTAGTCTCATCCCGTCCCGATATCGTAGCTAATAGTAGGTAAGTATTATGAAAAATAAAATTTGTAGGTAGGTATTAAGTTTTTACATAGCGAAAGAAATAAATATGGAAATGATTTTTTTTTATTTAAGCCATACGTCAGATATCATTCTTTGTAGTTTGCAAAACCTTAGTATAAAACACTGCAAAGAATACTTAATATCTATTTTTTTTTTTCAAGCTGTTGGCTATGTCTACCCCGCAAGTGATATTGACGTTATCATAAGCATGTAAGTATGTATCACTACATAGAATAAAACAAAGTCGCTATTTTAGTCTGTTTGTCTGTATGCTTAAATCTTTAAAATTACGCAACGGATTTTGATGCGGTTTTTTGTAACAGGTAGAGTGATTCAAGAGGAAGGTTTTTATGTATAATTTTTTCCGAATTTTGCACCCGTGCGAAGCCGGGGCGGGTCGCTAGTATTTAATAATCAGACAAAACAAGCGCCATTAAGTCTAATTATCTGGAAAAACTATTGTCTTGACCCCCCTCTGCGACCGAGCTCTGTGGGAACATATAACTATGTTGCTGATGTTAAACCGTGCTACATTCAACGAATGTCAAACGGCGGGGTGCTATTATTGTGTAGCTATAGTAACAAATCATGCACGTTTGGCGTCGTTGTCCGATTCTCGCATTTGAACCAGAAGGTTTCGAGTTCGATTCCAGGTCCGGTCATGATGGAACAACAACTGTTTCTATTGGCTTGGGTTGTTTGGTTGTTTTTGTTTAATTAAATATTTTTGTTATTAAGTATTGTATCGTTAGTATATTGTTACACAAGTTTCGAACTTCTCTCGTGCCTAAGTAAATCTGTGTATTTATTAATTTCCTATTATAAATATGGAAGTGATTTTTTTTTAAATAGTGCCTGAGAAGGCAGAGATTGACTTGTGAGATGGCAAATAACAGAATTAGAAAAAATAGGAAATATACTTGTTTTTATCAACTTTTCCTAAGTTTTGAGTGTCACCTAAGCAGCATTAAGGGTGTCCCTTAGTAAAAGTGCCTTTTCACCTAACAAGGCGTAACACAAGTTTTCACGTAAAAGACGACTAAGGGATGGGCTTGGGATTTTTCCTTTGGGCGATGGGCTTCCCCGCAAGGGATATAGACGTGATAATTATACATATATATGCTTGTATAAGGTGAGCCTTTAAATTCTGTTATGAAAATTTATTTTCGCCATTTTGGAAGATAAAGCTGTTTACAACGTTAAAGGTCAGTGAGTTAGCTAACAGGAAACACCTAGCGTGATGAAAATTAAGTTAGGAGTAGGTATCTGATTTTAAGGGGGCCCTTAGCTAAGGTAATACATAGGGCTGAATTTGGGACTTGTTAATGAAAAAGGGCATTAGAAAAAGGATAAGTTAAAAAAAGTGCCGTGCGGTTCCCGGCACAAATACTAAAAATAATAGGACCACTCTATCTCTTGCCCATGGATGTCGTAAAAGGCGACTAAGGGATAGGCTTACAAACTTGGGATTCTTTTTTAGGCGATGGGTTAGCAACCTGTCACTATTTGAATCTCAGTTCTATCATTAAGCCAAATAGCTGAACGTGGCATTCAGACTTTTCAAGACTTTTGGCTCTGTCTACCCCGCAAGGGATATAGACGCGACCATATGTATGTATGTACGTTAAAGTTAAAAACAACGTACATCAACAGTTCATGTCACAACCCGTTCACAAATTAGAACAAGCCAAGTCTAGAAATCAGTAGGCTTCCCAATTATCGGATGTTACGTGGTTGAGCCGATGTAATGGCAATAAAAAGTATAGACTTAAATGTCAGCGGAGCCATTAATCTCAATGAAACATGTTATATTTTGTTTGTCGACTTGTTTTGGTAACTAATGCATATATATATCACCCTTAAGGGGTATACCTACAGAGCTAATAGTGACAAGACTTAAATGTCACGTTTAATTATACATACATATAATCACGTTTATATCATATCCCTTGCGGGTTAGACAGAGCCAACAGTCTTGAAAATACTGATACGCTACGTTCAGCTGTTTGGCTTAATCATAGAATTTTAAATAGTGACAGGTTGCTAGCCCATCGCCTAAAAGATGAATCCCAACTTTATAAGCCTATCCCTTAATCGTCTTTTAAGATATCCATGGGAACGAGATGTAGTGGTTTTAGTCTTTTTTATAAGTGCCGGGAACCACACGGCACAATTAATTATAAGGTTTAATCAATGTATGTATCATAAAATTAAATTCTTGCGTTACTTAGGTACACTTTACAGCAGAAGTAACTAGGTACAGGAAGTTTAAAATTGGTCACTTGGGTATGTTTTTTCTTGGGAAGTGAAAGGAAGTACCACCTCGCCTTGATGCGAGTGTATAGAAGTTGACCCAGGTATATCCTGAGCCGTGTGTACTAAGATAGGATACAATATAAACATGCAATACATAAAATCACGACTTTATCCCTTTCGGGGTAGACAGAGCCAGCAGTCCTTAAAGTAATGAAAGCTTCAGAAAATAAAAGTAGTCTATTCGAGTAGAGCATAACCGGATTTGTATTTTAAAATATATTTTCATGGTAAGTGGCTATCCACTTGCCATGAAAATATATTTAAAAATAAAAATTACTTACATTCTACATCTATATGTACATCTATATGTAGAATGTAAGTAATTTTTATTTTTTTCACTTAACATACCTAGGTATAGCGAACATCAAGGTATATTTTAAGCTATTCGATAATGTAAAGAGATTTGAATAAAATTATAGAGTAGGAACCTACGTTACAAATTTAAAGTCTTTATCAAAGATATCAAGAAAACACTTTCCCAATTAATAATATTTAACTTTATTTTGTAAATACGACGAACACTGACATTGACAGTGACAATTAGAAACATTCTTTGCTACTTTTGAAAAGGGTAATGGATACAACCGATTAAAGAACTTTCCCAATTATACTAACTAGTTACTACTATTATACTAACTACGAGTAATACTGGAATGAATTCTTTTCTATTTGATCTGATGCAACGTAGGTCGCGATAATCATCATACATTCTAAAGTGCGCGTGCGCAGTTCTGTCGCAAACTATCGCATCATTGCCATCAGAGATCAATACTTCAATATATATAACAATGCTGTACCATTTTTGGAGCGAAAGCCAAAAATATTTGGACTTGTAATCGATATCTTTTGTGTATCTTGAGCGATTTAATTTTTAATCAGATTGGTTTTGGGAAAGTATTATAATATAATTGAACTTTGGAATTGAACCGAGCGCATTTTTATGTAATAACTCAATATAAATGTAAAGACATGATGAAATGTATAGTTCGCCGCACTAAATCATAGATCTCGGATTCGATTCCCGGTCACGTTGAAAAATGAACTTTGACTGATGGAATCTTGGATATTTGTCTATATAAATGAGTATTTGGCGTTCTTAAAGAAAACATTGTGTACAATCCTCATTACGCCGTATCAGAATATTTTAATACTCGCAGTTAATGTTAGTCTACCTCTCTCTCGCCCATTGCAATGGCTGAGAAGGTGATATGTTTCTTTCTTTCTTCTTTATTTTGAAGCATGTATGAAATGCAATGAAATTATGAATAAATAAATAATTATAACAATAATAGTTTTTTGAGAAATATCAGAAAAATATATAAACAGATATGGAGATTAGAAATAATTCTGCTTAATAGGGTGCACTAATAATAGGAAGGATTTCCCGATATCCATGGGAACAGAAATGTGCCGGATTGTTCTCAAGTAGTAAAAAAGTCTTGAACTTTTTTTAGAAACAAAACGTGTCGTGTAATATAATTTAAATCCAATGGAAGAGAATACATTTTTACATAAACCTATATGTTTTAGAATAACATAGAATAAGTAGTCTTTTAGTAGATGGAATATTAGGAGAATTAAACACTTTTTAAACAGCAGCGGTAGCGTCTTGTAAAACCTAAATAGTATATCAATGTGATTTAGCTTTACCTATGTACATCAGGCTAACATATTTTTCCGTGACCTGAAAACGAAGTTATCTTTATAACATCAAAGCGAAGTCTAAGACATCGCACGCATCACGCAGACTTATATAACTAACAATTATACGCTGCCGTGAGAAAACCTATTGTTGTAGTGTTCATATTGGGACATGAGTCTGCAAATAGTAAATCTTAACTCGCAAAGTTTATTATTTGATACTAGCAGTGCCCGCGACTTCGTCCGCCTGAAATAGTTACGAGTACTAACTTTAGGCATCATTGAAGCCATCAAAGATGAATAATTTCCCCGTTTTTTTTTTCACATATTCTATTATTTCTTTGCTCCTTATAGTTGCAGCGTGATGTTATATAGCTTAAAGCTTTCCTCGATAAATGATCTATTCAACGCAATAATAATTTTTCAATACGAACTAGTAGTTCCTGAGATTAGCGCGTTCAAACAAACAAACAAACTCTTCAGCTTTATAATATTAGTATAGATTTGTTATTTTATGATAATATGTTTTAGGTTTATTAATATTAATATCAGTAACATACATACATACATATAGTTACGTCTATATCCCTTGCGGGGTAGACAGGGCCAACAGTCCTGAAGAGACTGATAGGCCACTTTCAGCTGTTTGGCTTTATGATAGAATTGAGATTCTAATAGTGACAGGTTGCTAGCCCATCGCCTAAAAGAAGAATCCCAAGTTTATAAGCCTATCCTATGGTGTGGTCCTATTCTTTTTTTTATTGGTGCCGGGAACCACACGGAACGTCTTGCCTTAAATGTATATTTATTAACCGTAACATTTACCTTCTTTTTACGGACGGGATAAGGAAAAGTCACGCGATACTGGGATATTGTACCTATTCCGTGTACTATCGGATGGCCCACAGATGGTCAGCATTGAGTCCTTGACATTACCGGTAATGCCAACCGGTAACCGGCTAACAACTGGTTCGTTACCGGTACATTACGCTTTAACTGTTATAATTTTTTTTAATCGTGTTTTAAGAGCGTATTGGCTGTTGATATAAATCTTTATGCGGGAGAGGTCTTAATGTCTATAGCATATGGAAACCAATTTCAGGAACTAGGTATATAGGTAGGCTCTTCATAAATTACTTAAGCAAGTATTATCTTGTAGACACCTTATAGCTTTCTATCTGTTTAGCCCGCGCGATTTTGCGCCACAAATAAATTAATATGTTGTTTTCGCAAATATAAGGTACCCTATGCTCTTCTCCAGACTTATAAAATATACGCGAAATTTTAAGAAGTTTAATATAATATTCAATCTTTTTATGTAGGTTGATAACAACATATAAATGTTGCACCAGGTGAAAGTGCATATTTTCAAAGTACCTAGCTGACAAAAGATGATTCATGATTATCTAACAACGTAAAATCCCAAAACAACAAAACAGAATTTTCCCTAATTTAGCCAATAGGTTGAGGGTAATCGTTATACTGATTTTCGAAAATTCTTACAGGTGCGAAGTTTATTTTGTGCAATACATATTGACCTGGATTTGATGTTATACGCAATTTTCTGCGCAGTTGTAAAGCTGTCAAATAAATATTAGAATAAAGATGTTAGATGAAAACAAAACGTGCCATGATGGTGTCACAACTTGTGACGTCACATTCAGCAGTATTTACCACATATCTGAATAGCAGCAGATCTCAGGCCAAGAGGCTTAATGGCAGAGGGTGCAACTGGGATCACGTCAAGATGAGAGAGAGAGACTTAATAGCTTTTGCCTGCGACTCCTTCCCAAAAGAACCATACGCTTTTCTTTGTACTCCACATTATATGTATGCGAAAGTTTATGGAGATCGGTTCAGTAGTTGTAGATAACGTAAAAAACGTAACAAACAAGATACATTATTTATTGCACAAAAATTAATAAAAAAAAAATACTATATGCTAAGATGATACAAAAGGCGGCCTTATCGCATTAAGCAATCTTTTCCAGGCAACCACAAGAACTTGGCATTAAGTCTGCCTTTAGTACATTTCATTTTGTACGATCAAGTTAAAAGAAAATAAAAAAATAAGTAAAGTATGGATATTATTCAGAATTCTACGGTTTCATCGATTTAAATGAGGTTTGAGATGATGATATTTTGCGTATTCTAAACTGTCACTTAGATCTCCGAATTAAGTTTATGAGCCTAATAAATGTTGCGTGTGTGTTACATCAAGCGATGGGAAGGCGGCCTTTGCAGGCCTCGATCAAGCGAATCGCGGCTACCGCAGGAGTTGGTAGCGTCAACAGAAAAAAGAATAACCTAATAAAGATAAAAAGGAAAATATTTTGATTAATTGAAAGATTAATGTACAGTGAACGACATAGTTAGTATAGTATCTTCGTATCGTAGCTGTATCGAAGGTAGTATACCGTTTTTATGTGGCCCAATGTTCGTATTATAACCATTTTATTTGTGTTACTGTGCACATTGTCGTTATTCTGTAATGACAGAACGAACTTTTTTTTTTAGTAGGTAGGTACTCTTGATGGCTTTAGGAAAGCTTTATATAGCTTTTGCCTGCGACTTTGTACTTAATAAAAACCATTTTCCTGTTCCGTGAAAATTCCCGGTAATCCTTAACACTGCCAATATTATCTAAGGAAAAAAAAATATGCGAAATAATATTTATAAATTTTCAAATAGCATTTTCCCGTGGTTTCGTCCCACGTGGACAGTTTTTGTTTTTTAAGTAAGTATAACACATAGAAGCTAAGGTGTAATGGTAGGTACCCTCCCGAAAGAGATAAAACTGAAACATGTACATATAATGTAGGTAAGTTTTAAACAAATAATACCTAATAAAGTTTAAATAACTTTGCCGACGCTACCTCTCAAAGTAACCGCTACTCGGCCTTGAACTTTCGCCATTGGGTAACGTGTGGACAAACAGACAACAATCGCGATGATGTATGTCCTATTATCGTGCTATATGGCGCTATTGTATGACTCCTACCGGCTATTTATGAAGACGACGGAATTGCCACACTTCCAGTAACATATGTTACATTAATTGTAAATTATGTTGCTCACTTGCATGTTATGAGTCATTGCATGTTATTTGAATGTGTAGTTTATTTCATAGTAGTATTATAAATAGAAATTTGTACTAATATTTTCCTGAGCTAGCTTTTGCACGCGACTTCGTTTAACTTATGTTATTCCTTGTTTATAAGCTAAATTACTCCAACGTTTCATGAGAATTCGTTATATAGTTTTTGAGCAAAAGAGTAACAAATACACACACACATCGACCATTCTTACAAACTGTCGCAATTAAAATATTAGATAGTAGCAACGTAGGAAGTTGGATGCGATAAGTCAAGTTTTGCATGTCAGTTGGTCCACGTGGAAAACGTGAAGTTATGCTATTGTGGATTTTCTTTGGAAAAACGTGTTTATCTTTTTATAGAAAAGCAATAATGCTGCCCATGCAAAGCCGGGGAGTGTGGCTAGTTAAAAAGAAACTAACGTGTTTATTTATCTAACCGCAAACCGTTATAATTAAATCGTAAAGTATACATACACGTCTATCGCAATAAGTGATAGTTATTACTACAAAGTACTTTATAACATAAAGTACCATTAATAATTCGTGTGAATCCGATCTGATATTAAATACTGCAATGATTGCAATGCAAGATGATTCATTATTCGTTTAATAACTGGCTTAGTGTTGATAGTTTTATTTCGGAGGCGTCTGAGGTGTATCATATTTAATTACAGTACATTCGACCAAATTTGTAACTTCTTCGTCATAATCTTTTTCCTCTCTTTCCGCTGTCTTGACGTCCGTTCGTCCGTCTGTATGTCACTATCTCATAAATACATACATACATATGGTCACGTCTATATCCCTTGCGGGGTAGACAGAGCCACCAGTCTTGAAAAGACTGAATGGCCACGCTCAGCTATTTGGCTCAATGATATAATTGAGATTCTAATAGTGACAGGTTGCTAGCCCATCGCCAAAAAAAGAATCCCAAGTTTGAAAGCCTATCCCTTAGTCGCCTTTTACAACATCCACGGGAAAGAGATGAAGTGGTCCTATTCTTTTTGGTATTGGTGTCGGGAACCACACGGCACACATCTCATAAATCTTAAAAAAAAAAAGACAAATTTCGTATTTCTAAACTTACATTCCGCCTTAACCGTCATACGTATTTAATTACACATCATTGAACCATGCGACCATGAAAAACTAAACGGTAATTGCAACTCAGAAAAATAGTCTATGTTTTCGTCACGACTTTGCTTGGATTCTCACGGTGTGCCGGTCAGTTTAACAACTTTTTGAATGAAACCACAGATGTACGCAATTTTTTTTGACTTGAAATCGTACTATTATACTCGTTCACGCAAATCTATTATTTTGATGATTTTTGATACAAGGGTAAAATATAACCCTTCTAGCATGACACGAGCGATGCCGTTTTTATCATACTTATTACTTGCATACATATAATCACGTCTATATCTCTTGCGCGATAGACAGAGCCCGCAGTCTTGAAAAGACTGATAGGCGACGTTCAGCTGTTTGGCTTAATGATAGAATTGAGATTCAAATAGTGGAAGGTTGCTAGCCCTTCGCCTAAAAAAATAATCCCAAGTTGATAAACCTTTTCCTTAGTCACCTTTTACGACATCCATTGGAACGATATGGAGTGATCATATTCTTTTTTCTTTTATTAGTGCTGGGAACCACACGGCAATGCCGGTAACTAAACCTGTCTTCCTTGATAGGGATTATATATGTAATGTAATAAGTTTACTCACTATATAAAATAATCATCATCTTCAGTTGGTACAAAAAGTCAAATATTTTGTCATTAATTGCACAAAAATAGCAGTGTTCTCTTCATAACAGCTGTTGCAATTCGGAAGCGGGTCGTGGGAATCGGCCTAGTGTAGAACAAGCCTTGTTTTAACTAGATTACCCTATATTTCTAAGTCTACAGGTGTTTATTAACAGTTATATTTATTGGGATATTGTTATTAAGTTTGCGCTGAGAATACTAGCCATTTTGAAAATAAACATGGACGGCGAACCCGCGCTCCTTTTATTTTTATCTTCTTAACTTTACCTATGTTCAAGAAATTGCTTGGCTTTTATTCAGACTGATTAGTGCTATGTGGTTTCCGTTTCTCTCTCATAGATATGAGACAGAGATATGATATACTCCTATTCGCTCTGCGTTCAAACATGCTGTGAATCTTCGATCAACTATAAACAATAATAGTAACAATAATTAATAATCAACTATAAACAATAATATAATGTTTATAGTACGTCAATGCTGTGAATGGGTTCTTTCTTCGGCAGATCAGTAATGGGTCATCCTAATTTGATATTTTACGTATGTACGAGTATATATATTTATAATATATATTATGTATCTTGTATGTTTTTATGTATTTTTCAGTATGCATGTGCACTTTATCGCACCACCAACTTAACGGTTTTTCTGTTTGGTCAGCTGGTTGACTGGTAGAGAATGCCAAACGGCATTAAGTCCGCCTTTTGTAGATTTTTTAGTTGTGCAATATAGTTTTAAATAAATATGACATACATATGCGTGTTCCCGTTTGCACCCTACACAGAAGAATTCAAATTTTTTTTGCTCATGAAGAATTCCCATGTTTCAGGACCCGGGGTCCAACATAAACATGTCATATCATACGGAAAAATTGCAAGCCCATCTTTGTAACACCGAATCATTGCACAATGTGCGAGCCATCATTAATCGTCATTATTTACATAAGCATTAACAATGGCATCATGGGAAGATGTGGACGAAAAAAATTGTTATTATTTCATTGATGTTACTAATAAGTCAGTGGATTTATCATGAATCTTAAACCACTGTTCGACGTTCGACGGCCTCTGTGGCGCAGCGGTTATATGCTTGTCTGTGACACCGGAGTACCCGGGTTCGAATCCCGGTCAGGGCATGATGAGAAACGAACTTTCTCTGATTGGTCTCTGTCTACCCTGCACGGTAAATAGACGTGACTATATGTATGTACTATATTATTCCAGGTTTTATTCTACCCATGTACTAAATTTCATCAGAATCCGTTCAGTAGAATTCCAGTGAGAGAGTAGCAGACCCACGCATATCCTTACAAACATAGAAACAAATTATATTAGTAGGATAGAAACATGACACGCGCTCTTCAAAATAGAAATCAACTTGAACTCCATGATGACAGCTCAATTTGTAGCCAACGTAAAGTGGGCACGTATGAACAGTTTCAAATTCCAATAAGACAATCACTTCACGCCTTTGTTATGTACAAGTTGCATCATCAGTTGTCAAGTGTAGTACTTATTATGATCATCTTTGCTGATGAAAAAACAATAAGGAATTACTTATGTATTTTTTCTTTTTATGATGAGATGTGAATTTCGTATACGTACACGGACGAGAATTATTATTGTATATTTTATTACAAGGAAGAAACTTGATGAGAATTGTGAAAAAACACCTATGTTCCCGATGTAAGTATTATTCAGAAAATAAAACGTCTTTTTTCTTTGCTGTGAGAAAACAGATTATAACTGGCTAGTTGTAAAAAAAGAAAGAAAATTGAGGAAGCAAGGCGCTAAGATAGCGCTAGAGGTAAGGCTAAGATATTGAATAACTACAATATTTTAATAATAATGAGATTTCGAAGATCGTTTGACCTATCCGTAAACATTTGATATAGACGATTATGTCAAACAATTATTTTATTGTTTTAGATCAGTATAAATAAATTACCATTTACTTTAAAAGAAAAAGTTTTTCAAAATAGTTATTTTGTATAATTTGCTAAAGCGTGAAAATATTGCCAATGAATATATTTTATGTATTTTTAAATAACTTACAGTAAATAATCCCTGTTATTCTCCTCCGTGTGGCAGTATTGACGTCTGTGAACAATAAAAAGAAAAAGATTATTTCCTTAGCATTTTAGTGAATAAAAAAATTACATTTGTGTTGTAGTGTTTGCCTGCTGCTTTCCCTCGCCTCGCCTTGATTGATATATGAGTCGTGGCGGCTCATGCCGAGCTCCTGAGCCGTTTGCACCTAACTATATCAGATGTTTATTTATTTATATATTTGAAACTTTATTGCACAAAACAAAAATGTACAAAAGACGGACCTAATACCGTTTGGCATTCTCTACCAGTCAGAGTAAAAAGTAAATCGTGGACGAATGCACATTGTCTTCATTAAAAAACATGAATGATAGTAAAACTAATGATTTCAATACGAATATTTCGTCAAATACGTCATGAAGGTATAGTCTTTTATAGGTTTCGATAATTATAGTTTCCACAGGTTACGCGTAAACAACAGCGGGCAACAGCTAGTATATACATACATACATAACATCACGCCTCTTTCCCGGAGGGGTAGGCAGAGACTACCTCTTTCCACTTGCCATAGTATATAGCTAGTATATACTTAAATAAATAAACACTAACACCAAACACCTATCAGTCTTTTCAAGGCTGTTAGCTCTGTCTACCCCGCAGGGGATATAGACGTGATTATATGTATGTATGTACCAAATAACGCACAATATCGTGATGCACACCCCTGTGTAAAGTTTCCTCACCAACGGGATTGCACAAACGTAGGAAACCTTTACGGCGACCTTTCCTAGATGTACGATAGCGGTTGACATGGGAGAAATGGTTCTACTCGTGTGAGGTGTTGCAATGCCTTTTTATGGCTAAGTGGCAAAGGCAGCCGTTAGGCTGATGTGGACTACAGATAGCATACCTATTTTTTTGGATTATTTTGATTTATATTAGTTAATTTTGTGCCGTTTTTTTACCTCTAAGTATATAAGTCAATAAGAGACAACATGCGTCTTATTTTTGAAAAGTTTTCAAATATATTTCCAACTACGTTCGCACATACATAGGGTAAACCAGGGGACCAACCACAAGCTTTTGTAAAACAATCTTATTTCAAGGAAGTCTTATTATAAGCTTGTAATAACATTACTCATATTCGTACCATGACCTCTATCACGCAATCTTATTTTATTCCTGCTTAGTGTTGCGAAAGAATGAATGATTTATTGACTTTGTCTATTCCCTGCTAAAGGATAAAAAGAAACAGCGCTATATATAATACATAACGCCATCCCCTTCAATCGCTTTCAATTGTCGTTCCGTATAACGCATTAAGTACGATGATAAAAATTTATAATAATATAAGTATAAAAGTTGCTGTAAATTATTTAAAAGTGTTTATTTACAAAAACATTAGGATATTTACGTAACTTATTATGTAATATAAACTAATATCTCAAACATATGATTTAAAATGTTGATAAATAAGTATGAAACCTAATCTTTATGACGAGGTGAATCGTGAACGGAACGCAAGGTCGCATGCTGTCATAGGCGAAAAACAATTTGAAATGTAAACAAACCCAACTCAAGTGTTTCAAACTTTAAATAAGATTTATGTTAGTTTTAAATGGTGAATAAAAAACTTTCTTCGACTGAGCCATAATAGGTGAGGCCTATTTTAATCTTATGGCTCATTTTCATATTCGTCTCTTCAGCGTCACCATTGAAATAAAGTGAGTTTTGTTCAAAACCAATTTCAAGAATAAAACTTTAGTTATGTGGTTTAAAATAATTTTACTAAATAAGACGACGACGACATACGACGGCGTTTTCTTGATCTAACCTCTTCGGAGTTAGCGGCTTCGTCGGCTTCCAAGAAATCGAAAATTTCGAAGTTCAAATCCATTGCTAAACAATTGCAGTCACTACCTATAATATTGACGTTCACTTTCTAATAAGCTTTTTTCCGAAACTATGTAGATTTACTCACTTATTTCAGCAAATAATAGTAAATAATGTTGTATCCGTTGCGAAAGAGGAACTTTTTTAAGATTGCTAAATTTGACATTAAAACAATAATGCTATAGGCGTAAAGTCACGTCATGGTACCAATTTGAATGAACGAAATAGAGGTGACGTCACCAAAACTATCTGAAAAAGTAATATTGTTTTAAGCTTGTTTTAAAGACCTCGTGGTGCAAAAAATCAATGTAATATTAAACTAATACTGCTATAAGACGTTGTGGTTGGCCCCCAGAGAGTAATTGCCCACAGACAATGAATGCCCGTTTTTAGAAAAAAAATCTGAATTGAAGGTTGTGTTCTCACTTGTTTCGAATATTATTTACTAGGTTACTCTATGGTCAATTTATAGTAGATTTTAAAATTGTCAAGTGTCCACACTAAAGTAAAAAAAAAAAAACAGTAATTAATGGTAGATTATGTCAAGACGGGTGAACGTGTAACTCAAACATTTTTAGCAATTTTCTTAAGGAATTACTTGCTTGGAGGTTCATTTTTTTGCACTTTATTTGAAATTTCATTATTGGTGTATGGTTATAACGAAATCATAAGTGGTAGGTAGGTTGAGAACTATGTATGTTCAGAACTCTTTTCCGTAGGGAAGGCATAAATGTCTTTCTTGTTGCTAAGAAACTTTTGCTTCATTCACATTCATTAATCTTTTCATAAAACTTGTCAGTTCAGGGGATTTTTGACCTGACCTTTTACCATTGATATTAGCTAATGATACAAAGAAGAGTTTTGTGTGGTTCAGCTGCATTTAAGAATAGGACCACTCCATATCTTTCACTTCTCAGATGTCGAAAAAGGTAACTTACGGATACGCTAATAAACTTGGGATTCCTCTTGAAGGCGATGGGCTAGTTATCTGTCACTATTTGAATCTTAATTAAATTCTTATGCCATACAGCTGAACGTGTTTTTTCAGTATTCTCAAGACTGTTGTCTCTGTCGACCCCGCAAGGCATATAGACGTGATAATATGTATGTAGGTTGAGTAAACTTTTGTTGGCAAACAAGGAAGTTTTACGTGTAGTGATTTAGTTTTACAGTTATTGGCTTTTGTGTATTGTTGTAACGTACCACAGGTGACTTAAAATGACAATGTTTTGTGCGATTGTTAGAAGCGATTCATATTAGGATTCACTAGGTCAATGGTTATGAAAACGTTAGTTGCAATTATTGTTTTGCAAGCTTTTAACCCTGGTCTTATCCGTGTGAGTTATAAATTTGTTTTAAATTTAGTATATTCTATCATTAAGCTATACAGCTGAACGTGGTATATCAGTCTTTTCGAGACAGTTGGCTCTGGCTACCCGCAAGGGATAAAGCCGTGATTATATGTATGTATGTACAGTCTACTAGCTTTAACCCGCAGCTTCGTCCGCGTGTATTTTGCTACATCTGCAATAATCGAGAAAATTAACGCCATATTAAAGAAAAAGACAAAAGTGAACTATAAAATGCAGTTAAACCTTTTACCTCTCAAACTTTCACTTGCAAAGGATAGGCCATGGGAATCATCCCACGGTAGAACTGTGTCATAAATCTAGATAAGTACGCTAAGGATCCTACGTGTAAGATTAATGAGTTTGTCTGCTTGAGGCGTGCGCGCGCGCAGCGTAACAGCACGCATGGCTTTCACCCTCGGTTTCAACGTCTTAGACCTTTCTTCTTGAATTTACGGGTTTGTCACGCTAACATAATAGTTAAATTTTATTTAATAGATAAATATTAATAGATATCGTAGGAGACAGATTACACAGATTGAGTTAACCTCGAAGTAAGTTCTAGACTTGTATTACGAAATACCTACTAACTCAACGATACTATATTTTATATTAAATAGATAAACATCCAACCCCTAGGACAGTCAAAGAAAGTTCGTTTCTCATCATGCCCTGATTTGATATTGGTGTTTTTAATTAGTAATGCGTGTGTAAGATTTCACATATACGCTTTTTCGTAAAAAAGGCTACGCGCTTCCATTTACCAAGATATCGAAATAATTCATTGGCTTCAACAACATTTATTGTCATAATAACTTGCTTCCACATTTTTCAGAAAATATCGTGATGCACGATATTATAATAAGGTACAGGATGTGACTCTGTAACACCCACACAAACAAAGAACCGTGCATCACGACATACGACCAACAAATGAGGAAGCTTCCTTTTAATTATACTATTTCCGACTGGCTGTGTATGTAAATTGATAATGAATGTAGTGACACAAGAAGTTATCCATCATTTATGCCGAACTTACATCATCCGCGATTTCGCCCCCGTGATAATAAGCCTATATCTTTTTCTTTGCTCCACAGTATAAGTATGTATTTATGTAAAATTTTGTCATTGGTTTTGACGTGAAAGACAAACATATTTATAATATTGAAAAATATTGGTAAATTTAATTAGAATTAAATTTGTCGCTTGTTTGTTGTAATTACTCGTAAGTGGAGCGTCTTCTATCCACATCTTTTGCCTGTTAAGAATTTAATTTATTGTACAAAAAAAAACAGCAAATTATAATATTGAAAAATATAAATTGGGAATTGTCTTTTATGTGATGAACTAAACATGATAACCCATTAAGTTAAAAACGTGCTCTCCAAGACAGACTATTGTCTCTGTCTACCACAGAATAAAGACGTGATGAGTTTATGTGACGATTTTTCTCTTTCAACATAAACTAGACGAACTCCTTTGTAATTAGAATTGAAATTGTATGCGTATTTAAGAAACAACTTGCAAACAATTTTATCTATACATGCTCTTATTTGTACTCGTATTATGATGACCATGTCGCTCATTATAAAACTAATTGCTGCGAATTAACATCATACCATCATCTCAACCATCCAGATCTTAAGAAATATGATATTACGAGAATTCTAAAATCTTAATTGACGTCATTTGGCAAGATGCTTGACTTGTGGTTTAAAGGCACGACATTGATGTAACAGCAGCGTTTTAGAAAAGTAATTCTTAGAAGGAATGAAATGTGTCATAAATATATCTAAACGAATATTGTTTTAGCAATTGTTCTCGTAATTTTGCTCTCGGTGTAGGTACCTACTTACAGAAAACATCCGATTAAATTCCTGCATACATTAACAAAGACTTTATTATGTATTTTATCCTTGACTAGCTGTGCCCGCGACTTCGTCCGCGTGGAAAAGTTATTTTGGGCATCACTGAAGCCCTCAAGGATGAATAATTTTCTCCGTTTTATTCACATATTCTATTATTTCTTTGCTCCTTATAGTTGCAGCGTGATGTTATATAGCCTAAAGCCTTCCTCGATAAATGGTCTATTCAACCCAAAAATAATTTTTCAATTCGAACCAGTAGTTCCTGAGATTAGCGCGTTCAAACAAACAAACTCTTCAGCTTTATAATATTAGTATAGATTAGCGACTTTATATATATATATATATATATATATATATATATATATATATATATATGTTCCTCTTGATAACTCTATCTTTTAAATTAATATATTAATAAAAATATTGCATTTAAATCCAACGGGTAGTTTTAAATATCTAGCCATAGGTACATACAAACACAGGGAAAGACGCGGGGAAAGACTTTGCTTTATACTATGTACTTAGTGACACGTCTTGAATAATAGATTAATAAAAAAGGCCATTATACCACAAAAAAGTAGTTTTAAATCAGCAGTCGCTGTGAAATGCAATAATTCCTAGATTACTATCCTATAGACTAAAACATAGATGTACTCTTAACAAGCTGTCTTTAAAGAAATATATAAAAAAGACCTTAAAATTCATTTCCTTTACATCTGAACCAGATAAATGAAATAGGCTATTACACTCTTTTTTGAAAACTGTTTTAAATCAATCCTGAGACTGTGTTATACCTATAGAATTTTTATTAAAAATTTTTGAAGCCGAAAAGTGCTCTAAAAACGATTTATTATTTATGATTTTGTATTTTCGCGCGAAAACGCCATCCGCCATGCTGTTTTGACTCGTGACGTCATACTTTTAGTAAACAAATCGCCAATGATTTACTCATCTACAAGTTAAATGTCATACTGTCTATCTCGTATGATATAAAGACGTGATATATTTATGACGGGTCAAACATTCAAAACTATATGACATCCGAATTCCAATAATAATATAACAATTACATCAAATTTATGAAACAAAATCAAACTTTAAAAATTATTCCTTTCCTTCCTTTCTCTTTCTCGTTTATTAGGAAAATAAAATATTTTACAGACACAGATAGTTTTGTAGAAAAGTTTTTTGCGGGATTCCACTTTCCTTTTAAAGAAGCTTTACATTTGGTTATAAAAACTATTGTGGCATAAGTATCTAATTTGACACATCCATTTAAGAATTCGGGCACAGACAATTACCAACTTATATCCTTAGTAATACGAAGCATATTTGAAACGCGATAAACACAGATAAACGCTATTGTGCTCAGTCTTTTAAATCATAATGCACTACAAATTGTAACATCCAAATAACAAGGTTACCTTTAATGTTCTAAGAATAAGTTTTCACACGGTCCAATCGCGAATGGCGGTCAATCGTTAATACAATTTGTGACTTATTATAAGTGTTGTGTGGTCCAAATTCGAGTAAGATTTCAAAGAGCCGATGGACACGACATAACATTGCGAAAATTAAGAACACATTCTAGGCTAATGATACCAAATTAAGAAGTTCCAGGGACTGAATGGGATGACTGTAAAGTGATGCTTTTCGATGTGGCGGATTAGATTAAGACCTTTTTGCGATGTCTTCTACAATGTTGCTGTGACAAGTGATGGCTATTTCGTGTTAAAAAGAAATAAACCTATTTCGTGATATCAAAGTGAATAGAAATATTCTATGGTGTGAACACAAAGTACACTTTATTTCATTTATTTCATGACTAGTATTGCGCGGAGCTAAGTGGGGAGATACAGTTATAAAATTGGTTTGAATCTTTATGTGTAAGATTTTGTCTGTTTCTTGTGGCAAGTATAATCAAAATCGATGCAGTAGTTTTTGAATTTAATCGTTACAAAGCAAAAACAAGTCGTCTATTCTTAGTATGTTACTATGGAAAAAATAATAACAGTAAAACTTTATAAACATTTAAGTACCTACCTATCATTTTTTCAGTTTAAGTTGGCGTTTATCGCGGCTGTGAACCACTAAAATTAAGATTATAGAAATAATGAATTACTATTAATTTTATAAAACACCATAAAATTGCCATAACAGCCATACAGCTGAACGTAGTCTTACAATCTTTGAGACGGTTGGCTCTGTCTACCCCGCAAGGGATATAGACATGACTATATGTATGTATGTTTATGGAACTGGTCCACCGTTAAGAACGATGTAGAGGAAGAGCCAACCCCTGGTGCCATGTAAGTACCTACCTATGTACCTATACATGGAGCGATCTGAGGATCTATTCACGGCAAATCTTCCTTATTTGTTTTATCTTGTTTATTAACCTCAGAGTGAGAAAGAGGGAAGATACATATGCCATGTCAACCCGTAAAAGACCTTGTGCACTTTTGCTAAATGTGCTCTCTATACAACAGACGAACAATCCTGAGGCAAATCATTAACAAAAAAAGTCATTTAGTACAATTCAATATCTACGTTAATCACATTCATTCATCAAATTAAAAAAAAAAAGAAAGTGACCGATGACATATAATGAAAGATCTCGACTCACATAACAAGACTATTGTTACGACACAGTTACCAAATTACCTTATAGAAGTGTTATGTTTAACCGAAATCATTTGTACGAGTAACATGACGCCTCTAGCCACTGAGAAAGGTCAAAGAAAATTGAACAATTCCAACATTTCAAAAGAAACCCTATTACGATTGAATAAGAGTAATTTTCTTTTGATTCATCGGTTGAATAATTATTTTCTGTAATTTTTGATACAAAATGATGAGATAAAAATAATGACATCGGTCTTTCATATTTGTGTTTATTTTAATTTAATTACTTGATCTATATTTAGATACAAAGTGAACATCAATCATTTTGAGTAGGTCGCGTTGGTAGATTATTTTTAGTTTCATAATTTTTGCTGCCTTAGGTATTAAATTGTAACCGGATTCAATTTTTATTGTTTCTTAGCGTATGAGTTCATTCATTAATCGATTCTAATGACACATAGGTGTGCACTATCGATTGTATCGAAATTACTGATTGCTACTTTTAAAGTTTCGGCTAAACTAAGTTAACTAAGCTAAATTAAAGTTCTTTATAATATTTAATTTGATGAAGTAATTGTAATTTTTAATTTGATGAAGAAGTTAAGTCTATGGTAAACATCTCTAGAATCTAGGCTAGGCTAGGCCGGAAGTCTCACAAATTAAATCTTTTAAAACATCTCTCTCATCTTTGCGTATTTCCGGTTGCAACATCCACACAGAAATGCTTCGAGGCCGGGCTCCGCTTTCCGACTTTTCTCTCTCCATTTTGAGTATTTAGTTTAAATCTTACAAAACATATTAACACTTGGTTTATAAACTTGGGATTCTTCTTTTAGGCGATGGGCTAGCAACCGGTCACTATTTGAATCCCAATTCTATCAATAAGCCAAAAAGCTGAATGTGGCCATTCAGTGTTTTCAAGACTGTTGGCTCTGTCTACCCCGCAAGGAATATAGACGTGTCCATATTTATGTATGTGTATGCATATTAACACAAATTTAATGTCCAATTGGCCTCAGATTACAGTGATATTTACAAATAACCGCATATAAATTGATCCACGTACATAAATTACCATAATTGGCTGCCGCGTCTACGCGTTCGCTGCTCTACTTCGCATCCTTTCTGTCGTACGAATAACACTACATTCACTGTAGAATCCCATAGCTTATGTAAAGGTCGAGGATTCAAATCGATGCGGTTTGAGGTCGATTCAATTTTGTCCATTTTCAATATACTTATAGGTATTAATACGTTGTGTCTAGCATTCAGAATTATTTAACTATATTATCCATACTAATACTTTCATGGGTAATACTCGTTATATCAGAAAGTAATAAGTATAGTATGATTGTTTTTACACGTTTTTTATGCGTAATCCCTCTTAAATAAAGACCTTAAATGTTACGTTTGATGGAAGTGAGATTTAGTACGAAACACTAAACTGAAAAAAAAGACTGAACTGATTTGATTGAAATTACCTAAGACACAGAAATTTTCTAAACCATGACTTTTTTATTATATCTTGTCTAGACTAGCTAGTAAATCTATCTTATACTAAATTCCGCAACGAACATCGTAAAATCAGTCCGAATCATAATAAAACCATTAAGCAGTCACAAAAACACAAATTTATGCAAAGAATTGCAGACAAAATTATGTTACACATTACATGAGCGTCTCTATGAAGAACGCTGACCTCACATGACCTCAGTCATCGTACTATACTAATCGATTTTAAATAACAAAATTCATTCGATGGTTCCTCCAATCCGATGCACTATGTTAGACTGTGATGCAATACGATTATAAAGCTCTATTTACACTGGGGTAGATGTGTAGATGTATCTTGATCAAATTAAGGACGTCCTGGTAAAAGGTCAGGTCAAGAGTACCCGAAACCGCCGAGCTTGCATGAAGAGAGTTATGAATGTGGATATAGCGAAGGAAGTATGTAGAGATCGTGGCAACTGGAAAGAGGTAGTCTCTGCCTACCCCTCCGGGAAAGAGGCGTGATTTTATGTATGTATGTAGATGTGAAACCAGGGGATTTATTGACGAATGTTGACAAAGGAAGCCCTTATCGTGCTAAGTCACTGCGTCGGGGTAAAAGAGGCAGTTCGAAGAAATCCTGGCTTGATTTCACGAAATAATAATGCGTGCCAAAAGTCTTAGAACTAAAGACGTGGTAAACCAGAAGAAATGAAAAGAGTAGGAGAGCGGACCCCAGGAAACGAAGCTTAAAAGCAGAGGGTGCAACTGGGAACACGTAATGATTAGAGGTGTGTATATCTTCTCCCTCTTTCTTACTTTTTGGTATACCTCAGAGTATTAAAGAGAGCGTACATTAACTCGTAATTTAAAAATGCATTCTATTTTTAAAGAGTGTCGTTGTTGGTCTAATAAAAGATGAACAGTTTCAAAACTTACCGCGGGCAGTGATCCTTTTTTATGTTACGTACATTAGTTTGATTGCTAACCGGTGCTATTACGGCGAAGGAAAACATCGGCCAACGCCCCGGCCCGTGTGCACAGCAGTTAACATGAACTGTGACCCACACGCTAAAACCGAGTGCGTGTTTCTAATTGCTCACTTTACCGCAATTTTGAAATAATAAAGTTTGCAATATTGGTTTAATTGAGAAAAGGACTTAATAACAATGTTGCAATTTATTGTTTTTCGTCCGTCGGTTTCCGTGACACAAATGGCCCTGTCGACCTTGGTGATGAAATGCGGAAAGAAATGGTGATGATGTTAAAAATTATAATACAAGGTTGAATAGTATTTCGATTGAGTTAATTTGTGAATATAAGTAGATTGAGGTAAATTTTATTTATAAAAAGTTAGTTTATAGATAACAACATAAAACATGTTTCAAACATATTTTTTATTTTCTCACGTCTTTCGCATGCATGAAACTTGGTTACATACATACACATACATAATCACGTCTATATCCCTTGCGGGGTAGGCAGAGCCAACAGTCTTGAAAATAATGTTAGGCCACGTTCAAATAGTGACAGGGTGCTAGCCCATCGCTTAAAATAAAAATGCCAAGTTTTTAACCCTATCCTTTAGAAACTTGAAACTTGGTTATTTTTATTAATATCTCTAATTTTGTCTAAATATGAGTGAAAATGATATGAGACCAGAAATAAATTACTAATACCTTCTTTCGAATTACATAAAACATAATAATTCTCTACTTCTAAAGATATAAATTTTTTTATCACCTCTATATAATTTTTGCGTGACTTTAATGAATTCGCAATTACGGTCCAATCTGGAGTTATAAGTGTATTGCACCCGTATCGTGCGTGTGTATAGCGACCATAAAAGATTCTGTACAACTATTTTTGTTTAGGCAGACGCACGCCAAGTGTAATAAAAACATACATACATACATATTTGGACACGGTCGGTAATCCTGAGTGTATCACTTTGAAACAATTTCCTTTGTCATCTATTTTGTTTTGGCGTTACGGTGTGAGATACGGTTTTGTAACAAAAAAGTGGGACAAATTTGTGATATTTAACTGCATTTTATAATAGATAGTGCCGTATAGTGCCGTGTGGTTCCCGGCACCAATACAAAAAAATAATAGGACCACTCCATCTCTTTCCCATGGATGTCGTTAAAGGCGACTCAGGGATAGGCTAACAAACTTGGGATTCTTTTTTAGGCGATGGGCTAGCTACCTGTCACTATTTAAATCTCAATTCTATCATTAAGCCAAAGAGCTGAACGTGGCCAGTCAGTCTTTTCAAGACATAGACGTGACCATATGTATGTATAATAGTTTACAAGATTTTTGCACAGAGTTTCGATCCTGAGGAAATTTTCTAATGCAAAAGTAGTATACGCTGACTCCTGATCCATTGTATCTCTGTGCCATATTTAATCAAAATCTGTCACGTTTGCATGTGTATCCAAAGCGGTGAATACTGAAAATCCGGTCAAAGTGAAGAGAAACGTTTGAAAGAAAAAGGATTTCGGGTCTCCAGAGCGTAACTGAACTCGACGGCTTATGGTGCCTATGAAAATGCACCATTTTGAGGGAAAGAGTTAGTTTTAAGGCAAATTCAGCGACCATGATTTAATGTGAGTTAGATTCAATATTGGTTTTGATCGTGGTCAAACGGCGCAACCCAGCCTGGGTCGTTTCCAGAGAAGTGAGAATGTAACCAAGAGTAATGCTAAGAACAAAAGAACATGAAGATAATATATAAAATTGGTACTTTCTATATATCGTGTAGAAAGGTGAAAAGGGGACAATGATACAAGTGGTGTACGTAATAATCAGAATATTACATTGTAACTACATAGCTGGTAGCGCAACCGCTTGTATGAGTAGGTAATAAGTGATGGACCGCATTAAACAAGATGGGATAAGGTGTCAGTTCTATTAGTAGTAGTAGGCGTAATAGAGGAATGATAATATTAAGGTACATCGTGAGAAATATATTCTTTATTTTTGCTATCTACTGTTTGTTCTTTTCCTCTCGTTCCCTTCTTGATTTAAGAAATATATCTGCTTTTGTTGTCAAATATAGAAACTATAATTGTTTAGATATTTAGATATAGAAGAGAACTTAATTATATCAGTTATTTGAGTTCATCCATATCAACAAATAACCCTACACCCATATCGTGTAAATCACACGGGCACAAAGAATCAGTCCTAATGATCATTATAGGCATAGCCGCTGCAAGATGGCGGTAATTTCCTCCAAAAGGTCATACAACATAATGCCACTAAATAAACACAATTATTGCAAAATATTCACCCAATGAATGGCACAAGTTGTAAGAGAAAGACGGATTTGTTGACATGTCATGTTTGTGTGTTGTACCATAACACCATAATGACAAGAAGCCGTAACAAGCTGTCAAATGTCTCATAATTGTTTTTGTCGAATTTGACGTAAACTATAACCAAACTATCAACCAGTGCTGTTACGAACTCCTTTTTAAAGAACAAACAATGTAATTTAAAATTAGAAAAAAAATATATTAATAAAAAACAGTTTTGACTGAACATCATCTTTTCTTTTCCAACGCAAATATTTTAATTATTTTCAGCATATTTCCTATAAGTGCTATGGTGAAATTTTTGTTTAAGAACGCTTTAATAATAAATATACGTTTTCTGGTGTATGCCAATTTAATTATACAATATTATAATTCAAATTTAAATCATTGGGTGGATGATCCTCTCCATTCCGAGAGGGCACATTGTTCCACAGAAAAGTAATCTTAAAAATATTGTGACAATTGTAAAGATTTGAAGCAATTAAGAATTAACTCCTGAATACAAAATTATGAAATTTAAAAACTTTAAAAAACCGTTAAGTACAAAACTACAATCAGCCAAATAATGTTAACAGAAATAGCTCCACTATTCTCACTCTCTTATTAATATTTGCGTATGCCCAGTTGCACTCTCGGTCATGGCTTTGCTTTCCTGCATTTAATTTTCCACTTTATTTATTTTATGTCTGTAGCAATGTCGAATAAACGGTTTATCTATAGCTATCTATCATTTTGTCTGCAACCCCGCTACCCTCCTATGACTTAACGCTATGTCGCTTAAATTTCGCATCAAAGTTATCGCAACGCTTCTTTGTATGACCGTATCGAATCCCATTCAACTCTTCACATACACTGACATGAACAGTATTAATATTGTAAACGTAATGTGCAGAATAAATTGATGTTGGTCATTGGATTTCAAAATGTGTAACTAGTCCATATTAAAATTTAGATTATGGTTTTAGATCACCTTGGCTCGTCGTCAGTTTGATTATAATTATTCAAAAAAGAACACATTATATTAAATTTATGACAGCTGTCAATTGAAAGCGCAGAAATTTAAATGAGTTATTAGGTTGAATAACTGAATTAATTCACAATTCAACCGATTTGTAATAATGAGCTTTAAAGACAACGTTTTGCAAATTGCTAGCCCATCGCCTAAAAGAAGAATCCTAAGAGATCCTAACCCTAGCTTTGAATTGATTTTCTTAATCTGAGATTAAGCGGGCACCAAGTATGTCTTTCTTCGTTGTAAGATCACTAAAATAAATTTTGAGGGGTAGACAGAGTCAATATAGTCTCCCAAGTAGTCCTTTCCTTGTTTGACTTTCATAATCTGCGCCTACTTTATTTCCTTTAATCGATGTTAACGACGTCCATGGAAAAGGGATGGAGTGGTCATTCCAAGTGCCGGAACCACACGGCACGACAAGACCGCATAGAAGCTACTTAGCAAAGCTAGGTAATAAAAAAACAATTCAATCAAATTTGACATTTAAAATTGATTTATTCATACATCGTAAAAAACTATATTAGTTGAGAGACATTGATTGAAGGTGGACGTGTGCTCTTTAGAACGGCTTTAATTAGTCGGGTTCTTGAGAACTGTGACAAAGGGCAGTATTTTATGTAACTAATAGTGCCATCTGTCTACATGTGTCGATAAGTAAATTTTAAGTTGAAAGTTATGTCATAGTTTGAAAATCAAAAATTAGGGGGTTTTTGCTTTTTGGAAACTTAGTTTCCAAAAAGCAAAAAATTTAAAAACATATTTCCAGCACTAAGACCGATCAGCTGATTTGCTAAAAAAATATTAATCTAAGTAAAAGGGAACTTTTTTTAAGGAACTGATTCTGCACATATTCATCGCGATAACAAACATACTGTAAAAACTTACTAAACTGATAGAAATTCGCTCTATAAATGTTAAAAATTAATATTCAGCATATGAAGCTGAAATGCACGTACTTTCAATCATTCATTCATATAATCACGTCTATATCTCTTGCAATAGTCTCGAAAAGACCTAATGACCACGTTCAGCTGTATGGTTTCACGATGGAATTGAGATCAAACAGTGAAAGGTTGCTAGCCCACCGCCCAAAAAAAAGAATACCAAGTTTATAAGCCATCTCTTAGTCGCCTTCGCCTCAAATTGTTAAAACCACAGATACATATCTCAATAACAGGTAAATACATGTTATATATTATAACATTACATACACTTCAATATCAAGTTGTTAAACCACAGAGTACATAGTTAGTAATGTAAAAAAAAAATATTCACATACATTACATAGACAGTGTTAAAAAAAATGAATACCCAGCTTTATAATTGTATGGAGTGCTAAACGGTAATGTGATACACAGTTAGTAGGGTGACCAATTCTACAGGGTGTCCGGCAAATCGCGTTACATCTTATTAAGGACGTGTAGTAAATCATGAACACGCTTAACTTTATAAATTACTAGCTGTGTGCGCGACTTCGTCCGCGTGGAATAGTAATTTTGGGCATCATTGAAGCCCTTAAGGATGAATTTCCCGGTATAATGAATACTTTTCCCGGTTTTTTTCACATTTTCCATTATATCTTCGGTCCTTATAGTTGCAGCGTGATGTTATATAGCCTAAAGCCTTCCTCGATAAATGGTCTATTCAACACAAAAAGAATTTTTTTATTCGAACCAGTAGTTCCTGAGATTAGCTTTATAATATTAGTATAGATAAAATCAACAAAATATCCATTATTTTAAAAGATAAAAGTTTATTTTTTGGTATTTATATATGTAACCTTTAATAATATTTATATACATATTTGTTTATATATGTCTATAAATAATTGTATGGAGTACACTGATGTCAACCTTTCTTTTCAAGAGATTTCTTTAGAAATAATCAAAACCTGTGTATTTTTGTTTCTTGTGTTTATCATTCTCGATGTTTTCTGTGTCCATAAATTAATAAATAAAATAAATAATCAATGTTAGTCTCGTGGCCAACACCGCCGTAGGTACTGTCTTCTCTCGTCTTATCGTTTGAACTTGGGCCGCCCGCTTTGACTTCTTGCTTTTGTTAGATAAATAGGTTAAATTTTGGCATAATTTCCTATACAGCTCACTCACTGTACAATACCGAAATGTTCCCAAACGGATGGTCACCCTACTAACAACTAGACCACTGCGTTACTTATATAAGGTTATTATGTTCGATTAATTATACTATTCACGTGTAAATTATCGTCATTATATCATTACGTCAAAATACGTCATCGGTAAAGGAGTGTCATGTTTTAGAAGGAATTAAGGTTTGGTTACCGGCATTTTTCGACTACTCCATATCTTTCTCGTGTCAAAAGGGAAAGGTTAATAAGCTTGGGATTCTTTTTGTAGAGGATGGGCTAGTAACCTCTCACTATTTGAATCTCAATTCCATTGTTAAGCCAGCGTGGCCTTTCGGCCTTTTCGAGACTGTTGACTCTGTCTACCCCGCAAGCGATATAGACGTGATGATATTATATTTCGTAAATTTTTAATTCAATATCATAAAGACAGCTCTTTTCCGAAGGGGTAGGCAGAGACTTCATCAATCTACAAGCTAGGTACCATATTAAATTTTTTGTTCATATTTTTTTTTATTTTTAGGCGTAAAATACCTACATTTTTATTATTCTACCAGTATTGAGTTAAATACTCCATTTGGAAAATATCTTTTTACACGTCATCAAATGATAAACACTTTATTAATTATTACGGCCCATACAAAAGATATCAACGCGTTCGTTCGACGCCATTATCCACTTAGAGAATTTTTTTTTTTGTTATTTTTATGCAATAAAAGGTGTTTAAATATTATAATTAACTTTAAAAATGAATGGACTTTATGTATTGTAAGTTGACTTGTTGTGCTGTTAGTTCCAGTTAAATCCCCACCTCTAAGGAAGAAGTTCTTGGATTTGGTAAATCAGATTTTTACATGAAGCGACTCCCATTTGACGTCCGCAACCTCTTTGCAGTAAAAGGTTCCCGGTTAGAACCTGTATTGGAACAAAGTTACACATCTAGTTACGTTGCCTCACGATGAGGAAAGTTAGCACTCAAACTAATGTACATAACTCAGAAAAAAGTCATGTGTACCGGTACGTGGGCGACGTAGGATTTGAACCTATGTCCGGACGCATTACTTATGCATTTTAGTCGGGTATTTTACGCATAGAAGAAAAAGTTTGAAAAAAAAGAAGAAGAGTTGAGAAAGAGAGTGAAAAATCATTGAGTGGCCAACCACTCAATGATTAAACCACAAACTAACTAACTGACAGATTTAAAATTTTACATATTATATCTATTTACATGTATCATGCTGGTCGAAAGTCCAATACGATCAAAACATGCTTTTATCGTGCAATCAAAAGTCAAGGCGGTAATAAGCTCGAGGCCGTGCGTTTGCGCCGGTGAATGCATGCGCGTGCGCACCGACGGGCACCAAGGATGTCATTACATGAGTTTCCGATATTTGGGTGATTGCAATGCACGTCATAGTTATGTTTTAGTCTTTGCCCGCGACTTCGCGTGCGTGAAATTAGTTGTTGTTTTCCATTCCCACGGGAATTAATATTTGAACTAAATCGGGTCAATTCCCATCGAGATGCGCGACCCGCCCCGGCTTCACACGAGTAGCATTTATACTTATTCTTAAAATGTAATATTTCTTTTCATTATTATGGTACATTTTAACATCACCTAATAACTGTCATATCTTTTAGTTTCACAATGTTGGTTGACGTCAAATAAATTACTTAAAACTAAGTTTACTGCCGCTTCCAAAGCGTCAGTGCAGAAGAAGTTGTCTATTATTTCTATTTCTGTTAGTATATTATTAAATTGTTGCTAAAACACAGTGACTTGCCGCTTTTTACTTCATCATCTAGTTTCTTTTGTCGGTTGGCTGGAAGAGATCCCTTCATGGGATGAGTCCGCCATTGCAAGTGATTTGTTTCTTTTATAAGAATAGAATAGAATAGATTTATTTTCAAAATTGGATACAAGGTATCACTTATTGACGTCACATAACTTAATCTAATTATTACTACTACCGCTTCCAAAGCGCATGTGTAGAAGAAGCGGCGGAATAATAATATAACTATGCCGTGTGGTTCCCGGCACCAATAAAAAAAAGGTTAGGACCACTCCATCTCGTTCCCATGGATGTCGTAAAAGGCGACTAAGGGGTAGGCTTATAGTTATTATATAGGGCTAGCAGCCCGTCACTATTTGACTCTCAATTCTATCATTAAGCCAAACAGCTGAACGTACCCTATCAGTCTTTTCAAGACTGTTGGCTCTGTCTACCCCGTAAGGGATAAAGACGTGATCATATGTATGTATGTATAACTATGTACTATTTCTTGTTACTGTGTAAATTTCTATGCAATTAAGATACTACAAACAAACAAGAAGCAGTAACAGCCTGCCCTGCAGCATTTTCATCTAAACCGTCAACTTCACAATTATCCAAACTTAGAATATCAACGTGGAAAAGAGAGTACACAATATCCATGCTGTATAGCTAAATGATGGAATAGAGATTCAAATAGTGCAAAAAGTCTTTTACTCAAAAATTACATACATTAACTCATTTCATCTCAAACTAACGATGTTTTAGTTAAAATGACGTTCCATTTCACGTTATTTTCGCAACGTTCCCATCTTATCTCGCATCTGTATGGACATTGGGGCTTAATTTGACTATTTACATTAAGTAACTACTGTAATAGACGGGGTTAGTAGGTCAGCGGGCTTTTGACTTTTTTTTTGTTATTCATTCATTAGTCATTTTATGGTTATCTGTATCAGTAAGATAAATGTGGAATTGTGTTTTTTTTCTATAATTATGTTATATATTCAACATACGATTGAAGCAAATTATATATTTATGAAGTAAAAGGGATAATGACGTCATATTTGTCATAAAACACGTCTTCATCCCTTGCGGGATAGACAGAACCGACAATCTCGACTGGAAGGCCACGTTTATCTGTGTGACTCAATGATGGAATTGAGATTCAAATAGTGACAGGTTGCCAGCTCAACCCCTAAAATAAGAACCCCAAGTTTATGAGCCTATCCCTTAGTCGCCTTTTACGACATCCATGGGAAAGAGATGGAGTGGTCCTATTCTTTTTTTAATTTAGCTGCCATGCTGGCTTGATAGCGAAGAAAAATGTAGTGTTTGTTCTCTTCTCGCATAGATTGTAAAAGTCAGTCAAGGGAAATGTTAATTAATTTGGGGTTCTTCTTTCAACCGATGGGCTAACAACCTGTCACTATTAGAATCTGAATTTAACCATTAAGCGACAAGGCTGAACGTGGCCTTACTGACTTTTGAGTATGTTGGTTATGTCTTCTTTGTAAGAGATAAAGATGTAATTATATGTTTCTATGGAGACATTTCTTAAGTAGTTTTTTTTGTTATTCTAGTTAAGTATGTATTAAAAATTTTTAAACACATTAAAGCAGGCATTTTATAGCTATGCATCAAAACAATCGATTTTTCTCAACGAATGCGTGTGGTTCCAGGCACCAATATAAAAAAGGAAAGGACTTCGCCGTCTCTTTCCCATAGATGTCGTTAAAAGCGACGAAGGGATTGGCTTATAAACTTCTTGGGATGGGATTCTTTTTTTAAGGCGATGGGCTAGCAAACTGTCACTATTTGAATTCTATCATTTAGCCAAACAGCTTAACGTAGCCTATCAGTCTGTTCGGGAGTATTGGCTCTGACTACCCCGCAAGGGATGTGGACGTGATTCTATGGAGATATGCATGTATGAGAAAAGAAGATATGCCAGACATTTGTTCCAACCATTCTTTTTAACTCTACATATATTTATTACAATGGCACAAAGTTTTCCCTGTGGATGACTTGGCAATTTTGGTATAAATGTTATACTAGAGGCTGCCCGCGACTTCGTACGCGTGGAATTAATCCCGCGGGAACTCCGAGATAAAAAGTAGTCTATATGTTATTCTGGATCTTCAGCTACCTACATATCAAATTTTATCGTAATCGGTTCAGTAGTTTTTGCATGAACGAGTAACAAACATCGATACTGATATACTCACAAACTTTCGCATTTATAATATTAGTAGGATAGTTACTTACCTAAATCAAATATTCTTGCTGCACTTTTACACAGTCAACTCTAAATTTACACTGAACACATGAAAATACACACAAAACTTAACACTTTCAAACTGTTCCGCGGAAGAAATTGCGCGCACAATACATAATATAAATGAGGTTAAGAGGGAAATGGTTTTTTTTTCTAAGAAACAGTTTGTCTCACTGACAGCGAGTTCCTATGGGTTGTATAACAGTCATAACAAAATATAAGAAAAACCCGCCTCCTAACAATAGTTCCCACGAGTCTCGACACTATGAGCGTTACGCAAAAATTGCACATAATTAGGACCGCTTTTTTAACATTCGGACATTGTCTATATTTGACAAAGCAATGTTAGTAAGCTTGTATGTGAAAAAAATACAATTAAACTATTGTTTGAGCGTCGTCGGTGAGGGGTACAGACGCGCGAGATAAGATAAAGGTTATGTAAATAAAATAAAAATCTCGGTCAGAGGTCGCGTTTATCTAGAAAAAAAAATAGAATAGAAAAATTTCTAATTTCAAATATAATTAAAAAAAAAATAAAGATCCTCAATCATATTTTTTAAAAAATGGAACAGTTTGAAAGTGCATAGATATTATATTTCTTTTTAAATTCGAAATTGTAATTTACCGATTCGCCGCGGGTACAGTCGTGTGAAGATGCGCGCACGCACGGCCGCCGGTGAAGACTGCGCGTTTGGAGACGAGGCGCTCTCCGACGGTGGGGCTGATCCGATGGGAAAGGATGCTGCTCGCCAAACCTAGAGGTGGCATTGGTGGAAAGTGTGGAAATAGCCCGCCAAGGTTGAAGGACTATAATCATTGTAATTACGGTGTTTTTAATTAACAGCACAATCGGATGGGTTAACAAATAACGAATTTAGTTTCGTGACAATAAAAGGAGGAGTAATGTAGATCAATTTTAATCAATATCTCTTAATTGGTAATTTGATGACCGATAAAATACTTATAAAGAAGTTACTCTGCAATAAGTGCATAATAAAGTATGGTATATTTAGATTGGGCTTTTAGTCCCGGTTGCATCCCCACCACTCTGGAGAGGAGCCCGGGGTATGCCTTTGACCATAGACCCTGAATTGGGTGACTCAAGTTTTTACACGAAACGACATCTGACCTCCGCAACTTTTACAGGTCCTGAATTTGAATTAATCCAAACCCGTATTGGATCGGTCATGGTTACACATTCATTTTCATGAATGTGCAGGTTTCCTAACGATGTATTCATTTTTTTTTGTTGTAAAAGCATCGGTTAGTATTCAAACTAATGTGCATAATTTTAGAAAATAGCCATTGGTACATGGCCGAGGTGACTTTGAGATTTTAAGGAAACTTAAATTTGTTTATAGGGTTTTTGTTAAATTTTCACTTCCTTCATTATTCAATCAAATATGCTTCCATTTAATAAAAGTCCACATGACATAACTATAGTAAAAAGTGAAACTGTCGTTATTGATGTATGGTACACTGGTGTAATTGTATCTAAAAATAAACCGGCCCAATGACCAGACTTAATTTTAGAATGGAGCTTTATAAACTCGTGCGCAGGTGTAACTCGGCATGTGTAATCTAGTTTAATCGATAAACTTATGAGTATTGACCGAGGGGAATCGATTACATAAACTTATTATATATTTTTTAAATATAAAATTACGAGTATATTACCAAATCATAACACCCCAACGAATGTTTTTGTATTTATTTTTTATTTTTATATTACATTAAATTACTAAAGTTTTTTATTTATTTTAAAATTTCATAAAGGCTAGCATTTCAACTATCTATATACATATAAAACTCATCCATTACAGTGTGACTCAAATTCAAATTTAAAATTATTTTTCAAATTATAATTCGAAATTTTTATTCATTATTATGGGACACTTCATATCACTTAATAATTGTCCTATCTTTTGGTTTCACAACATTGGTTGACGTCAAATAAATTACTTAAACCTCAATACTATTTAAACTAGAATAGAAATGTGGATGAGAGAATAAATTATTTAGATTAATTGAGTTATATGAAATTTTAAAAAATAATTTTAAATAGATTTATGTAAGTACACAGTGTACTGAATTTTGATTTAGATTCAAATTAAACTACAATTCTTTACGAGGTTCCTGTGTCAAGCTCAAGCCAGATATTTTTATCATTCAGGTAATCATCAGTCCTATAATAAGCCTTCTCACAAAGTACTTTCTTTACATACTCTTTGAATATTTGGTGACGACGTTTTTGTCGCCCGATAAACTATCGCGTTCCCGTTTTAAGTCATAATAAAAAAAGAAACAGCGATAGTATTTCGCGCGATGAAAACGTTAGCATGAAAATTCTCAAACGCAGACAAAGTATTTCTCAGAATGTTAATATTTCTATGGTAAGATATCATATATGAGATTGTTCAATCACTGTCAAGATATGAGTTTATTGTTAATAGTTTGCGTTTACGATAAAAAGTTTAAGTATAATCAGCAATCAGTCGTATACAAATGTATGTACTTAGTTATAATTGTGTCATATCCATGAGAAAGAGATGTAGTGGTGGAATTATGCACACGGTAAATAAATGTTTATAAGTAACAAGTATACACGAAAAGATCAAGAAACAAAACAACATATTATTTTACCTTGTAAGCTTTTGGTATGTAATAAATGATTGAGTACTGAGTATTCTAAAGCGTTGGGAACCACACGGCACGATTTCCTTACTGAAAGGGATCTTTAATTAAGAATGAAACAGCACAAATGCAGACAGTATAAAGGCTAGAAATGGCTTATCATTATTCGATTTGTATGGATGTCTAGATTCATGACATGAATGCTAACTAAAATAGCTAGTTTGTGCTCGCGTTACGAGCTGTTTGAATACTTCCGTCAGCTTATTTTCGCTATATAGTGCCGACAATTTAAAGCTGTTTATAAATAAAGTTGACGTTATTGAAGAAAATGCTGCAGTGCAGTTTGTTACCGCTTCTTCTGCACTGACGCTTTGGAAGCGGCAGTAAACTCAGTTTTAAGTAATTTATTTGAAATCAACCAAATTTTGTGAAACCTAAAGATATTAAGTGGAAGTAACCAATTGTGAAGTGATGTACCATAATAAACAATATTTTCTTATTAAATTCTAATTAAATTAGATTTGAATGTGCATAATGTTTTCATTTTATATAATTAATTTATGTTATATGAGTTTATTTTTATGTTTAGTCCCGGTCACATCCTCACCTCTCTGGAGACAAGCCCGGGGTACACTTTTTTATTCATCAATCAAGAATTGGGTGAGACAGTTTTATATACTAACGAAGCGACTTCTAACTGACCTCCGCAAACTTTACAGAGAATTTAACACGTATTGGAACACATTCAGTTGCTTGAATGTGCATGTTTCCTCATGATGTTTCCCATGACGGGAAAACAGCCATTGGTCAGTTAGTTACTTTTATATTTTTACTCATTAGTGCCTTAAATATGGAAGTGAAAGATTTAAGAAATAGGGGAAGACCAAAAAAGAGATGGATGGATGGTGTAAAAGATAGTATGAGGAGAAAGGGAGTAACTTAAATATGGAACTGAAAGGTTTAAGAAATAAGGGAAGACCGAAAAAGAGTTGGATGGATGGCGTAAAAGATAGTATAAGGGGAAAGGGAGTAACCAGTGAGATGGCAATGGACAGAGGTATTTGGAAAAAACATACAACACAAACTAACATACTGTGCCGACCCCACGTGGAAAGTGGGAAAAGGTAACGACGAAGAGGAAGAAGTGCCTATTTTGGATACATTTTCATTCATTCATTCAAGCTATCAGGATTTTGCTTAGATAAAAAAATGAGATAGTAATCTTGACTTTTATGAAAGCAATATTTCGAAATTGTAGTTGTGAAACTCTCATATAATAAACTTTTTACTTTTAAGCCGTTATCGAAACATCGATAATTTCACCAGCAGTCGGTAGGAGCATCATGCTCTATATTAATTCAGCAAACAGATGACTATCTGCTCAAAACAACTTCATGTCTCGTTACTGGTGTTAGAGTAGCTTTGGTATAGAGCGTTATTAGCTATTGTCAGTTTGTTTAACGGCCTGTGATGTCATAGCTTTAGGATTAATATCCTAAAGCTATGACATCACAGGCCGATTATAGAGATCTCTTTTAATTGACTCTGTCTACTCCGTAAAGGCGTGATATTTATTTATAAGTATGTTTTTTATTTACTTTACCAACTAAACTATACTTAACTTTCCGAGATCAGCGTTTATATACAGACAGAGAAAATACTTTTGACGATAAAAGAGATAATAGCTTACTTTATAATATGCAGTCATAGTGATATTTCCATAATCTTTTTAGTTAGTTGCGCGCGCTCTACAGCTGTCACTACCTATTCTATACCAGTAACCGTGGGGTCACAGGTTCAATCCGTGCACAGATCTGAACCCGTAAGACGCCTTACATAACTAGTGTTACAATTCCGCCTGATTGACGACGAGCGTTGACAGTAGTCCGGAGGTCAGAGGGCCCAGACGGACACACAAGTGGTTTTTCTATATTATATATATATTTCTCTTTCTCTTTCATTAAAACTAATCTTTCCGTTTTTCCAGTTGTCACTATGCTGACCTGGTACTGGCACCCAAATAAATAACTTGCATATTACCCATAAAACATTAATTTTGGGCTGGGCGTTGATATGTCAGTCAATATCCTCATTTATACTATACGATATTATATCTTGGTTATATATTATGTATATTTGGGTTTATATTTATACTTGTGGTCGCGGAAACGGCTCTTGAATTTATAAATATACTTTGGTGTTCATTGTCTTAAAAAAAGAAAAATACTATTTTGGTGGTTTATCTGAATTAATACAGTTGAAACAGTTAACCAAGTCACCGAGAGGAGCTCCGTCGCCCAGGTATTTAAAATTGAGTTATTGAGGTATCGAGTAATTTTTCAAAATGATAGCGACATTGAAATAATTTCGCGTTATGTTTAAACATGAGTTTGTGACGTTTGCCTAGTGGGTTCGACCGTATCATTTATTTATATATTTATTTTTTATTTATATATTTATGTACATCAAGGAAAATAAGAATAAAACTTAAAATAAAGAGAAATTCTGTACAAGGGCACTACTTATGTATTTCTAGAGAAATTTCTTCCAGCAGGTCCACGACATTTAGTACGATTGTGCCTTTGTCATTACAATAAGATGGTTACGAATTTATCTAGCATTTGTGCAATGCCCATACCTTTACATTTTACTTGTTGTACTACACTTTACATCCTTTTCAGGTTAGTCCCATTTGCGTTCTCTCCTCACTAGTGTGGATCGGGGCTAACTATTCCTTGAAATACGTTTCCATCTCTGTTTTTGCGTTTTTAAATTCGAAAAATACATACATATATACATACATAAAATGACGCCTTTTTCCCGGAGGGGGAGGCAGAGACTACATCTTTCCACTTGCCACGATCTCTGCATACTTCCTTCGCTTCATCCATGGCTTCGGGTACTCTTGACCTGACTCTTTTCGAGGACATCCTTAATACATGTTTTGTAGCATTTAAGCAGGGACTAGGTTTTTATCAACCTGACATCATAAAAGACGAAATCTAATTCATTACTTATTATTGAGATAATTTATATAAATTCAGAGAAATATAGTGCATTTTAACCACAAATTTTCTATATTTTCCTAAAAGCATTTACGAAACGCAGTGCGTAAATGAATGTTTGTCAACCAAACATATTTAACTTTACTTCCAAATATAATGAAGTAGTTCTTTTCACTAAGCAAAAAGAATGAAATTGTAATAACAAATTGTTTTTCATTGTTTATATTATGTTTGTTTTATTCTGCTTTGCGTTTAGTTATTGCTAAGAAACAAAGTCGGTTATTACTTGCGTTTTTCGCCGTAAGACGTTAAAATTAGTTTTCAACACCAAGGGCATACAATTTAATACAATTCTGATAATAGTCATTTTAACAGTTTACTTAACTCAGTGACATTGGTGGTGCACCACAGAATTAATGAAGAATGTGATAATTATTTTTAATAGTTTCACCTAAATTTTGCAAGAGTTTGATTTAAGACTCACCTGTACGACTTAAGTAACTTACGACTTTAGTTTTCATTTTGTTAATGATCCATTAGATTTTGGTGATATTTCGCTAAAGCAGGATATTCGTAATAAAAAAAAAACATAATAAAAAAAATTATTAATAGTAATAACTTAGATAATTGATATGAATTAAATCTTTGCTTGGTACTTTTACCGACATGAGAAAAGGAGGAGTTTCCTAATTCGACCGTATTTATGAGAATTATCTATCTATGACAATCTTAATTTAAACTAAAAACATATTTACAGCAGTACCTATACAGTGAAAAACAAAATGAATATGTAAATGTTTACTATAAAAAGTTTACAATATAATTAAACAAATAAAAGCGAAAGTAGGTACAATGGTTGAAAATTTGGCCGTACATGGGAGTCTTAATACACTTAAACACAGTTCAGAGGAAAATTAATGTTGATTATAGGAGTCGCGTGTCTGATACAGACAGACGGACAGACAACGATAGACATGTGTCAAGATGATTAGCACTGGTTATTATTGTTTTTTAACCTTGAACCGTGTTGAGGTGTTGAGAAATAAATAAATAGGGTCTTTTGTCCGTGAATTTTTTTTGTAACATGCTTTCATTATTAACATGTTACCGGTTTTATTGATCATCCTGGAAAAATGGATGATGCAAAATATGTATATATAATATGTAATATTATGAATATTTCATACCTATAGATATATTATATAGATTTCCCAAGAATTGTATAGAATGCCTGTGTCATACAGATTTCCAATTTTATTGATTCTTGTACTCGGTTGCTGAAGTGTCGTGCCGTGTGGTTCCCGGCACCAATAAAAAAAAGAATACGACCACTCCATCTCGTGCCCATGGATGTCGTAAAACTTGTAATTTTTTAGGCGATGGGCTAGCAATCTGTCACTATTTGAATCTCAATTCTATCATACAGCCAAACAGCTGAACGTGGTCTACCAGTCTTTTCAAGACTGTTGGCTGCGTCTACCCCGCAAGGGATATAGACGTAATAATATGTATGTAGTACTCGGTTGCTTCGTTCGTTTGTTAAAAATCCCAAAAACGCCTACAACATTGGCTTACTCCAATCCGTCAGAATCGTATCAAATGCTGAACAAGAAGATTACCAGTTCCATGAAGCATCATTCAGATTCAACGTAAAACTTTCTTCTCAACAATTTGCACAATTGATCGACATAGCGTAACATAAATCACGGATTCCTCTATAATTGTATACTGTCTATGATTATGCCTTAAATTAGGGCTTGGAAAAACACATAGGCAGACCCCATTATTATCCAGAAGGCATTCCTTCTTGTGTGGTTGTTGATTTCAGTAGGACTAGATAATTGGAGATATTGACTGAGTTTCTCGGATTGTGAAGCTATTTGGAATTCAGATTTTGTTATTCTCAATATTTGCAAGTTTCCAGTTGTTTCTGTAGTGAGAGCGATGTGCGCGATTCAGACTTTTCGTCGCGTGATTTTGTTTTTGTGACTTGCGGCGTGTGTGTGTGTGTGTGTGTGTGTGTAGGGATGTCACCACAGTTTATTACAATTTGACGTTAAGGTTGTGTGTTAAATTGCGCCAGAATTTTTACATTCGATGTTTTCGGACATGAATTAAAACAATGTCAAACACCTTTTAAGTTTCTTAGTAAACAAATAAGTTGTAAGAAAAACAGTGTAATGAACAAGAGAATGTTTATTTTTAGTGATATTTTGATACTTTGTCTGACCCTGCGTTACCTACCTGTATTTCCTGTTAACTATAAAGTAAACAAAACATTGAAATAAGTTCTTATTATTTAACCAAAATAAACTCGAACAAACTAGTGCCACTTTAATATCGACTTATATGTCATTTCTATAATTTAAGTTTTATTGTTATTTTATTTATAACGATCGGAAACTACTTAGTAGACTGATTTTGATGATATTTTTTTACAAAAGTAAGTAACAGATTTTTTTTCTGGAAATATCTCAACTAATATAATAAATGCGAAAGTAAGTTTATTTTGTTGTCTCTTGACGTGTTATATAGTGAACCAATTTCCTTGAAATTTTTCGTAAGTATAGTGATATAATTAAAAGTCTGGAGGACTTAGGGTATTCTTCATCTCGGTAAAAATTGTAGTTCCTATGGAATTTGCAAAAAAACCTGTATTTATAATTCTCACGGGCGAAGTTACGGGTAAAAGCTAGTCCATAATAACAAAAATTAAAGTGTACAATACAAGTTCATTGTATTTTGCAGTGTAGTTTCTTCCACCGCTTCTTCTACACATGCGCTTTGGAAGCGGTAGTAGATACATATAATTGGAATTAAGTTATGTGACGTCAATAAGTGATACCTTGTTTCCAATTTTGAAAATAACTCCATTCCGTAGATAGCGCTACCTTTATTTAAGAAAAATACATATTTTGCGAAAAAAACTTAATTATCTATAAAGGCAAAACCTATAAAGATATAAAAAGAATTGAGATAAACGACAAAAGAAAGTCTTTATTACAAAATCTGGCCAAATTCCTTCATCAAACATCTAAAATCCTTTTCGGAATGTTTAGCCCCAATTAGATGTGCGCGAAAAACAAATACTACACACCGTGGGCGGACACTAGAATCAATATTAAGTCTTATAAAGTGTGCATATTATGTTATTGAAACTCAGCATGGTTGCTTTAAGGTTTGCTCTAAAGTAATAAGTCGGGAGCGATTGCAATAAATTATAGATTATAAGTGCCATGTGGTTCTCGGCACCAATACAAAAAAGAATAGGACCACACCGTCTCTTTCCCACGAATGACGTAAAAGGCGACTAAGGGATAAGCTTACAAACTTGGGATTCATTTTTAGGTGATGGGCTAGCAACCTATCACTATTTGAATCTCAATTCTATCATTAAGCCAAACAGCTGAACGTGGCCTTTTAGTCTTTTCAAGACTGTTGGCTCTGTCTACCTCGCAAGGGATATGGATGTGATTATATGTATGTATTAAAATAAGTACCTACCTACCTAAAATGAAATGTTTAAGGTTCACAATCAAAGGGTTTACATTAGCTATTACAAATAATTGTGCGCGCTCTTTTGATAGACGCTCCATAGTATTTACTCTTACCTCGTGGGCGACTTATGCAAGTAAGATTGTACGTGTGATGGTGTCTTTGTTTCCTAGTCAGAGCCTGCATCCGTATGCCAATTTTGAGTTTCTTTTATTTTATACCTAATTGCGCTAATGAGAGATAAGCTGATATATTGTTTAGTTTACATAACGCCATATGAAATGTTTAAGCCGTGTGGTTGCCGGGGAGTTGGTCTTTCTTGGTATATTGCCTACTAGTATATCACAAGAGCCAATAAACAAAATAAACAAACTTAAAAAAAAAATAAAAAAAAAACGCGCTGAAAATTGGTTAAGTTTTTTCAATCGGTTGCCTAGCTAGCCAGAGCTAGTTGGGGATGACAGGTAATTCGAATTTAGAATAGGTAGTGACAGCCCGTCGTTACTAAAAGAAGAATGCGAGGGTGTAGGTACATTTATTCCACCTCTATCATTATTACAGAATCGACAATTTACATTTGAAGACTAATAAACCTTGCTTTATAACGTAGTGATATGTGATAGGAGACAGAAACTGATCCACTATTGATTCGTAGGCGAACCCCGGGCTCCTGTCTAAGAAGAATTCAACATGGACGCTCGTAAGGATGATGATTTAGTTTAGGTTACATAGTAAATAGCTTGCAGGCATAATGTTTATAGAAATACAATGTCTAGTTCAATAAGTTGTCGCTTAAAGTACTTTGTTCCTTTTCAGGCAGAACTCAACCTGGACTTACGCCAGGACCCAGGAGGTAGAAGACTTTAAGTAGTTATATGTACATATACAGGCAGAGCCTTTGCTGCTATCCAGGACACAACCTAAACAAACGCCAGGAGTTATACACATAGCGTACTTCCATACTTACAGACTTAATGCTTATTGAAATGCAATGTCTAATCCAATAAGTCGTCGCAAAAAGTGCTCGAGCGCAGCTTCCCGCAGACAGCGTCGTCGCTTGCGTCACGACAAAAATGGCATAATGACAATCATTACGAGCGCGATCAGGCGGGATTCGTGCCAGCGCTGCGCTGAGAATGCTTTTCGTGAGTAGTGATGGTCATCAGGCGTAATGTAGTTTATTTTTAATTATTATGGGACTTTTCAAACATCACTTAATAATTTTTATATCTTTTGTTTTCACGACATTGGGTGACGATGATACGATACGATTAAAAATAAATTTAGGATAAATATGATTTCATTAGATGGTTATACTAACGAAATGAAAACGTTAATAGCCTGTGGATAGTCCGTTATTCCAATCAATAAAACCGCAGATAAAAGTAAACTTAAATCAAGGCTCTTTAGGTAGACAGCGACGGAGTCTCTATTTCTCCACTGCCTACTATTCCTGCATTTATCTCTTTATTATGCCCAGATCTTTTACCATACTAGAAAATTCAAAATAATTAGTCTACTCATTGGCCGGGAACCTCACGAACACTTCAAATTTCTATAAAATTGTAAATATCCAAAAACTTGTTGACGGATTTGATGTCCTACGAACTTAAAAATTCCATTATTAAGTATGTCCCACATACTTACCTACCTTTTCAATTCTATCAAAATTGGACTAGCAGTTCGAAAGTCATCGCGTTAAAAACATATATACCTACACACATACAAAAAATTTAACTACATTTCTACATTTCAATTGCTCCAAGTCGATTGAAAGATATAGAAAATGACCAATAAAGAAACTGGAACTATCTAGAGGTGCTCATCGACGTCAACAACTGACGCGACTATCGACAAGATTACGGTAGGTACGTCACATCCCTACGGTTCCCACATCGAGGCGAGCAGACTAAAACCCAACACGTTTTTATTCCCGCGAAACGAGAGCATATTTTCTTACGAATATTTACATTCTGGTATGTGCACGCGAACAGATTAGGGATGCAATCTGTGGATGCAATAATGCATATCATGCATGCATGATCATTTTGACAGATGGTATGAAATAAGTATCTCAGGTAAGTACTATTTTTTTTTGGAAATTGAGTGCGTTTGACCTGAATCTGTTTGATGGTAGGTAAGTAATATGCGGTCTAAGGCGGTACACACAAACTTAATATTCTCCATGTAATAATAAGTACATAAGTGACCTGCTTTGCACGGGTAGTATTAATAGAAGTACATATAAACCTTCCCCTTCAATCACACTATTTAAAATACTACAACAAAATCGGACGTGTACCTAGGTTTAAAGATAGCATACACGCCCTAAGAGTAGGTACGGTATTTTCGGCGACTATACTTACTTAATAGCGAGTCAAGTCGTGTTGAGCTTTTTTATCGGAAGAGGGCAAATATCAACGTGCGCCTAACTAGCTTGGCATATGCTATTACATATTTAATAATAATTAGGTATTAATCTCCATAGAGATTTCAACTTGGCACATAAGCTCCACGTGTGGTCTTGCGTAGATGAAGCGAGCATTCAGGCTTGAAAATATCGGAGGGAACATAAATTAGTGCGAAAGGTTATATGCGGGCCAATGGTTTTAGAAAAAGAGAAGTAGGAAAGCGGACCCCAGGCCCCGAAACCTAATGGAGAGAGAGGGTGCAGCTGGGAACACGCCATGATGAGAGAGAGAAAGAGAAAGCACGATTTTTCATTCGAGCTATGGGCGAACTCTAGCACAAAATAAATGTAATTACAAATGAGACAAATTTCGTAGTCCATGTAACATCTTCTTGTATAATTGATATGAATCGTGAGGACAGGCTATGGTTGCGTAACAGATACACTAGGTTAAGAAGAGCACAGATTGAATAAGACAATTGTAATTAATACACATATCTGACCGGTCATCCCGCCTACCGCGTCATAAAATACCGAGAGTATAGATGTGGCATCCTACAAACTTAACCCTTTGCTTTGTTTACAGTTCTCATAGTTAAATTAAATACTCGTATAAGTTCAGGGTTCCCTTAAGATTGTGATAATAAACACATGCATCAAAAACACGAATTACAATGCCTGCCATAATGATTCAGGATGTCGCTAGGTTTTATGGTGTATGACTTGACCCAGACGTGTAATTAGGTATTGTTACTTCGCTCTCCCCTCCTTTTTCAGTCATCTGCTCACTGCTAACAATATTGCTTGATGCACCCAATCTAATCCTCCTTCATTCAATAATTTCCTCCACATCAAGAAGATCCTTCAGTCATTTGATCAATGTATTGTCGTACTGCACCCGTGCCATTATTGTCACGATTTTTTGAAATTTATGGTGATCTTTTAGTTACCAGCGAGCTTTTAAGGGATATCGATGTCGAGCTTTTCTTTGTCTTCGATCTGATCTTCCATTGGTCTTCAACCCCAAAATCTGTCACCTACCATTTTCAGTCTACTATATATTGACCAGTCTTATTATTTTCTAAAGACGCTTATCATAGTTCAGTTGACGGTTCAGTTGACGGCCTCTGTGGCGCAGCGGTAGTACGCTTGTCTGTGTCACCGGAGGTCCCAGGTTTGAATCCCGGTCAGAACATGATGAAAAAAAGAACTTTCTCTGATTGGCCTGGGTCTTGAATGTTTATCTATATAAGTATTTATTATAAAATAAAGTATCGTTGAGTTAGTATCTCGTAACACAAGTCTCGAACTTACTTCGAGGCTAATCAATCTGTGTAAAATGTTCATGTCATAATGTCATACTTCTGTCTTCATAATATTTGATGCATGTGGGTGAAATGAAGTACAATGGTCTTCGAACGAGTGTAATCGAAACGCGCTCATTAGAGCTTCTTTGTCGTGGTTGAGTAATTTTAGCGTAAAGTAATCTTATAACGTGGCACCGTGTAGGCTTGATAAGGTTGGGTCGATTTGTTGGGCAAATTGTAATAGGTCCTTAATCAGTCGACAGCGTTCAGCAGTGGTTGAAGTTGATAAGAACAATATTACATCAATGAACCCACTCTGGGCTTGATGAGGATGCTAGATCTCATCCTTTCGTATTTAACTTGATAAGTCATAAGAGTTCTTTGGCATCAAATATTTTAGTGCAGTGTGGTTCCCGGCCCCAATATAAAAATTAATAGGACCACTCCATCTCCTTTCCCATAGATGTCGTAAGGGGCGACTAAGGGATAGGCTTATAAACTTGCGATTCTTATTTTAGGCGATGGGCTAACAATCTATCCCAATTTGAATTTCAATTCTATCATAAATCCAAACAGCTGAATGTGACCTATCAGTCTCTTAAAAACTGTTGGCTCCGTCTACCCCGCAAGGGATATAGACGTGACTAGGGTAAGAATGGGTATTACCGGTCGCTTAAGGAGAAATAATCACAAATCAAATAATAATCAATATTCCTTTATTAATCTTATCGATAACAAAACTTTAGGTAATCTTCTAACTAAATCACATTAATTGAGATCAATAACTGAAACAATTTTGGCATAATTAGTCTTAAAAAAAAAACTACTTTGACTGGTATTCGACACCACGGAGGGTAAAACCAGTCAGTCGGTTGATAATACCGGTCAAGGTTTGTTATGGCATAAGTCACAGATATAACCCTCTGGAGAGTCACAACCAGAGCATTCAGCATGTGCCCAGAGGCCACACAGTACACATCTATACCACAGCTCGTTATTTTGCCCATAATCATCGCAAATGATACATTTATTTTCATAATCATCATCAGCATCAGTGTCTTCATCTTCACGTAAGTCTGTCATTTCTATTTCCGAGTCCGATGTACTATCATTACGCTTGTTTTTGTCTTGAAGCACTCTTCTTTTAGCCTTTTTCACTTCGATCGATTTTCCTTTTCTTTTAATTGTCTTTTTTTCAGGTTTTATTTTAAGTTTTTTCTCTTTTAAAATTTTTCTTATTTCTTTCTCAATCAATGCTTGTTTGTTAGGAGTTCCTGTCAGGACTGATGCATGCTGCTTGCGAGATAGTATATTTTTTGTCTTTTCCATCGACTTACTTGGCAGTGGCAGAAGATCCCTAACTGTGATAGTATTACCACTTCCTGAGGTAGAAGGAATGGGGTTTGTATAAATATTGCTCGGCTGCTCAAATGCGGAAATTATTGGTGTATTATTTGTTGAGACTGGTTCAATTACATCAATAAGAGATGGTGATTTAGATAAAATGGTCTGAGAATGAGTTGGTGGGTCATGTGTTATTGATTCATCTAATATGATTTGGGCTTCTGGTGTCTTGTTATCCCGGTCTCTTACTTCTTCTGTCGAAACTACAACTTCGTTACTATTTAAAATTTCAGCAGCCACAAAATCTTCGTCTGTAAATACGTCGGGGTTTAAAGGATATATTCCTGTAGCAGCAAAACCTGCTTCAGCTTTTGGAATGGTTGCTATTTTTTGAAAAGCTTTTCTGAACAGTGAAGCGAGATCATTTTGTGTTATCTTTTTTCCCAATTGATTCTTTATAAAAAGATTACATTCTTGTTTATAGGCTGCTTTCAATGGACCATAGACGGAAACATCTAGGGGTTGTATTCTATGCGAGCCATGTGGTGGTAATGATAACATCACTATGTTGTTGCCTTTGCAAAATTCATAAGCTCTCAAAGAAATGTGGCTTGCATGGTTGTCCAGGACCAGCAATATGGGCTCGTTTTCTGAAGGCTTGGTGAATTCTGCAAAATGCTTAAGCCAATCTACAAAGAGATCTTCATTAATCCAGCCATTTTTCGAGCACCGATAGACTGCCCCTCGAGGGCCGTCTGTTTCTAAAGCAGATGAATGTCTCTGTCGTGGATAAATTAGCATTGGTGGGACGTAGACTCCGGTAGCATTTACAGCACACACAGCTGTCACAGTCTTTCCTCTCTCTCCGCTAGTAATAGAACCTACACGTTTCTGTCCTTTCTCTGCCACAATTTTTCCGGGGTCTTGCACTGCGGAAATCCCAGTTTCGTCTACGTTCCATATGTTTCTTGGCAGAAACTTGTATTTATCCATTAGCTTTGTAAGAAGTTTGAAAAACATACCAACTTCGTTTTTGTTAAAAGCAGTTGCTCTATTCAGACTCATACCTTGAGCTTTCCTGATAGATAAGTGATTTCTTTTTATAAATCCTTTGAGCCAATCCTTGCCAGCAAGTTCAAAAGTGTCATTAAAATTATGCTTAATGTTATTTTTTACAGCATATTCGTATGCCATTTTCCTAATTTGAAGCGAAGTGCACCCGTAAAATATTTTACCAAGGAACTTAACCTGCGTAGCCATTTCGTTTTCTTGCTCCCTCGTGAAGACAGTGTTTCGTCCCAGTTGTGGTTTATTACTGTTCTTGTTCTTTATCCTTTCTTGAAGCGTAGAAAACGGTACACCACAAGATCGCGCTGCTTCTCGAATAGGTTTTCCATCCGCCACCAGGTTGAACCCTCTGCGTAGTTGATCTTGGCTCCATGACGCCTTTGAAACTGGTTGGCTTCTTCTTTTAGGCATTCTTTAATAATAAACAAACATAAATAACAATATTTTTTACTTATTTTACATGCGGGTAATACCGGTCAGCGCGACCGGCATTGCCCGACTAGAAACATTTCCGTAAATAAAATTCTAGGTTAAAAACTCGTCGAGATTAGTTCAAAAAAGAATATTACTTTGAATGCTTAGCATTTATGCTACAATAATCACCAGTAACAATGTTAGAAATGTGAAACAATAAATACTCACCTCTTATTGTTTTAACCCGAAAAATTACTTCAACTGGGCGCGAAAACAAGTGACGTGCGTTCATTGCAAATGGCGGCTTGGAATGAAGCGGGGGCCGGGGCGTTCGCGCTCGGCTACATCATGCGACGCGCTGTGTATGTGTGCGTGTGCGGAACGTAGTAGTATGGGAGATTTTGCGATGACCGGTAATACCTTCTGACCGGTATTACCCGGTTCTACCCTATATGAATGAATGAATCAATGAATATTTTAGTAGGTATTATACGCCCCAATTCTTGTCATCTAATGTTCGTCGTGGTTTTTTTTTTAAACTTATGTGTTTTGAGGGCAAAAAATATATATCATAAGTTTTCTAAATTTAATGTTCGTCGTGGTTAGGTTGGTTCCCTTTAATGCACCCGGAAATGGAAATTTACCGGCGCAATGAACACATGTATAGGTACACGTACAGGTAGAGGCATAGACAATTATCACATACATACAAGTATTTTACTTCCAACAAAATTATAAAATTGGACAGAAGCTGTTATCCAACAGTTAACAACTTAATAAAATAATTACAGTTAATAGCTACCTATCGGTGGAAATTTCACTAGTTTTTCATAACCTTTGCGTGATGTCAACGTATTAATGACATAATATTGATAAACAATAGGCATACATAATGATTGACCGTAAAACTATAGTGTCGTGGGAAAACGAACTCAAACTAAAGACGACCGAATTTCAAAGATCCGTCTGTCATTGAACACAACTAATTAAGGTCTTATTTCTAAAGCTTTAAAGTTCAAGTTGTTAAGTTAATATCGATGATTTAGTTCGAAATGACCCGATTATAATGGAGTTAGAACAATAAATGATTTGTTACATAATAAATGATTCCTTTCGTACGCGGAATTGGATTATGATGTGCGCTTTCATTTTCATTGTTTCGTTTAGTTCGAACAAACCACACCGTTACATACATACATTTATCACGTCTATATCCCTTGCGGGTTAAACAGAGCCAAAAATCTTGAAAAGTCTCAAAGCCCTCGTTCAGTTGGACACTTTTTGAAGTTTCTTCTCTGCCTGTACTGAATTTAGAAATCAGTCTTAAAAGCCTTTACTTCAGCCCTTTAAGTAATGGCAAATGATCGTTGATGAGATATTGCAGTGTATTATTTGAAATATTATTATAATCAATATATTAATAACAATTTAACTTGGGATTCTACTCAACCTATCACTTTAAGGATCTCAATTCCTTCATTATATCATACAGCTGAACAGGACCTTCCAGTCTTTTAAAGATTTTTGAAAAAAAGGATAACGATGTGATGGTTAAATGTATGTATATATGTAATTTTAATAATAGGCAGATGAGCAATACGTTGCTATTGTGGCTCTTGTCGTCAATTTCGCATTCCTATCAGATCAGAATGAGACAATACAGCCATCCGTAATATGAGGTCAAAGGTCGATCTTAAATCCGTATCATATGGTTCATTATAATGGACAGTACTGATACAAAATAGTGAAAGTGCAGAAGATAAGCTTACGTCTGACTGTCAAATCTTGAACTATTCTCTTATCTGGTGCAGAGGACGTCCGTAAGACTTTCTTAATCGATAAAAAACGGTCTAATGTAGGTAATTATAACGGCGGTAGCCCGTTGCATATCCTAATCTTTTCACGTTCCGTAAATTAGGTAGATTTGATTGTAAACCGATGCTCATACGGCGAGAGAAAGCATCGTCTGGAAAATTGCAACTCAATGAGCATAAAACAAATTTAGTAGGTACGGAATTAGTTGTTAACTGACCTGCGTTTGTTTAATAACCATGTTTCAATATGAGTAAGGTTAACCAGCAAAGATGGACGCTTCACCTAAAAATTAATGTGTCAAAACCAGGCGTATCCCAGGCTTAAGAGAGAGTTTAGAGAGCTGTTTTCTGTACGAACAGTGTTTTATGTCGCATAAGCAGAATAGAAGAGCAATTAGACCAAACAATATTGCTATTGATTTCGGATTATGTAAGGTCTCTATATGAGTAGGTAACCTTTGCAAAATAATTATATCATTGCAATATCTATTTCGGTCACATACAAATTAATGATATTTTTTCCCACTGATGAAGAAAGGTGCTTCCAATAGATTATTAACAGACAGAATAACCATACTGATTGATTTACGTAAGTTCTTATTCCCTGAGGAAGAGCTAGGGCTCTGCCTTAGATCACAATTATAATTGTCAATATAAATTATAATTTTGACTTTCCCGATATTAAGCAATGAATTAGGAAAATAATCACGCACGAGCATTGACGTTCCATAAAAGAATGGCAAGAATGCAATTTATTTCTAAATTGACTCATTCGATATCTCAACTCGCCACGGGTGGTAAACCGCGACAAAATTGACAAGCCTGTCGAATTGTGTACACACAATGTATAAATTGATGATGAACTTTACTTCATCATTCTCTGAATAAATATCCTATATTAAGACATTTTCTCAATTACGACACTGCGATTCAAGTTGTTGTTAACTTAATTGCTGCTTCTCACATTAAAATCGAATCTAAAATTTAATAATGTAGTTACCTACTTAGGTTTAACTTAAACATAATATCAATTCAGTTTGTATTGCAAGTACCTAAATCTTCAGGATTAAAATACTTATAAGGCAATAATGTAATTAATAATAAGGAAAGTCTTTTCTTAGTTGTGCTGTTGAATTAGAGGTAGAGCGAAGGAAACAAGTTTGAGTTCCGTGAAAGTAAAATTATCCTATTAGGTACTCGACCATTATTGATCATGAAAAGTCTATTCCAATCCCAACAACTTAATATTGTAATAACTAATGTTTTTTTAATTTTTATCTACCTCTACATGCGTTTTCTATAGAATCGTCTTGAAATTTCGGCCATATAATAAAAGTCTGGTGAAGGACAAAGAGATTGTATATTGTACCTATCACTCATTCTAATAAAACTTAAAATTCTCGTGGGATTTGCAAAATACCTGTATTTCTTTGTATGTGGTGCTTAATTTACGAGGGGAAGCTGCGGGTAAAAACCTAATAATACATACATAACGCTGAAGATGATTAACTACATTATTCACATCTACGATGAATAAGATATGATTTTGTAATTATGAAAGATTTATCAGCCTTGTATCCATGGCCGTAAATCCAATATAAAAGTTCTAATTTGACATTGACTTTGACAACACACACAATAACAACAGCCAGCTGACTGCTTGCGCGGCATGCGCGGTTCAAACAAAACCAAACTCCTGAAAATCGATCAATAGCCTGAAGAGAAAGGCGAATCTAGATTCAGGCCTTATCTCTTTCGCCCAGTCGTTTATTCGTGTTTTGAAACCTGAACTGCTGTATTGATTGGGCTACGTGGCGTACTTTTCATGTTAACCGCGAGTGTTGTCCGGCGCTTCAATGCAGGGCAGTTTCAAGATTCAACTTATAAACATGGGGACTCGGGCGGCGGCCTGTAAGCATTTCTCCAGTAAACTCAGCCGCTTTAGCATTGAGACATATTTACCTATTTTAGGAACGTGTTTAAGAGAGATTTTGTCGTTGTGTTAACCATATACCAGCCGCGCAGATTTCGCTGTTTTCTGAAAATGAAGTTGTGTAATCTCTTATGAAAGTCTTTCCTTTTTCAGTGTTAAATTTAATTAAAATATTTTATAATCTCTTATGAAAGTCTTTCCTTTTTCGGTGTTAAATTTAATTAAAATATTTTATTTAAGTAAGTTTTTGAAACTGCTCGAGCATATTTAATATTTCTTCAATGTTTAACCTACTCCATTTGTTTTAAGAAATTTTATTCATTATTTTAATGATAATTAAACAAAGTTTTAAAGTTTTAATTATCTTTACACGATACCTGCATTAAAATAAGCCATTTTTTTACAAAGTCCAAATTCTACAATAAACCAGACGACAAAACTACTCTGGCACTTATAATCCATCGCTGAGCTTGCATGCACATTAACACATTTATTTTTCAGAGGTATGAAACGGGGAGGTCCCATTGCGTAGTCGCTTTTTGTGTGTAATGCAGCCACAGGCGTGCGATATCATGCAGTATTTATTGGAGCCGCTGAATCAGAAAGGTGAGCTCGTTAAAGCGGGCCGTTGTCTGTTGCACAGTGTGGTTTGACTGTTTGAACCTGGAGGCACGTACGCTTTGATTGTCAGGGTTGCCATCTTCTTTCAATAAAGATTCTAGAAGCTGAAATGTCCTGAATGGGCAAATTTTTGAAGACAAAAAACTGAATGTCTTGTATTAATTAGCACAAAAGAATAAGCGCTCATTAAAATTGTTGACTATGTGAACACACTAAGTTGATAAAATGGGGTAAGATTAATTCAAATATTTGGTTTTCTCTTTTTAAAGAATAAATTATGTTGTTAGCTCTGTGGAATAAATTAAAATCAATTTTAATTCTTCTAATATTACTTTAATTTTAAAAATATCTGATAAGATTCTATCCATTTTCCAACTTTTCCTCTAAGGTATATTAAAGTTATTTTGATATAATGTGGGACTATTTCGATGGCAACCCCAATACTTGTCACCGGAGGCCCTCACTTGCATCTGTTCCCCTATTTTTCTAGGTCCAGTCTTGTTAGTGTCTATATTTTATTATTGAGTTGTGTGAGTTACGGCAATAGTATACTTAATGCTTAATTATGGCCTTCTAGAGACCTTTTATCTAAGCCAAATACTTTGTAATGAACTTATGTATATATATCATCTTAAATGCCAAATGGGTGCCTACTTTGGGGTAGTGGTACCCAATTTCTAGTAAAGATAGTTGAAGTAAAAACTTTGTAAGCGTTTGTGATCATATTGAAATTTCATAAAATTTTGCTAATTTCTGAAAACTGATTAAGTAATATTCCAAAATAATATACAACTGAATTATTACTTTCATGAAAAAAAAAAAGCGTCTGATGAAAAACATTTTTATTATTTGAAATAATGTTCTATTTCAGTAAGTTAGTGTGAAATTCACCAAGAGACATTGTCAAAACAAAAGTAATTACTTGTTGTGAACTCTACTGTACTCTACACTCAATAGATATGGACCCTTGTTTGTTGACCCCATCCCTTATAAGGCAGTTTGCACGACCTTGATGTTCTGTAATGTCTTATGTCCTTCGGATGTGTAGCGAGCGACAGACTGTCCTATGTTACTCTGTGTACTGTTCTGCTGACTGTGGCTCACCTTTCAGGTTAGGCTATACCAGTATCTATCTACAACCCGAGCGCTCTAAGTTCGCCAGTGAGGAATAATTATAAGAATGTCCATACTACGCATTGTCTAACTTAGAGCGCATGGGTACCTGGATAGCACGTCACCGTCGATATGTTTAAGCGTTTCCACAGAAGAGAGAGCGACCAATCATAGTGCTCAAATTTTCGCGAATGTTGCCTGATTGGTTCATTTTTGCACAGTTACGCTTCGACGGATATTAGTAGTGAAATTAACCAATCACAATGATCCAATTACCTGCTTGGCTAATTTTTGCACTGCTCTTCTTCTGCGGGAATACAAGTAGTGAAAACTTGCTTTTTTTTAATGTGTGAAGTGGGATGTTGTTAGTGTTCTTGTAAGGTAGTAGATGAAACAAACCAGACGGCAGGGCATGCCGAAATAGACGATCGAGAGTCTTCATTCACCTTTGGTCCTTTTTATCCTGCTTGGTCTACATCAGACTCCAGTTCTCCAATCCATAACACTATGTTATGATGTTAAATCTGTCTTATTTACTTAACTTTGAGTTTGGAAAGCAATAAACTCTCAACTCTCCAAAAGATTTTTGCAGTTTTTCTCTAAATGTATCGATGGTTTCGTGCTGTTGGGGCTGCAACTGCTTCTGTAGTCTTAATTGTACTCGCTAATGGTTCCTGCTATTATTATTAGTGTTAAGATTTGTTGTGATAAAATAAATTTGACTCTAAATACACATTGTTTCTTTTGGGGTTTGTATTTAAGATAGATCTGAAAAAATAAAACCATTCAATAACATGCTTTCTGGACCTCTCTTACAGCATATTCTTTTATTTCAAAGTAGTTAACTAAAATAACAATACCTAATTTCAAATGAAGTTTAAAATTTCACCTCTATTCTTCTTAGATATTCCTTTTTGTTCTTAATGCAAATATAGAGATATCAGCATTTGAGAGCCATTTTCGAAGTAAATTAAAAAGGTAGAAATGCCTAATATTTTATCATAATGTAAAACATAAGGAAGGTTCTCTTTCTCAGAGTTGTTTTTTTTTTGTAATAATAAATTGACTCCAAAAACAAAAAGGAATTTCTTCAATTTATTTGTAACTTGTAACACTGGGTACCACTAACAATTGGACACCCGACAGTCACCGCGAAGATCCGCAGCCTGTATGACTGCCAGCTGCGGCTAATGCACAACATCCAGCCGCTGCCTTCCGGCGCGGACATTGCTAACACCGTCAAGTACTTCTCGCAGACGCTTCTTAGTAAGTTTTGTAGATATATTCTAGTTTTATACAAGGTTACGGCAATGATTTTCTAAATAAATTAACCAATACGGCCTACTATCAGGCACACACACATAGGGACTTTGAAGTAAGTATCTGAGCAGAAAATAAACTATTGGATACCTTTTACTCTGATGTCATATGAAATAGGATGACCAAAAGTTGAACCTTGGGGTGTACCAATAAAATATTTTAGGCACAATAAAGTAACTAGTTGGAATAATTATCAATATCATGATATTTGTTAATTAAGACTATTTAAAACATTTTTTATTGATTATGTAAGTGTTTAGAGCAAAAATGACACAAATATAGGACGAAAACAAAATCAAAAGCTTACGAAAGAAGTTGTAAGTCCATAAATAACTAATCAATACTACTCCGAATAAGTATTGATTAGTTATTTATGGACTTACAAAAAGCAAAATAATTACAGGCGTTTTGAAAGATGTACCGCGTTCGCCATTGGAAATGATTCGTGACGCCGACAATGACGCGGACCGAATGATGCTGTACCCCAACTTGGACTACAAGGGGTTGTTCAACGCTATCTCGCAGCTGGTTGATGCTGCTCCACATCTGCAGTATGGGATACATCGTAAGTTAACTTATTAAAGTTAAGCTGATTATTTAAATAGGTAAGATTATGCTAGAATCTCGTAAAAGGCGACGTAAAAGGGATTGGTTTAAAAACTTGGGATTCTTCTTTTGGACGATGGGCTAGCAACATGTCACTATTTGAATGTCAATTCTATCAAAAAGCCAAACAGCTGAACGTGGCCTTTCAGTCTTTTCAAGACTGTTGGCTCTGTCTACCCCGTAAGGGATATAGACGTGATGATATGTATGTATGTATTATGCTAGAAGATTGATTCCGTAATGCGCGTTTATTAAAGCTTAGTTGATTATTTGAGTAAGAGATGCTAGGAGGTTAATTCGTGTGTTTGGACCTCTTTAGTGGTGTGTATGGTAAGGTGCTCAATCCCATATAGCAGACCGTCATCACATTTATCACGGAAATATGTACCTGATTACTAAAATAATCATCCTTCTAATATCACGCGCAGCTATTATCAACATAAATGTGCACTCAAATGAAAAAGTAGTCGCTTATGTGAATTTTGAGAACGAGCCATTCTGAAAGTCATCGCAAAAGTATCTACTTTCTTTTCTCAGCTTTTGGCCAAGCAGTCCTGCAATGTCTGGGTTGCCTCCTGCCGTTTTTAGAGTACGACATGATAGACAACCTTCCGTATTTGGTTGCGTATTGCGTGGCGGTATTCCCCGTCACCCTACATCAGGAGATATTGCATCTGCTGTGCTATTATATTCTGCCGTTTACTATTTGTAAGTATGACAATCCTTTCAGATGCTTTAAACGACAAAAATCCCTCCCAGGGATTAGTTATTATATCATGTTATTGTGTTATGTTACAAGTCTAGGTATAGTTTTTTTTATAAGAAGTGTTCGTTTTGTGGACGTTTGCAAGTGTCCAGTAGGTAAAATAATGTATCATGCATAGCTCAAACAAATTTTTCTGATATCTGGCAAGACCTATAACCGATAATGAACAGCAAGTCTGCCCAATAATAGTCAGTTCTCATGATACAAACAGATTCATTGTCTTGCTTTTCACAGCTCGTAAATACTCTGGTCAAGAAGAAGAGAGTCAGGCTTCACAGTCCGTCGCTGCTATCGTCATGATGGTGTTCCAGCATTCTAGCAACCCAGGTATCTAAATAAATTTATCTTACTACTATTCGTTTTATGTTTGACATCTTTATAATTTAAAATGACTACAAATCGAGCACAAAAAAGCTTGTAATAAGCTGGCATTGAAATACGTCTGCTCGCAGAGGACTGTGCATTTAAAAGTGAGGAAATAGAATCGAATATATCTTCTTATATCTATAATATAAAAATGAATCGCTAAATGTGTTGGTAAGCTCATAACTCAAGAACGCCTGGACCAATTTGGCCAATTCTTATTTTTATATTCGTCGAAGCTCAAGGATGGTTTTTACGGCGGAAAAATACCAAATAATTGCCTGAAAAACCTTAAAAACAGTCCTTTTCTTTATCCCATACAATCGTTTTCTAACTAACACGTACAGTCAATTTGAGCTTTATTGCTAATGTATAAAGTTCACTGTTGTCTAAGCAATGTAGGTCTAATAGATAGGAACAAAAAACTGTCATATTAAAAATCTTTTTGACAGTACGAAGTCTGTCGGGTCCGCTAGTATGTATATATATTTTAATACTGAATGCTTTATTTAAAGTTCACATTTGTCTATGTCAATTAATAGTCAATATTTGCTGATTGTGGCCCAAAATAAAGTTGGTCTCTCACGCCACGCTATGCCTGCATCTCTGGCCTCGCAAAACGTCACTAACTGGATGACTTCTGTGAGTGAATTTCGTATCAGTAAAATCTTTTTATAAAAACCGTTTTTAACATTATTGTGTTGGCGTTTGTCCCTTTCGCTTTTCCCTTTTATATCTTGAACCAAACGGTATGAAAAGAATAATAGTTACAAGAGTTGCCACCGTAGCATGGTACGCGCTTTGCCTTTTTTATCGAGCAAAAAACTTTGGCTATTTCATTTTTATTATGACGTAAAAAAAGGACAGCGATAGTTTTCCGCGCCATAAGAATGGCTCGTGCCATACCTACTACGGGAGCAGATTAAAACTTTGTTATTCTTCGCAGCCCATCACTGCCAGCTCCTAGAATGTCTTATGTCTATGAAGCAGACAGTAGTGAAAGACATACTATGCGTGATCGCGTACGGCACTTGGGGCGCTAGAGTGTCGGCGGCGAAACTGCTCTTCTATTACTGGCCTCCATTCGACGCTAAACTGTTCGATAGAAAGGGACTGCTCTGCAAGTTTTCCAGTAAGTATCTGTGTATCTTTCTTATACTGTTGCTGTTTATTTGCTATCTCTTTCTTTACTGACTAGTTTTTTTTTTATATTCCGTCCTTAATTACTCTGTCCGCCGTACAATGCTTCACGACAGTACGTGTTTCGCCAGTTAGCAGAAATTTATATTTATTGACTGTGTGCTTTGTTCCAATATATTAAGATCCATTTTTAATCTCTCTCTCATCTATGAACCAGTATATAGTTAAATAAAACTTGAACATATGCATACATATGTTCACGTCTATATCCCTTGTGGGGTAGACATAGCCAACAGTCTTGAAAAGTCTGAATGGCCACATTCAGCTATTTGGCTTAATGATAGAATTGAGATTCAAACAGTGAACCTGTCACTCCTGTCACTATTTGAACCCTAAGCTACCCATCGCCTAAAAAAAGAATCCCAAGTTTGTAAGGGATAGGTCCTTTATGATATCCATGGGAAAGAGATGGAGTGGTCCTATTCTTTTTTGTATTGGTGCCGGGAACCACACGGCACGGCATATATAGTTGAACGAAGGTGTAAATGTATTATTCGTTTTCAGACGACCTCGTGCCGTTCCTATGCCAACGAGACATGTGCCCCAACGCGGGCTCGGCCGAAGCTGCCAAAGTGTGCTACGACCACTGCATCAGCGTTACCTTCGCTTCGGACAGCCCCCCACCTCTGTATCTTTGTATAGAGTGTGCCAACGAGATTCATAGGTGCTTGTCGATATATCGAGTCATTATCTTATATATAAAATTCTCGTGTCACAATGTTTGTCTCCGTACTCCTCCGAAACGGCTTTACCGATTTAAAACAAATTTTGCATGCATATTCAGTAGGTCTGAGAATCGGCTAACATCTATTTTTCATACCCCTAAGTGTTAAGGGTTGTCCACCCTTAACATTTTTTTTAATTACTTAAGAGATATTTATATGGCAAAACAACGTTTGCCGGGACAGCTAGTATATGTATAAAGACTCGATATGTGAATATGAAAATGAACGAAAAGGAGGTAGACATAACAAAGTTTTTTTTTTGCAGAGAGCATCCAAATCAAAGGTTCTTCGACATATTACATCCTCAGCAGCAAGTGTCTATGGTTTGCGAGAACAAGGTATGAAACAATTTTACAAATTTTATACTAAAGTAATTGCACATATATCCAGCATTGTAAAAAGCATACTTAAAGCTATTAAAAATCCATAATAAAGCCAATTACAATTTTTAACAGCCGTTATCGACATTTATAGGGACTTTTTTTTTAAATGTATTCAATTCATTGTGCAATCGTCCACGATTCAGATTTAAGATCTAGATTTGTAAATTAACGTCAGGTGAAAATGCTGTAGTGTAGTTTGTTCCGCCGCTTCTTCTACACATGCGCATTGGATGCGGATGTATATATAATTAGTACTTTAATGTCTATAAGCGATACCTCGTATCCTATTTTGAAAATAAATCTTATTTCTAAATCTTTCAGAACTGTCGTTCTTCAGACAAGGCTGCGTATTCAATCTGTTTCTCCAATGAGTGCGCCAGTTACAACGGAAACCATCCTATCAGGTAAGTGAATTTGATATCGGTATTTATTTATTTAATTAGCTTCAAAAAAAAAATAACTACTACAATAAACCATTTAATGGAAGAAAACAAAAAAATATTTGAAAAAGGAACAAACGCAATTAGTTAGCTAACAATATTTATAACTTGATTTAATCAAACGTTGTTTTGCCATATAAATAATTTTTATGTAATTTGTAGTTAAAAAAAATGTTAAGGGTGGACAACCATTATCAGTAAGGCTGTTGGCCGATTTTCAGACCTACTCAATATGGTAAAGGTATACCTACAAAATTTCATGGGAATCGGTCAAGCCGTTTCGGAGGAGTACGGGAACGAACATTATGACACGAGAATTTAATATATCAGATTATGAAACATTTATACATAATAACGGTCACAACTTTTGGTTTCACAACATTGGTTGACGTCAAATAAATTACTTCTACTACTTAAAGCGTCAGCGCAGAAGGAGTGGTTACTGTCAGCCTATTAACATGTTGTTTCCAACTAGATACTGCCAGCAATGTCACGGCAACCGGCACAACAGCCGGCGCGGCGGCGACCACGTGGTGCACACGCGCCTGCCGCTCGCCTGGCAGATGGACAGCGACATGCAGACCAACCTCGTCGAAGCTATCATCAGGTTGGTGAACCTTTAAAACCGTAGTTTGTACCAATTGCCTGGAAATGAAGACCAAAATCGTGGAAGCCATCATCAGGTCGATAAAGCGGTCGGTAAAACAGCAAACACGTAAGGTCGATTAACGTTTAGCAAGCGTATTCAAAGCGGAGCGGCCAAACCCGTCGCATGTGGTGGAGGTCATAATCAGGTGAGTGTACCACGTGGTGCACACGCGCCTGCTGCTCGCCTGGATGTATGTACCACTCGCCTGATCGTGGAAGCCATCATCAGGTCGATAAAACGGTCGGTAAAACAGCCGACGTTGCGGCCGCGCCGCGAATTCCTATTGTAGACGATGGGCTAGTAACCACTCACTATTTGAATCTCAATTGTATCATTAAGCCAAACAGCTAAACGTGGCCTATCAGTTTTTTCAAGACTCTTGGCTCTGTCTTCGTCGCAAGGGGTATAAACGAGATTATATGTATGTATGTTAAACAGTGGTCATAGATGTACCTCAGGCTCCGGTAAAGAGCTAAGGTAAAAACGCAGAGAATGATTATGTACCAGCGTAGTTAGCGATGTGTTAAACGGATGTATATGCTTTCGTTAGGGGTCCCCAAATTTTAGAGCAAAGAAAAAAATAAATTAATTGATATGTTAAAAGACGTGAACAAATGCCTGCGAAGCCCTTTTTTCTGAATTAAATATTGATTTTGATTTTTAAAAGATCATATTTCTTACAGTCTCCTGAAAGAAGCCAAGCCGATCAACATGGAGGATCCTGACAGTGCGTCGGAGCAGTTGAAGCCGCCGCTCACTGTCAACTTGCCAGACCCCATCTCGGTTGAAGATCGTCAACTATTGGGCAGGTGAGAAATTATTGCTATTTCTTCTTTTTCCTACTGGCGTAAATGTTCCTTATTTTTTTTTATATTTAAATTTCATTTAAGTCAATTAATCATAACAATGTATTCCCTCGTCCACATTTCTATTCTAAGTTTGTTGAAGAAAATGCTGTAGTGCAGTTTCTTACCGCTTCTTTTGCAATGACGCTTTGAAAGCAGCAGTAAACTTGGTTGTAAGTAATTTATTTGACGTCAACCAATCATGTAAAACCAAAAGATATGGCAATTATTAAGTGATATGAAGTGTCCTATAATAATGAATGAAATTTGAATTTGAGTTAACTCTGGAGCCCGGGGTATTCTTTAACCATGATTAAGTTAAAATAAGTAAGTCAGGTTTTTACACAAAGCGACTTCCATCTGACCCACCTTTGCAAGGTATTAAAGAACAGAACATAACGGTCTTCAAAATGGACACCCTCTCCAAAAGCGAGCTGGTACTTCGACCAAACAAATCGACCACTGGCAAGAGAAGATGCACCAGCTGAAGAAAGTCTTCTAGAATTGGTCGCCTACTCGCCACAAGGGCTTTCTATTCTTTTCTCATTATTTCATTTCTGTGAACTGGGTCTCACGTTTCTCTGACATTGATTAGAATAAAATAAAATAGATTTATTTTCAAAATTGGATACATGGTATCACTTAATGACGTCACATCACTTAAATTTAAATCTTTCCAAAGAGCATGTGTATAAGAAGCGGCGGAACAAACTACACTGCAGCATTGTACGTGAAATCATTTGTATGTTTTCACATCACTTAAATCTAATTATATCTTTCCAAAGCGCACGTGTATAAGAAGCGGCGGAACAAACTACACTGCAGCATTGTACGTGAAATCGTTTGTAAACATTGTAGATACGGCGTTTGGCTGATGGTGGGTCTGTGCACGCCGAACCCCGACACTCCGGACGAAGTGCTCGGGCGGCTGCTCTCTGTGCTGTTCCATTGGTTCCATGTCACCTCCTTCTCTTATACAGGTAATGTTACATTGATGATTGTGACATCAACTTGGTGTTATATTAGATAAAACGATCGATTCATCGATTGAAAATCGATTGGTTTTCTTTCACTCTAGTTCGGATTTTTTCACAGACTTTGAAGAGAGCTAGACTTTTAATACTACATACATATAATCACGTCTATATCCTCTACGGAGCAGAAGTGCCAGCAGTATTGAAAAGACTTATAGGCCACGTTCAGCTATTACTATTATTTCTATTACTAAATAGTATTATTTCTAATAATATTATTTGTGCCGTGTGGTTCCCGGCACCAATACAAAAAAGAAAAGGACCACTCCATCTTTTTCCCATGGATGTCGTAAAAGGCGACTATGGGATAGGCTTACAAACTTGGGATTCTTTTTTAGGCGATGGGTTAGCAACCTGTCACTATTTGAATCTCAATTCTATCATTAAGCTAAATAGCTGAACGTGGCTATTTAGTATATTCAAGACTGTTGGCTCTGTCTACCCGCAAGTGATATAGACGTGACCATATGCATGAATGTATGTATATATTATTTCTAATAACGTCAGAGCTATCAGTAATACATTAAATAATCTTATAATACTCGTTTACTAGGAGAAACCGCCACGATGGTGGAGAAGTTGAAATGCGAGCACGTTTGCGGCTGGCTGCGATCGATCGCACAGTCGCACCGCATGGTGCTCGTGTCGTGTCTGATGCCGCACCCCCCGCATTACACCAGACAGGTAAACATTATATATATATATATATATATATATATATATATATATATATATACACTTTGCATTACACCAGACAGGTTAAATTACATACATACATACATATTGTCACGTCTATATCCCTTGCGGGGTAGACAGAGCCAACAGTCTTGAAAAGACTGATAGGCCACGTTCAGCTGTTCGGTTTAATGATAGAATTGAGATTCAAATAGTGACGGTTTGCTAGCCCATCGCCTAAAAAAAGAATCCCAATTTTTAAGCCTATCCCTTAGTCGCCTTTTACGACATCCATGGGGACGAGATGGAGTGGTCCTATTCTTTTTTATTGGTGCCGGGAACCACACGGCAGACAGGTTAAACTTACATAATATTTATTGATATACTTTATTGCTTGTTTTTACTACTTTTAATGTACGATAAACAACAAAATACATTAAAGAAATTTTACTTTTATATTTTCACTAGCTGTACCCGCGACTTCGTATCCGTGGAATCGTTATTTTGGGCATCATTGACGCCCTCAAGGAGGAATAATTTTTCCCGGTTTTTTTTTTACATTTTACATTATTTCTTCGCTCCTAATAGTTGCAGTGTGTTGATAAATAGCCTAAAGGCTTCCTCGATAAATGGTCTATTAAACACATTTTTTTTTTCAATTCGAACCAGTAGTTCCTGAGATTAGCGCGTTCAAACAAACAGTCGAACAAATTCTTCAGCTTTATAATATTAGTATAGATATAAAAATTGACTGATTTTATCGCACAATAAACTATGCCTGTCCCAATTCGCATTGTAATAAAAATCCCGGATTGTTAGTGTATTCAAAATAGTACATATATAGATACATCAAGCCTTTACCCCTTACGGGGTAGATAGAGCCAACAGTGTTGAAAAGCTGTATGGCAAAATTATGAAAAAAATAAATAAACTAGTTTTATCAAATAACGTTACATTATTTTTATCAGGCCGGTCACTGGGACAACTTGGCTTCCAAAGCGCATCACCTCAAAGATGGACTCAATAGGTAATTTATATTAATTAAGTAATAATGTTTACATTTAAATGTATATTGTCTAGTTTAAAGCCACGCCGTGCCGTGTGGTTCCCGGCACCAATACAAAAAAGAATAGGAGCACTCCTCTCTCCCATGTATGTCGTAAAAGGCGACTAAGGGGTAGGCCTATAAACTTGGGATTCTTCTTTTAGGCGATGGGCTAGCGACCTGTCACTATTTGAATCTCAATTCTATCTTATAGACAAATAGCTGAACGTGGCCTATCAGTCTTTTCAAGACTGTTGGCTCTGTCTATCCGCAAGGGATATAGACGTGATTATATGTATGTATGTATGTATGTTAAAGCCACGCGATTCATATATAATCATTGGCACATGTCCGAGGTGGGATTTGAACCTGTGTCTTTTAACCAGACTCCTTTCTGACGGCCTCTGTGGCGCAGCGGTAGTGCGCTTGTCTATGTCACCGGAGGTCCCGGGTTCGAATCCCGGCCAGGGCATGATGAGAAACGAACTTTCTCTGATTGGCCTGGGTCTTGGATGTTTATCTTTATACGTATTTATTATAAAATATAGTATCGTTGAGTTAGTATCTCGTAACACAAGTTTCGAACTTACTTCGAGGCTAACTCAATCTGTGTAATTTGTCCCAAATATATTTATATTTATATGTTTACTCGACCATCGACGCTCCGAATATTTTGTGCTATCCTGTATTATTCACTTTGCAATTCCTAGACTTGAATTGTGAATACATAGTGCAGGTATATTAAGATTTCGTCTAACACTTGTTTGCGACCATTTGCTTGCAAGATCAAACGGAATCACAAAATATATATAATACCTATATGCCTCATGTTGTTAGTTTTATAACTATGATTTATTATTTTGTAAAAGCTTATTTTATTATATTACCAATATATTTTTTCATTATTTCAATTCTATCATTAAAGTTTTTCAATTATGAATAATAATATAACCAAATCATCATATGATTTAGTGTGAGTGAAAGAATTAATTTTATTTCAGGTTATACTGCTTGATACCGTACGGTATAATAACCCAATCCATATGGGACTATATCATGCCGGCGTGGATGGAAGCCATCTGTACTGATGTGCCGGAAAAAGTAAGTATTTTTATAGTAAGATGATGTAAGATACATAAAATACAGAACCCTAAGTGTATAAGCATATCCCTTAGTCACCTTTTACGACATCTATACTTCTATACTGATATTATAAAGCTGAAGAGTTTATTTGTTTGAACGCGCTAATCTCAGGAAATACTAGTTTGAATTGAAAATTATTTGTCTGTTGAATAGACCATTTTTCGAGGAAGGCTTTAGGTTAGGAACTATTAGAAGCGAAGAAATAATGAAGAATGTGAAAAAAAAACGGAAAAATTATTCATCCTTGAGGGCTTCAATGATGCCCAAAATAACTATTGCATGCGGACAAAGTCGCGGGCACAGGACATATCTTATATATAAAATTCTCGTGTCACAATGTTTGTCTCCGTACTCAGTCCTCCGAAACGGCTTTACCGATTTTAATCAAATTTTGCATGCATATTCAGTAGGTATTTTTCATACCCCTAAGTGTTAAGGGTTGTCCACACTTAACATATTTAAAAAAATATTTATATGGCAAAACAACGTTTGCCGGGACAGCTAGTATATATACATTCAGTCAGAAAAGTATCGGGAATGGATTATTTATTTATGGTTCCAAATTCAAATTTTTGTTTTTTTTGTTGTTGTTAGATTGGCACAACTGTTTTCCATTTTGGCGCGGAGTTTGAGTTGCATTTGTTGTTTACATTAAATACAGTGCTATTTTTAGTTATATCATATCTAGTGTGTATTGCTAATTTCATAATGGATAAAAACATCGAACAAAGGGTTTGTCTTAAATTTTGCATTGCCAATGGAATATCGTGTTCGGAGTCACTGAAAATGTTACAGAAGGCTTACGGTGAATCGACTTTATCAAAAACTCGTGCTTATGAGTGGTACAAAGCGTTCAAAAGCGGTCGAGATGTGATGGAAGATTTGCCTCGCTCTGGTAGGCCATCAACGTCTGCAACTGAAGTTAACATCGCAAAAGTGAAGGAAATAGTGACTGAAAATCCTCATTCAACTTTGAGAGAGATAGCCACCGAACTTTCTGTATCTCACGAGTCGATCCGTACCATTTTAACTAATAATTTGGGTATGAAACATGTTGCCGCTCGGCTAGTCCCAAAAGACCTGAATTTTTTTCAAAAACTCAATCGCATTAGAGTCGCTGAGGACATGCTAGAACGAGTCAATTCCGACCCAACATTCATGAAACGCATTGTTACTGGTGACGAGACGTGGGTTTACGAGTTTGACATGCAAACTAGTCAACAAGCTTCGGAGTGGCGCCTTCCAACTGAACCGAAACCGAAAAAACCACGCCAAAGTCGTTCAAAATTCAAAGTCATGTTGACTGTTTTCTTTGACTATCGCGGTGTTGTGCACTCGGAATTCTAGCCGGAAGGTCAAACGGTAAATAAGGAATATTATTTGAGTGTTATGCGGCGTTTAAGAGAGCAAATCCGACGAAAAAGGCCAGATTTGTGGAAAGAAAATTCTTGGATTTTGCACCATGATAATGCACCTTCGCACAAGGCCATCATTGTGAACGAATTTTTAACCAAACACTCAACAAATACCATCGAGCAACCACCATATTCACCAGATATGGCTCCAGCCGACTTTTTTCTTTTTCCTAAACTCAAATTACCACTTCGTGGCACCCGTTTTCAATCGGTAGAAGACATAAAAGAGAATTCGCGGCGAGAACTGACCTCAATTCCGGAAACAGCGTTTAAAAAATGTTTTGATGATTGGATTATTCGTTGGCGTAAGTGTATCGTTTCTAAAGGAGCATATTTTGAAGGTGATAAAATAAATTTGGATGAATAACAAACAGTTTGTGTATTATTGATCTTTTCCTGCTACTTTCTTGACAGAGTAGTATATATATATATATCATTATCAACAGGAGCTGATGGAGCTGAAAGTGCCGCTGGCGAAGATTCTGGAGCCGGACGGCAGCATGGTGGGCGTGGACGAGCGCCAGCTGTACAGGTTCGCGGCGCTGCAGGTGGCCGCCAGCCCGCGGCCCGCCGCCGTGCTGCCCGTGCTGCACTGGTTCCAGGTCTTTATTTGTTTATTTATTTGGAAGATAATCAACCGTTAACAAAAAAATAGCGTCACATCTCGTATGAAACAAATGGTCAATTTATAGGTCCTCACTGTTGTAAAACCGTGCCGTGTGGTTGCCGGCACCAATTAAAAAATATATATTTTATAGCACCATTCCTTCTCTTTCCCATGGATGTCGTAAAAGGCGACTAACGGATAGGCTTATAAATTTGGGATTCTTCTTTTGGGCGATGGGCTAGCAACCTATCACTATTTGAATCTCAAAATTTATCGTTAAGCTAAATAGTTAATGTGCCATTCAGTCTTTTCAAGACTGTTGGCTCTGTCCACCCCGCAAGGGATATAGACGTGACCATATGTATGTATGTATGTACACTTTACTACATAAAATAAAATACTTTCTTACATAAAATAAAATACTTTCTTACATAAAATAACCTCTTTCCCGGAGGGGTAGGCAGAGACTACCTCTTTCCACTTGCCACGATCTCTGCATACTTCCTTCGCAGGCATTTTTCATGTTCGATGTGGCAAAAGATGTCCTATGTGTAGATACTACAAACCGACTGTATTATGGTGGGGGTAGCGTAAAAAAATTTAGCTTAGAAATGCGACAAGCGAGGATTCTATAGCCCGTCGGTCTTAAGATGTAATTGTAAGGGCTATGCAGATAGCTTCCTAGATTTGGATAGATTTTCAGATGAAGGTATTATGTTTTTCTAGACGTTTCTCTACCAACGTTTTTCTACCTAAAATTCGCTTTAACGAATGTTATGTTTTTCAGACTATATCAATGTTGGAAGTGAAGATCCCTCTGAACCAGCTGTTCGACTTGTTCAGCAACTGCGTCATCAACCTGCCTGAGAAAGTTATTAAACCGCCAACAGGTAAGTTGAGCCTTATTGAACTCGATTTGTCCTATTATATAGCAAATACCTATCTCGTTTCTTCTATCATATGAGGGTTTTTAAAGTAAGCCTTAATTAAACATAAAATAATAAATAAATGAATATGTGATACTGATAATAAAAATAATTTAATTTATAATTCAAAAAGAGTGAAATAGAAAAGTAAAAAGAAATAATAATTTCACATACTTATAATGAACATCTGGATACAAAAGAGTTTTCAAATCTGTGTCGGCATCTCTACGTCACATGTAATCAGCCAATCACAGACAAGTATCAAGTCGCCACGAACATTATCAAACGTGAACTCCTTTCACAGATCCGACAAAGTCGAAGGAAAAAGACTCCCCATCCTCCGAGAAAGAGACAGAAGATGAAACGAAGCCGCAAAACCTGACATGCTGTATACTGATGCTTGATATACTACTTAAACAGGTCCTATATTTTTATTAGAACATAATTGACATTGGATGATACCTTATGCTAACATAAGGTCTTAAACACTGTCATAAAATCTAAAAACGGAAAACTGAAAGTGACGACATGTTCATAAATGTTAAATATTTTCAAAATGTTAAACTACCCTTCTCTTATTACTCTATCAAGTAGTTTCACATTTTGAAAATTCGAATTTCAAATGTACATTTGATATGTTTAACAAAATTGTAACTTAACTGTCAAGACTAAGCTATAACTTATTGTTAACTGTGTGTTAAAGCCTATAATTTTGTCATTCTCCTGGAAAAGTGTCAAGTTTTTTTTTAAGAAAATACATTTAAACTTGTGCAATCAGTCAATGACATTATCATTTCAAATTAGAGATATAGTATCGCAATAATTCTATAATTCGCAATGTGATTTTTATCCGTTCCATGTTATATGTGTTATTCAGATGGAGTTACAACAACGTCGGATCAACATTCAGACCGTGAGCAGTGAGGCGACGAAACTACTTCGGCTAATGCTCAAATCTAACCAAGTCAATACTGTTGAACACGGTACGTACAATATATGACAAAAAGTGAAATAAATTCCACACTAATATTATTAATGCGTAAATAAGTTTATTTGCTTGGTTGTTTGTTTTTACCTCTTCACGTGTTATCGACTTAATTAATTTTCTTGAAATTCACGTATATATAATTAGAAGTCTGAAGTTCCCGCCGGAAGCGAGAAACCTGTATTCTTTAGGTGGTGGCGCTAAAAAGTCATCTTAATTCTTGTGTAGATGGTGCAAAATTTAAGTGGGTGCAGCTACGGGTAAAGAGAGAGAGATGTTTATACTCGTAACAACAGGATTGAACAAATTCTTCTTGCTTTTATTGGTTTGAAAGTAAATTAAAGATAACAATCCATAAGTGGGGACTATGCATTTGGTAACAGCATTATTAGCTTTTAAATTGTAAAACGCTTTTAACTTAAATTTCAATGACAAATAAAATAGTTCACCTCATTTATCGTCCTTATATACGCTTTAATTTATATTTGGCGCCCAACGTGGGGCAGTTTCAAATTTGATCTAATCTACGAGTATAAGCCGTTGGTCGATTAGGTTAGAATTTAATAATACATTGAATATAAATTACAATATTTTAAAGATTATTTTTTTTGAAATTTCGGATTTCTTTTTTAGCTTGGTGCGCAGCAGAAGGTGCGTGTGGGTACTGTGAAGCTGCGGCGCTTTGGCATCAGCTGTGTGTGTTGCTAGTACGAGCTATCGTGCCTGACACCCACCGCGCTAATAGAGAGGTACTAATTGTTATTGTCAAATCTCTATTATATTTAGTATTGGGATGTATACCTTTATCGTCTTATTTACTGCGGTCTCATCTATTTGATGGCCGTCTTGTTTAAGGTGGCAAATCATTGTACTTTGGGATGGATAGTCTGCCTTTTATTACGTCACCGGTCTGTTTTTGGAATTGTTAGTTACAGTTCTTACTGTTATCTTCTGTTATATACTTACTCTTAGGTAACGCACTCCATGATGTAGTCATATTTACTCTTTGTGATTTACACCATGGTAACAGTTGCTACAAGTATGTATATATTGTTAATAAATAATTCATAATGTGAAAACATTAAAATGTTTCATTAAACATCTTCGATATTAAGTACATTTGAATTATCCGTAAAAGATATTAGATTACAGTAATATAAAATATCTATCATCATAATTAGCAATTTTAGAAGATATGTAAATCATTTTCTCACAATTTTTTTTACGATTTTAAAAAAAAATCTTCTGAATATTTTCATAAGATTTATTTTTTGAAAAATCGTAATTTTTTTTTATTCGAATATTAAAAACAGCCTTCATTGGACGACATGTGGTCGGAAGCGCAGCCGAAGAAAAACCAGCCGGAGGAGGGCGCGCCGCCGGCCGCCGCCGACGCGCTGCTGGCGCTGGCGGGCGGCGCGGGCGCCGAGCGCGGCTCGCTGGGCGGCGTGCTCGTGCACATGCCGCACGTACGTATGGCGGGGGGGAGTGCTGCGGCGGCCGGACGTGTGGGGACCCACTCTTTGTTTTTATTTATATATTTATTATGTACAACAAGAAAAATAAGCAAATAAAACTTAAAGAGAAATTCAGTACAAGGGCACTACTTATTTCTAGAGAAATTTCTTCCAGCAGGCCCACGACACGACGAGTTTTTTTTTAAATGTTGCACGTTAAATGTACAACGGGTGGACTTAATACCTTGTCAAGGCATTCTCTGACAGTCGAACGTTTTGACCAAAGTGAGATGGATTTACGGGTGATGCGATAACTAGAAAAGAAATAATAATATATATATGAATAATAGGTTGCTTTATATGTTTGTTATAAAAGTCGGAATAGAAAAATTTAAACAGTATTAGATAAAGACCCTTTACAGCTTTACATTAGGCTTAACATTCCTTTATGTTTTTTGTATACTTTAATTGATTAGTAAAATAAATGCATAATTTTTTTTTAAAACCTATTAATAAACCACTTACTAACATATAACATTGATATTTTAGTTCAAAAGTTAATAGAAAATAAAACTTATTATAATAATTTACTTTTGGGGCATACTTGTTAATTCTTGATTGATATTTTTTAATATAAATACACGAAAACTATTGTAGTAAAAATAACACGAATATAATCAAATAAAACCTTTCCGTTATAAAGAGTGGGTCCTTAAATTATAAAATGATTTTTCAACCTCGAGTGAAGTAGTTTGCTTCTCACTGATCTTTGTTCGCAATTTCATTTATCATAAGATTTGCCATAACTTGATAAATGTCATCGGTAAAAGTTAAACCCTAAATAATTTAAGAAGCTGTGAAATTTTCATTGAATTGTGAAGAAATTTATAAAATTGCGAACAATATTTCCGAATTTTGATCTTCCTTTCTTAATAGATATGTGAATACTTTTTAAAATATTGAAATGGGTTGGACTCGTGTAATGAAACCATGGAATGCAATAAAAAAAGGCCATTCGTTTTAAGTACGAATTAATCTTGCCGAAACCAACTCAAATATTTCTACTTCCAAATTTTTAATCTGTTAGATCGCTCGAGGTATGAAAATGTTTCCGCCATTTTGAAATACGTCCGCCCGCCCGTTTTGATCCTAATCCTAAGCATTGTTTTGTTTGTTCACTAGTGTTCTCCTTTCCATAAATGTGGGGTACTGGACTTTGTGTTATTATTTAGATTGGTGTTAGGCTAAAATATTAAACAATATTTTATTATATATAAACGTTTTTAACTTTATGAATTTAATGGATAAAATGATTTATTATAAAAATAGTTTAAACGATACAGTTTAATTTAATGTCTGCAAATTTTAATTTTATGTACGTGACGGCTTTCAGCGTCAAGTCTAAGTCATCGTTAAAATATTAACTTAAATCATAGCTTAACTTGGCTTTGTAAACTGTCACGTATGCAGAAAAATAACTAATTTGTCACGAGAGAATTCGAGTCGTGCGGCATTGACCAATCATGTTACGTTACAAAATATTAGTGCGCTGTGATTGGTCCATTACGCACAGCTTCATATCTTATGTGGATTATTTGGGTGTTTGGTGAATTGGGAAGTTAGATTGAGTGTTATATCATTTCGATGTCGTCTCTGAACTAGATCTAGATTATCTGTTGCATGCGTCCAGTACTACACTGTACCTCTAGCGGTGTTCAATATATACAGGGTTATTTTAAAAACACTGGCCAAATTTTCTCATTTTTGGGTCATAAAAATGAGCAGGTTTCCTAAGCAGTTTATATGAAAAATTACAATCGTTTCTTTTCTGCTCTACATACAATGTTACAAAGAATAAAATAATTAAATAAACATATTTATTAAATTGGGTAAATAGAATTAAATAAAAACTATCCAAAAGTAACTTGAGGGGAAGAACCGTACCAATTTGAAAATCAATCCAATCAGCTGATCTTTTTCAAAAGGAATTTAATAAGCATATGTTTTAAATATTTATTTAATTTTAGGTTAACCTTGAAATTTATTTGGGTCTAGCTCAATCTGTGTACATAATTCATGCCTTAAATCTTTCTTCGTTCATTGAAAATTCGGCCAGTGTACATTTAAAATAACCTTGTATAATAGATGTATAGTTTGTTCATTTCATGCAACTGTCACTTATAAGCGACGTCGGGTCGGACGCTCGGTCGGACCCCACCCTGACCAAATCGTCGGCCGACACGCAAGTATGTCTGTCTCTTACCCTTCGCTTTTACATTGTTTTTTTTTTTTGTTATGTGTTTTTGAAGCCAATATTTCATTTGATTATACACATACGTACTTATAATTACGTTTATCTATTGCGGTGTAGACAGAGCCAACAATCTCGCAAAGACTGAAAGGCCACGTTGAGCTGTATGACTTATTCATGGAATTGTGATTTGTTGATACTCACGTGCTCTTTGTTTTTTACAAGTTAGGGAAATATTATTAATAGGTATTTACATACCTACGTATTTTGATAGCTAACTCATTGATCATATGGTAATAGTATAACAAGGCTCTATATTTTCTAACTTCAATTTTTTTTTCACTCTTTTTGCGTGTCACCATTTGCATCCTCAGCTGATTTAAGTCCACGATCATTTAATAAAGTGAACTATTGGCTTTCTGTTGAAGAATTCATTGGTCTTTAAATAAACTGTTAAATAATTTATTTCTTTTGTTTTGTTTGTCATTATTTGTGTTTTTTTTTTATAAGACCAATGTGTTCGAATATTTAAATATATGGTCAGTTAATATTTCTGGATATTAATGGCCGCTGTGTGTTATTGAGAATGATCTGTTTTATTATCTGTAGCATATATTTCTGAACAAATGTTTCATCTCATTAAAACCGTTAAATGTAGTATATTTAAATTATTTGCAAATATGTTAAGGGTGTATCCTGCTACTAAAATGATTCATATTTGTTAGTAAACTTACAACTTTCTGATAAATATTTCAATATATTTGCACTTAATTTGAACAGACTTTGTATGATATTAATTGTTCTCCAATTTGCTAATTTTTGTGCTGCAAATCGTCTCGATGTTAAGCTTTCAGCAGTTTGTTACGTTGCTTTAAATGTCTTTGACACGATACGTTCTAAACTAATATACTGATTTAACTTATTAGTGAAAATAAAGAAATAGATGACTAAGATATATAGCTATCAAAGACCGGCCTTTTTCATGGAGTAAATTCAATTTGCAATTTTACATATAAATAGGTATAAAGTGGCAAAACTCTACTTGTTTGGAATTCCCATGGCAACGAAACGCTGGGCATGAGCTAGTCTTAAAAAAGGTGTAATAAATGCCGAATTCCGATTTTATAAATATTGTTATACGCACTTTTTCTTTTTTGTTTTAGCTTTTTGCAAATAAAGGTTATTGCATGGGCAATGTGCAGTAAAGAACGAAAATATATTGAATAAAATATGAATAGCTTGATATTGCTCTTGCAACAATCTTAAATAAACATCTTTATATTAAATCATCTCGATTGGCCGCCTGTCTCTTAACTATTCTTGTAAAAGGTGACTGCTGAGAAAAGTTTACAGCACTAGTAAATCACGAATTCCCAAAATGAATTTATACCACTCAGTTGACCGTGGGCAACTAACTCGAGACTAGTGGGATTTGATCGAAAATTATGTCCGTCTACTAACCTACTAGTCCCTGAGTTGTCAAACGGTGGGACCAGTCGTTGCCATATCTTTTCACATCATGCAAATGTAACCATATTGAGCTCAATAGGAACTATGAAATATGGAAACCATCTTCATAGCCGAGTTTTATCCCATAGATAATGACAGCCACAGTGGAAACTATAACCGAGCAACTAGACATGGCGGTGACGCTGCCTCCCGCCGACCAACCGCCGCTCGCCACAGCGCACACTGTCACGCTGACTGACACAGATGTCGCCACTGCCACTGCTGATGTAAGTATACTATTGATAATGGTGGATATCTTATAAATAGTGAGAGTAACAGTGGAAACTATAACGAGCAACTGGACATGGCAGTGACGCTGCCTCTCGCCGACCAACCGCCGCTCGCCACAGCGCACACTGTCACGCTGACTGACACAGATGTCGCCACTGCCACTGCTGATGTAAGTATACTATTGATAATGGTGGATATCTTATAAATAGTGAGAGTAACAGTGGAAACTATAACGAGCAACTGGACATGGCAGTGACGCTGCCTCTCGCCGACCAACCGCCGCTCGCCACAGCGCACACTGTCACGCTGACTGACACAGATGTCGCCACTGCCACTGCTGATGTAAGTATACTATTGATAATGGTGGATATCTTATAAATAGTGAGAGTAACAGTGGAAACTATAACGAGCAACTGGACATGGCAGTGACGCTGCCTCTCGCCGACCAACCGCCGCTCGCCACAGCGCACACTGTCACGCTGACTGACACAGATGTCGCCACTGCCACTGCTGATGTAAGTATACTATTGATAATGGTGGATATCTTATAAATAGTGAGAGTAACAGTGGAAACTATAACGAGCAACTGGACATGGCAGTGACGCTGCCTCTCGCCGACCAACCGCCGCTCGCCACAGCGCACACTGTCACGCTGACTGACACAGATGTCGCCACTGCCACTGCTGATGTAAGTATACCAGTACAACTTATTGAGTATTTGGGCGTTCTAAAGACATTTTTTAGCTCACGTCGGCAAGATGTATTCCATACCAGAATATATCACGAGCTGGAAGATCTGATCCAGAAATAAACTATTGAGTAACTAAGTAAGATATCCCATTGATAATGACTACCACAGTGGAAACTAACTGAGCCGCTCGCCACAGCGCACACCGTCACGCTGACTGACATAGATGTCGCCACTGTCACTGCTGATGTAAATGTACATGTATTATGTTTTTATGTCTTGACGTCAACCAAGTTGTTAAAGCATACGACAATTATTAAGCGATATAATAGTATCCTATAATAATGAATAAAAAATTTTGAATTTTGAATTTTTTTGAATTTTATACTATAGTAGCAGAAAGTAAGAAGACAAATATGTGCAGATGTAGAACGTATATGTTTTCGGTATCTTTTTGTAATATATTTATTGTAATGTTTGCGCTATGGGAGAGACCTTGTGATTTATAACAAAGGATTATTATTTGTACCATTAAAATAGAAAATCAGTTTGTTCTTGTAAACTAATACATGAACCATAGACTTAGATAATTCTGCCATTCAAGGATTTCGGTCAAAGACAACATTTTATAATAGAACATAATAACATCTATTAGGTTTCGACGCCAAATCTGCTCGGCGACCACGAAGCGACCGCCGAATCCGTAGAAGAAGACATGACCAACTTCTGGCCGACATCCGCGGGGAAATTCCACTTCTGTATAGACGAGTTGCCCCAAGAGTTGCAGTACATACATCAACTTCTTCAGGTAAAATTTTATATATGCATGTCATCAAAATTATTACAATTATAATATTTATTATAATATCTGGCATTTGATATATTAAGCAGTAACACTCTCTTTTTTTAATCGATTCAACTCAAATTTAATCGATTCAAATCAAGAGTCAACGCAGTTATGCGTCACGTGGCATGTTGTGATCGATTTTGTTCCGATACTGCACTCACACCGACTTAAATAATTCGAATGCGGTATATCCGGCATGGCCATGGAGATGTTACATACATGCATATAATCATGTCTATATCCCTTGGGGGTTGGACAGAGCCAACAGTCTCAAAAAGACTGATAGGTCACGTTCAGCTATTTGGCTTAATGATAGAATTGAGATTTAAATAGAGACTGGTTGCCTAAAAGAAGAATCCCAAGTTTATAAGCCTATCTCTTAGTCGCCTTTTACGACATCCATGGGAACGAGATGGAGTGGTCCTATTCTTTTTTCTAATGATGCCGGGAACAACACGGCACGATGAAACCCTAAAGGGAATTTAGAATTGAATCCATTGAAATTTTTTCAGGAGCTCAAGAGTACTTCCAGGCCAGACGTGCTGTACCACTTGCTCCAGTGTCTACAAGTGTTGGTGTTGAACGCGGACGCGTTGGCCGAACATAGGGGCTTCCTCATTTGGTGCCAGGAGAACCTGCTCATCGACAAGTGAGTATATACATATAGTCACTTTTTTATCCCTTGCGGGGTAGACAGAGCCAACAGATTTGAATAGACTGATAGGACATGTTTCGCTGTTTCGGTTAACCTCAGAATTATATTTCCTATCACCATGTCGTTCTATAATTTTCGTAAAAGGCTATAAAACTACGAACTTACTCCTATTTTATATCATATGACGTTATTTTTACGATAGATTCTAGCATGTAAATACACATTTTGTTTTTCATTAATAAAAATAAAGAAGTATGCAGGTATCTTGGCAAGTGGAAGGATGTGGTCTCTGCCAATCACTCCGGGAAAGAGGCGTGATACCAAATAAAATACCTATGCTTTCTTTATTGCTGGGAATGCAATCATGAAATGAAAATTAGAGAGTGTTCTAATATTTTTTGATAATTTTTTATATAAATAAATTGATAACTTATTTTTATAAATTAGTTTACTTAAGGGCTACCTCTGTAACATAATACAATATTGCTATCTCTTTTCAGCCTTTGGAACGTGTGTAATGCATCTCACTCTCACATCTGCTCAGTTGCGGTACCAGTGTTGCTACACTGTGTCACATTAGCAGGTATATACAATAACTCTCTGTTGTACTAAATTACAAAGCAAATTCATATGTCATTATTAACATAAAAATAAAAAGGTAGATTAAAATTTACTTTAAGATTTCGGCCAACAGTGCATTACTATCTCGAACAAAACAATTAGTTTGAAAAAAATATGCGATTATGCATAGCTAGATCATTAATAGCTTTTATCTTTTATAAGTTCTCTTCAAAGACATTCGTTGTGGAGAATTATTGTAAATTATTGTGTTTATAGGTGGAGCGGACGTGTTCTGCAATTTGATACGAGATCAGTTCCATCATCACGATCACCGCGTGAGATTCACGGCAACGGAGCGAGTCATTATTATTATACGGTTAGTATCTCTATCTCTCTCTTACATTCTGAGATGGTATGAGACAGGGCCAATATCACAAGTATAAGTATAATAAAACTACTAAGTTTAATGATTTTTATGGTCTACAAATATTGGTTACCACAGGACAGACATGTTGCCTAGTGTGGGATTAATTGTCTAATCAATGTTCCATAATCCTACTAATATTATAAATGCGAAAGTTTGTGAGTATGTCAGTATGGATGTTTGTTACTCTTTCACGCAAAAACTACTGAACCGATTACGATGAAATTTGGTATGTAGGTAGCTGAATATTCAGAATAACATATAGGTTACTTTTTATCTTGGAGTTCCCGCGGGATTGATTCCACGCGGACGAAGTCGCGGGCGGCCTCTAGTTTCAATATAATGAAACTTGATGTAAAGTGTGTTGAAAAAAGGCTCATTGCCTTGTATCTAATCCGAACTGAATCGTTGAAACCAGCCAACCAGTGAATTCAAAACTGATTATGTGGAAAACTGATGAAAAGAGTAGAAGCGTACTCCTATCTCCAAATCTTGGGAACTGAGTTAAGTCATCGTTAAGTCTCAAACGTGATGATGCTACGGAACCCTTCGTACGCGAGTCCGACTCGCGCTTGGCCGTTTTTTTTTCGTACATACTTTCCCGGAGGGGTAGGCAGAGACTACCTCTTTCCACTTGCCACGATCTCTGCATACTTCCTTCGCTTCATCCACATTCATAACTCTCTTCATGCAAGCTCGGCGGTTCGGTTTTTTGTGTACCTACATCCAAAACCTTTCAGCTTCATGGACGGGTCGCCAATCAAAACCAGCCTACCTCTACAAACGGCGTTGGCCACCGCCTTCTGCTATCTCATATCGAGCATGGACGATATAAACGTGTACGTCGCCCAGCGAGCCACGCTGTACATTGGCACTATACACGACAACGCGATCGAGGTAAATGTTTATTCACAAGTCTTTTCATATGAGCTTGTAGGTTATGGGCACGTATACACACAATAATCACGTCTATACCCATTAAGGGAAAGACAGAGGCTGAAGTGTGGAAAAGACTGAAAAGCCGCTACTCAATGGAATTGAGATACAAACAGTGACAGGTTTCTATTCCATCGTCTACAATAGGAATCCCAAGTCAATAAGCCTATCTCTTAGTCATCTTTTACAGCATCCATGGGAAAGATATTTAGTGGTTGGACTGGAATGACTCACTATTTGAATCTCAATTCTATCATTGTAATAGATGAACGTGACTACTACTGTCTACCCCGCAAGGGATAAAGATGTGATTATATGTATGTATGTATTCTATCATTAAGTCATGCATCTAAACGTGGCCTTCCAGTCTTTTCGAGTTTGTAGGCTCTTTATGTCTAAGTAATATATGTATGTATGTACACGTGACTATATGTATATATTGAAATCTCGTTTACTTTCCCCCCAGTTACTTCTCTACTGCCTAGAAACCCAATTCGACCTGGTCATAGTGGACCGGCCAATGGTACTGCAATCGATCTACCAACTGCACAACACACTCAGCGACCGCAAGATTCTGACGTGGGACTTCTTCCTGAACAGATTCGAAGCTCTGTTCTTGGAAGCGCAGATCAATTCTAATAAAGCTATAGATTTTTCAAATTTGAGAGGTATGTCTATGTGAAGAAGGTTGAAGCTTACATGAATGTAGCCGTTGTGTATATATGTACATTTATTAATGAATAATTTGTGTTGGTAATTGATCCCCTCCGGGAAAGAGGCGTGATTTTATGTATGTATGTAATATGCTTTATTAAAAAGACAATTGAATTGAACACGGATTGAGATATACCCAAATTGAGTTCAAAATTAATTAATAAAATTTTTATAATATACTGCTTTCTTTTATTAAAGAGCTTTTTATTTTACTCAGATATTAATATATTTTATTTTCTTTCATTTTTGACAGGTTTAATTTTCGTTCGATTTGGTGTTATTTTTTAGTTGGTAAGTGATTTTTTATCATTTTGGTTATATATTTTCTTTTTGCTTTATTTTATCTTATTATATTTTATTATAAATTATATATTAAGATTATTAATAAAATAAAAAAAGTACCTAATAGTATGCAAAGTCTCCGAATTAAATGGTCGTGACATAAAGACAACCATGACGATGTAAGTGCGTGTACTTAAAAAGAAAACAAAAGGAGATTATATCTTTGTTTGACATTAAAGTTGCTATATTGTGTTAGTAAAAGTAAAAAGAATTTATTCATAAAACACAATAACAAAAAAAGATGCATATGTACAAAAGTAGACAGGTGGTATGGTGTTCCCGAAAGGGTACCCCTCAGCATAATGCTGGCTGTAAACAATATGATTAATTGAAACGAGTGTTCACATTTTCCCCAACAATAAATTGTTTCATACGTCTATCCACTACTAAATCAAGCATTTTGTCACAAAAACAGAGTTGGTTAGCAGCGAGACGAGTTCAGAATGGTTCCTGTATAAAGTGCGGCGCGCGCACGAGGCGCTCAGCGTTTCCGCTCGTGACGCCAACGTCAACACACTAAGTGCCTCGTTTGGCACAAAATGGCCGTACAAGAGGACCATTTCGGCCCCGGCCACTATGCCGCCGCATCCAGACACCAGACATGGTAAGTAATTATTCTTCTTCTCCTTCTTACTCTTGACTTTAGTCCCTGTTACTTCCTCATCATTCTGGAGGCGAGCTCAGGGTATGCTTTTGACCATAGACACAGCTTTGGAATGTCGCCCATTAGGTGGCCGACCTTATTAACAATTATCTATTATAAAAGCCATTTTAATGCCTTTTATGGAAATAACAACAAGCTGTAAGGCTTAAAGATGGAATTGAGATTCAAATAGTGACGGGTTACTAGCCCATCGGCTAAAAGAAGAATCCCAAGTTTATTACTACATCTATGAGAAACATATCGAATAGTCCTATTCTTAAGTGCCTGGAACCACACATGGGTAGGCTTATAAACTTTGGATTCTTCTTTTAGGCGACGGGCTAGCAACTTGTCACTATTTGAATCTCAATTCTATCTTAAAGCCAAATAGCTGATCGTGGCCTATCAGTCTTTACAAGACAGTAGGCTCTGTCTACACCACAAGGCATATAGACGTGATTTTATATATGTATGTATGTATGTAACCACACACATGGCAACATCAAGAGCCACTTAATACGATATTGTAATCACACGTGTCCCCTTCTTTTCAGAACGTGAAAAGGTGTACTCGCGCCAGTACTCGGCGCCTCTGCTGAAACGGAAAACCTCGCGCTTCGGCCTGGGGCAGCTGCTGACGACCACGCCGCAGTCTCTCGGGCCCACGCCCCGATCTAATAACACTCACGGTAAGACAAATACACATATATCTAAGTGCTAATTTCCTAACTTGTTTGTTTGTATGTAATCACTACATAGTATAAAACAAAGTCGCTATTTTAGTCTGTTTGTCTGTATGCTTAAATCTTTAAAATTACGCAACGGATTTTGATGCGGTTTTTTGTAACAGGTAGAGTGATTCAAGAGGAAGGTTTTTATGTATAATGTTTCACCCGTGCGAAGCCGGGGCGGGTCGCTAGTAAAATCTAATATATCTAAAATCTAAATAAATTGAATTTGAATATCTTTATTGCGCAGTAAATGTACGCAGTTACAAGAAATAATACAAAGTTATAAAAGAAATAAATCACTTGTAATGTCGGACTTATAACATGAAGGGATATTTCCAGTCAACCGGCTAACAATAAAGGAACTAGATAATGAAGTAAAAAAAAAACTTGAATTCATATCTAAGTTTTAAATTTATTATCAATTAACGCCAACGATAGTTAACGTGAACACGGTCGAAATGTCAGGATAAAACGGTATGTTCGCATTAATTCCCGTTTGCATACATTGATAATCTTACAACGCGAAAGTTTTAAAGTATTATAAATGTATTATGCAATGCAATCTTTTGAGCTTTAAATGTAAAAGTTGTCAAAAATGTTTCTCAAGGAATGTAAAGACTAGACGATCAATTTACATTTTATACAGATGAGTGAATTTCCATCCATACATCCATAAAATACCGTCTATATCTCTGTTGGGGAATACAAAGCCAGCAGTCATTAAAGACTGGAAGGACACGTTCAGTTGTTAGGTTTAATGATAGAATTGAGATTCAAATAGTGACATGTTGCTAGCCCATCGCCTAATAGAAGAATCCCAAGTTTATAAGTCTTTCCTATCATGGGTGAATTTGCCTAAGTATTACATCTTTACATCAAATAAAGAACCTTTTGTTTTGTTTCAGACGGCTTCCATTCCCTATCTGGACGGTCTACCGAAGACACCCTCACCACGGTGTTGCCGAAAGCGGTGGATCTCGAGGAAGCTGATCGAGAAACCACCAATCTGCTTGTATTTCTTCTCATGCAGTTTTTGTCCAGGTAAATAATGAACGAGAATACTAGTTATCATGTGACTGCATTTTCCTATTGCGGCTGAATGGGCCGAGGGTCTGGTGGGGCAGTCAGAATAAAACACCAGATTTTCGGATGTTCAAGGCGTCGTCTTAGTCCAATCGATTGTTCTTTTTTTCATCAATATGTCAGTCAGTTTTGTTCATCTAAAGTGTCAAGTCGAAGTGTCTGTCTGTCCATGGAGGTTGAACGGCCGCAACAGCGGCAAATTTAAATGTATGTGACTATGCAATGTGTATATGTATTTTTTTGTAGCATTTTCATAAACTAAGGCGTCTAAGGGTTAGCCTTACAAACTTGGGATTCTTTTAGAGGACGGGCTAGCAACCTTCCACTATTTGAATGTCAATTTTATCGTAAAGCCAAAACAGCTGAATGTGGCCCTATAAATATTTTTAAGAGTGTTCGCACTGTCTACCCCGCAAGAGTAATAGACGTGACTATATGTATGTATGTTTATAAACTGCTTTATGATATTGATGCTCATTGCCATTTTTAACATTTTTTGTAGCTGTTTATATTTTAAAGATACCATTACATTTGGCTGTTAGTTATTCAAATAAATAAAAAACTTTTTTTTTTCTAATTTTATAGATCTGATCAAGCACATCCTACTGAAGACAAAGCGACTGCCAAAAGTCAAGAACTGGTCCTCAAGCATTTGTTCCTCCTACTGGGTTACAACTGTGTGGAGAAGTACTTCCACATAGCGCCTTATACCCTCAGGTAGGTGTACATAATATTCTTCACAGATCCAATTCGGGTTAGGTTCCCCATCTAGAATAGAGTAGATTTATTTTCAAAATTGGATACAAGGTATCACTTATTGACGTCACATCACTTAAATATAATTATAACTCCTACCGCTTTCGAAGCGCATGTGTGCATTTCAATTTTACAGAAGAAAGTTTATTTTACTTCCTAAACTGTGCAGTTCTCGGTGCACCTGGTAGGTACTGTTGCTTACTCTAATCACCTGTCAATTTTTTTTTATAATCATGAATATAATAAATAGATGATATTAAATTTTGAAGCTTACAGCAGGAAGTTTTTTTATCCTATGTATTTTACATTTTAGGAAATAAAAGTGTTGATGACGTGCAGGGCAGATGCCTGCCAGGTCATGATTTTCGGCCTTGGTGTCCTATGAATCATCGCTCTACAAATTTCTAGCCTTACAGGAAGACCGTTAGTCGGAGGGTTCACTAGCTCTTAGACTATTAATGATTTAAGAGGCGACTGTCTAAATTGCTCGAGGTTTCTTATAGTTTTAATCGCGAATTTGTATGTGATTTAATCAGCGCCACCTAGTGGTAACGCGTTGGCACTAATGCCATTTATTAACAAGTTCCATACAAATTCACATTTACTTCACGTTTTATCGAATAAAACTCGCATTTAACTCTATTCGTGAAATCCAAGTATGTCAAGACATGCTCCGTTATTGGACAATGTGTACATTGTTTCAGGCAATCTTCAATTTTCAACGCGTTCATGGCGAATTTGCCCCAAGTTTTGGACCAGAACCATGTGATGGGCGCTAGTATTGCTGAACCCACGCTTGCACTCTTACAAGTGAGTTATGAACGAATGAATGAATAACTCTTTATTGCCTACAAAAAAGACCAATTTTGTAGATATAGCAAATACTTAGATGTAGTACAACGATGTACTTTCCACGTATATTTATGGTACCTGATACTATTTTTATTTTTAAAAGAACTTTATTGTTGTTGAAAGGTTTTTATTGTCATACTTAGTATGCCAACTTTACTTACTTACGACTTGGAAATAAAAATGTTATAATTTGACGACACTAATGTGTCCTCCTAATTTGATATTTTATGTATGTATATGCATTTATAATGTATTTTTTTTTTCGTAATGTATTTTGCAGTATGCATGTGCACTTTATCGCACCACCAACTTAAAGTTTTTGTGTTTGGTCAACTGGTTGACTGGTAGACAATGCCAAACGGGATTAAATCCGCCTATTGTACATTTTGCAATAAAGTTTTAAATAAAGAATGTGGTTGTGAATTGTCACCGCAGTACTGCAGCGGGCCGCCTAGCGGGTCTGCGCACGCGCTGACGGCTGGCGCGCACTCGCTGGCGGCGCTGGAGCCGCACGTGCGCCGCCACTGGCTGGCCGCGCTGCTCGTGCTGCTCTACAAGGTAGCGGGCTGCCGGGTGGTTGCCGACACTTTACAATAAGACTGCTTAATATCTTTACTATAAATGTCGATTGGGACACTCCATATTTTTTTCTATACTAGATATCGCAAAAAGCGATTTAGGGAATGACTAATAGAGTTGGAATTCTGCTTGAAGGCGGTGGGATAGAAACCTGTCAATATTTGAAGATAAATTCTATCATCAAGCCATACAGCTGAACGTAACTTATCAAGACTTTTTCTTACCGCATTCGACACAGCCTCTAACAAAAACATTTATCAACAATCTCATAAGCAAATACCTAGTTTATTATAATTTCATTTCAGTATCACTACGGCAGTGGCACCATCTGCAGTCAAGTTCAGACACTAGTCCGTATTGTACTGAACACGGTGGAAGCACAATATCATCAATGTAAACGAATACCGCCCATGATTGTTATGCCGCAAGCCAGAGCCAGGGGTAAGTTGATGTGGAATGCATTTAATTTTGATACTGTAAGTGCAGGTAAAGACATTCATTCATATAATCACGTCTACATCCTTTTAGGGGTTGGCATAGCCAGACGTCTTGTAAAACAGATGGGGGTAGGTTCAGTTGTTTGGCTTAATGATAGAATTGAGATTCAAATATTGACATGTTGCCAGCCCATTGCCTACAAGGGGAATCTCAAGGGAGTGGATCTTATTATTTTATACATCGGTGTCGGTAACCACACAATACATACTCCCTATATATTTTTTATTTTTTGAGAAATTGAACTGATTGAATTAGCATCGAAGTAAGTTCGAGGCTCGTGTTACGAGGTACTAACTAAACGATACTATATTTTATAATAAATACATCCAAGACCCATGTCAATCAGAAAAAGTTCTTCTCTCATCATGCCCTGGCCGGGATTCGAATCCGGGACCTCCGGTGTCACAGACAAGCGTACTACCGCTGCGCCACAGAGGCCGTCAAATCCATCCATAATCCATAGATCACTACATAGTATAAAACAAAGTCGCTATTTTAGTCTGTTTGTCTGTATGCTTAAATCTTTAAAATTACGCAACCGATTTTGATGCGGTTTTTTTGTAACAGGTAGAGTGATTCAAGAGGAAGGTTTTTATGTATAATGACATTTATAATTTTGCACCCGTGCGAAGCCGGGGCGGGTCGCTAGTATTTTATAAATGTAAAAGTAAGTTTAGTCGTATGTTTGTTTAGTGTTTCCATCCATATTCTATATAGATATTTTATAAATGTGAAAGTAAGTTGTTTGTTTGTTATGTGTTATTTCCCCTTTCACAGATCTGTCGCAGCCGTCGCTGAAGGCGGAGCTGGAGGCGGGCGCGGGCGGCGGCAGCCCGCTGGCGGCCGAGCGCGCCCGCAAGCACGCGCTGCGCTCGCCCGCGCACATGCACACGCACTGGGAGGAGCCCGCCGGCAACAAGTACTCACATTGCTGCACGACACATGGTTGACCGAGCGGTGCTCGGTGGCCGTCAGATTAAACAAAGTAGTAAAGCCGTGTGGTTACCTGGCACCAATGAAAAGAAAATTAGGACCATTTCGTTCTCATGGATGTCGTAAAAGACGACTAAGGGATAGGCTTATAAACTTGGGATTCTTCTTTAAAGCGACGGCTAGCAACCTGTCACTATTTGAATCTCAATTCCATCATAAAGCCTAAAAGCTGAACGTGGCCTATCAGTCTTTTCAAGACTGTTGGCTCTGTCTACCCCGCAAGGGATATAGACGTGTTTATATGTATGTATGTAAAACTATCGAACCTTACCCACCTCTGACGTGAAAATCGATCGCTTTAATATTTTTACTGTGTCAAACTTTAGTACCTACTCGATAATTATTCATGTCAGTGATTAAAACTACTTGTAATTTTTAACGTCAGTGACTAATTTGTCAATGGTTTCAAGTGACATCAGTAAAAAAGAAACAATTATCATGGCCTAGCAAACATGATGGTAAAATTATTTTGCGTAAATTAAAAATTTTATCTCCCCGTATGCATCATAAATATAAAAATATATTCCTATAAAATACATATTTCCCGTTAATTACTTAGTATAGGATATACATACTGACAATATAGTATATTTGCTATAACATTTGCAATATGTAGCCAACAAAATACCCAAATACCGGCTAAACATTGGCCAAAGAATGAATCTTTCATATTATTAGAAAATCCAATCTCATGTAACGAGAAAGGATTCATTTATGTTTCAACTAGAGGCCGCCCGCGACTTCGTCCGCATGGAAACCCTATCAATCCCGCGGGAACTCTGGGATAAAAAGTAGCCTATGTGTTATTCTGGGTCTTCAGCTACCTACATACCAAATTTCATGGTAATCGGTTTAGTAGTTTTTGCGTGAAAGAGTAACAAACATCCATACAAACTTTCGCCTTTATAATAGTAGTAGGATTATACAACAAAAAATATCTCTTATCACACAGATATCAACAATGGAGTTTAGAACAGGAGTCTTCAGAGAGCGAACTGATCGCTATACCGGAGACGAGCGACAAGTCTGACACCACAGTACACGGCAGTACTGCACCTGTGAGTGGAATGACGTTACGATAACGAAGTGACAGTGACAGCTTATGAATAAATTATTTTTACGATTTACCCATTACTTCATTTTCGAAACACACACCCGAAACTTCGTCCGCGTGGAATAGTTATTTTCAAATTCTCAAAGATCAATAATTGTCAAATGTTTTTTTCACATTTTCCATTATTTCTTTGCTCCTTATAGTTGCAGCGTGATGTTATACAGCCTAAAGCCTTCCTCGATAAATGATCTATTCAACGCAAAAATAATTTTTCAATTCGAACCAGTAGTTCCTGAGATTAGCGCGTTCAAACGAACGAACAAACAGACAAACTCTTCTGCTTTATAATATTAGTATAGATATGTAGACATATTTTCTACATTAACACTCGTTTTTAATGCATTTGAAATGAAAAAAATCATTAGTAACGTAGTTATTGTATGTTTTAGGGTTCATTCGACGAGCCGTCTCACTACGAAGATCCCCCTAAAACGGAAATGCCGGCTGCTACACCATATCCACCGCTGGGGAAAATTGTAAGTATATGTTAATTGTAAGAGCTAACTTCATTCATTTCTTTTCTCTATTATTTTTTTACTTGCTGGTATGTTGTAACGTTTACTTTTTGCTTTATTTTGATTGATCACAATATTTAATTCTTGGTCTTCCATGATTGGCGTTGCATTAAACTTTTTATAAATACTACATACAATAAAGCGCAAATAAGAATAAAACTAACGAACGTCCAAAGATAAAAAGGTACATTACGTGCGTGTTTTAAAACTGTTTTATTACTACAACTAGTTTTCCTTATAGTTGTCAGTTTTATTGATGAATATTTCTTTGCAGGGTCCAACAGTCAGCTCCCGCTCAACTCATCAGCTGTCAACAAGTTCTTCTGTCTCTGTTGGCAGCGATTCGTCCAATTTGTAAGTGATATCATTCTTTTTCCAAATGCATTTGAGATGTTAACTTCTATAATTTGCCTATCGAATGAAGTCATTTTTGGTTATAGTCTTCGTTACCTTGTTTCAAAATATTTTGCCGTATCTATAGAGTTCACATAATGTTTCGTTATTAATTTTGATACATAATCATTCATCTTCTTCAAGTCTTTTCGAGACTGTTGGCTTTGTCTACCCCGCAAGGAATATAAATGTGATTGTATGTATGCATGTAATCTTATTGGTTGGTCAGTCGACATTAGCATTACACAGATTTTGTGTGAGAAATTTATAGCATGAAAAAATATTATTTTTTATAAAATTTCAAGGTATATTTTTCATTTTTATTTTAGGAAATCGACCCCCATGAGCGGCCAGTCGGTGGAGATCTGGCCGGATCAGATGCACGGGCCGACTTCGCCGCGCACCAAAATACTGGGAAAACAGAAAAGGATTGTTGGTAAAATAATATATTTATAATAAAAATAATAAAGATTAATTGTCAGAACTAGCTCTCACGAAAAGTTTGTGTGCTAGAATTAGCTTTCATGAAAAGATGGTGTGTCAGAACTAGCTTTCACGAAAAGATCATGTGTCGGAACTAGCTTTGACGAGATGATCGTGTGTCAGAACTAGTTTTTCACGATAAGATTCTGTGCTAGAAGTAGCTTTCACGAAAAGATCGTGTGTCAGAACTAGCTTTCACGATAAGATTCTGTGTTACAAGTAGCTTTCACGAAAAAAATGTGTGCTAGAAGTAGCTTTCACGATAAGATCGTGTGTCAGAACTAGCTTTCACGAAAAGATCGCGTGTCAGAACTAGTTTTCACAAAAAGATCGTGTGTCGGAACTTGCTTTCACGAAAAGATCGTGTGTCGGAACTTGCTTTCACGAAAAGATCGTGTGCCGGAACTTGCTTTCACGAAAAGATCGTGTGTCGGAACTTGCTTTCACGAAAAGATCGTGTGTCGTAACTTGCTTTCACGAAAAGATCGTGTGTCGTAACTTGCTTTCACGAAAAGATCGTATGTCGGAACTTGCTTTTACGAAAAGATCGTGTGTCGTAACTTGCTTTCACGAGAAGATCGTGTGTCGGAACTTGCTTTCACGAGAAGATCTTGTGTCGGAACTTGCTTTCACGAGAAGATCGTGTGTCGGAACTTGCTTTCACGAAAAGATTGTGTGCTAGAAATAGCTTTCACGAAAAGGTCGTGTGTCAGAACTAGCTTTCACGAAAAGATTGGATGTCAGAACTAGCTTTCACAAAATTATTGTGTATCAGAACTAGCTTTCACGGGTAGATCGTGGGCTAGAACTAGCTTTCACGAAAAGATCGTGGGCTAGAACTAGCTTTCACGAAAAGATCGTGGGCTAGAATTAGCTTTCACAAAAAGATCGTGTGTTAGAACTAGCTTCAACCGCTGTGGGAGCATGGCGTACTGTTACACAGGCTTGAGTCTTTAACAGACGCCAGTCTCCACCAATATTTTGTACATTTTTTGTAATTTTTCTGTGCCTACGGAGACGAAATAAATACTTTTTTACTTTTACTTTCACGAAAAGAAGTTGTTGCACGGCGCATATATATACGTATATATGCGCGCGCACCGACTTGCTGTGCATACTTAATCTAATAGCGATGGAGATCGACCTATTTTTTTGTACTCTGAGTGAATTCACACTTACATTACTAACTATAATTAGTTAGCAAAAAGTAGCAAAATTAAGTAATGTCATTTGATTTACCTGTAATGATAGTTTATTTGTATTTATTTATCCTACTACTATTATAAAGGCGAAAGTTTGTATGGATGTATGGATGTTTGTTACTCTTTCACGCAAAAACTACTGAACCGATTACCATGAAATTTGGTATGTAGGTAGCTGAAGACCCAGAATAACACATAGGCTACTTTTTATCCCAGAGTTCCCGCGGGATTGATAGGGTTTCCATGCGGACGAAGTCGCGGGCGGCCTCTAGTTATTCTATATCTTTCTATACAGACAGATATAGAATAATAAATTAATATATTAATTAAACAATTAATCTCAGTAGGCAACAGCACATCCCCAGACACGGCCCCGTCGTCGAGCGGGTCGGGTCAGTTCTCGTCGTGGCCGCACAACAAGTCGCCGCCACATTTACACGCAAAGAGCCCCGGTAAGTTAGTCAGTCAATTTACCAAGGCCAAGTCTCCAAACGTCCAATTGTCAAAACGTCAACATCAAAATGTCAAGCGTATAATAGTCAAATTGTCCAATTTTCATAACGATTAAGTGTCTAAATGGTACATGGTCAAAAAATTACTCATCACTGGGACCATGGGCAATAAAGGAGATGTGAATACAATGAAAAAACCACACTTTGCAATTTGGTTCTGTAACTTGTTGAGAAGCAAAATTCGCATCGAGTCTTATGTTTTGTTTGTTGCTACTGATACCTCAGTTGCAAAGCTACCTATACATACATCATTGGCTACCCTTGTTTGTTTATTTTTGTTATTTAAAACTTTATTGCACAAAATAGAAAGCAGTCTTAATGCCATTTGGCATTCTTTACCAGTTAATTGATTGGTAAGTTATCGTTTCTGTACAGTGAAGGGCGTTACTCCATCGGGCGTCGCATACGCGTCTCCAGAATCCCCGCTGTCCAAGATGGAGGTGTGGTGGCCGGCGCCTGCGCACAAACACACGCACACCCCCCACCAAGCCTTCAACATACCGCCCACCGAGAGGTATGATAGGATATGAACGTGTGACTAAACATACATACATACCTACATAAAATCACGCCTTTTTTTCTTTCTTGACTAAACATTCGTGTAATATACATAAAATTTCGCCACTTTTCCAATGGGGTAGGTAGAAAGTACGTTACCAATAAAGTAATAGTCCGAATATTTATTAATAAAAAATTGACAAAATTCCACATACAAAATTAAAAAAAAATGTCAAAATGACATTATAGCCAAAAAGACCGCCCCGAATCGTACCTGATGGAAAGTTTTGTGCATGAAAAGTTTACAAACATACATCACGTCTACATCCCTTGAGAGGTAGACAGAGCCAACAGTCTTGAAAAGATTGATAGGCCACGTTCAGCAATTTGGTTTTAAGATAAAATTTCGATTCAAATAGTGACAGGATGCTGACACATCGCCTAAAACCAGAATCCCAAGTTTATAAGCTATCCCTTAATCGCTTTTTTCGACATCCATGTGTAAGAGATGGAGTGGTCCAATTCTTTTTTCTATTGGTGCCGGTATAAGTTTACAGGAATATTCATTTTACAGATTATTGCCAATCGGAACGAAACCGAACAAGGAACCGAACCCAGTATTCAATGCTCTCGTGGACAGAGTCCGAGAAGCACTTAATTTACCTGCAGGTAACCTGTAAACTTCTTCATCATATTCTGTACTAGCTGTTGTTTGCGACTTTGCCTTTTAACGAAATCTGTGTGAGTTATAGTTAATTTTATAACAAAAATCGTTTTCTTTTGTTTTTTTTTCCTATACTAGGAACGGTCAGTGATTAACCTTTCTGTTATGAACGAGTAATAAGTTTTTTCGCTTTTACTATTTGTTTTTGTGAAAACCCTTTTCATTTTTAACATCCAAACATGCTGTGAAAATATCTTTAATGATTGAAAATTCACCCTGTATATCATTGATATTCAAATTCTTTGCTCTCATCTGTCAATTACGAACTAAATATCTGTCTGTTTAGATGACTCGACCGACAAACCGGAGTCGCCGCAGGAGCCGAAGAAATTGTCTTCAGAAGGAAGCCGGTATGATTTTCTTCTTGTTTCTACTAGCGTCAGTCTTACATTTCCGATTACTTTTTCACCTCTTTGGACAAGGAGCCCGGAGTGGTTTTTCGCAATGAGACTAAAGATTTTTATTCGCATAACATGGATAAGCCTCTTTTCCGGGATTCCATTTCAGTACTTACACAAACAAAGGACTACAATTTACGTGAACGAAGTCGGGGGAACAGCTACCAATAATATATTCTTCATCCCACTTGAAAAAATTCCGGAAAAAATCTTAATAATTTACAAATCCCGCAATCCCGGACGGAGGCATGTCCATATTAATATATACGTTTCAGTTCATTGACCCCAATTCAATCTACCTATTCCGATCTTTAGTAATCACGCTAGAGACTGTCTGACCACTGCAATTGTATTTTGTCCCGTATGTATGTTTGTATGTATGTATGTGATGTACTAGATCCCGGGGCGCGTCCCCGCGGCGGCTGGCGCGGCAAGCGGCGCAGCAGGGCTCGCCGCCGCCCTCCGACCACGACGCGCCCCACCCCGAGCCCCAACCCGCGCCCCGCCCACAGAGCACGGGTAAATTTCTTTTTTTTTTTGACAAATTACACTGATTAAGTTAGCCTCGAATTTAGTTCTCCTCTGATTAAGTTAGTTCGAGACTTGTGTTACGAGATACTAACTCAACGATACTATATTTTTATAATAAATACTTATATAGATAAACATCCAAGACCCAGGCCAATCAGAAAAAGTTCTTTTCTCATTATGCCCTGGCCGGGTTCGAACCCTGGACCTCCGATGCCACAGACAAGCGATCTACCGCTGCGCCACAGAGGCCGTCAATTCTTCTTCTTCAATTCTTTTATTCATAATAAATTTTTAAATGTTTTCCCAACATATGACTAGTATGTCGTATATATATAACCGTATTGATATAATTAGTTCTACATTTATTCATGTTTTTAATGTAGACAATGTGCATTCGTCCATGATGTAGTTTTAAGAGATCTATATTTGTAAATTGACGTCCGATGAAAATGCTAGAGTATAGTTTGTTCCGCCGCTTCTTCTACACATGCGCTTTGGAAGCGGCAGTAGTTATAATTAGATTTAAGTGATGTGACGTCAATAAGTGATACTTTGTATCCAATTTTGAAAATAAATCAATTCTATTTTATTCTATAGCAAATACTTAGATGTAGTACAACGATATACTTTCCACATATATTTATGGTACCTTTTACACGAAGCGACTCCCGATCTCCGCAACGTTTGTACGTGAACCTGACTCACTATTGGATCATGGTTGCACATTCAGTTGCCTAATTGTGCAGGTTTCCTCACGATGTTTTCCCTCACCGTAAGAGCTACGTGCAGCCGTTTGGCTTAATGATAGAATTAAGATTAACGATTAAGAAAACAAATAAACTTTCGCATTTAAAATATAAGCATGGATTTGATGGATTATTAAAAGTATTGGATTAGTAAAGTAGATTATTAAAAGTATGGATTAAAAGTAGTAGATGTCTTTTTCGTATATTTATTTAGAAAGCGCCTGCGAGGCTGGGTCGTGGTGGGAGAGCGTGTCGCGCAGCGGCCGGCGCGCCGCGCACGCCGCGCCGCTCGACGCGCCGCCCGCGCCCGACACCACGCTCTGCTACAGGTGTAAGTGTTGTGACGTTTAGGTAAAGCGTCGGAGCTTACAGTGAGATCATTTATCCTTAGAATAATTACGACCTTTATTTAGGACTTTTTTTACAATCTTCAAGAGGTCCGTGTGGTTCCCGGCACCATTATAAAAAAGAATAGGACCACTCCATCTCTTTCCCATGGATGTCGTAAAAGGCGGCTTATGCTATTAAACTTGGGATTCTTCTTTTAGGCGATGGGCTAGCAACCTGTCACTATTTGAATCTCAATTCTATCATTAAGCCAAACAGCTGAACGTGGCCTATCAGTCTTTTCAAGACTGTTGGCTCTTACCCCACAAGGGATATAGACGTGACCGTATGTATGGATGTTTACAATCTTCAACGTCGCACGTGACAGTGATGAGAGAGCATTTAAAAATCCTTAGAATAACTACAGCGTTTATTAGGACTAGTTTTACAATATTCAAGAGGGTGTAGACGTAGGCGTTAACTCGGTGAGCTTTGTAGTGTCCAAAGGTGAAGGCCCGGTGCGCGGGCGCTTATAGGCCGTGCTATGAAGAGAGGCGTAGGCGCAGTTACAGTGTATGTATACGTCACTACATCCCTTATAGAGTAGACAGAACACGTCGAATATTTGACGTCAACCAATGTTGTGAAACCAAAAGATTTGACAATTATTAAGCGATATGAAGTATCCTATAATAATAAATAAAAAATAAAAATTTTTTTTTGTGTCTTCTGGGTGGTCAGATATCACTCTCTGCTGCAAATCATTACTATCATCATCATCATCATTTTAGGACAGATTGAGTTAGCCTCGAAGTATGTACGAGACTTGTGTTACGAAATACTCACCCAACCATAATTTATTTCATGATAAATATTATATATATAGATAATCTTTTTTAATATATTCTGCCAAATTCAGCAATGTGTACAGGAACATTTAGCTGTTTTCCTGTCTGTCCATCGGATGGAAATATAAATTTATAAATAATTTAAAAAATTAAATAATTATAAGTTGTTTACAAATCATCAATCTTACCATGTTATCTTTCTGTTTTTCGCGAGTTTATATATTTTTTTTTTTAAATTGATATAGGTGCGGAATGCGGTTGCGCAGTAGAACAATGCAGCGACGAAGAACTAGGGTTGTGTGTGATTGTGCTGGCCACGTTCATACACCGCGAGCCCGCTGCCGCGGCCGGCATGCTGCCCGCCTTGTTGCAGAGTGTCAGCAGGTACACACACACACACACACACACACATATACACAAACACACACATACACACACACACACATATACACACACACATACACACACACACACATACACACGCGCCGTGTCGTCCTTGAACTAGAGAATAAGACCACTCCATCTCTTTCCCATGGATGTTGTAAAGGGCGACTTGGGATCTCACATGTAGGCAATCGGCTAGCAACCTATTAGCTACTATTTGAATCTCAATTCCATTATAAAGCCATACAGCTGAATGTGGCCTCTTAGTCTATTCAAGACTGTTGGCTCTGTCTTCCTCGCAACGGATATAGACGTCTCTTTATGTAGACAGAGCTTACAGTCTTGAAAATTATATTATACTAGAGGCCGCCCGCGACTTCGTCCGCGTGGAAACCCTATCATAACTTAACAATCAATCCCGCGGGAACTCCGGGATAAAAAGTAGCCTATGCCTATGTCACTTTTGAAGGTCTATTCTATATCTGTGCCAAATTTTATCAAAATCGGACAAGTAGTTTTTGAGTTTATTCCACACAAACATACAAAAATACATATCTTTTCTCTTTATTATTAGTGTGGAAGTGTGGATTTATTTATTCTTATTTACATCTCTCTCTTTCAACTACTCCGCAATTTTGTACCTAAAACGACTAGGCAGAGACTACCTCCTCCACTTATGGTTTAATCTGTCCATAACACCAGAGTGGTACAACTGGGCCAGTACTCGTGGCAAGTGGACACCAACACGCGTCTCCCCGGCAGCGCGGTGTTCGTGGCGCATCAGTTCCTGCGCTGCGTTCTCCACCAGCTCGCCAACAACAACGTGTTCCTGCAGATATTCCTGCAGAGAACACCAGGTTTGTCTTGCTTGTTTGTCGTTTGGTACTGTTCAATGAACTCACAAAATATACATACGCATTTCTTGAAATATAAGTATATAAAGCGTCGTAAATAAAACTGCAGAATAAGCTATGGAAATTGCACTGTAATATCGCAACACTGTATATTTATACTTTTACAATATGCACTGATGAACTAACTATTCAAGTTAAAAGGACTTTAAATAATAATAACAAAAAGTTGAACTAAACAAAAACACGAACTTAAAATATGGTTTGGCGCTAATATAACATTTTTTGTTCCTTTTTTTTGATTTCATTTGTTTTCCAGTCAGTACTAGCTACTATCCAATGAGTTTGTGTTTCATTTTAACACGTAGCCTGCCATAGTAGATTTGCTAATACAAAGATTATATACCTGTCAGTCACCGGTGACTGACATGGCAGTCTATGTGTCTGCCTGTTTGACCAGGTACTTATTATAGTAAGTAAGTACTTTAGACTTTACATTCCAGGAACGATAGTTTTCGCTGTGTCGATAGTTCAATTAGTCAATTTCTTCTGTACAGTTGATATTTTGAGTTAGTACAATGTTTTTGTGCTGTGTGGTTCCTGGCACCAATATAAAGAGAATAGGATCATTCCATCTCTTTCCCATGGATGTCTCAAAAGGCGACTAAGGGATAGGCTGACAAACTTGGGATTCTTCTTTTAGATGATGGGCCAGCAACCTGTCACTACTTGAAACTCAATTCTATCATAAATCCTAAAAGCTAAACGAGTCTTTCAAGATTGCTGGCTCTGCCTACCCAGCAAGGGACGTAGACGTGATTATGTAGTTAAATACATAAACATTCTTTTTGTGCTATTTTAAGATCGAATTGTTGTTCAAAAAATTCTCCTTCAATTGCAGAGAAACAACGGCAAATGTTCTTCAAGAGTATAGCCCAAGCGTTCGTGGACTTCAACGAACTGTATCCGTGTGGGCCGCTGCAATTGGTCGTTGAACATTTGAACTCGAAGAAAACTCTGCCAATCGATGTAAGTTAGTAATGTTTTGCTTATTGTCCTATACACACACTACATACATACAGACTACAAACTTACTTTCGGTTAAGTAGGTGTATTCCTATAATTTTATTAAAAAAACTAAATTTTTAATGTGGTTACATAACTTTCTAAAATATGAAATTTTTAACGCATACATTCGCACTAATTAGCTGTTCAATTTTAAACATGTTATGACATGTAAAGACATCAAAAAGAACGTCTTACGGAACACTTAAATCTTAAACATATCTTGGCACAGTTAATATCGACGATTTCTTTACAGCAAATAACAGTGATCGCTGGCAACATAGCGATGTACCTCGAATGTCTTGCGCCCGAGGCTCTCGGGCCGAGCAGCGCTTGCGTCGCTTTGCTTCAACAGCTCGAAGCGCTGTTTCGTAGTACAGCCCTTCAGTTGCCACAATTAGACGATGTTCTTCCGCTGTTGAGAGTGGCCACAGCCGCTTTGAAGATTCCGTGCGCAGCGCAACATAAAGTAAGAAAGAATTTTGATAACATACTAATTTCACAAAAATAATGCCATTTTAATTATAATGTACATTACATTACATAAAATCACGCCTTTTCCTAGAGGGGTAGGCAGAGACTACATCTTTCCACTTGCCACGATCTCTGCATACTTCTTTCACTTCATCAACCATATTCATAACTCTCTTCAGCTCGGTAATAATGAAAATGTACTGTGATTGTAATGTCATTAAATGTCGTCTTGCTTCAATAGCTTCAAGTTGTTGAATTTTTACATTGTTGTTTCAGATTGTTCATTTTGTTATTTTGCTTATTTTGTACGAATATCTTAAAGTTTAAAAAGGTTGCCTTTATTGAATCATGGTTACACATCTTGTTGGCTATATGTTGCCTCACAAGATTTTCCTTCGACGTTAGAACAACGTACATAACTCAAAATTATTTAAGACACCTTTTCACTTTACCTTTGTACTTCTAACAGAGCATCCTCGAGCCGATATCGAAGATCATCAGTTACGGCATTCAGAATTTCGTGGTGAAATTATCGGTGATATCAGAACTGAGCATGGCCTGCGTGCGGGTGTTCAGTCGCGACCGAGACAAGCTGCTGGTGTGCAGAGTGTTGGTGTACGAGCTGGTGCAAGCGCTGAGGACCAAGACCACGGTGCCCGACGACAACCTGTTTATACTCATACAATTTGTGCTACAAGGTAAGTAAAAAGTACACATAAAGCCCCCGAATTTGCACAAAGACACGTCAACAGAATTTAAGAACATTCTGTAGGTTCTCCTAAATTTGGCATTTATACCAACCTAGACTTGTTTGAAGATTTTTCACAAGTTTAAGATCAACACCTAAATATCGTAACCCGACGAATTTCCAGTCTTAAAAGTACTTATTCAATAGATTTATGTTAGCGCACGGGATAAAAAAATTTAACTGCGTTATAGTAATCTATTCGTACAGATAGTTTACACACATACACACGCTACGCAGTAAATTTCTGAGATATATGGATGACGTTTGGCTGTCAACTTATACCAACTGGAGAGGTATGTCTTTTTTACAATTCTTCTTTTTGTCCAGGTCATGGTTGCACCCTCCTTTTGCCGCCGCAGTTAAGCGCAGGCGAGCTACTAGCAGCGCCACCTGGCGGGGAAGTGAGGGACTTGGGCAGTGGCGCCGTAGATTGTATGAGACCCCATTTACCTGACATGCTGGATCTATTGCAGGATCCACACCTGTTGAATAAGATCAAAGTGAGTTTTAATATATATGGAAGTTTATTTCTTTTGTATCCAAATTCATAAAAGAGAATACTGACTGACCAAATAACTAATAGTCCAAACCTAATAAATAGGTGTAGGTGACTTAATAAGGATTTCTCCCGAGAACACACAATTAGCGCTATTTTTAATTAGCTGCGGGCGTTCCGCGTAAAACAAACAACATAATTTAAGTTCATAATTTTGTCACAAATTTACTTCTTGATATTCTATTTCTCTTATCACAGGGTTCCGTATCGAAATCCATCGTGAACAGAAACCTCATCTGCCTCAACGAAGACACTCTAGGCGCTATAGTGAAAGGTGGCATCGCACAATACGTGGCTATGGAGTTGGCGTTAGAACACAACAGAGGGAAACAGGATCGCGGGCAAGCTGCTAGACATATGCCGTGGCTCACGAGCTCTATACCCGGGTAAGATCTCAGCTGACTGATGCAAGGATCGTTTAGGTACAGGATTATTTTGCTATCCAAACAGTAAGGTCCAAGAATACGTCCTTGGGGAACACCATAATTAGCAAAACTGTCAATATCTTAAAAAGTGCTCAACCGATTTTGATGCACATATATTTAAAAATATTATCATAATCTGACTAACGGATCAAAAATTTTCATGTTACAAACGTACACAAGAATGTACTATGAACAAATGGTGGACAATTCAAATTGTAATAAAAATTTATCATATTTGTTTGTTCTTTTTTATAAGTATAATTTTTATCATATTCTTTCTTTCTTACTTGTTTTAATCCTTTTATTTTCAAGTTTCCTTTTCTATCAATTTGTCCCCGTTTCTCACCTACATATTTTCCTCATTGAAACAACTTTTGCAAAGCTTATTCAAATTTAGAATTCTTATTCTAAATTTGTTATATAATGGTATAGCTAATATATAATGGGAAATTTCAATATCACTTAATAATTGTCATATTTTTTGGTTTAACAACATTGGTTGACGTCAAATATATTACTTAAATACATACATATACCTACGTATATATACATAGAATACACAATCAACCCCCTACATTGCCCTGTAATGCCCGCGCGCAGTTCCCGCGAGGTGTGCGAGTGCGTGTCGCGCGTGCGGCTGGTGTCGTGGCTGGTGATGGGCGCGCTCTGCAACGCGCGCGGCCCGCTGCCGCTGCCGCAGCCCGTGCCGCAGGACGCCACGTGCCACATCACCGACCACATACAGGTTCGGCGCATCGCCTGATTGTTATCCTTAGTACATCTGTTTCTGTTTAATATTGGTGCCGTGTGGTTCCCGGCAACGGAATAGGACCACTCCATCTCTTTCCCATGGATGTAGTAAAAGGCGACTAAGGGATAGGCTTACAAACTTGGGATTCTCTTCTAGGCGATGGGCTAGCAACCTGTTACTATTTAAATCTCAATTCTATCATTGAGCCAAATAGCTGAACGTGGCCATTCGATCTTTTCAAGACTGTTGGCTCTGTCTACCCCGCAAGGGATATAGACGTGACCATATGTATGTAGAACATCACATTGCTCTTTTAGTATTATCATATTTTTGTTTTTTTTGCTAATTCTCATCCTTCATGTTTGTATGTCTTGTATATAAAATTCTCGTGCCTAAAAAAGTCGGTATTGTACTTCTCCGGAACGGCATGATCGATTCTCATGTACACATTCACATTTTGTGAGCATATTGAGTAGGTCTGAGAATCGGCCAACATCTATTTTTTATACCCCTTAGTGTTAAGGGTTGTCTTAACATCCTTAACATTTTTTTTTTTAACTAGAAATATAATGAAAAGGCAAAACAACGTTTTCCAAGACAGATAGTAATGTATATATTTACATACTTAAATTACATTGTTGCCTGAAAGAAATTGCATAATGCGATAAGGACGCGTTTTGTGCATTACCTTTTAACATGAGCAGCAGCCTTAAAAGACTGATAGGTTAAATTCAGCTGTTAGGCTTAATGGTAGAATTGAGAAGACAGTGACAGTTTGCTATCCCAACGCCTAAACGAAGAATCCCATTTAGCCCGCAAGGATTATATACTGATATGTACCGCTAAATTCGACCAGACGAGGCTACGAAAAAACTCTAGTGAGGCAATATTAGTGAAATTTTTGAAACGCATGCGTACGTACATCAAAAATATTGTTCTTATCTTTCAGACAATAATGTCCTCGTACGTTGAACAAAGCAAGCCGGGCCCGCAGCGCATGAACGCGCTGTTCCACGCGTTCATCCTGTGCCACCTGTGGACGCTGTACCTGGAGGAGATCGCCAGCGCCGCCACCCCCAGCAGCGAGCCCCACAACACCACCGTGTGCATCCTGCTGGACTTCTGGTGCAAACTGGTCCCTAGCATTCTGCAGGTCACCGTCACTTCCAACATTGTGAGTGTCATACTACGGTTCGATATGTTTAGCTAAGTCCAATCCACGTTCGCCTTTGTCGTCTTCTTCATTGCTAACGGTCTTTGAAAAGATTTCGTTGATGTATTATATTTTTTCATCATGAATAGAATAGATTTATTTTCAAAATTGGATACAAGGTATCACTTATTGACGTCACATAACTTAAATCTAATTATAACTACTACCGCTTCCAAAGCGCATGTGTTAAAGAAGCGGCGAAACAAACTACACTGCAGCATTTTTATCGGACGTCAATTTACAAATATAGATGTTACATGTTAGTTCTTGTATATCTTTCTTATGGTCTTTTTAAACGAATGAGAATCTTCGAATCGGCTCAACTAAGCTGGAGGACTGAGAGCACTTCGCGTGGGTTAAGTTCAATACAACACGAATTGTTCGCGGACCTTAATTGTTGGGAAATATAGACAGCAGGGAATATAAACGGGAAGGCAGTTCATTCCACACCTTAGCCACGGTTACGTCTAACGACTAATATGATGACGATTCCTGTAATACATATGTATTCGAAGTTAATAATTGTTGCAATGCTTTTGTTAATTGTTTCAGTTGGCCGAGACGGTGAATCTACATTTCCTGAGTTTGTTAGAGTCGCTGTTGGAATGCAATTCAACGGTGCTCAACAAACTATTGCCGTTGTGGATACCTATTCTGCATTCGCCTTTGTTTAACGTGAGTATGCTATTAATGTCTATTATTTTTATTAGCTGTAATGAAATGAATAAATGAGAGAGTGAAAAAAAGATCACAACAAAAGTAAGATACTTCAAACAGTAAGATATTTAAATGAAAGACTTAGAAAAAGAGATAAACGGAGTTTTACTATACTACTAAATGTGACACCAACGGTGTGACAGTCGGTCGCTATTGCGTCATAAATTATCTCAGGAAATAACACGAAATGATTAAGTTTTCTGTCACACATGCGTACAATAATTCCATTACGATGCTTCACTTTTTTATCACGCCACTTTCCGTCCGTCTCTTTTTCTTCGTCTATGTTTTAAAGCATATCATGAACAGATGCCTCGTCACGTGCAACAACGTTTGGACGCGTGTCGCGAGGTGAAGCCCGAGGCGGTGCGGAACTACGCGCAGCACGCGGCGGGCGGGGGCGCGGGGGCGGGCGCGGGGGCCGGGGGGGCGCTGGGCGGGGCGCGCGCCGCGCCCAGCGCCGGCGTCACCAGCGGCACGGCGGCGCGCGCGCACCGCCGGCTGCACCGCTTGCTGGCTAAAATGGCGCAGCTGGAACTGCAGCCTCATACCTTCTATTTTATATAAGAAGGCAAACGGCGCATGAGCGTGGCCTACCAGTATTTTGAAGACTATTGGCTCGGTTTACCCCGCAAAAGATGTACACGTGATTATATGTATGTAAGGCCTAGATCCATGGTATAAAGAAGATTTTGAATAATAACGCCATCTGTTGGAAATAAAAGTTACGAATTAGATTGTTAAACGCCCTAGTCACTAGTGGTACTGCGTATTGAGCACATAAAAGACTACATTTACTTTTAGCTAAGATGGTTTAGTCAGAATTGCAGTCTACCTTCTGTTTTATCTAAAAGGTCTTAAAATAAAAATATTGAAAGAAAGCGCCATCTGTTAGCTAGTTTGTAAGTTAAATCAATTCTAAAGTGTGTAACAATAGCGCCATCTATAATATAAACACAGTGAGAGTTACAACCTGACACATTGTGTAGCACCCCATTGCGAAGCTACGGCGCCCAAAAAACAACGTTTAGCTTAGAAGGTGCAGTTAAAATTGCAGTCTCATACTTTTCACTTTATGTAAAAATGTCTTAGATCCAAAGCCGAATAGGGTTCTTAATCAAATACGAGCACAGTAAGCAAAAAACTCATGCCTCAGCGCTGCCCTTATAGGAATTTCTGGGCTATTATGCCAAAGTTGTATTGGCTAAAGTGATTCAAGAGGAAGATTTATATGTATAAATACTACCCGAGCGAAACCGGGATAGGTCCATAGTAAAGATAAAAAAAAAATTGTGTGTAATAACGCACACATTTAAGAAATTTTATTTAAAGATGGCCGATACTGTACCTTTAGTATAAAGGAATACCTAAAATATGGTCTAACATTGTAACGTAACTTACTAGTGTTCTAAAATTAAAAAATTATTAATAGTAAATTAAATGTGCCAAGAATTTTTGAGATAGGAAAATATAATAAGTAGACATTGTGAAATTAACTGTTGTTGTATAGTATTTACAAATTCAGTGTGATAAATTGCGAAATAAATTTCCTTCTAACGAAATAAAAAAAATTATATTATATGTTATTTTTTTATACTCATTCTCATGACAATTTCCAAAAGAAAATACGAGATTACTATTCTATAATTCTCTGTGATTTGAAAAGTGTCAAATGTTTTTGTATTGTTTATTAAATGTTTATTAGATAAGTATAATGTTGTTCTTTTAAGAATAAATGCATTTTATTGTACAATTTTGTTTGACTTACACTATATAGATATCTTTTTAGGAGGTCAGAATCGTCAGTCAATGAAATAACATGATTATTTACAAAATTAATTTTATTCTCACATTTTTAAATACAGTGGCTATAACTTGACAATCACAGCATCTTTACGTTCTGCGTAACTAAATAAATTCTAACAATAATGATTTATTTACCTCCCCTAGACTTACAACTAACGTTATAAACGTAAAGCAAAAAAATATCACCGCTCAGAATTTTAAGTCCGCTAGCCACAATGGGCCTAACCAGTACAAATGTTGGACAATGCACGTTTGCTGTAGTTTATTGACTTGTGTACCGCTGGCATTGAAACTAAATGACTCCGCCGGCCATTATATCATCAACGGTTGTCCATCGCGCCGGCCAGGGCTTGTTGGATCACGAGCTGCTGGGCGCTTATTAGCTTCTTTAATTCCCTCACTTCCTGAGTCAACTGGCGCACGTTTTCAGACGTCTCGTCCAATCTCACTTGCAAACTGCCCAGCCCAGACGAATAGCCGTACTCCCGGTAGCTGGAGTCGTTATTGTTCTCATACTTTTTAAAACAAGAGTACGCCCCCGTTGTTGAGCCGCTCGACGATATCGTGTGCCCGTACTGTTTCCTCATCTTCGCTATGTCGTATGCCGCCATCATTATATCTCTCGGCAGCCGTTTCTCGCTCGGATTCAAAGGTTTCACACTCAATACTACTCTGTACGCTTGGGGTGAAACGAGAGCCGATGAGTGCAGTATTTTCAAGAGACATTTCGGTAAATATCCATTGAACAAAGCCATTTCCATGTACGAAATCAATTTAGTCTGTCGAACTAACTTGGACAAGCCTGCGGTCTTTCTTAGGCCTTGAATGTCATGGACAGCGATGCCGACCAGCAGGTTCATGAGCACGACGGTGACGAACATCAAGAATAGCACGTACGTTATCTGCGCGGAGAATTCCAATAGCACCGGCGGATCGTTGCCATCCGGCTCATTCAATAGCAAATCCAAGTTCAACTCTCCAATCATCATTGTCAATACAGTTATAAAACCCATGAATGGATTTGCGAACGATGACGAATCAGGAAATATGACGCAGAAACTTATTGTGAAACCGATTAATATGCAAGAGTAGGCCATTAGTAACTTTGCGAATTCCTTTTGCACTTTTTGATACATAGCCACGTAGGTGCCGAAGACCGGGAGTTGGCCAATCATCATCATCAAGTTTGTCCAACCAGCCAGCACAGCGAACGCTCCCACGTGGTTCTGCCAAGTGTACGTTATGTTTGTGTAAATGTAGGAAATGAGGAACACGCTCACAATGACGAACCATTCGATAATGTTCTCACATTGCATCAGATATTGTTTGACTGTAGAGTAACCGGCGATGCCGTAAACTTTCCTGAAGATCTCAAATATCGTGATGCCGGCTAACACCCACCATTGCATTTCAATAACAAACGGATTTTTTCTCAACAAATCTCCTAGAATAGATTGCTTTTGGCATAGTTCTTGCTCCTGTATCGTCTCTTCCATATCCTTGCTTCCATTATAACAATTGTGCGCGAGGGCTGTCAAAACGTACAGTGTGAGACAAAGAACGAATATGAAACTCAAGAATAATCTGGCCACGTAATATTTACGTATCTTCTCCCATTTTATGTAAAGAAACGCTGAACATAATGGATGCAGAAGTACCTCTTTTTGCCCTTCATCCACAAACGTGTTGAGATAACTTATTTCTCGAGGATAGCAATGTTGTAGAATGCTTCTGAAGTCTAGTTCCAACTCGACTTCTCTATTGCTGCTTTGGGAATGGTGGAGTGTGATGGCGCAGTCCAACTTCCGCGTTATCATCGCAAGAGATGCAGGTGTCTTTCGAGCGATTACATTAAGTGCAGAATTTCCTTTCTTAGACCTCGTGGTTACGTCAGCGCCGTGATAGATTAATGTCTCGACGCACGCAGATAGCCCGTCAAGTGCAGCCAAGTGCAGCGGTGTAAAGCCATATTCATCCTTTTGATTTACATTCGCTCCCCAACTGATCAAAGTTTCTATAATATCGCACGCACTGTCAGATTTTCCAATAGCAGCATGAAGCGGAGTTCTCATATCAAAATCCATAGAGTTAGGGTTGGCATTCCCTTTTCTTAGCAAAGATTCCACACATTCTAAACTTGCCGATCGGGCAGCCAAATGTAAAGCCGTGAAACCGCGGTGGTTTTTTAAACTGGCATCAGCGCCTTTTGTGAGAAGTAAATCCACGCATTCTATAAAACCACCATCAGCCGCCAAATGTAACGCCGTCGATTCTCTATCTCCGACTCTCGTTCGCACATTAGGGTCAGCACCGGGCGTCTCCAGAAGTATTGTCAAACATTGAATCATTCCCAAATCAGCAGCTAGGTGTATAGCATTGGTACCACCCGATTCAATTTGATTCACATCGACACCATGCGATATAAACAGCTTCAAACATTCTACCGAGTTGGCTCTGACCGCACAGTGTAGCAAACCTCCTTCACAATTGACGTATTTAACCGCAGCGTGGACTGACGCACCGCGGCTGATTAGCAAATTAGCTACTTGCACGGAATTACCGAAAGCGGCGCAATGGAGTGGCGCGAAACATCTTGGCATGTAATTGGGGTCAACTTCGCAGGATAGTAGATAATTTGCACATTCCGTAGATCCGCTGAACGCTGCGACATGAAGGGGGGAGAGTCCCAAGGTGTCGTAATATAGCGGGTTAGCGCCAGCCTCGACCAGCGGCGGCAACCAATTAGCGAGCTTGAGGAACGCCGCCCAGAATAAACACACATTCTTTTCGGCTTCCGAAGCAGTTGAGAACGTTTCCGAAGCAGATTCCACCGTTAGTACACCAGATTCCAATTCGTCAAGTAGCCGCAACCTTCCTCCGACCGCTCTCATCTGTTCATGCGCACTTTGACGTAAGGAGTCGCTGCAAATATGCGCAGTTAGATCCAAAGGTGGTTCTTCGAAGCTGTCGTACATATTAGGGGCGCTTTCTGCCGGTGGCGAAGATCCGGCGAGGACGTACTCGAGGTGGCCCATGGAAGGGTAGGCCCTCTCGAGTGATTCTTCATCGAGGGGTGGATGTGATTGGTGTTGTGTTCTCGCCGGGGAGCTGAGGACTCGGGAGACTCGTGGTCTGCGGTCCATGTCGCTCCTGGGGAGGGTCCTGGGTCGGACGTCATCGAGCTCTTCAGGGTTTGGGGAGCGGCGCGTACGGAACCACCGCGAGGAGAGTAGGCGGCGCGTCGTGGGCATGCGGGCGGCGGCGCGACACTGGCCGTCCAGGCTATTGTGAGCCAATTGCGCCTGAGATGGACCACGTACCTTCTGCCATAAAGCTATCCTCACACTATTGCAATTTTTTTCATCTATTTTTAGTCCCAACGATCTGACCCGCCACTGTTGACCGACTGATTGAATCGAATTAAAGCGTGTAATCGGCAATTGTTTTATTTCTTGTAGGTACCTGTGTTTGGTATTTGTATTCTTGTATATTACGTTGAGACAAAACCGCAAGGGTTATTTGTTTACAAACAGTAGGTATTGTCGTTATATCATTTACAAGAACTGATTCAATATAACAAGACCTTTGTTGGCTGCGATGAAGTTAATTGTGTATTAGCATAAAAAAGATGATATCTATAAAGACAATGATACTTTGCCAGCGAGTTAAATGCGAAGATAAAGTCGTTTAATGAGCAGAAATACCGGAAAGGAAAAATAAACTATAAATCTGATTTACCTACTTGTCTGTTTAACTAAGATTAGAAAAGATCTATTTTAATGACGCTACAGGGATGTGAATAATTAGAACGACAGTCTTTTTATAATTGTGTTGTACACACAAATACTTTTAATAAAGTATTTAACATCCTCATTCCCATTAGGAATTGGGATGATCTGCTCCTGATTCAATTTAAATGACAGATATTATTCATAATCATTTCCATTTAAGGATTTCCCTTACGAGTTATTGGCTCAGACAGACAAGTCAGGATCCACCATAAAATCATATCCACACTTTTCAGCCACTTAGTGCTGGTTGCTTACCTAACCTTGAGAATGTGAAGTGGTAAAGTTCATATTGGGTCCCATTTGATTTAATTACAAGCATTTTTGGCGCCATTTCTATTTATGCGATTAACCCTATAGGATACCCTATATATGCGCACACTTCTGTTACGCACCTATTACCTTTGTTATCCCTGTATTGTTTTTTTTCCGTACGAATAATTTAACTAAATATGTCGAAAATATTTGTATGTATATAAATGTATATAAAGACGCTTGTATGGATGAAGGTTTGTGCGCCAACGAATTGGCGGAATGACAATGTTAAAATGGCTTTCGCATTCGTAATAAAAGTCCAATAAAGATTTTTAAACTTTATTGAGTAAAAATACTCGCTGGGTCCTTTCAAACATTAAGCATTGCTTATGCTTATTCAATTATTTTATTAATTTTCTGTGAGTATAACGCAAAGTTACCTAACCTAGTACGGTCACTATCAAAACTCCATAACTAGGTTTATCTACTCTTTTAGGTACAGCAAATTTACCTAAAATTTTTGTTGTAACTAAAACTATATTGCTTAAAACAAAATATAATATAAAAACTTAATACACAAAAAGAAAATACTTTCAATTAATCGGCATACATTAAGGAAGTAAAAGATAATAAGAAGCTTGAAGCTATATCTTTATTTATAAACGTTAAAGCTTACATATTATATAAGCTCCCATAAATATACATACATTTTAATAAACATTATATTCATACATAATAGATAGAAATACACGAATAAAAGTTAGTTCTTCCATATCAGTTGTAAGTTAAGACGAGAAGGCTTGAAATGCACTTAAGCACCGGTACGCTATCTTCCAGTACCTCCCTTTTTCTTTAGTAGGTAAGGTTAGAATCTACTATGATCTACTATTTAACTACCTATTATTATGACGAATCATCATATACCAAATTGAGGTAAGATTATACATAAGTATAACTTTTTTTTGCATCTCAGTGCGTCGTAATGAAACCGGATCAAGTTTTTCTATGAATCATTTGCGTTTGCGAGTAACAAATTTCTATAAAAACTCGATTCCATTATCTTTTGAGTTTAAATTAACTAGATTTCTTATTCAGCTGGTAGGTACATGGTTTTAGATCTCGTCTTTATCTAAGTATATACAAAACACTCACAAAATTATCTTACCGTGTTTTTTTATGTGTGGAACGTGCTTTTTTCACATTAGGTAGATCATGGAGCTAACTTTAACATTGTAGTAAATACGTAGGTATGTCTATAGCAACTGAGTAAGAAATAGGCAATCTTGTACATAACTAGAATTAAGTGGGAGGAATATAACATTTTTAATAGATTTAAGCATATGGTAGACAGATGAAGAGACTCTTTATTGCACCATAAGAAAAAGAAAAACAAAAAAAAACACAGGTAATGAGGTATAAAGGCAGACTTATCGCTACAGCAATCTCTTCCAGTCAACCTTAGGGTGGGAGGATATTAAAATAGAAAGGCGGTTGGCGCAGTACGTATAAAGTAAATATACCTACATAAACCTATTTAAATATATATGGTAACTATACCTCATGGCCAATTTGTTGTTGCTATTCACGAGGGTTAGGTTCCCTTACACAGGTTGCGGAGATCAGACGGGAGTCGCTTCGTGTAAAAAGCTGACTCACCCAATTCAGAATCATGGTCAATAGCACACTCCTCGGTCCTCTTCAGAAACGTGAGGATCTAACCAGAACTATCGCAAGAAGGAAGATATTATACATTGATTGATTGATGATTTATGTGTGTATTGAAAATAAAAGGCCTAAAGTTTCCCACGGCCATGGTCGAGGTGGTGTACATAACTGACCGGAAGTGCTTCGGATCAACAATGGCGGACATCGACTTCCGTTCGCCATTGACGGTGATCGATTGGCTAGGGCGATCTCGTGACAATGGATTTGTGTATGATTAGATAATGAATGTTCTAGAATCTAGACTGAATAACAAGTAACTAATCAACCTGTTCAGTTTCTAAAACCTGGACTGTGTTCTCACTCAAGTTTTATTTTGCAGATAACTTCGCGATTATGATATTTTGAGAGTATCATAAGTATTTCAATAAGAAGAATACCATGTTTTTATATCTACTGTTATAATAACGATCTCTTATATATTTTTTTTGCAAGAAGAAAATCTATAGTACCTACGACTGAGGCGTTTATTTCCATATCTACATACATAATAATCACATCTTCGTCGAGCCAACAGTCTTGAAAAGACTGATATGCCACGTTCAGCTATTTGGCTTAAAGATACAATTGAGATTCAAATAGTGACAGGTTGCTCGCCCATCGCCGTAAAAAAAAGAATCCCAAGTTTGTAACCCTATCCCTTAGTCGCATTACGACATCCATGGGAAAGAGATGGAGTGATCCAATTCTTTTTTGTATTAGTGCAGGGAACCACACAAAAATATCTACCTATCAATATTTTTATACTCTTCATTATTAATGTGGATGTACTTATATAGATGTAATTCAGGAACAAGACTGTCTGTCTTAATGTCTTTTCCTCAGTAACTAATGCTAATAGGCGTAGGTTGATCAGCTGTTGTGGTCGCAGCACGTGAACATTTGCGATTCAACTGAAACTGAACACCTATACCACGTGGCCATCTCGCTTGCTTTATGAACAGGTAACAGGGGATTTCCTTACGATATGTAGTAGGTACATATATAGACGTTAATCAGGTAGGCAATTGATTTAAACTGTTAAGATTATGTTTCCGAGTTAATTTCGGTCAAATAAAGGAATTTCTACAGATGTAATATAAGTATAAATCACTTATACCTACCTACATGTAATATAGGTATAAGTGATATTTACTTTTTCATGGTTTTGTAAATGTTTATCAAAGAATGATTCGTCAACAGAATGGACTTCTTTTACTGTGGACGAGTCGTCTTGAGAATAATCTAATAGTTGACTTACTTGACTTAAGGTCCTATGTCCCCTAGCTGGGGCAGAGGGCATCCACAGTGCGTCGCCATCCCGCTCGGTCTTGAGCTTCGCGTTTTATTTCGCTCCAAGTCTTCCCTATATTCTTCACCTCTGCGATGATTGTCCGCCGCCAGGTCTGTTTAGGGCGGCCACGTTTACGCTTTCCTTGGGGATTTCAGTCTAGGGCTTGCCTCGGTATGTGTTCGGGGTCCCTTCGGAGCGTGTGGCCGATCCAGTTCCATTTGCGGCGTTTGATCTGCTGGTCGATCGGAGTCTCACCGCAGCGTTCCCACAGGTCTATAATACCCTCCTTTTTTTAAATCTGATAAAAATCGAAAGCACATATAAAGAATACAAAAGCATGGTATCGAACCCGCCTATTAACTACTAGTCCACTGAGTACGTTGACAATGATTCACATAAATAAAAACTGAAAAAAAATTAGGTTTCCTTTTTTACCAACTGTAAAATCTATTTCGTTTAGTTCATTTTGGTTTGAGAAATCACTGTTTTTTTCTTAATAAAAAAGGGCAGATCAAATAATGAAGAAAAAAGCAATTAAAAGGTTGAAATGTTTATTGTTACACAGTGTGAATCACTTAAAACATATAATAATGTACACGTTGTTCAAAGAAAGTCTGTGAGAGTCACAAATCCCTCAGATATTGACAGAATAATAAGTTCTCAAGAAGAATATCCACACGATAAAATATAATGTTTACAGTGATGTAAAAATACAAAATAAAACTCTGATTTAAAGATTTACACAAACGTTATTTTAAATGATACATTTTTGGATTAAATGTTTCGTTTACGCTAAAGTACTAACTATTAAAGCTAAACATTAAGACACACTAAGGTATAAATTAAAAACCTATTTACAAAATATTACAATTTTTATTCGAAAATACAATATTCACGTGAACCAGAATATAATAATTACAAATTTTGGAACGTGTATGTATTTAAATTCTTTAAACGGTAATAAGTAGACAATTATGTACTTTAATGTTATTATTTAATGAAAAACAAAAACAATGTTACGACATGGCACAAAACTAAAGTAGAAACTGAAAACGTATCTTAATACTGTAAAGAACTGTTGTTACCAACACCAATAAACATAATCAGAACCTGAAATAATGTTCTGAAAAATAAAATACGAAAAAGAGAATTCTATTCCAACATTTTTTTAAAAATTAAATACGATTTGACAGCTAAGCGGCCAGTCCCATAGTGTAAATAAAAAAATAGGTGTTTTATAGTGGATACGAAAGCGTGCAATAGCGGACTCAGTACTAGCTGAGTCGCCCAGACGTCTTTATGATTGCGTGTGCGCTTATTGACAGTCGGCGTGGTAGAACACTATCACGCCTATGTCAATATTCGCTCGCATTGCTCATATTTTTCATAGATATAGCGAAGTCGCTTCAATGAAATAACATCTATGATAAACATTGGATGACATACGTTTCTTAATTTATAAAATAAGATCAACCTATGTATGTGTTTAAGATCATGTAGCTATAGGTACAGAAATAAACATTCAAGTTAATAATAACCATGTCCCATCACGAAATAAATCACTTGCAATGCTTAACTTTTAACTCTACACTGCTCAGTATTGCTATCCCAAATCATATAATAACTGAAAAGTGTATATCGAGACAGTTTTTACACGATGACAATAGCCGATCGAAAAGTCATTTCCAATATTGAATTTTTCGGATCACAAACACACATTTGTATGCGCGCTACATTTCAAATTTGGAACCCTCGTGGCGCCATCTATACACATGAAAACTTTCGCCCGTCGTCGCTCGAGTAGCAGTGGTGGCAGTGCAGCCGCCGGCCGCGCACGCGCACGTCGGCGCCCGCGCGGCCGTCCCCGAGCCTGGTGCCGCAGACTGCGCATGTGAAACACCAAACGTGGTAGCAGAGGGACAGGGATTCGATGATCATTGCTGCGCCACGACCTGATAATAGTTGGAGAATTGTTTATACTCGTATGTAGGTATACCGAAGGATCGGTAATTTTATTAAATTCTAATTTCACACGTATTTTATTAAAAATTTAACAATTATTAAATAATTAAAAATTTTGTAATTTTTAAATGATTAAAAATATTATAATTTTTAATTAATAACAATAGGAAAATTCATCTTTAAGCGATTCGTTTTCAGTCGACGATAAAAATAAAAATAATTGTTAAAGTAGGAGTCTGTCGACGAATGTTTCGGATATTAAAGGTCTTGTCGACTGAAATCTACAAAAGTTCAGAAAACTTTTCCTGCCATGCTTCCATTAACATACTAATTTACAAATGGGAAAGCGAGTCTGTTTATTAATTTAAGACCATGTGCGCAAGCGCAGCCTCGTCTTCAGGTTTATCTTACCAAGTTCCTCCCCACAATGGGAGCACTTCTTCTTCCCGCTGACACTAAGCAGTTTCTCTTCCCGGGACTCGGCCTGCTCATGTCGAGGCTGCGGCTCTGGGCGGAGGGGACGCTTGAAATCAGCTGGTAAATGTTGTTGGCTGAAAATTGTGGAAAACTTTGAAAATAAAATAATTATCATAAATTTTTGCTTTATAAGTGATCGTAGTTTTAAGTGCCGAATGGTTCCTGACACCAGTACAAAAAAAGAATAGTTCCACTCCATCTCTTTCCCATTAAAAAAGGCGACTAAGGGATAGGGATACAAACTTGGTATTCTTTTAGGCGATGGGTCAGCAACCTGTTACTATTTGAATCACAATTCTATCATTAGGCCAAATAGCTGAACGTGGCCTATCAGTCTTTTCAAGGCTGTTGGCTCTGTTTACCCCACAAGGGATATAGACGTGACCATGTGTATGTATGAAGTTTAATATCGCAAGATTATTCTGACAGTTAAAAACCACGGAGCCTCGCAGGGAAAAGTTTCGTTCCTACTAGGAGGTACTACCGAAAATCCTCTCTTTGTGCAACCCAAGATCACTTAAGGCAATATGAAATTTGTAGGTTATAAGTATTAAATTTCATATCTCTAAACCACAACGACATATCGTCGGGGATAGTTCAAATCCGCGTAACTAGCATTGGATAATTCCGCGTATATGACAAATGTAGCCATTTTAAGTTTTCGTGGGCAATTCACGCAAAATCTTGATAGGCTGCCACCGACTTGAAACGAGTTCATTTCGACCAGCCGGAAGCCAGAAATCGCCAAATAACAACACTGCGTATCTTTCGCGAGCAAGTGTCAACACCGCGTATGTGATTAATAGATGATATATGATACATACCTACATAATATAAATTTAGGTGATAGAATAGCAGTGGTCTAAACAGGTACTGATGCCACCGTTCAAAACTCAGAGGTCCAGCTTACTCTAAACCGGTTTCTCACCTCGTGCTGAGGGGAAGCATGGTGTGTAGATTTGCCGAGGGCATGTCTTGGTGGTAGGAGTGACGCTGTGCCGCCCTCAATTTGCTTCTCTGTTCGTCTATCCGCCTTTGTTCCGCTTCCTGAAACCACATAATAATTTGTATGTACTTGTCTGAAAAGTTCCAAAAGTGAAAAATGTATTACTTAATTTATTTCCTCTCTCTAATAATTGGGAATTACATTTATTAAGCTTAGAATATAGTTCTTCTTCCTCCTGGCTTTTGTCCCGTTTGCATTCTCACCACTATGCACCTTTTACCACAGATCCTAGATTGGGTGAGTCAGGGTTTTACACGAAGCGACTCCCGTTTGACCTCCGCAACCTTTGCAGGGGAACCTTACCCGTATTTGATAGTTGTCTAGTAGTTGCCTGAATGTGCAGGTTACCTCACGATGTTTTTCTTTACCGTAAGAGCATCAGTTAGAACTTAGTTTACATTAGTGCATCACTTCGAAAATACTCATTGGTACATGGCCGTGGTGGGATTTGAACCTGTGCCTGACGCGCGGTAGCGCGTCACGCATTTTCACCGGGCACCTTACCGATTCGACCATCGACGCTCTTACTTTAGAAAAAAGTTATGACTGTAAAACAGGCAACTGATAAATTAAGTGACAGTTTAATCATAATCCATTCTGATTACATTTCTCTATGGACATCTTTGCCGTGCCGTGCCGTGTGGTTCCCGGAACCAATACAAAAAAGAATAGGACCACTCCATCTCTTTCCCATGGATGTCGTAAAAGGCGACTAAGGGATATGCTTATAAACTTGGGATTCTTCTTTTAGGCGATGGGCTAGCAACCTGTCACTATTTGAATCTCAATTCTATCATTAAGCCAAATAACTGAACGTGGCCATTTAGTCTCCAAGACTGTTGGCTCTGTCTACCCCGCATGGGATATGGACGTGACCATATGTATGTATGGACATCTTTCGTGGAGCGAATTTGACTTATGATTTGACCTTTCCTTCGACTATCATTATGCTATTTGAATTGATTTCTGGATGATCTGGATCGTAGCAGCCCCAGGAAGTAAGACCCTGCTCTATAACTCTTTGGTGTAGGGACAAACGCTAAGAAAAATAAGACTTGATTTAAAAAAAAAATTACTCTCCTGAGAGTAAATTAATCTTAAGAATATTCACCTGTATCAACCAGTGTTGGTTGTAGTTATAGTTAGCTGGTTTTCTATTCCGCGACTGCATCCAGTCATTGTTGGAGATCAACTTCGGCGTCGGCGCAGCACTCAGTGCCTGAAATGTGTTATTAAAAACTGTTGATAGATACTCCGGTTAATCTTTAATTCTGACTTCTATTGTGTGAGGTTATCTTCATGTTGCGTTTATAAATCATCATTTGGTGTTTGGCGCATTCTCCCTGAATAGACCAACCCAAGATTTGTCAGCTCATGGTCATGATCCTGGACAGAGTATGGAAGACATAACGAACTCGTCTGATCTTCGTTATCTTGTGCATGAGAAGTTCTAGGTGAACCTAACTTGGATGAGACCACGATTGCGTTACGTTTTTTTAAATACTCAGGATAGAATTTCGATGGGTCATCAATTGAATCACAAAAATCTAAATCGTGTTTCGTGATTTACCTGCAGCGTATGCCTCGTCATGGACTGGTATTGCGTGTTCCCATTGACGACAGGCTTCTGTCGGAGTTGTACAGCTGTTCTGTCCACGTTCACGTATTCCACAGCTGACGGTACTCGACTGCTTCTGGAAAAATGATTGAAAAAACGATTTTAAAAAATTGAATAATTGAGCTTTTTGTAGATTGTCTTGTTTTTGTAAGAACCTTTTAAAAATCATTACAAAAAATATCTTACGACTAAAAACTGGTGATAAAAACAAATTATTTCCAAGGTCTACTTATAGTACTAGAACATAAGTAGACCCTTGGGTCTTTCCAAGAGAGGTGAGGATTTAATTTGAACTAATGCCAAAAGGATGATTGTTGACTAGAATTACGATAATGATTGTGTATTCTTTTCAAGAAACCAATCTACAAGAGAAATAGAAAAGGACTCACCTCATAGTAATTTCCCTCTCTATGGATTCTCGGGTCTTCGGCTTCGGCGGCAGAATAGGTTGCTGGGGCCTCACAGATGGAACTGGCCTTTTCACCGCCTCCGCTGTCTTCCGATCTTCATACAACACCTTCCTGCTCTCTTCTACTCCAAAATGCCTTTGAATATGCTCTTCAGAGACAAACGGCTTTCGTTTCAAATTCTCATCAAATACAGGCCTTTCTGGAACGACTGGTGCAACTGTATATGTTTCGTTTAGCAACAAGTTTGGCATCGAATGTCTGTAGTTCTGGTTTGGTTTTGAAGGCCTGCTGCTCAATGGAGGTTTCTCTGGTGTACTCGGCACAGAAGACACGTCTTGAACTGACTTCTGTATTATCCTGTTCTGATCTCTTAACAGATTTTCCCTTTGCCTCCTCAGTTCCTCTTGTTCCAATTGCAACAGCTCTCTTTCGAAACGAAGTACTTCCTATTTTTAGGATTGGTTACAGATTATTACTTGTTATTTGCTTGTTGGTAGGTTAGTTGTAACATTTTAGTGACAAGTGTTAGTGCAAAGCTGACGTGCATTAATGTTTTATCAATGATGTTTTATGGAATGTTAAAACTGGGACTCCATCGCCAATCAAAGACAATTAATTATTACGATCACACAATAGGTTATTTTGATGGACGACCCAAACTTGGCCTATTAATTGATATGGATCCATTAATGAACATCTGACCTGATCTTCTGCCTTTTTGTGTATTATTCGTTCATTTACAATAAATAATTATATGAGAGTCATTGGTATGAAATGTCTTCATGAATTTTGGTGAACTGAACAGTTTACCACTAAGGACCATATCAATCAAAAGATACCATAAAAATGTTCAGTGTAAAAATGATTCACCTTTGTATGAGCATCGTCAACGTGCCCATCCGGCCAATCCTCGTTAGTGAGACGCGTCTGAAAGTTACACCGCGGCCATCTTGTGAAAAGTTATTTACACACACAACAAAATGGCGGACGTTTGACGGACCGCTCCTCAACCATAATACTGACACTCTAAACGTTACAGATAAAATTTTGATTGATGACGTTTATCTTGTTGCTAATAATAAATTATTTAGCGTAATAGTGACTTTATTATGGTTCATTAAAACAAATTAGCATCGCTCAAAACTACAGTAAGAACTTGAAATTAAACATAAAAAAAAAAAATTGCACACAGAATCCGATTAAAAATTTTTCTAAGATGCAAATAGAAAAATATAGCAATGTGCAGTTACGAACATGCAAGTGCAATCCTACAAGGTGCTGGAGCATATAAATAAAAAGCAATAATTTATAACATAAATATTTATTTTTGGAAAAAAATAACATAAATAATAATTAAGTATTGCATTCCTAATCAATTATCTTCTGTACGAAATCACGAAATGATTCTTGTTTATCTTACATACCTCTATCTGTACGCATATAATAATGATAATTTATACAATAAAAGCATTAAAAAGCAGGTTTGTTATAGCGGCATTACATACAAAACTACCTTTGCACCACAATCCATGTTTAAAATAATATATTATATTAAACAACACATACTATTAAATGAAAGTTAACTTTCGGTTGATGAACCTTGTAGTTTTTTTTAATTAATTAAAAAGAGGAGAGAGTAAAATAATTTTATAACATTGTCAAGTACATTATCTTCCTACTGATTGAATTGTGGTACTACGAAAATATGTACAATATTAGACATTTTACTATGAAAAATTATAATGTGCTTTTCAAGCCATTACTGTGCAAACCTTCAATACCATTACCATAACACCATATTTCGTTTCCAAAAATCTTTAAAGAAGAATTCGAGAAATTAACTAAAAATAGTACGATGCTACTTCTACACTACCAGAGATCTACACTTCAAATTAAATAGGAATAGATTATAATTACATATTCTTCTTAATACATTTCATTATGCATGAAATGATTAGAATAAGAAATAATAATAAAAATAAAGAACCAAGCAATAATTCTTACATAAATAAAATAGCTTTCGATACAGGCCCTAAAATAGCTCCTTGAGGAACACCAACTATACAATTAAGAATATCTACGCCTAGAAGAAATCTCATTAAATCATCAATTGTTTTAATAACTACAATGTTACCTGTTGATGTTGTAGTTTTTTATCCAAACTATCTAATTTGTTGTCGTCAGTCTGTGTTTCTGACAACTCGTTCAGTTTGGTGTTCAGGTTTGAAGTGAAATTCTGTTCGTTTTGCTTTTTCGCCGCTTCTTCTTCGTCTGATGTGACAGTCACGTGTGTGTAGGGCTGAAATTGATAAAATTCTATTATGACCATAATGAGGATAGATTTTGAATGGTTTTATGAAATAATTGTACAAAGCATCGATGAATTGGATTTATATATGAAAAATACCAAGTCATTGTCCATATATCATGTTTTAGATGAATATTTTTAGGGATTAGCCCTATATAGGTTCGTTATAAGGTCATCATAATTGGAAGGCATGTAATCTGAAGATTGACATAAATTTGCATAAATAAATATTTTGTCTATCTCATGATTTCTGTCAAATGAAATATGATAAATAACTTTGTATCAGCAGGTGTCTATAAACATTGTATCGTTTTATACTTTAAAATAAAAATGTTGATCCCAAATATAGTAAGTGAAGTAGGGTACTTCATAAAACTCACCTCGCTATTCTGTCTGCTATGTGGATTAGATGTCTCAGGTGAAGACTGTCCTTTATACCAAGCTTCAGCTGAAGGTCCTCGATCAATATCAACTCCTGAATCCCTGCTTTCTCGCAACTTAGCATCCATATCATGTGACAGTGTTCTTTTGTAAAGCAGCTTTTCAATTTTAGTTTCCTCTTGAAGGAATGAAGTGATATCTGGCCGTGGAGCGAGCGTCAGGTCTACGTCTAGGTAGCTATCATCTTGACCTTCAATGCCAAGGAAACTGGTGCGTTTATTTCTAATCTCTTTTTTGATACGACGCGCTGAACTTGTGTGTTTGAAGTTGCCCTGAAAAATTTTATCATTTTCATAAAATTGTTTGTCATCTGTTAAATTATTTATTTGGTACACCGAAAAGTTACAATCATATTTAGAAACATTAAAAAAGTAAGATACCTAGTTTTGTGACAGAATAATATCAGGAAACATCACGTTATGATAAACACACAAGTCAAGATATGTGCGAATAAAAGTAATCAAGTCATGATTACCTACCACGTGAATAAGATCATAAACATCAAGTCTAGACAGTTTAAATTAAATTTTAAAATTTTCCAGCGACAAGGTTAAATAAATAGTACATATATATCTCTACTTATAAAGGTAAATTGTACTGTAGGCTTAAGTACGAAAATTTACCATCTCAAACCAAAAAAGTCCATAAAATGTTATATTTAATAGATATACTCTCTATTGCACCATAAGAAAAAGAAATAGGTATAATATGTAAGGTATAATATGCAAGGAACCATATTATACCTTAATATGTTTCCCTACATATTATACCTTAAATATGTAAATGAGAAGAATTTGCTATCACCGTAGCCATTTAGCAGTCAGTTAAACCACCTAACAAGACATTTATTACCTTATCGGTATGGGGTTAAAAAAATAATAACTTACATTGCCAAGTAGTTCATCATCAGTAGTTTCTTCCGTGGGTGGTGGAGGTGGCTTTTCTTTTGGTGGTTCCATTACATTAGATGGCATATCCAATGGGAATGCTCCTGCATCATCTACTGAATTCTGATAAACAATGTCTATGTTTTCGTACAATGGCGTTACTGGTATCTTTTGATCTGTATCAAAATCTATGAGTTTATCCACTTTATCATTAACTTTTATAGGTCCAACTTTTTCATTTTCTAAGCTTTTTTCTGTCGTATCCATGGCGCCGGTGTTGTCAAAACTATCTTCTGAATCAAGTTCTTTGAAAGCCAAATCTAGCGCATCATGAACCTGAAGAATAGTATTAGTTTTATAAATTAAATATTCTGAAACAGAACTCTGTAAACACATAAGTTTAACATAATTTTAAAACACTTTATTATAAAAAGCTAAATTATTCTTAAACAATTAAATACTCAGATGTTATAACAAGAAAACGAAAAAAAAAGAGGTACTTCTAAAAAGAAAGAAAATGCTTTCAAAAATAAATCGTACATTCTCATTCAAATATGCGAGAAAGAATCATCACAGATTTTCGCTAATTACAAAACAATAGAAAATGCGTGCATACAAATGTCATCATCAAGCAAAATGATAAACATGCGCAGAAAATGAAAGTTAAATGAAGCGAAACTACACGGAACAGACGAGGCTTACCTTGTTAACCCATCACCAAAAGCTGATGTAACAAGACCTAGCACAAAGGAATCAGAACGGAACAATTATGTCTTTTAATTAAAGCAGTGAGGTTACATCTACGCACTGAGAGCGCACTTTATAATCTAAGCCCACGACAAGATAAAAATGTATTTGAACAAGATATGTCTACTGATAATGTTTTATCTGGTACATGCGTTTTACATCCCGATTTACATAAAAGTTCATTAAAATTCACTAGTCATCCATTGATTAATGATAATGCATTGTTACGCAGTTGAATATGATAATATTTATGCCGTTAAGATGAGAGGTGGAGCCACATATACATATAATAAATAAAACCCATACATAACAGTGTAACATATATTTTGATAATATGAATTTACAAATATCACGTCTCACGAATAAATAAGTAGGTATTCTAATGATTTCATTTCTATTGGGGTCTAAATCTAATATTCCGATGATTGGATCATAAAATATTATATAGTATAATGACTACAATGGGTACTACAAATATAACCCTGTTTACGTTATTACATTTAAAATACAATATGACAAATGTTGATGTGATCTTGATTTGCTAAGTGCTAGGAATTCAACGTGTTAAAAATGTATCACAATTAAATGTAAAATCTAAAATTCTATGATATAATTTTAAATTGATTGGTTTTTTAAATTAATTTCATTAGTACGTATGCATGTGGATCTACTGATACTTTTATGGTTTAGTTACAATATAATGTTTTAACAAACTGGAAATCCAGAATTTTTTGGTGAGATCATAAAAATTCTAGAAAATTTTGCTCATAATCAACTTGTTCTCATCTAGCTTGCACAGAAACGGCAATGTATGAGAAGAGAATGAGCTTTTGTAAACTACGAGTAAACCTAATAATTGTTATCATTATTGGCATTGACACTGGTTTTATTTGCTACCGTTTTTGTTGTTACTTTATTATTTATGTACAATATAGTTTTTCGCCTATTTGGTTCTACATAACGTTTTGTTCTTTTTTGCCAAAAAGGATTAGTTTCTTGGTTACTTACTTGTATATCGGGATTGGGTTTGGTATTATTGCATGTCTCATTAATGACTTCACCGATTTGGTCATTAGTGATACGTTTGTAGCTATTAGTGGGGACTTGACTGTATGAATCATCAACAATTAAGTCTGTAGATGAACATCTAGATGTGCATGTTACATCAGCTAATTTGTTAGTAAGCAATATATGGCTATCGGTTAATGTTTTTAGCGGTTTAATGGAATTCTTTGGTGAAATGTTAGTAGTGGTTGTAATATTAGAGACAGTTACCATTGGCATGCTCTTGCTATCAGATTCGTTAGTAGTACTACTTGTTTTACAGTTAGAGTTGTTCCCAGCACCAGCGTTCATTTTGTTGCATATTTCATTCAAGTTCAAATGTATAGTCATTTTCCCTTCAAAAACCACTGTGTCTCCTTCTGATGCAGTAGACACAGGTTCGTTTAAACTTACACTAATATCTTGATTTTCCAGACTTTTAAGTGTATCATCATCTTCTTTGTCCATTTGTATTTCAGTTACTTCTTCAGTAACACTTAACTCCTCCGGTTGAGATAAAGCTTGAATATAATTACTTCCGCTGTCAGTATCTTCTGCTTTGCTTATATCCTGTTCTTCAAATTCTTCCACGATGACATCTTCATATATAGTTTTGACAGGTTCAGGTATCTTCTCTAATGGTTCCTCTATTTTATTTGGTTCTAGGATAGGTAAACTATCTTCGTTAGGAGAGTCATATTCTGAAATTTCCATCATTGGTTCCCCAATAGGAGATGCGACTTGAGTTAAATCAGCAATATCATCAGGTGGAACGCATGAATCTCTCGCGGTGTGAATTCCGCTGTCTTCTGTTTCGATATCACTTGGAATAGTATTGTTTTGCATGTCACCGCAGTCGAAATCTTCTAAACTTTGGATTCTCTCAAAAGAATTTGGGGAAGATTGTCCGTTGATATCCAAACTATCAAGAGACCGACAAAAGCTCTGCATTTGACTTTCAATACCTGATAAACTTGATTTTAAAGAGCTATCAGACATTTTGTCTTTTGTATCATTGTCAACTTTGGATTCCATTTGTTCGATTTCTACTTCAACCGCTATTTTAGGTATTTCTTTATTCTTTGCAGCATCGAGACAAGACAATCTTTCTTTAAGACTCATTGACACTTCTTTTACCTCTGGTTTTATAATTTTTATGTCTTCTTCCGATGTTTGTGACTTCAGACTGGATAACCGCTCTTTTAACGATTTAGTATTATTAAGATCCCCATTGGACAATCTTTTCGCTTTATCGATTTCTGTAGATGCTGATTTAACTTTTTCGAGAGATGAAAGGCGTTCTTTCAACGGTTTTACTTCAACAGGTAATTTATTCAGGTCGCTTGTAGATTTTTGAACATGTGTTTCTTCCGTAAACTTTTCTAAGCTAGACAGTCTTTCCTTGATCGACTTTTTGTTTGCAATGTCAGGTAATTTTGGTTTATTTGTGTGTGACTCTTGTGAATTTTCCCTTTCAAAATGCTCTCTTCGTTTGTTTATATCAACTTTGGGCAAGTCTTTCTTCTGGCTGCAATTTTTGCTGTCAGTAGATCTTTCTTGTTGGAAAGATGAGACCTTTTCTTCAATTTTGTTGCTGACAGATGTTCTGATTCTGTTAAGATCTCCATTTAATTTTTCAGGTGATTTTTCTTCGAAATTGTTATTGACGACCGTTTTTATGATGTTACTGTTAGTTTGGGAAATAATTCTTGATTTATATCCTTCAATGGCTCCCTCGTATGTGTATTCTTCTGGTTCAGGAGAGCTGATGGTCGTGGTCGTACACGTGTCGTATTCGTTGGCACTCGATCCAAGTTTGTGGTCTTTTCCGCTGTTTGAAAGGTTGTCGACATCGGAATGGTTCTTATCCAGGTCGATACCATCGCTCTGAAAACCGTAATATTATATTTAAATTTACTCAAGCTTACATGCGTCCGCTGACCGAGAAACTAGTTGCCTTATCTTGATTGATGTTACAGGCTTGATATAACCTCTTTATATGACTAATAGAATAACTAAATGACGTGTGTAAACATATACATATATATATATATATATATATATATCTGAATTAATGATGGCAAATTTGAGTTCTTGTAAATATGGGAACTGATTTAACCGAATTTAACCTTAAATGGATTATACATTTAAGGTTAAATTCGCTTGCAAAGGTTGCAGAGGTCAGATGAGAGCGGCTTCTTATTCAAACCTGACTTGACACCATCCAAGATCGGGATCATGGTCACAGATGCATCCGAGGATCCTCTCCGAATAGATGAGTTGAATAAACAACCAGGGCTGACGCGAGAAGGATTAAAATATTTGTCTAAAAGTATAAAATGTGGTGTCTACTCACAGCCAAACTGTGTGTATCACAGTCTTCACTAAGGCTGCTCTTGGTACTGGAGGTGCCTATACCAAGGTCACTGAGGTCGTGACCGTCGTCATCTGCGTACAAAGCCAAGGGGTTCCGCCTTCTTCGCCCAGCTCTGGAAATAAATAAACCTGTGGTCAGAAGGGTTTTGCTCAATACGATCAAATGAAATTTGTTTATAAAATAATTAATGATATTTTTGACGACAAATTCTAATTTTAGTCAAATCTTTTAAATTCTCTATTCATTAATAAAATAGAGCATTTATAAGGGATGGTTACACAGATTTGAATATGTATGTCGTCATCAAAAATTATTGCGATTTCTATTACTGTTACAACAATCATAGTCATTAGAATACTACGAACATAGAGTCAAGTAAAAATAGATGCGTCGTAAGATACATAATATATTATTAGTTTGTAAAGTCACCGCATGTACCGCACAGGACACACTGTCGGCCATTACTCATAGATTGCCGTCACCGAAGACATTTATACTATCCACAAGATCACTAAGTTTCATAGTGTGTATGTCTACAGTTTAACAAGAACGTGCATTACATACACACAGGGATATATTTTATTTAAAAAAATTAAAAATTAAGACAACGTGTAAAGATAATCATAACTTTAACTTTACATTTATAAGAAACATATTAGTGCCGTGTGGTTCCCGGCACCAATACAAAAAAGAATAGGACCACTCCATCTCTTTCCCATGGATTTCGTAAAAGGCGACTAAGGGATAGGCTAACAAACGTGGGATTCTTTTTTAGGCGATGGACTGGCAACCTGTCAGTATTTGAATCTCAATTCAATCATTAAGCCAAATAGCTGAACGTGGCCATTCAGTCTTTTCAAGACTGTTGGCTCTGTCTACCCCGCAAGGGATATAGACGTGACCATATGTATGTATGTATGTATAGAAACATATTATAGATTGTGTTTTTATAGATATTATTACAACGTCCTCACTAGCACTGCGAGACTTTGTTTTGGTTGAAGTTATGCGCACTCTATAATAGTGTGATCTCTATGCTAGACTTAACAAATATCTTGTTCATAATGATTAGCCGAGCCATTAAGCACGCGGTTTTCTCATCGTTTTCAAAGTATGCAGGTGTGGTATAACACCACCTCCAAATTAACTTTCCCTTTTTGATACAGTGCAACTATGAATTTTGTTGGTTTGAAACATGGAAATTTTTATGATGCATTTAGATATGTTGAGGCTTGTTTAAAGTAAAGGAACAAAAACTAAATAAGTTGAAGATGACAGCTATAAAAAAGCATAATGCAATGGCTTGCTAAGAGTATGACTTCACGCTACGCAAATTAAAATATTATTGTTTTAATAAAAAACCTTCGTGAATCAATAGAAATGATAAAAGATTGTGTTAAAATAAGGTTTTCCTTACGGAGAACATAAAAATAGGAACGTAAATTAGGAAAATTTTACATAATAGTGGGTTGCTGGAAAAAAATTCTCTAGAAATAAGTAGTGCCCTTGTACTGAATTTCTCTTTATTTTAATTTTTATTCTTATTTTCCTTGATGTACCTACATAAATATATAAAATAATACCACCACTACAATCAGATGATGACGATCGCTTCAATTTTAGGATTCCGCACCTAAAAGGTAAAACCGGGACCTTATAACTAAGACTCAACTGTCTATACGTCAGTCACCAGGCTTTATCTATATTTATAATATCCTACTCCTTGATTATCGTCATGGAACCAGGGATTTTCTCCAAGAAGAAACCAAAATAACGCCAAGAGGATGATAGCAACTAGTTATACAACTACATTCATAAGTAGTCGTAGCAAGTCAAAACACCATGGAGCCATTTACGGAATAAATTTTAAGATGAGTTCCATTGGAGCGATATAATTCAAATCCAATTCAAACCAGCAGATTCTCATTAAATGTCAGTGAAGCGAAATAATTTCAATGAAGAAAAAGAAATCTTATTAAACGTAGTTTTTTTCTGCTCATATACTACATATATAAAGATTTTAATGATTATACCTAAAGTACTTACTTTAATTTTATTTCAAAATCATGCATACACATAATTATCACGATAAATGTCTTTATCCCTTTGCTTTGTAATGGAAGCAAGATTCGGTGATAGGGTAAGGTTGCCAGGTCAGGTAAAAAATATCCCAAATTGACGAGTTTGCATAAAGAGACTTATAAATGTGAATGTAGCGAAAGAAGTGTGCAGGGATCATGACAAGTGGAATGATATAATCGCCCTAGAAAGAGGCGTGATTTTATATATGAAATGCCAGTCCATCGCTTTAAAGAAGAATCCAAACTATCTTAAATTCTAAATTGTTAATACAATTTGGTATTTCATTTACAATTCCTGGAGCAGATATTTAATTTCAATAGTTTATTTCCGATTTCTCACCTACAAGACTTTCAATGGACCTTGCATTGTTGGTGGGAATCGTGACCTTAAGGGTACTTAGGAATGGCTAGAGGTCTATTAGCTCGCATTTAAAGCCTGGGAAAAAGTAAGGGTATCGTTAATGGCTTATATCTTCATAACGATCTTTGCAGAAGTATTTATATAAATGTAAAGAGCTGTTAGACATAAGTTCTTATTACTTGAGGCTTTTGTGTTTTTTGCAATTTTGTGAAATTATTTTCAATGAAGGGAAAGGCTTTTAAACTTGGGATTCTTATTTTAGACGATGAGCGAGCAATCACTGTCACTATTTGAATCTCAATTCAATCATCAAGCCTTACAGCTGAAGGTGACCTTACAGTATATCCAAGAAGGCTCTGGCTACTCCGTATGGAAAAAAGTAATTACGTATGTGTATTTTTTTAAACCCCAAAGTTAGTTCGAGACTTGTGTTATGGGAATACTAACTCAAATAGATAAACATCCAAAACCAAGGCTAAACAGAAAAGTTATTTTTTCATCACATCCTGATCGAACCCGGGACCTGTTGATTAAGAGGTGAGAATCGACAACTACGCCCGCCCGCCAGAATTCCGAAAACCAGACGTTATGAAGAAATGTGAAAGAATTATCACGGTACAAACTCTCTAAGGTAAGATGCTGACCGACTGATGCTGACGTTCTGTCAACATTATTATTAATTTACTGTGTATTCGCTGTGCCCGCGAGTTCGTCCGCGTGGAATAGTTATTTTGAGCATCATTGAAGCCCTCAAGGATGAATAATTTACCCCGTTTTGTTTCACATTTTCCATTATTTCTTCGCTCCTAATAGTAGCAGCGTGATGTTACATAGCCTAATGGTCTATTCAACACAAAAAGTTCAATTCGAACCAGTAGTTCTTGAGATTAACGCGTTCAAACAAACAAACTATAGCTTTATAATATGAGTATAGATTTGCCAACTAAACAATATAATTGATTTTAAAATTAAGAACATTATGATTCGACTAAGCGACCCTTTACAGGTATGGCAAACCAAAGAAGAAGAGTCTTAAAAATAGCCGAATGATCGAACGAGACAGAACAGCTGCTTTCTATTCAAATTGTCCACATGTATTATGGCGAAAGCGCTGTGACAGCTTGCCTTTTGACTGGTTTCACTTTTCTTCTTATATCATAGCCGATAATATTATTCATTAGTTGTAAAACACATTTCGTAACCGCGACATTCACCTTGACGCATGTTTTCACTGCTTCTTTAGTGGTCAGTGGGTATGAGGTTTTATTTATTTACTTGATTCAATCGTATTTCATTACAGGTTTACGCGTGTCAAAAGGTTGATTTATTATAAAGTAATTTGTACATACATACTTAGTTGCTTTATTAACTTAGTGAATGAGAAGTCAAATATAGTAGGTACCTATTATCCTAAATTAAAAAAAAAAAACATAATTTTTTCTTTCTTAAAAAAAATAATCTTTAGTAATTAGGTAAGTTATACTTGTTTATAAAGAAATCTCATTATCGTATGAGACAAAATAATTATAACAAAGTTATACTTTTTTAAACGGATTGTTTTTCAGGCGATACATCAGCATTATGCCACAATAGGTATGTAGAAGATACAGATAAACTTGAATAAGGGAATTGGCAGTCTCATAAAGTGATACAACCACGATCCAAGCTGAATTAGCTCTTCCGTTCTGAACGCCTAAAAATGCGAACATCGCAGGTACGAAACTAAAAGAAGATACCTACTCATATTTTTCATGTGCCGTGCGGTTCCCGGCACCAATTAGAAAAAGTGTAGGAACACTCCATCTCTTTCCTATTCAATCTCATAATGACTAAAATCGTGATTATATAATAAGTTAGCAGTTCCAATGATTTTGTGCTAAAAAAGTTATCTAATTATTTGACTATTGCAAATGATGTACTGATTTGCATCACACGTTTTCCAAAACAAGGAAGTTTCACGGAAAATATGTATTTAGCTATATTAATGATTATAATGATGATAATTTCACCTTTTTGCAATTCTTTTTTTAACCTCATACTTGTAATTTCTTTTTATTATGCCTTTAAGACAAAGATGTTTTTTATGCTATCATTATAATTTGATATGTAAAAATTTATGGCCAGTAATTATTAACATTTTACAATATTACTGAGGTCAAGAGACAAGTATCTCTATGACCGTTTGCAAATGCGTTGAATTTTATGGTTCTTTCGGTTAGCTGAGCATAAAATTTCATGGTGTTTACAAATTAAAGTAATTATATCGAATACATATTGAATGAAAATGTACGTAACGAGTTTGTTAGTACCAAGTGAATGATATTTAAAGCTATGGGTATTTTTCTGAAACTGTTCTATTATGTGTCTTTGTCTAATTTTAGCGAAATTCATCAGTTACTCTGTATTCTACAAATGTAGATATTACCTAAGTAAGTATATTAGTAACTTTTTCCTTTTACATCACAGATTTTTGTCAAATTTTAGGACAGAATAAAGAAAACCGCATTAATTTTGCAAATATTTAATTTGGAAAAATATTTTAAAAAAAGTTTTTTTTTTTACTTTTTAAATGTTGGAATTCAAACATCACTGGCTGAAAGTGGCAAGCTGGACGCAACACAAAAAAAAAAAACAAAAATATAATTTTCACAGGAATTGAAAATCGAATCCTACTCGTGAAGTAGACTCGTGCGTTCGGAATCACGACGTAATAGCCCGAGGAACATTCCGAAGTAATACCTGGTAGTGCACTAATGCCGAATTTGAAGCATGCGGGCGTGCGCGGAATGTGGTAATGGTTCTGTTCTGTGCAATTTATTAAAGCATTTTATTTCTAAAACCTCACAGTGGGAGATCGACATATGGATGTGCTTGGTTGGGTACGTATTAATAAATGCAATGCAATAATTTGTTCTTTATGTATAACTTGTAATTCTTTGTCAAATGTTTTCCCAGAAAATCGGAAGTTAATTAAATAATATTTATTTAATAGCATAATACGAGATTCATAATCAAGCAAATATCTAATAGAACGTGATTTAATTCATTAGAATTAAAAAAAACATTTGAAACAACTGTCTATTCCTTTTTATGTTTCCAGAATAAATTAAACAAAATGCGGTTTCGTCGACACAAGGAAATGAAATGGCTGCCACAGCACTCTTGCATGACTCATAAAAATAACGTAGACTATTCTAGTGCCGGCTGTTAGAGGGAATCTGTGGAGTACGGTATCTTGGACGTCAAATTCCTTAATTAAATTCAAAATTTTAATTTACTTTTTCACACTTAAGTATTCGTGCTGTGTGGTTCCCGGCACCAATATAACAAAGAATAGGGCCACTCCATTTCATTTCCCGTGGATGTCGTAAGAGACGACTAAGGGATAGGCTTATAAACTTGGGATTCTTATTTTAGGCGATGGGCTAGCAACCAGTCACTGAATCTCAATTCTATCATAGGACTAAACAGCTGAACGTGGCCTATTATGTCTTCTTCAGGACTGTTGGCTCTGTCTACCCCGCAAGGGATATAGACGTGACTGTATGTATGTAAGTTTTTGTCCAGACAGAAGCACATCAGTTTTAATGGACTGTTAGATACAAAACTATGAAAATTATGGTAAACTTACGACTTTTCAAGGCTAGATATAGGTACTAGGTGGTAATGAGACCTTGCTAACCATCAAGCAATTGAAATCAAATGCACTCAAATAAAATAACCACAAAGGGAATATCTTCCGCTGAATTACTATCCTTACACAAAATTCTGACTCAATCGTGGGTCAGGTTAGAATAAAATGAAAAAAATTGAAGAAGTTGGACTATTAGAAATTTAGATTTTGCGTTTTCATTTTGTCGTGGTATAGTAAAATTTACAATTGATAATCCAGTTTTAACTTCTTGTAGTTTCCATTCCAACTTTAAAAATGTTTTTATCATGGTTTAACTGATTAGATTACAGGATTTAAAACTACAGTCAATTGGAGTAACTTTGGCCTCTCAGGGTAACATTAATCCACACTATTTTTGTAATTACTTTGATTAAATTATCGATAAAAAGTATGAATTAATATAGAAATTTAAATTGTTAATATGAAATACGATAAAAAATTATGATTAAAGTACTTGAAACGGAAGATAACGAAGAATAAATAAGAAATAATAAGAAGACGAGGGACTATGCTACCCCGAAAAGGACCAAAGTTACCTGAATTCACTATAGTTGTTTAGTCACACTATCCATACTATTATGTGATATAAATATAGAAAACTATTAGTAATCCGATGTGCCTGCATCTGTTCTGTACGACGGCGACTGTTTTTGTGAATCACCCCACGCCACGTTCAAAATAGATCAGTTCTAGAATACGGGCTAGCTTTGGTCCTTGGCTTCGTTTGTTTATGATCATGAGAAGGAATTCGTGTGCCGTGTGGTTCCCGGCACTATTACAAAAAAGAATAGGACCACTCCATCTCTTTCCCATGGATGTCGTAAAAGGCGACTAAGGGATAGGCTTATAAACTTAGGATTCCTCTTTTAGGCGATGGGCTAGCAACCTGTCACTATTTGAATCTCGGTTCTATCATTAAGCCAAATAGCTGAACGTGGCCATTCAGTCTTTTCAAGACTGTTGGCTCTGTCTACCCCGCAAGGGATATAGACGTGATCATATGTATGTATGTATGTAGAAGGAATTCATCCTTCCACTTGGTATTATTGTAGGCGATGGGCTAGCAACCTGTCACTTTTTGAATTTCAATTCCATCATTAAGTTATGCAACTGAATGTGGCTGTTTCAGTCTATTCAAGAACGTCGACTTTGTCTACCCCGTAAGGGCTATCCCTTTTCGACGTGACGTGATTGCATATATAGTATATATCTAAACTAAATAACAGACATAGGTACTTGTACCACAGCATAAATTCGATCCGAATATGGGCAGGTACAGGTTAAAGGCAACTAAGGTATCCCTTAGTCACCTCTCACTATTTGAACCTCGATTCTCTCATTAAGCCAAACAGCTGAACGTGGCCTATCAGTCTTTTCAAGACTGTTGGCACTGTTTACCCCGCAAGAGCTATAGACGTGACAATATATATGTACATATGTAAAGGCACTCATTTGTACATAAAGTGTCGTAATAAAGTTGTAATTTTTAAAATGTACTTATAAACGTACCTTCAGTGTTTGTCTTCCCTCATTCTCACAATAAATTGCCTCATAATCACAGAGTTATGTGTCCAACACAACAATGCTCATGTTTCACGCAATTGTTAGCACATTAACGCGGCGCGTGTCATAAGCTGAAGCGATTTACACTTGCCGTTCGCAGCGTACTTACACCGCGCGACCATTTTTTTTTTAAAGAAATTGTGAACAATTCTGAAACGACTTCACCGATTTTGTTACCCCACAAACTTAAGAAATCTAGTGACAGATCCAGTGACAGACTACATTTCAAATTATCAGTTTGAAAATTATCGCGTTACAAGCGTACTCGAACATGCAAACAAAAAATTAATTTTGCCCAAAGTTACATACATATAATCACGTCTATATCCTTTGCAGGATAGACAGAGCCAACATTCTTGAAAAGACTGAAAGGCTACATTCAGCTCCATGGCTTTATTATATAAGAGATTCAAATAGTGACAGGTAGCTAGCCCATCGCCTACAAGAGGAATCCTAAGTTTATAAGCGTATCCCTTAGCTTTTTACGACATCCATGGGAAAGATATGCAGTGGTTCTATTCTGTCGGAAACCACACGGCACATATCGTCCAAAGTTGATTGGTCGAATAGGTGTGAACGACCTTGATGACCTTTTAGTACGATGCACTCATTAAAAAGTTGTAAATGCTGTATATTCATCTGGTGGAAAAAAACTCGTAAACGAAGAATTTATTGGTACGTTTACTTAAGACTGATTAAGCAACTAAATCTGAATTTTAGTGCCATATTAAATTAAAGGTTCTATTTTAGGGACGATTTTTATACAAAGTCGTGATATTCAGCCAAAGTATTTCTTTTTTTTTTTTTTTCGGGACAAATTACACTGATTGAGTTAGCCTCGAAGTAAGTTCAAAACTTGTGTTACGAGATACTAACTCAACGATACTATATTTTATAATAAATACTTATATAGATAAACATCCAAGACCCAGGACAATCAGAAAAAGTTCTTTTCTCATCATGCCCTGGCCGGGATTCGAACCCGGGACCTCCGGTGTCACAGACAAGCGTACTACCGCTGAGCCACAGAGGCCGTCGTCGTTTATGCTATGAGTTTTTAAAGACATACCTATTCTGTTCAGGAACTCTATGACGTGATCCTTGTCGGCGATAAGCTAGCCACCTGCCACTAGTTGAATCTTAAATCCAACATTAAGCTTTAAGCTGAACCTGGCTTTTAAAGACTGTTGACTATGTCTACCCCGCAAGGGATATAGGCGTGATTATACTATGTAGGTATGTAACTCTTATACTTATTAGAAAAAATACTGATTTGAAAAAAAAATAACGCAATAAAATAAATAAAAAAATCTATTACTTAGTTAACTATATATTAGAAAGAGCGACTCTTGCTAGTTGAAATAGTCTGCTAAATTATTTTATTATGAAACTACATTATGAAAACACTAACTTTTACTTCGGGTCGCGCATTTTTTTAAATATGGCCTATTATTTTTCCAAAAAATTGAAAAGCGAAATCGCTTTCGCTTGTACTTCGAAAAAATAAATTTTGCATTCCAAACAAATGTTGGTTCGTGCAAAAATCCACGAACCTTACGTTTGGCGTGCCAAGTGAGACTGTGGCACGTAAATCGGATGTGACGCGACTGTAATGTTTTCAGATACAAAAGCTAAATTACTAGCAACAAACTGTATTACATCCATGGCCAAGTTACGTGACATTGTTGAGAATGTGAAGTATGTCAGCATACAAATATTTATGTATATATGTATATTACATAAATGCCGTGTGGTTCCCGGCACCAATAGAAAAAAGAATAGGACCACTCCATCTCTTTCCCATGGATGTCGTAAAAGGCGACTAAGGGGTAGGCTTATAAACTTGGGATTCTTCTTTTAGGCAATGGGCTAGCAACCTGTCACTATTTGAATCTCAATTCTATCTTAAAGCCAAACAGCTGAACGTGGCCTTTACAAGACTGTTGGCTCTGTCTACCCCGCAAGGGATATAGACGTGATTACATGTATGTATATATATAACATATCTTGTATATCCCTTGCGGGGTAGACAGAACCTTTAGGTTCCATACATACATTGTACATACATAGGCCATCTTTATTGCAAGTTCCAAGTTTCGCGGTCCAAGCCACCGTAGAAACTAGTACAAAAACTAATGTATGTCTCATTATCATGAAGCAATCATATGATTATCATACACAAGTTAGCGACATTTTTTACAGACTTTCCTCTCCCGATGTGGTGGTAATGTAATAGGTATCGGTCGACGCTATGTGAGGACTACCTTTTTGTCTTACAAGAATGTGGACTCTGGGTGGTTCTTTGCTCATTGAGCACAGCGTAGCAATAGGGCGAGTTCACATTAGTTTGTAGCTGGAGAGATTTCGGGTTCATACATGCGTATAGTCACGTCTATATCCCTTGCGGGGTAGACAGTTCAGTCTTGAGAAGACTAAGAGGCCACTTTCAGCTGTACGGTTTCATGATAGAATTGAGATTCAAATAGTGACAAGTTGCTAGCCCATCGCCTATAAGAAGAATCTTAAGAAAAACTAACTTATTAATTACTGTTTATAACCACTTAAAGCTAATTTATATAATACTGGTAAGATTGAAAGATTGTAATGATGGAACAACATTTTGGAAAATTTTGAGTATATTTTATTTAAAAGTATATTTGAAATATTTCAACAGCAAATTGGTAGAGACCTTAAAAAGTTTCGTACACTTGAATCAGAATTTCATCGATTTCGAACAAATTATATTGCAATGCAAAACAGCCAATCCAATTTGTACAGTGTGCCCCCAGCCTTACTGTGATGGAAAGCATCGATTAACCCAGAATGAAGTGATCAAAGCAAAACGCCAATGTAAGTACCTAGTGGGCATGACAGCCATTTTTTATTTACGGTAATAGACATACATACATAATATACATATATATTATAATAAAATTTTAACTGATCGATGTCTGTGTATAGGTTTATAAACTTGGGATTCTTATTCAAGGCGATGGGATGGCAGCCTGTCACTATTTGAATCTTAACTCTATCAGCCTTTTCAAGACTGTTGGCTCTGTCTACCCCGCAAGGGCGGTTAAAGACGTAACAATATGTATGTATGTATAGAAAGACACAGAATAATATAAAAAGGTCGCATAAATAAAAATAATTTTAACATAATTCTGCTTGTCCTAAGAAAACGGTACCGAGGTCTGCTTTGAAATAATTAACATGTTATATCCCGCGGTTCCCAATGCGGTTATCTTCACCGATAACAAATAAAGTTATGTTTTTATTCCAGCACTAAACTCTGTGATATCACGGACTACAAATAGCATTCTTGTCTAAATTACTTCTATTCCAAGGCTAGTAAATTAATGCAATAGATAGAGTTGTATTGGCACCGTTTACTTACCGTTTACTTTCAATAAGGAATCGATACATTACATAGTTATTGACGATAGTAGGATTTATAAAGTCAAATTTTAGGCCACGTTCTGCTGTTTGGCTTAATAATACATACATATTGTTACATCTATATCCCTTGCGGGGTGAACAGTCTCGAAAAGACCAATAGGCCACGTTGAGCTGTTTGGCTTAATGATAGAATTCAGATTCAAATAGTGACAGGTTGATGACCCATCACCTAAAAGAAGTATCCCAAGTTTATAAGCCTATCCCTTAGTCGCCTTTACAACATCCAGGGCAACGATGGAGTGGCCCTTTTCTGTTTTTAGTGGTGCCGAGAACCACACGGCATAATTTATTGGAATATTATATATCTGTTTCTATATTACCGGTATCCATAACGTAAAACGACTTAAAAATTAAGTCCGGTTAAAAATAAAAAAACAAAATGGCATTTTCACGTGACTGTATGGTTTAGCAATAATAACCGCATCCAAATCTAATGTAATTTAATGTACGTATGTAAGAGTGTTTGTAGTTTTCCATTGGTATTTAAGTGTTTAAATTGCGTAGAGGTAAAACGTGAGGTATGACAGTTTTTTTTATAAACACACTGATATAAAATCACGCCTTTTTCCCGGATGGGTAGGCAAAACTACATCTTTCCACTTGCCACGATCTCCCTTTATGTAGGCTCGGCGGCTTCGGGTACTCTTGACCTGACCCGTCCTTAATTTGATCAAGATACGTTCGTCCACACTCATCTTGTATATTTGCTTTGTCAACCTGCTTCCACTCATCCACTCCACATGACTAAACCATCTTAAGATACCCTTTTCTATTCCTGTAACTGCATTTTCTTTCACATCATAACAATTTTACATTTATGGTTAAATCTATATCATTCGTACACTTCACGTTACACTGACTTGTATATTTTATTAGTTGTGCCCGCGACTTCGTCCGCGTGGTATAGTTATTTTGGGCATCATTCTCAAGGACCAATTATTTTCCCCGTTTTTTCACATTTTCCATTATTTCTTCGCTCCTAATAGTTGCAGCGTGATGATAAATAGCCTAAAGCCTTCCTCGATAAATGGTCATTAAACATAATAAGATTTTTTCAATTCGAACCAGTAGTTCCTGAGATTAGCGTGTCCAAACAAACAAACAAACTCTTCAGCTTTATAATATTATTATAGATAAAATTCCTGTGAAATATGATTAGACAGTAGCAAAAATGATTCCGTAAACAAATAATTTTCTAAGGTTTTGCATGCGCAAATACGTGAAACGTAAAGGCTCGTTTTTTTAAATAACTTGTATTTATAAATATGGTAAGTAATTTGAGAAAAATAAAGAAATTTATCATATTATTATTTATTTATCTTAACATTATATTTAGTTGGTATAAATGATAAAAACTACTGCTCGAAATCTATGTACCTACTCAATATTATTCAACATAATTGATGACATAAAGATAGTATTTACGTTAAACCTACTTATTTATAAACAGTATAAATCAAAAGAACCAAAATGTTACTAAAAATAACTTAAATTTATTACGGCGTGGGTCTTTACATTACGACTAACAAATAAAAAAGGCAATAAAGCTATTTTTTGGATGTTTTTTTTTTCATAAAACAAAGCACGGCATTGAGTTATGAAGTAACGTCCCTCCTACGCCACGTATACCTACATGTAGGTACATTACATTGTGCACGCGCATCATCCGTCAACACCCACAAATACACTGTTCTTTGAAATAAAATAGTAAACAATGATATTTTAATTAACATCATTTGATTTCACCACACCTAATTTACTTAGTTGATATTATCATAATTTTTGTTTGTATCAGAATTTGACAATTACTTATTTCTTAATTTATTGAACTGTTTAATGTGTTTTGAATAAAGATTTAAAATAGTCTCTAACTATGATCTTTTTACAATAATTTACAATTGTTTTATAAAATCACAATTAAATATTATATTCGGCATTTAAAATTTTGGTATAAGCTCAAAATTAGTAATAGTAATTTGAGCCGAAATTACTTTAATAAGCACTATTTAGGTCTATATTTTTAGAATTACAGACGAAATATAAAATATTACACAATATTTAACCTGGTAAAGGGTCAGGTCAAGAGTACCTACCCAAAACCGCCGAGCTTGCATGAAGAGAGTTATGAATGTGGATGAAGCGAAGGAAGTGTGCAGAGATCGTGGCAAGTGGAAAGAGGTAGTCTCTACCTACCCTGAAAGAGGCGTTTTTTTTATGTATGTATGTATTTAACCACGCTTGTCTTATGACGACACACCTTGTATTGAGCATGAGATGAGAGTTGCGTGGACAATTTTGACCATGAAGGTTTGGAGTTAAACGGTCCTATTGTGGTTATAATTAGATTTGTTAATATTCAATGGGTTGTTATTTAATAATGCAAATAGGCGAAGGTCGAATATGTTTCAAAACAATTTATATATATATATATATATATATATATATATATATATCTGCCGAAACTATCGTTATATTATATATATATATATATAACTATAGTTTCGGCAGTCGTGAGGGACGGACTGACAGACAACTAAACATACATCCAAACTTGTGGGCGAAGGAAGTTGAAATTTGGTACGTGTTTTTCTAAGGAAGTGTAGGAATAATTACGCAAGACAATAGTTGCAAGTGGATCGTCTTATATGGACATAATTTAGTGTTCATATAATTTACTAGCAACCCGCCCCGGCTTGGCACGGGTTACTTTATTGATTATCATACAAACTTTTACCAAACGCATTTAAGCATTAGGGTTGATTTAAATAAACAAACAACCAAATTTCGTTCGAATCGGTCCAGCGGTTTATCTGTGAAAGTGGAACAGACAGACAGACTTTTGCATTTATATTATTAGTAAATATTTCCAATACTCAACGGCTCCCCGCGATGAATGCTTTGAAGAAAAGTATAGCTTAACATATGTATGAGTATAATATATTCATATTCATATTTATTTATTTCTTAACAATACAATTGTGTTGAAAATTTTGTAAAATAATACCACCACCATCCCAATAGCATTACAAATTAAATTACTTAAATACATAAAATCGAATTAAAATCAAACATAGAAAAGTGGATAAATGTCAAACAAAATAAAAATACAATATATATCACTTTGTAAATACGGCTATCTATATATTGAATGCTATTTAAATTTCTCATACGTAGAAGGGTTGCGTCGGCGCAACAGAAATATGATCATGTACAATAACAATTATGTGACAGTTCCTGATGCCATATGGTCTATGCTCCTATTCCTGACTGCCACTGACAAATATGGGCGTGACGCGTGGGGTCCAAGTGAAGGAAGGTTATCTTCATCTTATAATTATGAAATAAAGAAACTATAAATTCTTTACCTGAAAAGTAGATAAGAAATAATAAGATCTGACAAATCCTATCAAAGCAACATACGTACAAACTTAATAAGATCGTTAGAAATAAAAAAGAAAGTGTGTATATTCACTACTTGTCACAGTACCTAACGAATTTCTAAGTTTTCATTCAAGTCAACAATGCAATCGAAAACTTTAATTTAGATAAAATATAGCCAGAATCGTGTATTAAAAATATATGTATATACTTATTCGAATATATTATTCTTAGTTTCAGCTCCCTCAATAGTGAAATCCACATGTTACTTTTTTACCTATAACAAAAAGATACCCATGCCTATAAATTAAAAAAAAAGAACGCACAATCGCTTCCGCCTGTCCGCTGACACGCCCCAGTACGAAAAAGGCAAGAACAGGCTACGTATACGGCCACCGACGATATCATAAACTAACAGTGGCGTGCATCTACATTGAGAAATGCAGGAATGCGCGTAAGAGCTACCATAGAGCATAGAGTTATGTGCCTGCGATTAGGGTTGCCAAATAAAATAGTATTTACTTCTACATTTAAAAGGATTTAAATGTAATTAAGATTACAACAATGTATTTTAAAAAATGTATTTGGATATTTTTTTTTTGTTTTTAAATTAGTACTTAAATAAGGTATTATGTATTTTTATATAAACTCGAGTATAGTCGCGGCTCCGCTCGCGTATATCTAAAAATCTCTTCCCCAGGATTTCCAGGAATCATCTCTAAGTGCATCCCTAGATAGAACATACATCCATATAATCACGTCTATATCCTTTGCCGGGTAGACAGAGCCAACAGTCTTGAAAAGACTGAAAGGCCAGCTGTAGAATATTGTATCCCTAGATTGAACCTACATTCCAAATTTAAATCTCTAAACCCAGCTATTGACCAGGCTGTTAGCTGGTATGTCAATCAATAAGTCAGTGTCCCCTTTTATATATTAAGATAAATATTAAAATTGAAAACAATATTTTCATATCAAAACGTTTAACGAAAATAACCTTACTTGGAATAAAGAATTTTTTTTAATAATTAATATTATGTGCTCTCTAATGTACGCTTCATACAACACTAACTTGTCATGTTCCCACCTTGTGACAGATGTTATAAAAATTATCTTTTCAAGGTAAATACTTTTTGGCGACCCTATATCTGCAATGTTTGTTTTGTTTCACTTGTCTATGCCTTATGGAATGATGGTTGCGTAACTGGCTGGTAACATCGGGACGCGATTGTTCGATAAAAGAAAGATTTTATTTATTTTCTACTCTTTTATTTTCCTTTCTTCGTTAGAATTTTTACAATAGGATAAGAATTTTTAATTTAAAAGTTATAATTAAAAATTACTTCTAATATGAGAACGACTTCTGCTTAACCCAATGCTAGACTGTTAGATAAATGCTATTAGCATTAAGTCCGCCTATTGTTATTTAAAAACTGTATGTAAATGTTATAATAAGGAATAAATAAATAAATAAAATATTTATTAAATAAACGAGTGGTCTGGTTATATATGTAAGTCTGGAAAGGCTTCTTAGCCTAAAAATCAATAGGTAAGTAGGTAGTAGTAGTATTTCAGTCTTTTCAAGACTGTTGGCTCTGTCTACCCCGCAAGGGATATAGACGTGACCATATGTATGTAAGTAGGTAGTACATTATTTTCTTTCAAAAGTTAACTTTAGTTAACTTACTACCTACTTAAATAAGACTTTTTGGCCATCGTATTTTGACTAGCATATATATCCGTATTCCGATTACGAATACTCCATCGATATCTATAAATAATCAACCATCAATAAAATGGAAGTGAAACTGAGAAAAACCAAGAAAACTCGGGGTATTGGTCTAGAAAGTGTGTTCTATCTGAGATCACAATTACTACCTACCCCCGAGCCACTAATGATAGCTCTGCAGTGGAAAGTGAACATTCTACGTTATTTTTGCTGGTTATACATCTATTTGCTTTGGTTACGTGTGCTTATGCGCAGGTATTGCAAATTGGTATGGCCACTGAATAATAAGTATTAGTACTTAGTGCGGTTTCCGGAAGAACAAATCGAAAAACTACTCGTAGAGTAAATTATATAATATGACCTACGAAGATTAGACTGACTTTTAATCAGTCAATGAAAGGACTAATAACAGATATACATATAATTAGGTCTATATCCCTTGCGGGGTAGACAGAGCAACCGGTCTTGAAAACACTGATAGGCCACGTTCAGCTGTTGGGCTTAATGATATTATTGAGATTCAAATAGTGACAGTATGTTAACCCATCGCCTAAAAGAAGAATCCTAAATTAACAAGCCTTCCCTTACTCGTCTTTTCCGAAATCCATGAGAACGAGATGGAATGGTCATATTCTTTTTTTTTATTGGTGCCAGGAACCACACGACGCTGTAAAACTTAACATTTCAGGCAATTGGCCTACAATCTGTCATCATCTGAGTATTTTTAACTTCATACAAAGCTTTTAAGGGAAATAATCATAAATGTTCAACGTAATATACCTTCAGTCATTTCTATTTCCTTCATGTAACATACATTAAACATATTTAAATATACACCGAGGAACTCTATCCACAGTATATCGATTAAAGTAATTAGGGTGATCTGAACAGACAGACGTACAGACGGGCAGATGGTAGTATTAGGATGTCAGAGAATCGTGATCGGAAGCTCGCTTTCTATAGTAATTGTCTCATTGTGAACAACGGGGTTAAACGGATCGATTTCTTGTTAGATATTTGACTGGATATTTAAAAAGCAACTAAATTTTAAGTACTTATGTAGTGGAGCAGCGGTAATACGCTTGTCTGTGACACCGGAGGTCCCGGGTTCGAATCCCTGTCAGGGCATGATGTGGGTCTTGGATGTTAATCTATATAAGTAAGTATTTATTATAAAATATAATATCGTTGAGTTAGTATCTTGTAACACAAGATTCTAACTTATTTCGAGGCTAACTCAATCTGTGTAATTTGTACCGTATATATATTAATTTATATGTACATCAATCTGAGCATTTTGTTCATATAGATATTCATTCGTAATTTGTTATAAATTTTATGTGGAGAATAAGATAATTTTTAGCAGCAGAAAATAAATTAAAAAAATTATTAATTTCCACAAATTGTAATTAAAATGATTAATCAATCATTTTAATTACAACTTATGGAAATTGTGTATCAGGAGACGGATATTAAATGTAGATAATGCAATTAAAAGGGGATTATATGTTCTAATGAAGATACGGTAACCGCAGTTTAGCACATTAAGTAATTATATAGAATACTGACTTTTATTGCACATAATGACTTGGGAAAGGGAAAGAGATTATTTTTAGATAATTTTATCTTGAAGCAGCCGTGTGGTGACTGGCATTTTGTGGCGATGCAGAAGGCGATGGAAAGACAAAAGTATGGATCGATTAGGATAAAAAAAGGTTTTTGGAATCTGAATAATCTCTACTTAAGCATGTAATGTACCTAATTACGATGATGGTTTGAGAAACAGTATTAGAGTCCAATCTTAAGTTTCGCAGTACTGAGTGAAATTGGAAGGTCTAGGACTAACCTATATAGGAACGTCTTAGCGAAAGGTCAGGTCAAGAGTAGGTACCATAAACAAATACTTGGCAAGAAGAAACATGTAATTTCTGATTGGCACTTTTCTTCTTGCTAAGGACCGTACGTGCATACTACGTTAAATCTTTTATTTATTCTTGACTAGAGGCCACCCGTTACTTCGTCCGCATGGAAACCCTATCAATCCCGCGGGAACATTTTCATACACGTATTCTTCATAATGGATTAAATGTAAGCTGCCAATGAAGAAAGAAAGAAAATTTAATTTGTTACCTTAAACTATAACTTGGTTCATTAGAAGCAAATTCTTCAAACAGTGATAACACAAAATTTATCTTATCTTTTATCTTAATACAGTGTTATCGTGTGATTAAAATAAACCACAGGAGTACCTACATAAGCCGTTGACTCATATATACAGTTCGTTGTCTACCCGACTGTAAGTTTGCGCCAAGAATGCACTACTTACTACATCTCTTTCCCATAGATGTCGTAAGAGACGACTAAGGGTTAGGCTTACAAACTTGGGATTCTTTTTTAGGCGATGGGCTAACAACCTGTCACTATTTGAATGTCAATTCTATCATTAAACCAAACAGCTAAACGTAGCGTTTCAGTAGGAATAAAGACGTGAGTATATGTATGTATGTATATACATATATGCACGCATTAAAACCTCAAAATTGTACGTTAAAAAATAAATAAATATACAGGACACAGACATACACATACACAGATTGAGTTAGCCTCGGAGTAAGTTCGAGACTTGTGTTACGAGATACTCAACTCAACGATACTATATTTTATAATAAATACTTATATAGATTAACATCCAAGACCCAGGCTCAGAGAAAGTTCCGTTTCTCATCATGCTCTGGGCCGGGATTCGAACCCGGGACCTGTGGTGTCACAGACAAGCGCACTACCGCTGCGCCACAGAGGCCGTTTATATCGATGGAGCGATCAGTTAAGTCTAGGTTAGAAAGGATCTATGTTTTTGAAGTAACAGTTATTTATACGCGGGATTTTCAACAATAATGTAACAAATTGTAAGTAATTACAGAAAAGTATATAAATAGGTATATCTGCGCCTTGGCAGTTTTTTTAAAAATCCTCTCAGTTAATTCAATGCTCTTTAGCGTCATATAATCAAGCACCGTTATATATCTATTTAGCTAAGTCATCAGTGATTTTATTGCGGCAAGATTACATGCAATTTCCTAACAGTGTTATAATAAGATTTCATTATAGAAATGACATACAATTATTCATGAATGAATGCGGAAAATGACGACATAAGATCAAGGATGTATTGAAAAGGTTAATTAATATAATGTTCATGTTTACATATAAAGCTGTATCCGGGATGAATGTTGCAAAGTAAACATTGAAAATCAGTCACCACCAATTTATAAAACTACTAGCCTACTGTCAAGACTGTTGGCTCTGTCTACCCCGCAAGGGATATGGACGTGATAATATGTTACACATACATACATTACAAGCCTACGGCCGCGGCTCCACACGCGTAAAACGGTTAATTCCGTTTTACGTTTCCTTGGAATTAAACGGGGGCAATGTTTTGTTAAGTGGACATACTACAAAATTCTGATTTTTACCAGAAATATATTAGTTACTAGAGGCCGCCCTATCATAACTTAACAATCAATTACGCAGGAACTCCGGGATACAAAGCCTATATTTTATGATGGGTCTTCAGCTACCTACATACCAAATTTCATCGTAATCGGTTCAGTAGTTTTTGCGTGAAAGAGTAATAAACATCCATACTGACATACTCACAAACTTTCGCATTTATAATATAGAAATGCTCCTGACTCTCATAATTCGTCTACCCCATTAGAAATAAGGAAATGACAAAATTGTATACACGCGTGTACAATCTGACATACATTTCTTTATATCACAAGCTCGCAACTAATTTAGCCTAATTACATCTTGCAAAATGGCTCATTATTTTGTATATTTGCTTTTATAAAGCCCTTACTGTAATAACATTATATAAGTTGCAATACGAGATGCGACAGCGAGCGACCTAGTTGTGGCAGATAGTACTATAAGTATGATCAGCAAAACAGTCGCTGTAAAAGCAATGTTTTTTTTTTCATTTATTTATTTAATAAATTTGTTGAACCTCAAACTCAATATAACACAACCTACAAAATTGCCTGCCAGTGTTTTTTTAAAAAGCATATCAATTGTTTACATTGCATTATGTAAAAAAAAAAATTAAAGGTAATTTGTAAGGGTGTTGTGATGTTGCATAGATTTTTCTAAAAAAATTAAGTGTGAAGTTAATTTTACAGTTCATTTTGTTGTCTGTATGTCAAGTCTTTTATCTGGAGAAGCCTTTGTGTTGAAATTGCAACCTAACTGCATACTTAAGTGCCTTTTTACACAAGAGGACACTACATATTTTCACAATCATTCACTTGCCACGATCTCTGTAATCTTCAGATCTTTTGGTTCATCTTGTTTTTTAAATCTTTTATTGCTCGCCGTTTTAAGGTACTCTTGACCTGACCTTTCACGATGACCTGTCATTTCAGGACGTCGTCAATTTGAAAAAAATATTTTGACCTTTTATTTCGTTTCAACGTTCCTATTTACACACGCCTGGTATACGAGTATTTGATTTTTATCCTGGTACTCGTATACGAGTATTTGATTTTTATCGCGCGAAAAACTATCGCCATCTTGTTTTACGTCAAAATAAAAAGTGAAACAGCGATAGTTTTTTGCGTTGCTATGTTAAGCTTCGGGGGCAGGTCGTATACTTTTATTTTTTTTAATATTATTATTTTATTTCATAATTCCATGCTATCCGTACACAACAAAGTTAACAAAGGTTCCGGATCGCTGCTAGTACAGACAGACACAATCACGGCGGATGTGTGGTGGTCTACGTACACTAAATAAGAGGGGTTATGTTACTTATGTGATACTGCGGTCTTCCTTGTTTGACGTCAAAGGGATTGTTGAGAGTTCACGCAGGTCACTTATAAAAAGAGGTTTGAATTTCATCTAATGAGAAAAAGGTGTCAAAAATATATATATAAATTTTATAAATATTAAATTTTTATTATTTCTCCCGGAACAATGCAGTTGTATATAGAGTTTTCCGTTTATGCTTACTACCAAAAGAAGAAATACAATATTTGTAGTTTCCTACACCCAAAAATGGCTATACATTTTCTGTCACGAACGAAGAATTTCATAGTATTGCAAATTACATCATGTTGACACATTAGTAAAAACCGCATTAAAATCTTTAAACTTATGCATAAAGTTTCAAAATCGAATGTCGTAATCGCTGATCATCCGACAATATATTTATCTAATGGCAAAATGGCGGAATACTCACTCAGTCACAGATAAGAAATAAGATTTTAAAGATACGTTTATCTTATACCAAAAACATGTTTTACGAAATTGATTGTTGTTTCATAAGATTATTTAATATCTAACTAGGTTTCTAGGTAAAGTGATACCTTTATATGTATAATATAAAGATAAATCTTAAACAAATATAATTTAAAAGGAATATATTATAAGACAAGTGAGAGAGGCCTAGGGTCCACCTGTGACTATGACCACGATTCCGAAAAGGATAAGTCAGGTTTTTACATGAAGCGACTCCCGTCTGACCTCCACAACCTTTGCAGGAAAACTTAAACCATCCTGAATCACGTTTACATATCACATTGTCTGTATATGCAGGTTTCCTTACCTTAATAATGATCTGATTTAAATAGATTTGTTTGCCGAGTCTAAAATCGAGTCGAATAGTTCAATTAATCGATTGATCAATACCTGATTAATTAGTTTGACGTCTTGTTTATTTAACAGTTCCCAGTTCACATTGTGCGAGTGGACTCGGCTAAAGTTACTTACTTATGGACTTTATTTAAAAAATAATAGAACAGTGACTGCGCCTAGGTAGGAAGTTTGTAAAACAGTTTAGATACAAAGAATGTTTTTAAAATTATTCCGTCAATGGAGCTGTCACATATAAATAAATAAATTGTAAAAATTAATCCTTCCTTTGTTGCTTTGATGAGTAAATCAAACAACATAATACTGAAATTAATATGTTAATTAACTACTTTTGAATTAAAAGCTTGGAAATAAGTATTCGTTTTTAATAATATTTGAGTCTCTTCAAATAACTCGATCAGTGTGAACTATTCCTGTGACATGCTATCCGAACATCCGAAATCGTAATAAATTGCATCTCACTCAGTTGCGAAATGTAATTAATAAAAATTATGCAATTAGAGACAATATTGATTACGTTTGCAATCACAATGTTACGACACTGTGGCTAATTAAGTGTCAATATCTAGTTTGAGTTTCGTTTGAAAAATGATCTTTTAAGATGTTAATAATTATATTTCTTCGCTTCATTCTTCAGATATATTTAATACTTGTAGTCCTTTTAGTCTACAAGATAGCTCACGCACGATTTTTAAGAGACAATCGATGTTTAAATCGATAAGTCAAATGAAATCGATTGATTCAACCACTCATCGTTCCTTGTTCCAACCGTCATTCTTTTTTCGTGCGAGATAGCTTACACACGCATACCCTACTCGGAAAAAATAAAATTTATTTCTTCATAAAAAATGTCGAAACGTGATCTACAATACTTAAAGAAAAAACTTAAACAGCTCGAAGATCAACAAAAACGGAAACGCCGTCGAATTTTTATAGAATCTTCAACAGATACTGGTGAGTAACTAATACATTACCCATTGTTTAAATATCATTTCCTCGAAATGAAAATTTTATCAAATGGTACACTTAAAATGCCTTGCTAACAATTTATAATTTTAGACCATATCAAAATCCCTTATATGAAATAAGTACACAGAAAATGCATTTTTAACCTACCCTCAAACATAAAATATAAATCCGCCATACAGTAATAGCAACTTTTACAAGGGATTTATTTTATTTACGCAAGTACTTACTATGTAACTACTGGTATTCATAGTAGGTATCTCTTAAAACCTGGCGGTTAACCGTGAGTTAACACGAAGGTCACCTGTGTATAGAGTTTAAATACCGGGCGGTTAACCGTGAGTTAACACGAAGGTCACCTCTCTATATAGACCAAATACCGGGCGGTTAACCGTGAGTTAACACGATGGTTAAAACGGTCGCTGAACGATTACAAATCGTTTTATATTTTTCAGACGATAACTCGTCTCGCAGTTCCACTTCGCCAACCCCGAATAACGGTACACCTGGAGAGTCTGCCCCAGTACTTATCGATGAACTCTCAATACCGGTACCAGAAAATAACGCCGATGCTGATGCCACCCCGGAACTTGACCCGGATGTACTTACCGCGCTTGGAGAAGAAATTGAGGATAAAAGTAAATTTGGGGAAGCTATTCATCGTAATCTAGCCCAGCGATGGGAACCTATCCTTAAAAAAGGCTTACCAAAAGAAGCAAAGGAGAAGCTGATGAAGGAGTACCTTATACCCGAAAATTGCACTTTATTGCAAGCGCCAAAATTGAATCGTGAGGTATCGGCCGCTATAGCTGAGGCAGCCAGGCAACGGGACAAGAAGAAGGAGACTGCGCAGCAGCAATTAGGGATTGGCATATCGGCTATTAATAAGGCTTTGACATCGATGCTAACCTCGGATAATAAAGTAGAAGCCATTAAAATATTAAGCGATGGATGCCGAATACTTACTGACCTTCACTTTCAAGAGACGCAGGCGCGTATTAGTGTTATTAATTACTCTCTCGCGAAACCATTCCTTAATGTTGTCCAAGACAGCGAAAGAGATGACACGTTGTACGGGAATAAGTTGGGTGAAAAAATAAAGGCCTCAAAAACGATTGAAAAACAAGGCCTTTCTATCAAAAAATTTGTAAAGACTTCTAAAAGTACGTCTAATACAGAACACCCAACACCAGTTCTGCGCTCGCATTACCAGACCAAACAAACTGGCTCATACCAGGGAAACTGGACCGGGTCTTCGCGCTACCATCAGAACAGGGGGGGGCGCCGAGGACCAAGCAGGACGATTGCCCCTGTGACACGCCGGTCTCAAGCGCAACAATCGTCGAGCACAGCGGTCACGAGCAAATCGAAAACAACCGCAACTCGTCAGTGAACCAGGTACAACATGCTGGTAGAATTTCTTATTTTTATAACTGCTGGCTTAAAATAACATCAAATCCTGTAGTCTTAGACTGGATTCGTTTTGGATTTTCTATCCCTTTTGAGTCTCATGTTATACAGACACATGTTCCTTTATTGTCACGTACAGCCTCCGAAAATGCAGAGATGACTGTGGCTATAAATAAACTTATAGATCTCGGTGCGATTCGCTCTTGCGAACCTTGTGTTGGTGAGTTCATATCGCAAACATTCTTAGCCCCAAAACCAAATGGCGATAAACGTTTTATTTTAAATTTAAGAAAATTAAATACATTTGTTTCTAAACAACATTTTAAAATGGAGGACTTCCGGACGGCATCTAAACTTATACCACAAAATGGCTTCATGGCTACTATTGACCTTAAAGAAGCTTATTTTCTCGTTTCAATTTATGAGTCTGATAGAAAGTTTTTAAGATTTCTTCATCAGGACGAAAATGACCATATTAGTACATATGAATTCAATGCATTACCGTATGGTCTTTCGGTCGCTCCTAGAGTCTTTACTAAAATTATGAAAGAAGTAATGTCATATCTTCGTTCCCAGGGCTTTAAAAATGTATTTTATTTAGATGACGTTTTGTGCATCGGAGATGACTATAATGATTGTTATAATAACGTTAAAATAACACTAAAACTCTTAAAATGTCTGGGCTTTATTATAAATTACGAAAAAAGCTCATTAGAGCCTAAACAGTCATGCAAATTTCTTGGATTTATATATGATTCAGTTCATCAAACTTTGTCTTTACCTTCTGAAAAGCGATACAAGATTTTAGATTTGGTAACGAAATTCTCAAAAGCCCCGAAATGTACTATAAGAGAATTCGCTCAAATTATAGGAATTCTAGTAGCTGCTTGCCCCGCAGTTAAATACGGTTGGTTATACACAAAAATTTTAGAACGTCAAAAATTTCTAGCACTTAAGAAATGCGCAAATTACGAAGCAAAATTTAATTTTGATTCTGTAATCTTAGAAGACCTTAACTGGTGGAAGCTTAATGTTTTAACTTGTAATAATTCCCTAAAAATAGCAGACTTTGATTTGGAAATATTCACAGATGCATCTCGTACTGGCTGGGGGGCAGTATGCAATAAAAGTAGAACAAACGGGGCTTGGAGGTCCGATGAACTCGAATCGCATATAAACTATTTAGAATTATTAGCAGTTTTTCTAGGTCTCAAATATTTTGCAAGTAAAAAATCTAATTGTTCAATTTTATTACGTATTGATAACACGACAGCGATCAGCTACGTTAATCGTATGGGTGGTATACAATTCCCCCACTTGAACAATCTGGCTAGACAAATATGGCAATGGTCCGAGGAAAGAAATATTTGGTTGTTTGCATCTTACATTAATACAAAGGATAATTTCGAAGCAGATGAAGAGTCTCGTAAACTCAATCCAGATACGGAATGCCAATTATCCGATTTGGCTTTTGAAAAGATTACTAATCGCTTAGGATATCCAGCAATAGATCTTTTTGCTTCTCGGGCCAATGCTAAATGCCACAACTACATTTCGTGGAGAAAAGATCCTGACGCCTTTTCTATTGATGCTTTTACAGTAAAATGGAATAAATATTTTTTTTATGCCTTTCCACCATTTTCACTTATTCTTAAGTGTCTTCAAAAAATAATACAAGAAAATGCTACCGGAATACTAGTATTCCCCTTTTGGCCATCTCAGCCATGGTATCCTCAATTAATGAGAATGACCACCTCCGATATAGTTTGGTTAAATCCCAATGTTCATCGTATAAAATCGTGTTACAGAAATCACCTTACCCTGGGTGCCGCGATTCTCTCAGGCAAGCGTTCTCCTCGCGGGGTGCTCCAGACTCGACCCTAGATCTCATGTTAGCATCATTGGCCAAGAATACTATGCGACAATATAATGTTTCATTTAAGCTCTGGTGGCAATATTGCAATGACAATAGTCTAGATGTCTTTGATTGCTATGTGCCGACAGTTTTATCTTTCTTAAGTTCGCAGTATTATAATGGAGCCTCATATGGATCCTTAAATAATCACAGATCAGCATTATCACTTTTACTAGGTAGTAATATTGGATCTGATGACCGTATTAAAAGACTCCTTAAAGGAGCATTTAAATTAAGACCTAGCTTTCCTAAATACTCTAATACATGGGATCCGCAAGTAGTTCTCAGTTATATTTCCGAATGGTATCCCAATAAAGAACTCAGCCGAGAAAAAATTACAAAAAAACTAGTGATCTTATTAGCTTTATGCACGGCACAGCGAGTTCAAACCATGTCTCTTATAAAGCTAGAAAATATTACCATTACTTCGACAGGAGTTAACATAGAAATCAAAGACATGTTGAAGACATCCGCTCCAGGCAGAGAACAACCATGTTTATTTCTACCTTTTTTTCATGAAAATCCACGCATTTGTCCTGCCACAGTTCTTCAAGATTACATTCTCGTTACAAAACAAGACCGACCTGCTAATATACCTTATCTCTTAATAACTGTGAAGCGCCCGTACAAGAGCGCGACAGCACAGTCAATAAGTAGATGGATAAAGCAGACGCTAGCAGAAAGCGGTGTAGACGTGTCGAAGTTCAGCGCGCACAGCACGCGACACGCAGCCACGTCCACAGCTGCCACTCGTGGGACCTCTATCGATACCATACGGAAAGCTGCCGGCTGGACAAATGCGTCGAAGGTTTTCGCTCAATTCTATCATCGACCAATATTAGATGATCATACTTTTGCTCATTCAATATTACAAGATTGAGATAATAACAGGGTTTGTGGTTATTATTGTTCTATTTATAAGTAAGAATGTATCCTTAATTAACGTACCTTGAGTACATATTAAAATGATTAGTAGAAGTTCCTTAATTGTTTTATTTAGTCGACTGCAAAACTTTTCTCTTAACATCTACAAGTATTAAATATATCTGAAGAATGAAGCGAAGAAATATAATATATGATCAAACGAACTTCACAAGTGAAGTTCGATCAATATTATATGATTCGCTTCATTCGAAGATATAAGGTCCCCCCTCACCCTTTCCCGAAAGCAAAGTTTTGCATCGTCTCTATCTCTAAAAGAATGACGGTTGGAACAAGGAACGATGAGTGGTTGAATCAATCGATTTCATTTGACTTATCGATTTAAACATCGATTGTCTCTTAAAAATCGTGCGTGAGCTATCTTGTAGACTAAAAGGACTACAAGTATTAAATATATCTTCGAATGAAGCGAATCATATAATATTGATCGAACTTCACTTGTGAAGTTCGTTTGATCATATATAATTATTTTTTTTACTAAGTATGAACTTTTTAATAAAGGGGGTTTGTCCTTGAGTCATTTATCATCGTCATCTATTCTGGTATCGGTACAAATTGGGTGATACGAGTTATCAAATGAAAATGTGACATAGGTACCTACTAAAAGGAACTTAAAGTGGCCTTTGAGTTTCTTGATGATACTGCCCATCCCGTAAGGGAAAAAGACGTAATATTGTATTTATATATATATATTTGTAGATATAATAATTGTATGAATAAATAGTTTTATTTCTTTCATTCCTCTTCTGTTTTTCTAACCGAATCTAAAGAAACATTTTAGATAACACGAGAACGAATCAAAAGCTAGTTAGTATATAAAGAACATAATACTGCTCTAGAATAAGACCTAAATATCGGATTAAAATATTACAAAATAGGGTCTTATTACTCTATGTAACTCGATCAGACGCGCGGCGGCCGCGAAGCGCGACGGACGTAAGTGACACCGCTCCACGAAAGTAGATATCCTTTCACAAGAAAAATTAATATGGGTCGATTTCTATTAATAATTCTGTGCTGTTTTTTCTTTTAAGTTAATAAGATTTGAATTAGTTATACGCTATTTCAACTTGAAAATTATTTTGTATAAGTAAATGGAGTGATAAAAACTGTTAAAATTATCCCACTTTCATACTACCGTTCGAAGATATTAAACACTAACGACCCGCCCCGGCTTCGCACGAGAAGCATTTATTATATTTAAGTATGGAAGTAAACCTTTTTTAGAAAACACACTTTTCAACATTTCAAACAGGAACAAAATCCGTTCACAACTGTCTGAGGTTAGCAAATACATACAGAGAAAATAGGGAGACTTTGTTAAATGTAGTGATATATTTGACAATACAAAAGTAAAACATAATTTTATTCTTTTAATAAAAAAAGGCCAGATAAAATTGATTAAATCCATATAAGTACATACTCATACATTGATACCTGGTATTCATGAATATCATACGCAGTACTAGGTACCTACCACAATACGTAGTACTTCTCTAACAGGAGTCAATGACTTCGATATTGAGTTACAACCGACGCCAATCGGTAACTGCTACTAGGTACATACGCATGTAGATACATTATGATTTATTGCAAGAAAATAAATATGAGATATGAATGACGAGACATAAATTAATTAAAAGATTGGTAGATATAGAAATGTTTTTGAAAGAATTGCTTCCAAAAAAATTTACTGCGTCTTAATAATTCGATGTAAAAAATGGTAGGGTACTCTAGTCACGTATACACCTATATTAAAAAAAGGTGACGCATATAATAAAATCGCAGTTGATAAAAGAATTTAAGTGAAATTATACTTTTTTTTTCTAGAAAGTTTAGCAACGGAAGCCTAAACACTTAACAAGGTATTTATTTTTATTGGCACAATAGTGCAGCGTTTGTCAACCAACAGTTTGAACTGAAGAGTACAAACTTTTGTCAAACTATTGATCGATGACAAAAAATAATAATAAATAACGTCTAATAAAACAAATTTAAGTAGTTTCAATTTTCCTACGGGTTGGCTATCAGAGCTCATATACTCATAATACTCTTCCTTATTTTTAATGTTCTTTTCAATCCTTCTTTCCCGCGAAAATTCTCATGTAGCATATCGGACAATCGTGTGAGATCCTACAATAAAATTCTAATATTTCCTGTAACTGTGTAATTTTCTGTGCAACAAACATATTACATACAAACACGTTGAGGTTTGCCGTGTGGTTCCCGGCACCAATACAAAAAAGAATAGGACCACTCCATCTCTTTCCCATAAGATGATGTGGTCCTATTGATGTTGAGATGTCGTAAAAGGCGACTAAGGGATAGGCTTACAAACTTGGGATTCTTTTTTAGGCGATTGCCTAGCAAACTGTCACTAATTGAATCTCAATTCTATCATTAAGCCAAATAGCTGAACGTGGCCATTCAGTCTTTTCAAGGCTGTTGGCTCTGTCTACCCCGCAAGGGATATAGACGTGACCATATGTATGTATGAATGTACGTTGAGGTATGTAACATAAATTTACTGGAACTGTTCGATAAAGTAGTTATTTCCAACATACACAATCGATAAATATAGACATAACCACATATTTACTACATAGATAATAATGAAACTAAAGCTTATCTGGAAATTACTATTTTCAATAGTTACTTAAACCGACCTGCAAGCGTTTAGTAACGAGTACAGTCGACCGCGTATCAAGTTAGCTTACATGGTACTTTATGACGCGAGAGGCGTATTAGAAGTACCTACACTAGTTTGATAACTAACCAATACCCTTACTTGCAGGTTTTCTTGCAGGAATCCTGCACATTCGAGCAACTGGATGTGTAAGCATATGATCCAATACGGGTTAAAAGGCAAAGGTTACGAAGATCAGATGGGAGTTGCTTCATGTAAAAAACCTGACTCACTCAATCCAGGATCCATGTCAAATCCCGATCTCCTCTCCAGAGTGGTGAGGATGAAACCGGGACTACAGCCAGCAAGAAGAAGACGGGCGAATGTGCAACGAACTTGAGTAGGATATAATGTTGTTGATTGTACTTTTCAAGTCACGCTATCATTATTCAAAGTACACATTATAATTTTATGAGATATTGCCAAAGCAATCAGAAAAATACGGTCGAATTTAGAACCTCTTTATTTTTTTGAAGTCGGTTAAAAATTATGATAATTTTCGTTTAATTTTTGACTTTTTAATAAAAATTAGAATGACCACACTTTTGCCATTTAATAAAAATCCAAGCAAAACTAAGTACTCATTTAAATTCATTTGAAAATTTATCCTTGTAAGGCAACTCTTTGGCGCACAAAGTGATTGTAAGTACATTGATACAAAAAATACGCTTTTTTCCCGAAGGGGTAGGTGGAGACTACATCATTCCAGTTGCCACGAGCCCTTTATAAGCATGCAAGCTTGGTACAAAGTAATTAATTAATCAAGTGATTATATAGTTATCTAATTTAAGAACATTCTATTTATAGTTTCAAATAAATTTGTTGAGAAATAGTATAATGAAAGATTGCAATATCGGATAAATTGTAATTGCGTTTTATTATTGATAATTCGTAGGTTTTAGATCGAAGCATAATGATTCATTGGTTCCAGTAAATGGGAAATAGTTTCATGCTAATGATGTAACTTTCAGATTGATGAAAGTTAATGAAACGTTAGTCAATAGACTGCCTTTGATGGTTTCAAGTAAGCGAAAAAAGAGCGTTTAAATCTATGATTTTTTTTTCATACATACGAGCCAACGCTCTTGAAAAGACTGAAAGGCCACGTTTAGCCATTTGGCTTAATGATAGAATTGAGATTTGAGATTTTTTTCATTGCTTGTAATTATTACTACACATTTCCAGCTCCCCAGCATGATACGCGCGATGCTGTTTTATCGCGCGGAAAAACTATCGCTGTCCTGTTTTACATTATAAAAAAAAGCGAAACAGCTATAGTTTTCCGCAATACTACCGGGGCAAGTACCGTTTATTTGGCGGCAGAAGCATTTGATAAGTGTATCGCCATGATTTTTTTTTCAAAGTAATTTCCTCACATTCATCTCATCCGATTACGAAAGAAAGAGCCGGGAACTCTTCTACTCCCCGCTGGCGGCTACCGTCTTAAGGATTTTTAATCAGTTTTTTTAGATTATTTAGTAGGTAGTTATTTAGTTATTATTTATCCTTAAATCAGCTCACGCGTGACGCGAGTTTACTTTTTAATATTTATCACAAAAGTGCAAAATGCCGCTAAAAGTTTCATTTTATTTCATTATTGTTGAATTAGTATCTTGTAACACAAGTCTTGAACTAACTGCGAGGTTAAGTTAATATGTGTAATTTGTCCCGTTTATATAAAAAAATTCAAAAAACAAATATTTTAGATAGATAGATAGATAAAAACGTTTATTCAGTTGCTACAGACACAAAATACAAAAATAAACATAACATTATAAAAAAAACACAGTTGAGATGCATTTGCGTGCTGCAGCAAGTAGAAAAGGTCATAACTCAGCGGAATTTTTGCACTAACTGAAGTGCAAAACGCTGATTTTCAGTTGTCACCATTGAAGAGGGTGCGGGCGCTAAAGTGAATGAAAGAAAAAATAAAATAAAAGTTATTATGATTCACGAAGAATCCTGGAATTTTTTGGCCACATGGCCCGCAAAGATGGCGACAATTTGGAACAGCTGATGATCACCGGCAAGGTAGAAGGGACACGATCAAGGGGACGTAGCCCACTTAGATGGACTGACCAGATACGTTCGACGCTGGATAAGGACCTACATGAGGCGCTCCACACCGCTAAGGACCGGGCAAGGTGGAGAGACGTAGTGCGCTCCAAACTGACTTGTCTCCGGGGAGTTCACGACCCTCAGTAATGAGGAATACGACGCAAGAAGAAGGTCTAAACTCACCGTTCCTCCAGCATCTCGTTGAAGGTCTTGGACTTGCCACGGGGCTGGCTCGGCTCGTTCTCCATGCGCCTCACCTCCACGCACCGCTCTATGATGTGCTCCACGCGCTTCCGCCGTGATGACTTCCAATTGTCCAGGTTCTGGGGGGGAAAAAGGGGCAAGTATGAATTGACGGCCTTCTGACGGTAACAGTGTGCCGTGTGGGCACCAATACAAAAAAGAATAGAACCACTCCATCTCTTTCCCATGGATGTCGTAAAAGGCGACTAAGGGATAGGCTTACAAACTTGGGATTCTTTTTTTAGGCTACAGGCTAGCAACCTGTCACTACTTGAATCTCAATTCTATCATTAAGCCGAAGCGATTATAGCTGAACGTGGCCATTCAGTCTTTTCAAGACAGTTGGCTCTGTCTACCCCGCAAGGGATATAGACGTGATTATATGTGTTGATCAATGTTAGAAGACCTTGGTCTTACTATAATTTAAAAAGGTTATTTAAGATTAGTTGATTAGATTCTTTTGATGCACTTTCAATATAAATTTGGTATCTATTTTTATATTCTCTGTTGCAACACTTGCGCAAGAAATGTTAAACTTTAACCTTAAATAATGCAAGACCTGCATTGATGCAAGTTTAAGACCGTCAGCTGATTGGCGCCACGCTGGGTGCATCACGAAGTAGACGTGTTCCTTTTTACTCGACTGCTTTAAGAGGGTTATGTTTTTTATTCCAAATGTCAATAGATATTTGTGCCGTGTGGTTCCCGGCACCAATAGAATAAAGAATAGGACCACTCCATCTCTCTCCCATGGATGTCGTAAAAGGCGACTAAGGGGTAGGCTTATAAACTTGTGATTCTTCTTTTAGGCGATGGGCTAGCAACCTGTCACTATTTGAATCTTTATTCTATCTTAAAGCCTATCAGTCTTTACGAGACTGTTGGCTCTGTCTACCCCGCAAAGGTTACAGACGTGATTATATGTATATGTCAATAGAAATAATGGGTCCTCTTTTTTCGACTATAAATTTTTTTTTATTATGTTTGTTTATTTGTAATATCTTTATTGTATAGAAATGTATGTGTTTGGTTGTCTTATATATAGGGTTCCAGAGGTCAGAAAGGTCAGAAGCGAATCCGTGTGTTTTCGTGATTTCTTACTTCTGGATCGTGGTCATCGCTTACCTGACACCTCCCCAGTGTCAGACAAATACTAGGATAATGAATAATAAATGAAAGGAAGAATGAGTATATGGTAATATTTTTTATTTCTTATTAATAAAAAGGGAAACGTTATTCTATGAAGATTGCATTCCTTCTGAGGTACAAACTCAGGGTGGGGAGGGGGAGACGTTATTCTATAAAGTTTGTAAGAATTGACTTGAAAGACTACAAAAAATTTGAAAACATCTGTGGAAAGCATGTAATATTGCGTCAACCGGCATTTTTTTTCTGTTAAACTTAGTATTATTCATTTACAGACGCGATAATAATAGTGATGTGCGTTAAAGAAACTATAATCCTAGCCTGTCTTCACATTGGATGTGCACAGACATTTGAATGTGTAGGATTTGCGTGCGCATGATTGCGTGGTTTCTGTGCGGTTCTTTTTTCAAATTTCACTGCATGGTGTTTACTATTTAAACGGCGCAATCTTGTTTGGTCTAAGTGATGAGTGATGGTGATTTTATTTGAGATTTAGCATAGGCTACAGGTTATACGCATACATATATATAACGTCTATATCCCTTACGGGGTAGACAGAGCTAACAGTCTGCTTGGGTTTATGATAGAATTGAGATTCAAATAATGCTAGTTGCCTTTTACGTCATCCATGGGAACGAGATGAAGTGATCCTATTCTTCATTTTTATTGATGCTGGAAACTACATGGAAATTATGTGTAATTTTTCCAGTATATATTTATTATTTATATTATCGGAAACGGAGCAACCCGCCTTTAACTTGTACCATAACTGGTTAGGCTAACTGACTACAAGTTGGTCCTATTAGGGCGTTCAGACGATTGCACAATACTAGTTGGCTAACTACTATCTAGGTAATAACTGATAATTCTACCGCATTACAAAAAACTTTGACATACCTGTAGAGATTTTTATGTTAATTTTAAATAGTTATCTGGAAAATATTATAGAAAATTATAAATAGCGATAAGGTATTGGCTAATTGATGATGAAAGATTGAATAAATAGCTAACAAAACAAATAACAATTGAGATATGTAAGTCCGCCATTGCACATATATTTTTTTAATTCTAGGCACTATATTATATCGTGTTTTTTTGTGCAATAGAAAGTTTACAAACAAACAAACTGAAACTTAGATTTATATCTAAATTTATATGTATGTAAGTTTCGAATCTGAGGAATCAATTTCCTTTAGAGTCGTTTTGTTATGTAGACCTTTTGATAGCCAGACGTTTTGCTTTATGTGTGATTGATTAGATAGATAGGCAGATTGCTCATTAGACGTTTCGCTTTCTTTGACGTTCTACTACTAAGACTGTTTCATCGGGAGTGATATAAGGGACCACTAAAAATTATTCCTAGAAATTCCCGCTGCAATCGGGAAAACGAGTTTGCACATACGTGTAGTTATTATAAAAGATAACAATTGTCAAATTTGAAATAGGGTTGAATTGTGTGAAACTATTTATCAGATTTTTTTACAGTATTTCCCCTGCCTGTTACAATACATTTGTTTAGTCGTGTGGAGACTTTTATCAATTTGAATTTGAACAATGTATAACAATATTCGATACGTTCTAAGACATTTCTCTAAACGAAGTCGACTCTAGAAACATAGGTTAGTGTTTTAACCAACATTGAGACATAGAACCAATATTCTTAAAAAAAAAAAAACACCAAATTTAAATCCTTACTACCTCGACGGAAACAACATTGCTGCGGCTTCTCAGTTTCCTGTGGATCGGAAGTGACGGCACGAATGCTAACGAGTATCGGAACATGTAAAAAAAATAAAGACGCCATACCACATGATAACATTTTATTAAGAGTTAAAGGTAGATAAAAGTTTTGCTTTATATTTTCACAGTACTTTTTGTCATGCATGAATTGAGCATGGATGTCGTAAAAGGTGATTAAGTGATAGGCTCATACTTTATCACCATTTCAGCCGTTAACTGCTGAACATACATATGTCTCCTGCAATGACTTCCACTTCGCTTTGTTGAAGGAACCTGCATTCAACCAGTATATGTATGTAAGTATATATGAATTGAGTATGTATAAAACGCTTACGAAAAGATAACGCGTGAAGAGACAAATAAACTAACTTTCGCATTTATAATATTGATTGTGATAACAATTTTAAAAAGCATCAAAAGTAATAAAATAGCAATTAATTAGATGTACAGTAAACATATTACAAAGTGCATTATGTAAGTACCTACAAGGTGTAGTTTTAAGTTTGACAAATCAAAATATTTTATTCTATTCCTATTGATATATGGTTCATTGTAATTCGAATTTCGAGTAACAAAGTGAAATTAACTTTCGGTCACAACGCTCAGTCTTAATTTTTTTACATAACAACAAGGGCGAGACGGCACTTTGATAGGTAATAGGAGCTTCCTAAGAATTTTGTTTGTTTCTGCTTAGTGTGGGAGGCATCCCTTTACACGGGGGCGTGTGAAAGTGAAATCATTATGTGTGACTTTTCGTAACTTTTTCTACTGAACTGGTCAGATTGAAGGGTGATTTAGGTGTAAATAAAGATGAGATGACGGCCTCTGTGGCGCAGCAGTAGTACGCACTGTCTGTGACACCGGAGGTCCCGGGTTCAAATCCCGGCCAGGACATGAGGAGAAAAGAACTTTTTCTGATTGGCCTGGGTCTTGGATGTTTATCTATATAAGTATTTATTATAAAATATAGTATCGTTGAGTTAGTATCTCGTAACACAAGTCTCGAACTTACTTCGAGGCTAACTCAATCTGTGTAATTTATCCCGTATATATTTAGATTTATAGATAGAATTAAGTTTTTAGAGAGGTTCTTTTTTTCATGATTATTGGTGCCAAATTGTTCAATCAGCTACTTTGTATTGGTCAACACCGTTCGGATGAAGGCCTACCTATACTCCAACGGACCAGATTAGAATTAGTGGTTTCAGAATGCATTGCAGTAATAAATAAACCAAATACAATGCAAGTTAAGTGTAATTTAACGATTAATTTTGTATTGAACGGTATGTATTGACCGCGTTGTATTTCCACTAATTTGCACTAGATGGCATTGTTATGAATTTACCGATAGGCACTGTTTTTATGTTCTATGCTATTATATATTCTATAAAAATATTCTGAAATGAACTTATAGACGAAATTACTTTACATTTTAACATTAGTAATCAGGATAAAGTGACTGTATAATGGAGGTACTTAATGAAGTGAAGCCACTGATTAGGTTTCATCATTTAAATCATGTGTCATAGAGGTAAATAAATGGTAGATAAGTATATGGCGAAAATCATTAAGCCAATCAGCTGAATGTGGCCTACCAGACTTTGCGAGACTGTCTACCCCGCTAGGGATATAGACATGATAATATGGATGTGTGATATATATGAATGTTACCTTACATTCTGAATAAACTAACACCCACAGCAAAGAAAGTAATTCACGGAACCAATAAAACCAAACGGAACGAACCTATATACACGTTAGTGGAAGCGCGTAAAGAATGTCCACTACCACACCGCGTTTTATTGCGATTGTGAAACTCAAGAATATAAATCAAAGACACTAATTAATGGGGAATGCATTCGTGAAAAGAAAACTCAATGAGACCAGATAGTGTTGAGTAAAAGGAATAGTATCGATAGCACTGTCGATATTATCGATAGTTTACACACACGCAACTATAGTTTCGATAATATTGAAAGTCAACATCGTATGAACTTTAGATTATTACTGATAAATTATTAAAATAACTATCGATTGTATTGTTGTTAGTGTGAAAAGACAAAAATTGTGAAGATTAGATAGATATAGATAGAAAAATACTTTAAAAATATGTCAAATATTTTATAATGTCTTGGCGAAAGGTCAGGTCTAGAGTACCTACCCAAAACCTTACATAAAGTGAGTTATGAAGCACAATAAGTACGAGACTTGTATTACGAGATACTAACTCAACGATACTATATTTTATAATAAATACTTATATAAATAAACATCAAATACCCAGAACAATCAGAGAAAGTTCGTTTCTCTTACCTTGGCGGGTATATTGAATGATTATTTTACATTATCCGTATTAGTATAGTGATATTAAATATAAGGTGCCGTGTGGTTCCCGGCACCGGTACAAAAAAGAATAGGACCACTGCATCTCTTTCCCATGGATGTCGTAAAAGGCGACTAAGGGATAGGCTTACAAACTTGGGAATCTTTTTTTAGGCGATGGGCTAGCATCATGTCACTATTTGAATCTCAATTCTATCATTCAGCCAAATAGCTGAGCGTGGCCTATCAGTCTTTTCAAGACTATTGGCTCTGTCCACCCCACAAGGGATATAGACGTGACCATATGTATGTAATATAAGAATACACTTACCGACTGCCAATCTTCTTGCCTCTCAAATCGTGCGGCCGGCTCAGTCTTTTTGGCTAGCTCAGCGCGGCGCAGCTGCTCCCGCGCTCGGCTGCCGAGGTCCGCGGGCCCTACCCGGACGAACTGCAAGGGGTTTGCCGCGGGTTTGCCTGGGATAACCGCGGCGGTGTGCGGACGCGTCGCCAGGAAGTCCGCGCTGTCTGTTGTCTGAGAAAGAGGAAAAATGATTATTATTGATGTTTAAAAACAATGGTTATAAAGTAATACATACATACATATGCATATAATCACGTGTTTACCCTAGCAAAACAGTCTTTAGGGCCATGTTCAGCTGTGTTAATGATAAAATTGCGAATCAAATAGTGACTAGTGATAGCTAACTAGCCGATTGCCTAAAAGACGAATCCCTAATCGCTAGCACTTGTCAAAGTGTGAATCTCAAGTCTATCATTAAGTCAATTAGCTGAAGGTGACCTCGTAGACTATAAGGTCTGTCCATCCCGTAGTGGTTAACGACGCGATGTTATCCATCTAAACTAAAGGATACTAATGCCACCTTAACAAAAATCGTTCAACCACGTGAACTAAGTCGTGGGCGTCAACTTTTTTTTAAATTACACAAAAAATGTAAACTAATAGAATAGAAAAGAATAGATTTAATCTAATTATAACTACTACCGCTTCCAAAACGCATGTGTAGAATAAGCGGCGGAACAAACTACACTGCAGCATTTTCATCGGACGTCTACAATAAAAAAAATAGGTGGATGAATGCAGTACTAACTAATGTTAATTTAAAGCTTGTGTGTTACTCTTCTAAAAATCTGTTTACCGCAATTTATATTACACAATACCACGCCATCACTGCACTTAAAATGCAATATGCGCAAGCGCAATACGGGAAGCTCACGTAACTAGAAAGCTCTTCCGATCTGTATTACCAGTGGAATGTAGAAAACTATGTTGTACTTGTAGGTATGTTTGGGTCAATATGCTAATGGTTTTAGACCATAATTGATCGAGCGGGCTAAGCGAGTGATGTCTACCAATCAACTTGAGGCGAATATGAATGTTTCGCAGATACATGTACCGTCGATATCGTAAAAGGCGACTTAGGTATATGCTTATAAACTTGGGATTCTTCTTTTAGGCGATGGACTAGCAATCTGTCACTATTTGAATCTCTATTCTACCATCGAGCCAAAAAGCTGAACGTGGCCTATCAGTTTTTTTAGGACTGTTGGCTCTGTCTACCCGGCAAGTGATATATGTATAAATGTATTATGTTCTCGTCTGCAAATTATATTTTCATTAAAAAAAAATATACTTCCAATAGGCCCACGACAGGAAAATATAAAGAAAGGCATTGGCGTGTTGTTTTTTTTTTTCAATGTTTTTCAACTATATAGGTAGGAAAATTGTAAAACTTAGTTTCAAACGGTAAATTCATATACACGTAGCGAGATTCAAAGCAACTGTATATACTATAACGGTGTACAAACGGACAGACAGAGATACTATCGGGCCCTATATGTACGCGAGAAAGCGTGAACTTCGTTATAATTATACAGGTTTCAAGATTACAGCGTAAGTGATGAATATCAAGGCTATAGTTTATGTCCGCGACTCCTTCAAAATACAAATACTTTATTTGCTATAAATGCGGTACAATTATAGGTGTCACAAAGCATATACATTTCGCGCATTTAACCAGTCATGGCATGCAACAATACAGAAAATTTAAATTAAATAAAAATTAAACATACATACATATGGTCACGTCTATATCCCTTGCGGGGTAGACAGAGCCAACAGTCTTGAAAAGACTGAATGGTCACGTACAGCTATTTGGCTTAATGAAAATAAAAATTGAAATGAAAATTAAAATAATGTCATATTAAATGTTCTTGTCAAAATTGAAATCTATGTGAAATGTATGCTATTTCCTTTTCCGTACTCCACACTATAGGTTTGCAAAATTTGACGAAGATCGGGTTTGTCGGTTTTGACGTGAAAGACGGACAAACAAATACATACAATTTCACATTAATAATATTAGTATGGATTAATTAATACTTAAGTTATTCGTAAAATTTAAATGATTTTAATTAGTAGCATTTGTTTTCACGTCATTGTCTTTACATTTCATTAAAATAATAAATACGTACCCAATCCGAACTAATATTTTTAAAGTTTATTTTATTTGTTACCTCTGTACGAGTGATCTACTGAATTTATCTTCTTGAAATATGAAGTATACGAGTACCTATATAATTAAGATTTTGGAAAAGGTCACAGAAAAAAAACGAAAAAATCGTATTCTATTAAAGGTTGCGCTAAATTCCTCGTTTTTTGAAGTTCGTGAAGTTGGCGTTTACTTCGTAATTTTTTGTAGATGGTTCTTTTTGTTTTATGCGCCAAATTCACGCGGACGAATCTACGGGTGAAAGCTAGTGAAGAATAATTACGACTTCAATCTTATGACTGAGCGATAATATCAAAAAGTTTATTACATCAATATCATTAACAATGTACTATTCAGAATGTCTCCGAAGCACTCCATAAGAGACGACTTAATCGTAATTGTTGGTTTGGCAAAACGCTGATGTAACCAAGAAGATACATCTAAATACGCGATTGTGACGTAACGCCTTATAATAATTCAATTTGGACACGATTTCACGTACTACCCATTTATAAGTTACAAACAGTGAAAGTATCAATGCGTACGCAATTGACACAAAAAACAATGATCTTGATATTTACCGATTGGACTGACGACAGCTATTTTGGTGAGCCCTTAAATTGTACCCAATCATAAATCCACAAAATTAAATGAATTGTGTTACTAACTCCAAAATATTATCTTTGTCTTTGAAATCATAAATTGATATTGTTTTTACACAATCACCTTTTGAGACTTAGTATCAAAATCACCTAATCTAATACCCGATACTTCCCTTGAAAGGTAAACTTACCGTCACCATTGATACTTACAGCCTGGCACGTACTCGCTGATCCAATTACACCATTATGTGGAACTTGTACGGATTTGCGGCGTCCAGTACTTACTGCTTTAAATTTTGAAGAAACTATGAGTTTTGTTTATAGAAATTATAGAAAACTATTGAGTTGATCTATTAAAATATTGTAGGAATTATGTGTCTTCAGTAACGCAGAACGCAGTCTTTACTAACGCAGAACAACTCAAAGTACAAAATCAATTTAAACTACAAAGCAGTCAAACGAATATCAAAGTAGAGATGCTAACTTAAAACGTTATGGTATGAAAACAATCAATAATTCTACCTTGACTGAAAGTAGACCAAAGTTCATTACCAAATTAACATGCGATAATTTTGGCAGGAAAGGTCGAATTCATAAAATCGCTTTCCAAATTCAGACGATTTCATACTTGTTAAAAGTTTTACTAGATTGGAAGTGTTAATTGAATTTACGAAAAGCATTGCAAAAATTAACGTGAAATGTGAATAGGAATGTTCAAAAACTGCATGTGACTCAATGGGTACACCCACGAATTATAACAAGGTCGCTTCACTGTTTGATCATTCCAATGACATCAGTGGAAAAAAGGTGAGGCACAAACTTTATAAATAACTTTGCAAGGTTTTAAATAGATTTCTACGTATAATCACGCCTATATCCCTTGCGGGGTAGACAGAGCCAACAGTCTTAAAAAAACTGATAGTCCACGTTCAGCTGTTTGGCTCAATGATAGAATTGAGATTCAAATAGTGACAGGTTGTTAGCCGGTCGCCTAAAAGAAGAATCCCAAGTTTATAAACCTATCCCTTAGTCGCCTTTTACGACATCCATGAAGAAGAGATGGAATGGCCCTATTCTTTTTTCTAATGGTGCCGGGAACCACACGGCACAATACATTTATATTAGGTTGATATTTGGATTGGTAAAGAACTAACCCTACTTTTTAAGTACTTCTTTACTTAGAACGTATAGAAAATCAGGTTAAAGAAAAAAATGACGAAGTGCAAAAACTGAAATCACGCTATCCATTAAAAAATCAAGCAGTTAATTAAATTAGTAAAATTGGTACGAAGCGTACAAATACTATAACCGTTAGGCGTTGCTCGACTCAAAAGAACGTTATAATAAACCTTAACATAAATGGTGTCTTCAATAGAGAAATTTTAGTAACGGACATAAAGAAAACGTACAAGCACATAAAAAAGAAGATACGAACAGTAACAAACGCGTTGCATAAAGGTGTACCCGAAATAGTACCAGTCATTTACAAGTTAACTGTACACGCACAATGATTATATGCTCTACTTTTTCAAGCCTATTGACAATGGCAAGACTGTGTCACTTGTCATATCAACTACTTTCACATTTCCAAAGGATTAGTTACCACGGATTATTATATTACATAGGAAATTTCACTTTCTTCGGTTTCAAAGAGTCGGATTTAGTTTTGAAATAATCTTCTTATGAATTTCTTTTGAAGCATTATTTTGTAATTTTTAATTATTGCTTTGACATGTAATTTTTTATGGAGTCTTCCTTATGATATTGTTGTTGTAGTTGCAGATTCTATTGCTTACGTGACGTTTGTATGCAAACAAATAATTGAGCCGAACAAAAGTCAAGAGTAAAACAAGGAATCTCTGCAAGATGGTAATCAATAAAATAATCATTCATAAGTGTCATGGTTCAAAATAAATGCAATGATACTACGTAACATTGATGACGGAGGTTAGGTACTGCAAGTATATACTGTTTAATTAATCTATCAGAGTTACTACGACGTTCACACAGTTCAACAATGCACAATGGACAATTAGGTACAGTGGCACAGAACACGCGACCTTGGACGGAGAAAGTCGGCTCTGCACGCGACTGATCACAAGGCAGCGGAACAAAGAGATAGAGAGATCGTCATTAATCTGGTTAGAAATGCAGTGAAAATAAAGGATTGGGATAGCGATCAAGATTCTGTAGTAAATAGAGATCTTAATAAAGTAGGTACAATCGAAGCCACTCAGGAGATTTCGGCTATTAAGAATATCTCGAATTTACATTACATGGAAGTAAGACCCTCGATCATGTCGAAAGATGTGTAACCGATAAAGATTCCAAGTCATAAAGGATGCCCATGTCGATAGCTTTTAGGAAGCAGTTAAGGTTAAGGCGGCATCCTAGATTTATATAGTAGAAGATTTTGTTTAGTCATGGAAGTTTTTGAAGGCATTATTATATAGTCTCGAAAAAAGAGTACGCTGTTTTGCGAGTTCAAAAAGTTCCCAGTATTGCAGATAATATAATATAAAATATGTTATTATTAGATATATAAAATATGTGTATTATAATTTAAATAATTGTGAAGAAAATAATTAATGCAAATTTGTTTTTACATGACTAATTGTATCGGAAGAAATCTCACTTTTCTAGGAACACCTGACAAAACAGTCAGTTTCCTGACCCGATGAACTAAAAACAGTTCAATACGTTGTTTGTACAATAGCCGTACTGATCTTACTAACACAGTTTTACGTGTTTTGACAAATGTTATTGAAAACAAGCCATTGAGTAGTATTCCACATGAATGAAATATTTTGTCACACCATAATAAGAACTGTTTATGCTTACACGTGTACAATATATAATTGAGACTCATGATATGAGTGTACACTTTACACTCAAAAACCCGCGTTCTGACATAGAATACTTTTTTCCAAAAATCATCCCCAAAATTCTAAAATGGGGGTGAAAGTTGGTATGAAAATTACGTCTCTACCGCATTCACAGCTAAACCGCTTGACAATAAGTCTAATAAAAGTCAGGATCATTTTAGTTTCCACGGTTACGCGAAAAACGACTTACACGCGGTCAGACCCGCGGGCAACAACTAGTAATGTTTAATAATAATGTAGATACTTAATCAGGGTTTTCTTCTTTTAATTACATTTTCAAGAATATTATTATACTACTGATACTGTAAGCGAGATAAAAAAAAAGCTATTTTGCAATTTAGAGGTCAAACATCGTTAGGTATAAAACCAGTTAAATTTTTATCTGTTGCCTTTACGTAGTCAGTATGCAAATATCTTTTATATCCTCATTTATTCTGTGACATTTGACTTCAAACTCATATTTAATTATCTAGTTAATTATATTAAGCGTAATATTTTAAACGTGTTACATAATATTTATTTATCATTTTGGTAGAATAGTAAGAAGACTTTTAAAATAATTTTTGTTAGCGCGGTCCATTTATGATCATGATCCTGGTTTGGGTGAGTCAGATTTTTACACGAAGCGATTCCCATCTGACCTCCTCAACCTTTGCAGGGGAACCTGACCCATGTTGTATCATGGTTACAGATCTAGTTCCTTTTTTATTCGGACACTATAACTGATCGACCACCACCTCGGAATAAAGATAAAATTATTTATGATCTTGAAGAAGTCATCGTTAGAAAAGCAGAATAGAATAGATTTATTTTCAAAATTGGATACAAGGTATCACTTATTGACGTCACATAACTTAAATCTAATTATAACTACTACCGCTTCCAAAGCGCATGTTTAGAAGAAGCGGCGGAACAAACTACACTGCAGCATTTTCATCGGACGTCAATTTACAGTTTTAAGATGCTGATGATGTGATGCTTGTCTTAGGTAACCTAATTTTACAGAACGTAGTCAATATTCATAGCAAAGTAAGTATGATCAACAAGTTATGCCATTTATGTCCGTTCTTGACCTTTTTGCGCCCGGCTAAGAATTCAGATAATTGCAAGCGATATTTTGTCGAAATACTTCTGCGTCAGCGATCAAAATATAGATTTTGTTTGGTTGTTGCAAAATATCCGCATTCTTGCTTGAACTTTTGTCATTTATTATTTTTCTTTTTTTTTTTTGTCACGACTTAGCACCGTATTAAGTACTGCTAATTTTACTGTTTCATACATAATTCATGAAGGAATTGCTAAATTCATTTACGAGTTTCTATGTTTTATATATGTATTTTACTTGAATATTCATGAAGTTAGCTTGACATGTTTACCGTATTATATGATTTTGGAAAATTTTGTGATTTTTTAAACCATTTACGTAAACGTCCTGTGTTGGAAACCAATTCAAATTCATTTATGTTATTGAATGTTATATAATATTTTTTTTTGATATTTGAATATACAAAAATAGGAACAGAACTTTAAGACTTCTTAATACAAATACTGTTGGTTTGTTTTTCATTGTATTTCCCCATTCACATAATTATTCTGTTCCTTCTATTATTTCTTCAACAGTCTTCATACAAATAAACACTGGAAGAAATTTAACAACAACTTATTATTTAATTCCTTTGTTTTTAAATAGATGATTTAAGTATGATGCTAAGTCACTTAGTGATAAGACTGCAAGACATTCTGTCCTCATAATTATGTAAATGAAATGGGTAATTTGTGCAAATCTTAAGCGTTCGTGTGCTCCCAAAGCATCTATTAGTCAGTCAGGTGTGTTGGCTTAAGGCTTGACTACAAAAACTATGTAAATGCAGTTTTATTCTGTTATAAAATTCAGTTTTAATTTTAATGTGTAGTTTTCATCTAATACTGAATGTGAAATTGTTATTGTGTACACCTCTAACATCGCACCCCGTAACAATCTTAACTATAACGTCCGTCAATCTTATAAGGGGTTTGAAAACAATTATACAACATCGACAATGTGACACAAAACATTAATAAAGATCTTAATATATCAGCTTCATTTATTTCTCTAGTAGTTGCAGCGTGTCATCTATGCAAGTATCTTGTTTAAAAAGTTTATGGAAATATTAAAATTCGTTTAAAGTACTCAATTATATCATTAAGCCAAACAGCGTGCCTATTAATATTTTCGGGAGTACCTAATGGCGCTATCTACCCCGCAAGGGATAAAGACATGATTTTATGTATGTCTGTTTAAGGTACATTCCGACAGTCCATTTATAGTCTTTATTATTCAGTAGATCTTCTTATCTAGCAGTTTACTTTTGTCGAACATGCCTCTTCACGAATTTGATCTAAAATCTTGTGCAATTGTAATACAAAGTCCTTTTACTTTAGCAATATCATCGTTTTAGTGGGCAGCTGTGGGTTGATCTGCTTTTTGTATTCCATCCCTATCACATCCCTTGCCTCCAATCCAGCACCTTATTCGATTGCTGTTTATGGATTCTACTAATATAATAAATGCGAAAGTTTGTGAGTATGTCACTATGGATGTTTGTTACTCTTTCACGCAAAAACTACTGAACCGATTACAATGAAATTTGGTATGTAGGTAGCTGAAGACCCAGAATAACATATAGGCTACTAAGGCATATAGGTCGCGGGCGGCCACTAGTATATCATAATCCGGCTCCAACTTCTATCCTCCTACGAAACTAAAATGACTTGCTAGTTTCTACTAAATGTTAGCAACAGTCATGACGATTACTAACTATGAATATTCTGTGATAAGTAGTAAACTTATTCTATGAAAAAAAAATCAAACAAAAAAGACGATTCTAATCTCAACCGTTGATAATATTAATAAGATTTGCAACATAGATAAGTATGAGCCTTGTTCTATTTGCAAACCTTTAAAAAAAAACAAGATAATCGAGATGAAGTATTCTTAAAAAGAATTAATATAAAATATAAGTTGTATTAAAGTGAGTTCTTGAAATTATAACTAGTCACTTGGTTCGTGTAAATTGCCATCATCCAGGTGTCCTGCCTCGCTTTACTTAGTATGCAAAGTGATGTTAATGATACGGAATAAACCAAATCATTTGCGAAAATTACCACTTATCTGTGGGTACATCATTACTGGTTCTTTGTTCTAGTCTTCGAAGTGCTTTGACATTTTTTTTACAAATACTAATTTATTATATTTAATATCATTCTGGAATGAGCAAAATTAAAACTCCAAAAAACTACTTATAAAAAAGAAAGAAAAAAGATGATTACCACCTAAAATTAAATTAACAAGTTGTACAGTTCCTGTATAGCATCAACATGCGGATTCCAAAATAATATATTAAATGGGAGATACCTAATTTAAAAAATACATTATACATTTCTTTTTATTTACAAGACATATTAGGATTTGAATGTTAGTAAAAGAAACAGCGTGATTAGGAAATGTATAAGGTGTCATAGGAATAGAAAAGGAAATGCTTTAATTATATTGATAGGATGAATAAAACCATTTGAATAAATAAAAATGAAGTATAAATGGAAATATAATGGAAACATTGAAGGAATAAGGGTTAGACAAAGTACTTTGATCAAATTAGGGACAGTCTGATGAAATTTCTGGTCAAGATTCCCCTACATCAGCGAGCAAGCAAAAAAAAAATAGATCAATATGGAAGATGTAAAAGAAGAATGGCATGATCATGACAAACAGAAAGATGTTGTCTCTGCCTACCCCTCCGTTAAGGAGGCGTCATTCATAAAGCCGGAATAACGTGAATCCATTAATAAACTTGTTTCATCAACAATTACCGTCTCAGGTAAAAGCAAAACAGGTACTAGCTATAAATATGGTTACAATTTGGTGCAAACTGGCTCGCTTATGCATTTCACTCTCAAAATTGCACTTTCTTTTGTTTTTGTCCAAAATCTTCCTTCGCGAATCAGCTACGAAAGCGACCGTATTAATTTTAAAAGTTAATAATTACGTTTTCACTTCACATAATTGAATTGTTCATGTTGATACTTCAGATTAAAACAATTTCTCGATTAGCGTCGTTAATGTGAGTATGTACTTTAGTGAGAAGAAAATGTCTTTAACTACGGATCTGTTACATAAATGCTTTCACGGTTCTAAATGCTTCAACGTGCATGTATAAAGTTATTTTTTTTTATCAATAAGATCAAATGTAAATCGTTAATTGTTACTTATTTTTTAAAGAACATAATACTCTTTATGATTATAATATTATTGGCACACCTAACTTTTACTTAAGTTATTAAGTATAGATATAAATAATAAAAAAGCGAAAAAATTATAGTATTATTTTTTCGCTCAATTGTTTTTATGTAATTATAACTACTTTATATAGACGATTTAGAATGTGATTTAAATACATATTTAAAAATACTAGATATTTAACGTTCAACAAGATATAAATTGAAATAACTTTTTTAAACAATTTTAAGACACTTACTTAGTACTAATACGTCGTTTAGAATTAATTACTATTTAATTTTCAAACACATCCCTTCCTTATTGCTCGTGACGCAAATGAAGTTTAATTGCATAAAAGAAAGTCAATTGGTCCAGTGCGTAATCTTTGATGATGCCGACGACGGTCAATTGACTGGAATTAACTCTTCCAGCGCCATCTGCTGTTTAAACGGCACAAAAACAATAACGGGTGGCCTTTGCCTTAATAAGTTATTGTGTGCTAAATTTGACCCACTTGTGTTGTGAGAAATTCCATCAATTTATAATTTTTACAAGGTAAATTATGTTTTAATTGGTTTGTTGGAGGAGGTAACGATGTTTTTCATCATTATTAACATTCACTATTTTTTTTAAATACACTTTTTAGATATATTAGGTACTACATAACATGCAAAACCCACAAGCAATATTTAAAAAAAAAATACTCAATATATTATTTTAAATAAAAGGGAGTGCAGTTATAAGTTTATCGATAAGCATTACACTTATAAAATTCTAATATATTTTTATTAATTTAAACTTTATTGCACCTAAAATAATGAACAATAGATGGACCTAATGCAATAAGGCATTCTCTACCAGTTCAACCTTTTGACCAAAAAAATCACTCTAACTCATATCTACAACCAATTATAGTAAGGATTAAAATAACAACATAACAAATAATAGTTAAGTAAAAGTTAAGATATACGATTAAAATAAGGGTTTTGAAATAACTGATGCTAATTGACAGATACAAAAGAAACTATTAAATACCACAATAAAGCTAGTTACAGAAACAAAGAAAATCCTTGCCATTTCAAACTTATTTACACAACTAAAAATGAAATGACAAATAGTTCTGATGGGGCCACAGTTTCTAAGCCCATGTCAAAACTAAGATCAAATAACTTTGAACTGACCTTCACTATACAAGTCAATGTCATAAGACAATGATGCTGATCATAAGATTAAATGGTTGTAAATTCCATGTACTGTTTTATCTCCGATCAAACAATTAGATTCTCGAAGTCCAAACATAGTAAGATCTAATAGAAAAATGTTAGTGCCTGTGTTGTCCAATGATATTGAAGATAGAACATAAATCAAATTATTATAATGCAATGATTATACAACATCAATAGATATGAAGTAATAATATAATGTAGTTAATGAGAAGGTGATTAAGTACTCATGAAACAAAAGAAACGTGACAATGAAATAAAACGATTGTTGCTGATGATCAATTCAAGAATCATAAAGCAATAACAGAGTAGCAATCATTTTGCGGAGGACAAAAGATACCAATTTAGATATACTTTATTCAATGTAGCCATTAAATACCTTTCAAATATTTAGATCTGATTTTGAAGACACGAAATTTCAAAACACTCTGCTAATTAAGGTTCCGATAGATTAATCACCATAAACGTCATGATGTGATGGACTGACACAAAGGTCGCTTAAAATGGTATGACGTAAGTTTTAATTATAAACACTGATGTTTAGATAAACTGTCAAATGTGAGAGGTTTTGTGAATTTGTGATGAGATAAGAGACCTTGAAATTCTCGTCTTGTTTTTTATTAACATTGTGATCACTGCTTAGTAAATTATTTTAAACACCACAGCTGAACATCTTTTTAATGTAAGTACATTCCATCTGTAATCTAGTTTGTAAAAGAGACATGAAAATTTCAAAACACGACGTCACAAAAGAGACAAGTGGACTAATTAATGGACAAAGAGACGAGCGGTTACAAATTAGAAGATGCACAAGCGTTAATGTCTGCTTCATAGAGAAGAGTACTTTTTAAAGTGTCTTTATTGGGTGTAAATTGCTTTAGTATGATACTTGTCACTTGTTTGTTTCTTATAAAGTATTGTCTGGTTTTTGATACGTTTATTCAAAATATTTATTTACTTATTTAAGATTTACGTAAATGATTAGATCAACGTCTTCTTTAAGACGTTTTGTTTTAAGATTAATTCTTATTTTAACTTGATACTAGTCTAGTTTAATATTGATAAATTACATTATAACTCCTTTAAAACAATGCAAATGACAATACCTCATTATCATGACATGAAAGACTGCGTGCCTAGTTGTTTAATTTCTGGTAATGAATATCCTATGTAATTAAATGGTTCTTAATTATACTTGTCTTATATCGAAATGGTAATTTATAACATCACTTTATAATTTGACCTGTTTTTATTAGTGAAAGGTTATGAGTGGCTTGATTGGTGCTGTACTTCTAACATGTGACGCGTTAATTATATTTGACTATATTAGCTTCGTCATTTTTAAAATTGATTTACTTATAAAACTAATTATTTGAATCTCAATTCTATCATTAAGCCAAGCAGCTGAACGTCGCCTATCAGTCCTTTAAAGACTGCGGGCTCTGTCTATCCCGCAAGAGATTTTGACTGTCAAAATCTCTAAGCTAAGGTGGCTTTTTTAACATTATGTTTTCTGTAACTACATTGTTCGGTTCGCCTTATACTTTATAATTAATAATTTACATGGTGTAGAAAAAGACTTGTTGACAATGTTTCTTCGGTCAGTCGTAATAAATACATGAATACATTATGTTGAACTCTCGTACTTTAGTTAACTTCTACTTTATCAATTATAATAATTAGTGGTTCAATTCTATTAAATTTACGTTCGTATAAAATTACGTATGTATAATTATATTCAATCACTAAAGCGTCTATTAACAGATAAAAAATGGCACGGCCTTTATATGTATATAGCTGCTAAAAAATGTGACCATTTCAAATTACAAAGTATAAATTCAGAAGCATGTTTTGATCGAACATGAAGTGGTCAACAGAATCATAAAATTTAATTACCAGTCGATAAGGCAGAGAAATTATAATTAAGCATGTGTTATTGGTTGGCGATAGCATTAATTATAATTAATTAGGGGTAACTGTGCCATGACAGACATGAGATATGATAAGTTGATGGAATTAGTGTGATTTCTACGATAATATGATTGAGACTACAAAACATAAAGCAGATTTTCTTATAAAAATATCGACTGAGTCTCCAAAATTGTGCTATGTTTTAATAATGTTAATAATATTGATTTCTTTTGCAACTAAAAGGTCCTTAAAGTTATCTGTCTCTATCATCACATCATGGTAGATGTCGTAAACATTTTTGTGCATTTTCATGGTCAATTCCTTATAAAAAAAAAAAATGAATATTTCACAAATTGATATATAATTTAATAGTTTGTAAACTGTAGAAGATAAAAGACACGGATTATTCTCGAGCAAAGCGGCAGGCGGAGGCTAGTCACAGCCAAGCCTTTATACCGATGGGACAATAACACTTTTTATATCGAAGGCCTTGTCCGAGATTAGTTCGTGGTCTATTTCCATTGATTTCTTATGTGCGATAAAAACTGTACTACGGAGTGCCTACGGTATCTATATCACTTTTTGTTTAGTTGTAGATTGTAATTGAATTTTAATCAAAAAGAGACGTATTACGGGTTTAACCTCTTTGTAGCTTTGTCGCCTTTAAGCGACTAAGAGATAGGCTATAAACTAGGGATTTTTCTTCAAGGCGATAGGCGTTCTCAATTGTATCATTAAACAAAACAGCTGAACGTGGTCTATCAGTATTTTCAAGACTATTTGCTTTGTCTACCCAGCAAGGGATATAGATGTAATTATATGCCTTTCATCAACACGAGAAAAATAATATAGAATCCAAATTGTAACAAACTGAAATGGATGAAATGCATAAAGAAGACGACGAAGAAGAAGAAATTGATGAAATGCATGATACATAACTTGAAATTTATCAAAAAGACAACACCAAATAAAATGAGACTAAAAGTGAGTATATATCAGAAAATGCCATGATACCTTCAGTCTATTTTATTTCAGTCGTTGAACATAAAAATGTCGTAAAAAGAAACTGCATCGTTGCAAGCCTGTCCTGAATCTTTTTCAAAGACTCTATTCACACTGGCAGGCACATTGCGCAGGCTACGTAAACAATAAAAGTAGGATACTGGCCGTCCTACATTCTTTGAGTGCTAAAAGGCGGCTCTATGGCTTCTGCTGGAGTTAATTGGGGTGTGAATATGCCTGAATTGGGTCATGTTATGTTACAAGGCGTATAAGATTTTGCTAAAATGTATAAAACGGAGGAGAAAATGTTTATTGAATTAAAGGTTTATCATCTTGGTGTAATAAATATAACAATATACCCTAACAAACGATCGTGCATGAAGAGAGTAACTTTGGATGAAATGAAGTAGGCAAGGGTTCGTGGCAAGTGAAAAGAGGTGATATTATAATATCGCCCATGTTATATACACATTACAGCTATTAAAAAAGGCAGTGTAAAAATATCATTAATACATACATTCATAATGGTCACGTCTATATCCCTTGCGGGGTAGACAGAGCCATTAATTGTGTTTATTTTTTGTGAAAACCATTCGTGTGCATCTTGATCTAAAAATTCATGAAAAGAGTTATTTGCTCCGAAATTTGAATTTCTTAAATGAAATTTTCTTATGTTACCTAACACTTAGCATTTCAGCCGTCCTTTTCACTATCTAGACTACTTTTAAAGTCTTATCACTTTCTCCTATTCATAAGCAATTTACTAATTCAATGTAACCTACATTTCCACCCCTGTCTATCAGAGCCCCATTAGAGTCAACAATCAATCTACGGTGACCAAAAACATTGTTTCCTTATGACAAAACTTATCAAGAAATCTGAAAGGCTCACAAATTCATTGTGCCTTATTTGCACAGATATAAAATAAGTTTTTGCTTGCAGGATGCCATGTAGACAAAAGTGAAACTTAAGACCTAGATGTCAAAGTATAGTTTTAATTGATAAAGAATGTTTTAAGGCCAAATCCTACAATCCTATTATATTTATACTTCCTCATAAAGAAATACAGGATTTGCGAACCGGTTATGGAGATAACATTAATTGTTCTTCGAATATGGATCTAGTTTCTGTATAATTTTTAAATTTGGTATCAAAATAATTTCTTCGCCATTTCGGGTGACTAAATCCGACATAAAACTTTGTTCTGATAGTTTGAAACGTTATTATGTGTCATATCAATTTGAAATTTTAGATTTGAATGTGAATAATTTTACTTAATTGCTATCTTAATTATATTTTTTTATTTCACTTTCTAAAGTCAAAATCTTGAAGTTACTCCAAGGCTAGTTTTTTCATTGTAATTTGTCTATATATATTTCTCTAATAAGGTGTATGGGGGACAAATTTTTCGTATACTCGTTTTTAAGTTGGATCAAGCTTAACGAACATATCTTGATCAAATTAAGGACGTCCTGGTAAAGGGTCAGATCAAAAGTACCCGAAACCGCCGAGCTTGCATGAAGAGAGTTATGAATGTGGATGAAGCAAAGGAAATATGCAGAGATCGTGGCAAGTGGAAAGAGGTAGTCTCTGCCTACCCCTCCGGGAAAGAGGCGTGTTTTTATGTATGTATGTATCAAGCTTAACATATCTAAGAAACCCGCATTCAAATAGAGCCATAGTTTTCACGTGATTCGTGCACAAACATACAGACAGAAACATGAACATACCTATACACAGTTTAGAATTCTCTTAGTCACATATTATGGATTCCCCATATAGAAATGGGTCAGTTTCTTTTGAAGTACCATTCATGAAAAGATATGTATGATTTCTTTCAAAGTCTTTTTTAAATCTATGAAGAAATTGCAAAAGTGTTCAATTGTTTGTGACTTTGGCAGTGTGTTATTTTTTGTTTGTTTGTAAACTCTTTATTGCACGTAAAAAAATAACAAAATATTTAAAATAGTCATTGGATTTTAGAAGAATAATGTACAACTTATCCTTACGGACTTATCCCAATCGGGATTTCTTCCAGTCAAGCAAAATTTTTTTAGTATCGATCTCATTCCCTTTTATACATTTCCCTTATCTCACACCTACATAATATAGCTAGATAACGCATTCTGATGCAAAAACATTGACAATGTAATTTCCACTGTTCTTATCAGTGAGTGTTCGATTTATCTATTTTATTATCATACACAAACAGCATGCTCCTCACCGTTCTAGAAATTTTATGACGTCTTTAAAACCAGGTTATGTAGGCAAAGATATGTTTTCATTCCGCTCCAAATTATGATATTTTATGCATTCGTGAAGATTATTTATCTTGGTTCTTCTTTTAGGCGATGGGCTAGCAACCTGTCACTATTTGAATCTCAATTCTATCATTAAGTCAAACAGCTGAACGTCGCATAACAGTATTTTCAAGACTATTGGCTCTGTCTACCCCGCAAGGGGTATAGACGTGATTATATAGTCGTTAGGAGATGGGCTGTTTTTACGATTAAAATATCGATTTCTACTCCGCAAGGGATATAGACGTGACTATATATATGTATGTATTATATTACCTGTCACCCTTAATTTTTCTTATGCAAAATGTTACCTGTATTTGAACTTCTATTCCAATCTTCATTAAATAGTCACGTTAAGCCACAGGATAACAGATATTTGCACTTATAAGTATGAATAATACAAGCAGATCTGAGCAAAATGACCGCATTTTCGACTCACTCACTTTTTTTGTCTCGTCGGATTTATAAAAGAGCAGGTGTGCATTTTTGTGCATCCGTTTCTATAGGATACGTATCTCATTCTGACAGCGGGCGGGATAGGCAGAGGAAATATAACACAGAGGTCAAGCTACAAAAATTAATATGTGGGTACAAAGATATTTGATATAATTTTACAAATCAGTTATACAAATAAACGAAAAATAAATAAATTTGTGGTAAAGTGCCATTCAATTAACCAGAAAATGATTTAATTAACATGGAATATAAGCAAGCAGTTACACAAAACTAGCGATAGAAATAGCTATAGATAGAAGATAAAGTGTAATCCACCGAAATTGCTTCACTACCGACTGGATCTCACTTTCGTCAGATTTACGAAAAGTACATAAGGATTAAAAATGTATATCTTTAATGTCGGTAGTATACGTTTACATGATGAGTAAAATGCAAAATATTTTGAAATAGTCTGAAAGTAATAAATATCAGTTATCTCAACAGTTAAGTGAAAATGTTAAATGGACATAATCTTTTATTATTTACAAAAATATATCAATCATTAAATATGCTCAAAAAACCTTAGAATTTTTAAAATACGGTTGCCATATTGTGATTATGGTTAAATACGGGATGTTTAGTATTGTCACTTTACAAAGCTTGGACTCTGTGTGATATTTTTATGACGTCAATGCCAGATGTTTCATTCAATACCTATACTCTATGCAGTGGTAATAAAAACCAATTTAAAACATTTTATTACAATTTTGATTCTATATATCCCAGATTGTTTAATATTGTTGAAAATATTTAGCACTTAAAATATTATATAAATTTAAAAGCTGGCAATAATCAAAGAACAACATCACAGAAACAAGTTACATCTTTATCACTTACGGGTTAGAAAGAGCTAAATAGTCACAATACTCGAAGGCCACGTCTAGTAAAGATGGCCTAAAATTCAGAGACAGATAAAAGATACATTCCAGGTTAGCATTTTCTCTAATCGACTTTTACGATATCAAGTTTCCCAAACTGCAAATACATGTCAGAAAACTACAAACGAACACATTTTAGCGCACCGGGAATTGAACCATGAATCACAAAAAGAAGCCTTCCACAATGATTATTACGCCACTGAGGTCTTCCATTAGAGAGAATTTCTGTGCAATGTGATTATTGTAAAAATATTTTATTGACATTAAAAAAAATATACCGCTCGATGATTTGTTATTGCTACATGTTGTCACATAAAATTTTCTCTTTCTTTTTTTTTGAACAAGCATATATTTTGCGATGTTTTCATCACTAGCCTAAATTATAGACAATTAATAATTCTTTAGCAAACGCAAATATAATATCGACTAAGCTTTGCAAAACTGATTTGTATATTTACCATTTTTATCTCGCGAAACACCGATAGATTTTCGCGCGATAAAAAACGCGTCGCGCTTGCCATACTAATATGCGGTGTCTGTGCGCTTTTAGACCTTCAGCGACCATTTTTGTAGCGAAAGGCAAAACGCATACGACCTTCCATGGGCTAATAATTAAAAAAGTATTTATATTCAACAAAATAACTTTTTTATTCAGGGTTTATTACAAATTATTATAATTTAAATAGCTGAGTATGTAATAATTATAATAATTACATATTTTATGTAATACTATCGTTCGTTATCTAACGTTTCGAAATTTTATACAACATAAAAATGAGTACATGAAGTATTGTGTATTAATTACGTCCGGAATAACAGTTAACTTGTTCTTGTTTAATGAAAAAAATATAAAACTGATTTAAGAAAGTCTTTTATATTCAAATCGAGTATTGCCTGTAAGAAACATTTTTTTAATCACCGTTTTTAACGTTATTTTAACTACCTTTTATTTAAAACGTTTTTTTTTTGTTATTATTTGGTTCTAGTACTGTTTGTGATGATGATGATGTCGATATTTATCAAATATAATATGATTCAATAATAAACAACATTTAAAAAAATGCTCTATTGAAGGGATTTTATAATTTATCTTAAATCATCCATTGCAATGCTTTCGTTCTATCGGAATTCTTCTTTTTCGTATAGAAATACGGTTTTGGAAATCAGACTTTGTTCAAATAAATATAAGGTTGTTAATAAGAAAATTATCGGAGTTTCATTACCGTGAGAATGAAGGAAGGATGTTCTAATTGTGATCGATTGGGCACATCCTCAATTACTCCTGTCACGTCTGCTGATTATTCGCGATATATTTTGCAATGTCAAGGCAGTGTTTTGCTGAATTTGTCATTTTTATATTGAATACTAGCTGTCCCGGCAAACGTTGTTTTGCCATATAAATATTTTTTAAGCAATTTCTAGTTAAAACATGTTAAGGGTGGACAAACCTTATCACTAAGGGGTATGGAAAATAGATGTTGGCCGATTCTCAGACCTACTCAATATGCTTGAATATGAGGAGTACGGGAACGAACATTGTGACACGAGAATTTTATATATAAGATTTTAGATTTAAAATCTCTGATGTGTATAAAATATATCATTCTTTTCTATTACATAATTCTGCTTTTCCTCCTGGTGCCTCGGTTATATCCTCACATCTCTGGAGAGGAGTCCCGGTGCGTGCTTTTGGCCTTTTTGTGTCTTTTGACCATGACTCTGGATTGGGTAAGTCCGATGTGCGCAACTTTTGCAGGGAAATTTTTCTAGTTCATAATTATACAGGTAAACTAATTTTTTAAATTATCAATACCCAATATAGCTAATTACGAATAACCGTAGTTTTAATGATAGCGAGTACGATATACCTATGTCATTTTATGCTAAGTGATTACAGCTAGACATCAACTGATCTATGATTTCTCTTATACATGAGAGAAATCTAAGTGCGCCAAACTGTCAACGCTATCAAGTTGTTAAGTCAATAAAACTTTCCACCTTCACAAATCTTCAAGAATTAGACTGCTATGAATAAGAGTTTAAGTTAAATCGATTTAAAATTTGGATGTTTCACAAAAAAAAGATTCAAGTTGAGTTAACCTCTGAAGAAGGTCGCTATTGACATCTTTGATACACAAGGTCCTTTAAAAATATTTTTGTATTATTTCACAATATTGTTTTTAAATGGTAAAACAGAAAGTGACAAACAAAATTTTGTTATGTGTTATTCAGCTTCATTAAAAATAAGCGAAACCTTATTAAACTTTAGATAATTGAAAGTGAAAGTATTGAATTTTTACGCTTCATTGATTGGTAGTGCACTTTTTATAATCTTGTCGGCATTATTTTTTAAATTTAAAGCAAATATAAGTTTAGCTGTGACTAATCGATTGTTGAGAGCGGAATCGACTGCAGAATAAGCTTATCTTTGCAATTCACCATGAAATATTATTACCTACTGTGTAAGTATATTTGAACCTCTTAGCCTTCAATTCAGTTACCGCACCATAGCAAATGGCGTCCTCCTTAGCGTTTATAGAAACAGCGTTTTCATTGGCTTTCATTCAGTCGTATTCGTTTGAAGTATTGAATCAAGTACCATCAAACCTTTAGTATGTTGCAGAGTGTATATGAGGTAAATTCTTAACCTGTTCATCGCAGAAGTGATTTACTTAGCATCATCAAATTACAATTTATGCCTTCTATGTCTAAACACGGTTCTTTGATATTTCACCGTCTTCTTCTCTTTTACGGTTAGTCAATAAGGTGGTAATTCATCAAAAGTAAACCTATAAATAGCGCCGTGTGGTTACCGGCACCAATTTAAAAAATAATAGGGCCACTCCATCTCTTTCCCGTGAATGTCGTAAAAGGCGACTAAGGGGTAGGCTTATAAATTTTAGATTCTTATCTTATTGTCTAGCAACCTGTCACTAAGTATTAGAATCTCAATTATATCATTAAGTCTAATAACTGAACGTGGCCTTTCAGTCTTTCAAGACTACTAGCTGTACTAGCTAACTAGCTAGCTACCTCACAAAGGATATAGACGTGACTTTATGTCTGATTGTATTTAAACCTATAAATCTTTACTTTGCGTTTATTTAACTTCTCTATTGATTATCAAAGACAATAGTATTTTCAATTATAGATGACCCGAAAGAATAGATGATTATGTTTCTTAGACCGAAACAAATTGTCCGGATGAGACGATCGCCTACTGATCTCTGTTTCCGTTACAATTTTGACCATAGTTGGGACATGCTATGTCGAAACTGTTTTCTCACAGTTATTTACATAGGTAACTATAATTATAACGATAAGAATCCTTATACGATTACAAGGAAGCTATATTGAATTCTTCAAGAAATTGTGAATGAATAGATAATTTGTTTGCAGTACTTAAAAATCTGAAATCTGTTTTGCTTTAAGATGTTATAAGCTTATAAGAGTGATTGCCATTTTGTAAACCTATCTTCGTGTTAGTTTTTTATCTAAACAGGTCTCTGACGTAGTGTATTCTCATCACAAGGATTTTACATACTATACATACATAGCAGTAAAATTTAAAAGTAGGAAAGCACAATAGTCATTGTATGGCTGATAAAAACGAGACAGTCGACAGTTTCATGATATCAATGTCATTGTTATTGTTGCGGTTTCAGCTTGTCAATTCTTATCAGATTAAAGCATTTGCTTAACACTTTCTTTTTGTTTCTGAATTATCTTTGTTTTTCAGTCCTTTCTTTCAAATATCAAAATTAATTATTTTTAAATCAAGTTTGGTAAGAATTCAAAATTCAAATTAGTTGTTTGTAGTGTGGATAGACTTACAATCTTGGGATTCTTCTTTTAGGCGATGGGCTAGCAACCTGTCACTATTTGAATCTCAATTCTATCATAAAGCCAAACAGCTGAACGCGGCCTATCAGTCTTTTCAATGAGCCCGCAGTCTTGTTTACCCTACAAGGGATTTTGACGTGAATATAATGTAGGTATGTAGTTGTTTTTAGATTCGTGTCGTGTATGTGAACAACAATTACTTACAGCTTTGGAGTAACCGCTGCCGGCGCTGCCATCTGAAGAGTTGCTCAACCTCCTCTCACTGTTGGAGGCCGGTGGTGACCACGCTGATCCACTATCCGACGGCATTTTTAACACTTTACCACAAAAACTGTCTCACATCATAGCTGACTGGCAGCTTGTAATCACTATTACTCTGTTATAACCGTTACACAACACTGTCACTTCACTATCGGTTCGCACAGTCCATTTTACGCGTCGTTTTTAACCTGTAAAAGAGAAATAAGAATTAGACACGTCTTCGAAATTTAAACTTAAAGACCAAAGCTTTTTTTTTATTGTGTACGCGCTCAGGTAAGAGACCCCATAGTAATAAAAGGTGTGTCGAAATGGAATGATGTTTCAAATGCAACACGGAGTAGGTTGAGGATTGCTTACTAGACGATCTCAGATAATGCACGTAACAGCAATATCAAGTTTAAAAGCCTTGTGCAACCGCACAAATATAAAGCAACACACGTCTAATCAAGAAGAAATGTTCACAACTCCGTATGATTTTGTATCACCGACAAAACTGTGGCTTTCGCAAGAATTACATAACGTTCACATAAAACACAATGTAACAACGAGAGTGCGTTAATTACCCGAATATAAGAATTGCACTGTCGACCAATTCACGGCAATAATACGGGAACAATAAGGTTCACAATAGTTCGGATATTTTTAAAATAACCGTTATTGCAACGTTCAACGCGTGCGCTCGGTACCGCGTCGCTTTTAAGACTGTCAGAGTGACGGCCGCTGGCGAAGCGTGGATGACGGAGCGAGCAAAATGACTAGTAACGATAACAATTTCTTTATCGATAACGTGCTATAATTACTGTTATTTTACAACACAAGTGTCATTTTAGCTCAAAAATGTGTCGCTATCGATACTGCTTACGCTACTAGTTTCAACTCTATAGCTGTCAGGTATGTGGGTTGCAGTGAAAAATAAACGTACCAGTCGAACCGTTCCGAATGCAATTTATTTATAACTGATCTATTTTTAACGAACGAACTCTAGGGCTTTGACACAGAAAGGGAAAGTGAATCAAATACATAGCTACTGAAACATTGATCAACCATTAAGTAATCATAATGCTGTTATTGTTGTTCTTTCAGGTGCCGTGCGGTTTCCGGCACCAATAAAAAAAAAAACCACTCCGTCTCATTCCAATGGATGTCGTATAATGCGACTAAGGGATAGGCTTATAAACTTGGAATTCTTCTTTTAGGCGATGGGCTAACAACCTGTCACTATTTGAATCTCAATTCTATCATTAAGCCTAAAAGCTGAACGTGGCCTATCAGTCTTCCAAGACTTCTGGCTCTGTCTACCCCACAAGGGATATAGACGTGATTATATGTTTGTATGTACGATCGCGTTCATATCTGCAGTCATAGTTTTAAAATTCTTACGGGTTAAAATAGCGTGCACTGTGGTTCCACTAGATACACACACACATGCATCTTTAAAAATAATAAATATTCCATCAAATGAATACGGTCTTTAATACCAATGATTACTAAGTAAAACAGTTTATTATTCTATGACATATAACATAACAAAACAGAAAGAGACGGTAATCAACTATGGCCGAACTGGGCCCGATAATTGTCGATCGAGATATCGTCGTCTCTTATTATTTGCATAAGATTTGCCTATAGAGGGAAGTCTGCGACTGCCAGACTTATATCATTTCAATAAGGTTGAAAGTTTGTCTGCACACGACCCTAACATAGGTAGTGGTTCCTTTGAAAGTTATTGGGTAGCAATTTTATTAATTCGTATGAGCAAGTGAGATCTAAGATATATTAGATAATCTCGCTTGCTCACACTCGCTTGTTCTAGTTACTAGCGTTACTTGGATTCCGAAGTTATTCAAGTATTTTTTGTCGATTTAAAAAAAAAATTGTGTTACTGACAATTTTTAATGTTTCAAGGTGCCATTTGAACTAAGTAACTGACTGACTAACTAACTAACTGATATCTAAGAATTACAATACCCGTGTCTTCAAACACGGAAATCAGCAAGAAATATTAAACAAGAGGGAGCAAAATAAAACATTCAATAATTAAAATTAGTAAATTTTATTGAAACAGTTTACCTATACTTTTGTTTACATATTGATGATTATATATATAAAGCTATACATATAGCATATTACACTAATTGTATCATCTACTTATCTCCTGTTATTAAGGTTACAGCTTAATTATTCGTTTTCATAAAGAAAAGATATTGAAGCTGTCCTTAAAATACTATCTAAGTAATAAGTAGTTTTAATATAAACTGGCAGAACCTTTCACGCACTATATGGACTCGATGCACAGGGTAGTTAGTTGTCTTGCACAATTTATATTGTTGGCATATCATCAATCGGATAAATACACCGCACAGTTGGTAACATGGTTTCTTCCAGCACTTGCACATTATGAGCAGCTGTAGCGCGTCCTGCTATCCACACCTGTTCCCCAGGTCCAGCAGCACTCATCCAACCCCACATATTTACAGATATGCGTCCAGACTCCATATTTGGCACAATATTTTTTTCTTCATACCGATTTGCACTTCTACGCCATAAATGAAGCCTACAATGTTGCGATGACGTAAACGAACTTTTTTCCAGTCAAAATCCAAATACTGCCAAGCAAATTCTAAATGTTTTTGCTTATTTATTTCGGATAAATACGGCTTTCTTGCTGGGTGTCTGTGGTGTAGTCCCTCACGGTGCAAACTCGACGAACAGTAACCACTGATGTGTCGAACTGTTCCGCAAATGTTCTGGTCGGTATGAATCCATTATTTTCGTACTGTTCCACCATGGATCTCCGCTGTGTGGCGTGTCGCTGTGTTGATAAGCGGACGACGGCCGCTGCGCGGCGACTTTTTACACTACCCTCTTTTTGATGGCGCGTTACCCAAGCTTCACCGCTTGTTGTTTATTGTGTTATTTGTGTGAATGTGTGAGTGACAGCGGTGACTGCAAGCTATAAAGTTTTGCGAACTATGACTGCAATTATGAACGCGACCGTACAAGTCTTTTATAAAACTAAATACAAAAAAGGTGAATAGCTTAAATAAAGGTTTCGAAGGTCAGACTGGGCTTGTCTTCTTACACAAGCCCAGTCTGGAATGGGTGAGTCAGGTTCTTACCTGACTCACCCATTCCAGGGTCATGTTTAAAGGCACACCCCAGGCTCCTCTCCAGAGAGGTGGGGATGAAACCGGAATTAATACCAGGATAAAGAAGAATTCTAGTGAAATCCATTATGTGGTTTCGGCTGTTTGCTGGTAGATGTGTCGGCCATTTTTTTTTTTTTACTTACGTAGATATTTCTAAGCAAGGACATTCAATTATGCAAAGCAATATGTGGGAGTAGGTACTGTTATACTCGTATGCACTGGTAATTTATACTATGTAGTAATATGACTAGGTGTTAGTGTTGTGTTTTGGGGGTCATAATTTTGATTTCAAAGGAAAATACCTTCTTCATTATTAGCTTATATGTATTTGGAATAATTCTTCTCTCAGGCGCTGTGCTAAACCTGTCAATATTTGAATCTCAATTCTACCATTAAGAAAACAGCTGAACATGGCTTATCAGTCTTTTCAAGACTGTTGGCTCTGTCTAACCCGCAAGGGATATAGACGTGAATATATGTATGTATGAATGTAATGTCTGTGTAAATTTTTGTGTCTTGGTACTCGTTATAATATATTCGTAGATGAGTTGTTAAGTATATATATACTTTTTCATTGCGATGGGCTAGCAACCTGTCGCTGTTTGAATCTCGTGGCCTTACAGTCTTTTTGAGATTGTTGGCTGTGTCTACCCCGCAAGGAATAGCTAATAATAGTACTATTTACAAAGTTTAAAGTACAAACTCAAATTAAATCAAAATCTCGATTCTATCTTAAAGTCAAACAGCTGAACGTGGCCTATCAGTCTTTTCAAGACTAATGGCTCTGTCTATCCCGCAAAGGATATAGACGTGATTATTTGTATGTACATATTTACAAACAAACAAACTAATTAAGTTCTTCAGTGTAAGATCTTACACTAGTTATTCCTACCATCTTTACACATGACGTCTAAATTTATATTGTTTACAAATACAGGCACCTCCCTGTTATAATTAACTCATTAATGTAAATAATTACCTAAAACATCTGTTGGTTCACATATATAACTTTAAACATAGACCACCCAGAACATCTGCGTAGGACGCATCACACTAAAAGTTAATAAAGGTTTTCTTAGAATTACTATATCTTTTTATTTAAGAAAGGTAAGAAGTTAGTCATTATCTATGAGTCATTTGTTTGTATGCCTTATCGCCTGCCGTCTGGTTCTTGGCACTTTAGAAAAGGACAACTGCATCTCTATCATGGATGTCGTAAAAGGCGACTAAGAGATAGGCTAATAAACATGCGATTCTACTTTTAGGCGATGGGCTTAAAACCTGCCATAATTTAGATCTCAATTACATCTTCAAGCCAACGTAGTTTTTAAGTTTTGGCGAGAGAGAAAGTTGTCTCTGTCTACCCCGTAAGGGATGAAGACGTGATTAGGAATATCTATTGATGTATGTATTCGAACCACTTTGCAATCACTTTTCTGCGTTGCGATGGTAAATAAACTTTTTTTTTCAATGCTTCCTACTCCCCCGAGCAGATAGTAAAAGTATATCAAGGGAAAGGCTAAACTAAGGATTCTTGTAGCTGTGACCTTTGAATTTCAATTTCATCATAGAATCATATGATGATAGATAAATTGGGTCTGCCTACCATATAAACAACATATATATAAGTATGAACTATATGTTTAAAGATTTTTGAATACCACGAAGACATATAAAGAAGACCGACATAGGACTCTGCTATGTCGACTTTTAACGGGAACATAAAACATATACAACTTCCATTGTCGAATCATATCACGATTGGGTCTGTCTACCACATAAGAGTGTGCCGTGTGGTTCCCGGCACCAATAGAAAAAAGATTAGGACAACTCCATTTCTTTGGCCATGGATGTCGTAAAAGGTTCGTATTATTTATCCAAACAACAGAACGTGGCCTTTCAGTCTTTTCAAGACTGTTGGCTCTGTCTACCCCGCAAGGGATATAGACGTGATTATATATATATATATATGTGTGTACCACATAAGTATTTACCTTATGTCTGAAAGATATTTCAATAACGCGAAGACACACAAAGAAGACCGACATAGCACTCTGCTATGTGGACATTTAACGCGGCAATGAAACATATACTATATCCCTTTGTTTCAGATCTGCGCAGTGCGCATACCGTAAAATCCGACTTTAATTAATTCAGTCATATCGCATTACTGCTCAGACAAAGAAAAAAAAAATAATTGCAATTCCGACACTTCGTATAAGTCTTTATACAGATGACATTTAAGAATCAGTGCTTGTATACCTACGAGGGTGAATCGAGGCCGTCCAGTAACATATGCTGGTAATGTAAGATGGCGCTGGACAAGTTTGTGGTGAACGCGACGATTTTAATGCTCCAAGTGAGGAGATGAAGCGAGTTGGTGTTGTTCGAGGGAGAGTTAATTTTGTAACAGATTTTCACAGAATAGCGAACTAAATGGATTCATTGTGTCGTCATTAAGAGTATATCCAGATTATATAAAACACTAGCTGTTGCCCGCGACTTCGTCCGCGTAAACCACACTAAAAATTACGTTTCATACAAACTTTCAACCTCTATTTCACCCCCTTAGGAATAGAATTTCCAAAAATCCTTTCTTTGTGGATCCCTCCTAATTAAAATCTACCTTCCTGCCAAATTTCATCTTTATTGGCTCAGTAGATTTCGAGATTTCGTGATTCCTAAGTGAGTGTTTTTCGCTTTTATATATATAATAACAATAGATATAGATATAGAAGAAGAAGATATATAAAGCTGCACTATCAGTTCACTAAACTACAGGTCAAGAACAGGCATAAGGAATAACCCATCTCAAATATGAAACTGTTCTTCAAACTGCAAGATATATAGATGCATAATAAATCATGAGTGATATGAACATTTATGGTATATATCACAGATAACACACTTAGCTTATAAATACACTGCGTAACACGGTTAGGTGTCTAGAGGTGAACTGAGATAGTCCATTCTGGGTCATTTTACAGCAAACTGTGAAGGAATGGATAATACATTTGACGACAGCAAGTAAGTTTAATTGGTCTTGGAACATAGCATAAAGCTTATTGATTTAGTGTCCTTAAGATTCGACGAAACTGAAAGTGTTTTACACGGTGAATTTAATAGGAGAAAGAAAACAATAAAACACAAGTTATATAGGTAAAATAATGCACATACTAGTTATTACCACAATTATTAAAAAAAAAAAGCGCCGTGTGGTTCCCTGCACCAATAAAAAAAAAATAGGACTACTCCTTTTCTTTCCCATGAATGTCGTAAAAGGCGACTAAGGGATATGCTTATAAACTTGGGATTCTTCTCTTGGGCGATGGGCTAGCAATCTGTCACTATTTGATTATTAATTCTATCATCAAGCCAAAAAGCTGAAAGTGGCCTATCAGACTTTTCAAGACTGATGGCACTGTCTACCCCGCAAGGGATATAGACGGGACTATATGTATGTATTTTTAAACAAGCATGTTATAGGTAAATGTTATAATTGTCGCTTTGTGTTGGCGTAAAGGGAAAGAATACAAAAGTGCGTTAATTTTAAGGAAAAAAGCATTGATTGTAGTAAATAATACGCCGAAATCTTAACACTTATACAAGTAAAGATAGGTTTTGTGTTACTTTTTCACTATTGTTAACAAGATCCTTTTTGTGTAACAAAATTGTGTTTTATCAGGCATGAAGTAGGTCAATTGTCAATTAATTCTGCATGTTTGTAAAACAAAATATTAACATAATTGATTGCTTTTCGTGTGACATTTAAAGTTTAGTGTGACATTAATCAAGAGATTGATTTACACGTTACAGATGTTATATTATATTATAGGTACGTACATAGTTGTACATTGCAACAATAGATACTTTTTTGCGACAAAAGAATGATATGACGACAAAAAGAAACTTTAAGCAAAATCTATCTATTACCTGCCTCTGTATTAAGGCACGTGCGACACAGATTTCATCGCGCGAAAAACTATTACTGTCCCGTTTCAAGTCATAATAAAAAGCGAAACAGCGATAGTTTTTCGCGCGATAAAAATGGCGTCACGCGTGCTATGGTACGGAAGCTAGGGAGTTGATAATTGGCTTGTTCTATTTACTATAATCTTTAATCAACTCTCCCATTATTAGTAGTACCACAGTACAAGCTGAAAGTGGTATATATTTTTCGTAGAGTAAGTATAAGGGAGAGAATAACACAAGCATGGGGAAAATGGAAGTAGGTAGATCCAGACGTTTTGCTACTATGGCGTTTAACAATCTTGACTATTTACTAACTATGGTATTTTTATATCAAGACGTTTAAGTAAGGATATGTTTTTTTATTATATGCTTAAGCATTATGTTGGCACTATTTGTTCAAAATCGGGTTTTCAAGCTTTATTTTAAACACAAGACGCGCCGATGGGTACCTGCTATTTGATACAGGTACCAGTAAGGATATGTTAAGATGATTTAGTCATGTGGACAGGATGAATGAAAGCAGATATAGAAAGAGAGTGTGGATGGCAAGGTCGGAGTGGGAAGGCCTAGACGAACGTATCTTGTTCAAATTAAGGACGTCCTGGCAAAGGGTCAGGTCAAGAGTACCCAAAACCACCGAGCTTGCATGAAGGGAGTGTAGATGAAGCGAAGGAAGTATGCAGAGATCGTGGCAATTGGAAAGATGTAGTCTCTGCCTACCCCTCCGGGTAAAAGCGTGATTTTAAATATTTATGTATGTATGTAGGTTTAAGTGATATTGTCATTTTACAATGTAGATATTCTGCTAGACACCACCACAAGCTACTACAGATAACAAAATAAAAATACGATGGCTAACTTTCCACCAAGTAAACACTGAACCGTATTTGCAAATTATTCTTGTGGAAACTGCAAAAAACATAGTAAAAACGGATTAATCTCACACTAAGATCGTCACATTACTCAACTATTGCTCTCGATGAGCGCCATCGTAACGTAATACAGTGCAAGCGATTATAAAAAATCGATTCATTTGAACCTTTCGATCGATTTATTGAGTCATCGATTCACAGATGATAAGTAATGGTTACTAAGTATGATTTTCTCAAATGTCAAAATGATTATTACACGATGAGTTGATGCAAGACGATTAAATAGTATGGACATGCCAGCTAATGGTATTAAAATTTAGGATGTCGAAAAAACTGAAAAGAGAAATGTTGAAATAGCGGATCCCGGAACTAGGATTACGAATATATAAAAAAAAAATATTAGTACCAATAGTATTTTTAGTACCAGTTTGACGATTTGGTAAGGTACTTACCTAGTGTAAATTATATTCCAAGAACTAACAACAACTACAATTATTAATTGAATAAACAATAATTGTAACAAAATGTGATAACAAATAAACGATGTTTCATAAAATTAATAATATTTCGAGCACACAGCCTCAGTTCTACAAAAGCCAAATGAATTAAAATCAATTTCTCGAACAACCAAATCAAATCAATGAATGAAAGATTTGACGAAGTTCCAATAACACGAAGCGGCAACTGGCCACAAAAAGCAGTACGGCGGACTGCAGTGACGACAGAAATCCGTTATGATACAGTTTTTGTTGAAAGATACTGCTATTTTTCAAGCGATGTCGCATTGGGTAAGCAGTTCATGTAGGTATTTAAAGATTGAGAGTGAAATTATCAAGGATACCGTACTCTATATTTATATGTTTGTGTATTAACAGTACTATTATTAAAAAGACTTAAGAGTACCGACCATTAAATTTTACGATATTTTTCCACATCAAGTAACTTTCTTTCCGTTCATCTTAATTCCATTATAAAGTTGATCGTGACCTTTCAGCCTTTTCAACACTGTTGGCTCTGTCTACCCTGCAAGAGATGTAGACGTGATTATATGTATGAATGTAAGTATCACGTAACATATGCTTTATATGAAATTTTCAGCGGATCGCAAACTTTGGTGACAAACATACCTGTCACATCTTGATTCCGTACGGGTAAAAATAGGAGTAGAAGAACTTAGTCCCGAAAATACTTTAAGGCCATGTTTTCAGCTGTATGGCTTAATGATAGGATAAAAATTCGATGAAAAGTTGCTAGCCCATCGTCTAAAAGAAGAATCTTATCTTTATAAGATAGACAAGAAGGTTTTGATGGAAGCAGACCTTTAACAACCTGTGCTATAGCTATGTAAGTACGTTGCCCAATATATCTGATTTCTATTTCACTAAAAGCGACCTGTCCCAATCGCAAGCAATTGAGGCGCTTTGGACACTCCTTAAAGCAATTCCCCGGAACGAATTCCAACGAAAGTGAGCCGGGTGTCGAACCGGCACTTGCGTAAACTTTACTTAACTAATACGCGATTGGGATCGTGTTTCTAGAGGGCCTATGACCGATAATATCGGTTTAAGGCTGAAATGAAGACGATTAAGATGAATCCTACTAATGAATGCGAAAGTTTGTGACTATGTCAGGATGTCAGCATGGATGTTTGTTACTCTTTCACGCAAAAACTACTGAGCCGATTGCGATGAAATTTGGTATGTAGGTAGCTGAAGACCCAGAATAACATATAGGCTATATATATTTTATCCCGGAGTTCCCGCGGGATTGATACAACGCGGACGAGGTCGCAGGTGGCCTCTAGTAAATTATAAGTTAAGATTCTATGATTGTCTGGAAACAAAGAAAAACAGATTTTTCATCTGGACAGATTGTCTAAGTCAAGGCGATGTGTTTGCAATTCGATTTAAAATCTTGATCCACGTAAACTTGACCTTCATTAAAATCACAGAATACGAGTCCTCTTTCTCCTGACTTGAGTCCCGGTTGCATCCTCAACTCTCTGGGAGGAGCCCGGGGTATGATTTTGACCATGGATCCCAGATTAGGTCGGTTTTTACACGAAGCGACTCCCATCTGACCTCCGCAACGTTGCAGGTAAACCTAACCCGTATTGATATGATACTACTGGTACCTTTACCCGTATAAATAATGCTCCATCTAAATAATAGCTTTCTTATCGCTATGTTTATTAGAAAACGCAGGCAAACAAGTATTTTCACCAGGTTTCCCTCTCGTGTTCACGCGCGCATTTACCTACCTATAGTTAATTAGCTAGGTTATGCAATTTGTAGTGGTAGTTCGCTTTCATTGGAATGTGTTTTGGGTAGTTCTTATTTTACTATGGAGCTATTTATTGTATTTAGTTTTATGCGTCAATTTTGATCATATACTTCAAATTAAAGCTGCATACTTAGTTTTTATAAAGCTGACTATGCAACAACAGCCCTCTTTTCACTTTTTCATACATATAGCCATATACATAAGTTCAGGAATTTTCACCGGAAAGGTTGATAAAAAAACAAATAATATAGCCTTATAATTACAGTTAAGTTGATCAATCTAAGCATACAATTTATGATCTAAGCAATCCACAACCACAGGCTGCAAAAACTTTCCACTTTTCTGAGGCTAAACCTTTTTTGCATCTTTTGGACGTAAACGTTCCAATCCGAAGGTTCATCGGCCACAGAGACGTTAAAAAGATAGCAAAGGTCAAACAACCCATAAAGTTTAAGAATATAATGCTGTCATTGTTGCTTTTCATAAAAAAAAACTACACATCTTTTTATTATAAAAGAGAATAATGTTCCCAAATTTTTGTAGGATCGTGTATTGGTAAAAAAAATTGTTTTAGTAGTAGCTATAATAAATTTTTAACTAGTTTATGAATGAATCTACATTATATTAGTTTCAATAAACACAGTGCGATAATAACTTTTTCTCTAACTTTAAACCTCATCAAAGTAAACTTATTGTTGGTCGCGAAAACAACAGAAACATGACAATATTTCCGCCTTACTTAGCATGCTCATCTCGCTGGTAATTTATTTAACAGGTTAAACGCCATATGTCGTCGAGGTCCAATTTCGCCAGAAGCATATGGCTCGGCCAGGACAAGATACCAATAGTCGACATGTGGTGTTACCCTATTTGGTGTTACTGCCAGTCAAGTTCTACGAGATATGGGAGGAATGTGCACGGGACATGTTTGGACTCTTAGTTTCTCGTTGCTAGGACCGTTTTTGAGGTAACTGTTTGTTGTATTTATTCATTCATGGTCTGTCGCCATGGCGTCTTCTTGGTTACATTCTCAGCTGGGTGCTTCAAGCCATGGGTCAGGATAAACTAGATAAAGTTCTGTCATATCATTTTTGGCATAACAATTACGAATAGCAGTCTTAATGCCACATGGATTCTTAAAAGATGGAAGACAAGACGAATTTTGTCAAGTACTCATTTGAAATTCTAAACCAAGAAGTAACTGTAATAGACTATGATGTGTTACTAACAAGGCTTTCAATGACAGTCACTACTAACAAATATATTGCATCAGCTTTTGCTCACATAAAATCGAATCAGAATCTAACAAGCAAAATTGAAGAGGAAAGAGCTCCAATAAACATACGCCTCAAAAAAAAAGACTTCCAATTGAGGGGGGAGGGGGAGGGCATCCATCACAACAGCCCACAAAAAACAGAACCGGAATGTGGCCTACGGTAACCCAAGGTCGACCGTACTACAATTTTGTTCTTCCATTTTTTGTACCACCTTTCTTCCTTACTATTTCTCAAACGACTTAACTTCATTCCATCATCACTTAAATTTCAACTCTACGGTTCTGAGTTTTATGTATGAATTAGAATGGAAAAGGGTGAAGGAATCCCAAAGGTCGTTGAGACTTGTGTTTTTTGCGATTTTTTTCTCAAATGATAGGTGTAGTCAGATGTGGACTGAGTTCTTTGTCTGAATTCAATCATTTGAATACAATTGAAACACTTCAATGGCAAAATTCAATTGTAGTCATGTTTTGTTAGAAACAGGCTAAGTGACAGAAGTTGTGCTATATAAATTGAATAATGTCTTGATGTAAAAGTTCGGCTAGTTAGTACTACTTAAATAAATCTAGTAATATTGTCGCAATTTATCTCAATATCACAGACTTAATTGACCAAGTATATCCCGTTGCAACAAGCATCTATAAATACTTCATCATCATAAAATTAATTAAGTTCTGTATTTGTGATTATATGGAAATATATGAACATAAAGTTTATTTTATTATTTTTTTACGACTGATCGCTGCAACGGACATGGCCATGAATGAGCGTTGTGTGAAACTTTAAAATTCTATCAATTAGAAAATAGCTTTCTTTGACTTTCGCCCGTTGACCCTTCATTAGTGAATTAATCGACGCCTGTGGTAACTTCCAATGATGTATGAGTGCCATTAAAATGATCGATGGTAAGTATACGTATGATGTTCTTATCTCTTGGAACATCGCGAGTGTTAATTTTTTAAGAGAAACATAAGTAAAAATAAAATTTAATACTTACAAACAAATTATCTATAATAAAGAGACTATAATAGATAAAATTATTAGCTTCCACGCTGATCTGGTAGTAAAGAAAAACATAGTACCTATGTGTCAACTGCATCTCTTTCAGCATTAGAATTAAAAGTCAAATCAAGGGAGACGCTGTTAATCTGAATTTCAATTTTATCAGTGTCTTACTGATAAAATTGAAATTCAGATTAACAGCGGCCTACCTTATCATACATAGGTAGGTACTGAACGGGGTCTTTGTGCCTTTTCGAGACGGTCGGCTTTGTTTACCCCGTAAGGGATGTAAGACGTGATATATATAATGTACTACAGCTACTCATATCTCGCTCAAAGCAAATACCTCGATTTGTCATGAATTGTGATCTTTGATCTAATTTGATCAGAATCCTAGCGTTTATTACGTTGCGTCCGCCATGGATTTGAATCTGGGTATAACCACGATTTAGTTTTGGGAAGGTAGGAAGGGAAGGTTTCGCGGAGCAATTGGCGTTTGCCAACCTGGACGACCCTAAGAAAGAACCCAACCCAGCTTACATCATGGATTCAAATGCCAAAATTGAAAGATTTTTTTCAGTGTCTTCAAAACTTAAGATCATTGGTAAACATTCAAATAATATCTGTCACTCAGAAAACAGTTAATGTATGGCTGTAGTGGGATTTGATATTGATAACTTTGGGCCACAACACGTCTACTTTAATCACTCTGCCACCGGAGCTTTCATCGCTTTCTGGAACAGCATCATCTGTGTTCCTGGTTGCATCTTTAGCGGTGTTTATTAGGAGGCCGAGGTTCAATTCCAACTTATGTCATTTTACGAGGTTACAGATTAATTTTCTTATTACTAAAACAACAGTTATGCTAATTTTATTTGTGGTAGCACTAGCCACATCACGATTTTCCACCAAAACGTTGCTAATAGTACCGAATGACAGAATAGAAAGCGCAATTTTAGTCGTGCAGTGAAATTTAAGCAGATAGTCATCTACCTGACGAATGCTCGCGTTAGAACAGTTAACAACTATAATCGTTATCGTTTGAGAAGAATCCCTTACGGGCTAGACAGAACTAACAATCTTGGAATCTCTAAATGGCCACGTTCAGCTGTATCTTTTAATGATGGGATTGAGATTCAAATACTAGGTTGCTAGATCATGGCCTATAAGAAAAAAAAAAATATTTGCATTTCCCTCTATTGACATACTATGTTTTTTTTTCCAGCATATAAGTGAGCCCTGTGAACAAAGTTATACCAGCAAAATTAATTAAAAAACCTTTTAGCAAACCAATTCAATTATACTTATGATGTAATTTCTTCAACTGTATTACACCGTACAGTTATAAGGAGTGGCCATTCACCTAATGGTATAATTGTTAATAATAGTTGTAATTAAAACTATTAGAGCAGAAATACATAATTGGCAGCCCGATAATCTAGATTGATAATTTCGGATGTAGATAAAGTTGTTTAGTGATATGAGGCAACTATGTGGACCATACAAAGGTGTGTGTCCTTATAAAAAATATGTCAATGATTTCTTGAATAAAGTAAGTGCTTAAGTTCTTTCACCGATTGTTACAATTATGAACTTCGTTAAGGCGATATCATCTATTTGAATCTCAATTATATCATTAAGCCATACATGTTCTTAATCTTTAACGTAAAGTTTTATTCTCTTCGAGTCTGTTGACTCTATCTACCCCGTAAGAAGACGTACTTATTTTTATGTTTGTGTAAACATCGCGTTTATTCCATACTAAATTTGCGATCCATCCAATTTTTATTGTGAAAATTTAAATTGCATATTTTTTTATTCAATTTCAATCATAATAATTCAATGTATATCTAGACGAATCTTAATAGTATTCAATTGAAAATATAAAAAAATCATGTAGTCTTATCAATTATCAGAAGATTCGATCTAAAAAGAAATGTCTGTGTGTCAAGCTGAACACAGAAAGGGCGGAGGGCTGGACTCAAGTAGGACAAAAAATATTTTAAATTGCTACCATATGTTCAACATCTTATCACAAGCTTTTAACTTGATAGTTCAGCAATCTCTAGAATGTTTTGGTCAATCTTGTAATTGATTTTTTACAAAATTCACACACATGTTAAGTTTAGATGACAATTTATGACGATGACGTGGTGTTCCCGGCACCAATAGAAAAAATAATAGGACCACTTCATCTCTTTTCCATGGATGTCGTAAAAGCCATTTAAAGGATACGCTAATAAACTTTTTGTTACACATTTGAATCTTATTTCTATCATTAGCCAAACAGCTGACGTGGCCTTTCATTTTTCAAGACTGTTGGCCCTGTCTTTCCCACATATTTTATTATATGTACACATGATAATGATATTTTGATTCCAATAGGGCTTATCCCTTGAAATAACGGGTAAACTACATTTAGTTAAACTAAAATGGAAAAAAAATTACAGCCTTGATCGAATCGCAGAAAAGTCAGATTAAGAATACCTACTCGTGCCATACCTTAAACTGACGAGCTTGCAACAAGTAAGAAGTTTGCAGATGCCAGGGATTGTGGCCAGTGGAAAGATGTAGTCTTTGCTTACCTTTCAGAACAAAATGACGACATCAAAAGGTTTTTTTTTCCACTTACAAATTTTTCTATGAAGAGTATTGCTATGAAGAGTAATGTGCATTTTATTGTTGTCAGTCGAAACATCACTAAATTGGAACGTGTTTTTAATATACTCATTTATTTTATCATTCATAATGAATCAATTTGATGCTACTACCATTTCATGGCCATATCAATATTCCAGTCTTAGTATGTTTAATACCTTCCGATAATCAATGCTTATGTTGATACCTACTTTGTAGTTTTAGTCAAAATTGAATATTTTCAAAAATAAACAATAGAAATCCAAGATTGAAATTGATTAGATTTCTAAGAACAGTTGCAAGCAAAATATTTATTAACCTAACCTCAACACAATATAAATCTAATAAACCATAAATCCTACCGAACAATGGTCTCAGAATCAGCCCAAGACAACGCATTAAACGATTGCTAAGCTAACAAACATTATGACCGTTGCTAACCTATAAATAGCGTTAGACAATACCTTCTAATGAAGTGAAACTGAGGACGTGGATAATGCTCTAAACATGTCACATTAACAGCTTCCAGAAGCTAAAACTGTTATAATGCGCGACCAAATTAAAGAACATCAAATATCCATTTCAATTCTGCAAGAATATATCCCAGTTGTAGTGAGTTGACATTTATGAAGCGTTAATGCGAAGCCATAATGTTTGACAATAGAAACATGTTTCTTGCACTCAAGATGGGAGTAAATTGAAGAAAATTACTGCACAATAGACGGTTTCTAGGACACTAAAAACTTAAGCATTACTAATGACAGGTTTTGTTCGTGATACCTATAAATGCCTATACGCGAGATTATACACACAGATTGAACTATCACCAAAGTGATTTAGAGACTTATTTATTAAGAGATACCAACTCAACGATATTCAAAAATAAACCTACAATACCGTTGTCTTAAGAATATTTCCATACCTATTCTGAAACTATATTATCTCCGACAAACCTTTCTCTGGCGAATGAGCAACCGACATAACATTTCTCCTAGAATATCTTAGTTGTGTACTGTACTTTCTGGAGAGGAGCTAGGTTTGCGCTAGGTCCGCGACCGTAGATTGGGTATGTTAGTTATTTACACAAACGACACTTGTCTGACATCTATATTCTTTGCTGGGGAAAATTTCTCATCCAGTTGCCTGAAACGTGTAGGTTTGCTCCCGATCTTTCTCTTATCGTAAGAGCACCGGTTAGCATTCACACTGATATACCTATAATAACTCAGAAAACAGATCTTATAATTAAATAATACCTACGCGATACCTACGCGAAAAGAAATATCGCTGGTAAACAAACATGAGGTTCATGACTCAGATAACGATCTAGTACGGGATAGTGCATGGTGAAACATTCAGTTAGACGGCTGTACAGCTCTGGGCATTTTGCCATTTGGGGCCCCATTGCGTCACAACGGTGTGATACACAAACGTAGCCTGAATATCAATGGCTGTATAACAGACCAACTTCTTTGTTGAATATTTCATGCCATTGTGAGATTCTGCAAGAAACATGACAACTGCATTGCGCAAATAAATCGAAATTTAATTCTGATGCGCCATTAATAAAGACATTATTGCTAATTAAAATAAATTATGCGAGGATATATGGAAATGAACCGGCCGAGACAAGAGAATTATCTTAGGAAAATTTCTGCAATCCTATTAAAGAATGAGGTCAGACTATTTCCAAGACTACTGGTTGAGGTAACCGAATTTTTCCGAAACAAATCGGAACAAAACCAACACAGTTAGTTTGTTTGCTTTAATCATTGCGGTAGATGAATTCAAAAAATGGAGTGCCCGTTTTTGTGGGATTAAAATTGTACAAGTACGCACAATGCATCATGATTAGCGTCTGTCAAGCGTAGTAAATTAAACCAGATAACCTATTTGAGGTCACTGTTAACACCAGCAGCAATATCAACTTTATGTTTAAGCCTTAAAAGCGGTTGTGATCTGATGTTAACATTTGCCAACGTCAAATTAGATTTGTACTTGTTACTTGTGATATAATGAATCGATCTACTGTGTCAGTTCTGGCGGATTTTCGTAACAGCAATTGTGCTACCGTTACAATGGTAAGTTTTTAGGGTGGTATTAAAGCGAATAGTATGTGGGATTGTAATAATAGTGTTGCCACATGAAATCTCATCTTGATTGAATCGAATTTAATCATCGAAAATTTGATTCTGTACTTTGAATCTATTTTGAACAGAAAATAAGTTATTTTTTTTTAAACCTCATAATTTCATCCTATTAATAACGTATGTTGATAGATTTTGATATTGTAAAAATATATCGCAACGATTTGTTAGGTTCTATTACGTTAATTATACTGACCATAGTGAATGGTTATTTTTGTTGCGAATGGAAGACCCGAGGTCGATGGACTATCGTCCTCTACGTTTGACCATAAACTATGGAGTAGTGTTGTTAGTTAACAGAGCGTGACCATAAATTACAAAAGTTCCCCATTTGTACGTAGTTCAGTTTTGAGACGCATCACCGGTTTTTATTTGCATTTACACGGATTTATGACTATTGTTATGTTTTTTAATTGTATATTCAAACTAATTGTTTCAACAATCATTTTTTATTACAACCTTGAGATTAACCGTCAAAATTTAGAAACGCAGTGGAAGGTATTTTTATTTATCATGTATGTGAGAGCCAACAGTCTTGAAAATACTGAAGGGCTACGTTCAGCTGTATGGTAGAAAGTTCGCTTGATTGACTTTTAAAATCAACGTGAAATGATAAACATCGAGCGCATATCATGTTTTAGTCCTCACTACTATACTATAATGGAAGAATATTTGATTTTATAGTAATTTTGGAAATTTCAATAAAATCGATGAATTGTAGTCGTATTTGTAACAAAATTATCTATTTCACCTAGCAATGTGGACACTTGCATCTTGACGTTTCATCTCAGATGAATCGTAGTGATATTGTCAAAGGCGTTTTACAAAAATCGATTTAATTATTTGTGATAGCAAAAACCGGTCTCAGAATGCAACCTTGAGGCATGCTCGACATAAATGTGTTTATTATACATGGAAACTCTATCAGTCGGGTCAACATTTTACTGTCATGTAATGTGACACTGATTTTTATTAGTATTTAAATATCGTTGTTATTATATTTATAAAAATTTATAATCTTTTGATATCTACCACTCTCTCTTATAGTCTAACCTTTGCTTGTATTCCCAAAGCTGTAGGTTTTACACATTAATGCCTGCAAAAGATTAAAATACCAAAACGAACGATACCATAATCAAATTGAGAACGTTCAGGTGAAAGGTCAGGTCAAGAGAAGCCTAAACCGACGAGCTCGCATGAAGAAATTGATGAATTTATATGAACGGAAACAATTATGCAGGGATTGTGGCAAGTGGAAATATGAGCCTTTGTCTATCTCTCTCAAAAATAGAAGTGATTATATTTAAATAATTAATGTTATAATATCTAGGGGAACTAATAATTTACTCACTATAATGACATATCCTGTTAAACTCTGCTTACAAATAAACAATGCCAACATAAGACCAAAAGCTCTTAATCTTCTCCATTTGCTTATAAATTTATGAGATGGTCATACAAATTACAAGATACATTTCAATATTTCACGCCTACCCAAATATAGTCATACGATTGTTAAGACGTCCCTATTTCTACGAAGCCACGTCTAAAACTATACAAAAACTTAACAATAAGCCTTACAAGTATGACAGTAAGGGTCATAAATTTCATAAAATTTTATTAGACGAACCTTTACAATGTTGTGAGTGCAAAAGATAATTACGAATTGCCTACACAATACTGCAATTGGCAATTTGTTTTGACTGTGGGCATACAAATTGACATTTTATTTGAATTAACTTAACCTGTTATAATAATTTGACGGAAATTTACAATGATATATGACATTAGTAAATATGTACCTCTAGGTAGGTAAATGAATATAAATATTCACCTAAAGTAGGCGAAGCAATTTTGGAATAACTTATTTACGAAAATAACTTGAAAATTAAAAAATATAACATATATGTATGTATGCAAGATTAAGTGTCGTGTGCGAATCCAAATAAACAAAACTAATTTAACTTAAAAGGTAAAGATAGCAAGACAGTAATAAACGTATTGTCAGTTATAAGGGTCTGATACCCAATGCAATAGAAATAAACTACAAATTAAAATAATAGTTATTCAGCAAAGAGAAATCGATGTAACACCAAAGAAATTTTGAGCACCTAGATATTTTCTGAAAGATAAACATTTACCATGAAGATAAACGTAGTTCCAGTCCACACAATGAAGCTATCTAAATACCTCATCTAATTAGGTTTACAAACATCTTTAAAGATAACATTCATGTGAGCAATTTTCCAAGTATGCCAGACATAACAAATATTGTTTTGTTTAAGATATAAATTAAATAAACACTTGATGGAAAATTAGATAAGGTTAAGATAAAGTTCAATGTTGTTATCATTTTCCTATTGAATTGATGTAGATGATTGAATTAATGTTTACATAAATAAAAAACAATTTTGTCGTCGTTTTGATTGGGTTAGTAATAAACATCATAAAAGACTTTACTTTTAATAAAATACGGGAATACAACTAAATGTTGTAGAAGGATCAGACAACATGCTATATGAATCTTGACTATATGCAAATTTAATATATTATTATCTAGGTCAAACGCCTCGTACGTTGCAGGGATCAGGGAATACTAAAATTGATATTTTACGATAGGATCAAGTTTACAATTTTGAAACTATATACACAGAAGACGCTCATTAGGAAAATTACCACTATTTGTAACTGCATATGCAAAATTTTGTATTCAATAGAAATACAAATTTTGCAACGTTTCTCAAATTAATCAAATTTTATATCTGTTGTTTTAATCAAGGATATTATCGCCATTAATCATACATACCTATTGGGACAGACAGAACTAATAGAAGCAAAAATTAAAGACCATGTTCAGAATAATTTAATGGTAGAAGTGAGATTAAGGGATTGACAGAAATATTACATGTTAGTTCACATTTAAAAAAAAAATAGCTTTATTTAGTTAAATACAATATGTTAACTCCCAAACGAAAAATGTTGTCTCGTTGTTTGTTTGTGAGAATGTTACTCATACTTATTGGTAGAACATGGTTTAGTTAAGGCAATAAAAAATATCAGCTTTGTCTTCTTTTTTAATTTTTTATATAGGAACTTATAGATGATTCTAGATTATATCCATACAACGGAAACCATATATCAACCAATTTTATTACAAAAGTTTTAGCAATATGTCAGTGTACCAATAACCCAACTGGATTTACTAGTCTGTGGCACAGCACTTGACATTTTGTGCAATATCCACTAACAATTTAGCAGCAGTAATGGGAATTTAATGATCAGATTAATTTATCTTTATTTTATATATGTAATAAAACAATCAAGTTGTAAGTACGTTCGTAATATCGCAACAGATATAATATAAATCAAGGTTGCAGATTTAAGACGGTTATTGCCCTTACCCAACTGCATCTTAGTTTTAACTTTGGATGGAATATTTTTAGCCTGGTACAAAATTTGTTTGGCTTAATGATAAGAGTTAAGATCCAAATAGTGAATTGAAAACCTCAAGTTTATAAGCCTATCACTTAGTCGCCTTTAAAGACAACCATAGGAAATCGATGGAGTGATCCTTTTTTTTATAGGTGCGGATAACCTACACGGCATACGAAAATATTTCTTAATCCTAATAAATATATTCGGAACAAATTACACAGATTGAGTTAGCCTCGAAGTAAGTTCGAAACTTGTGTTACGTGATACTAACTCAACGTTCCTATATATTTATAAAACATACTTATATAGCTAAACATCCAAGACCCAGGCCAATCAAATAAAGTTCGTTTCTCATCATGCCCTGGCCGGGATTCGACCTCGGGACCTCTGGTGTCACAGACAAGCGCACTACCGCTGCGCCACAGAGGCCGTCAATGAACGTGTCAAATGACAGATTGAATGCTGAGCTCGCAATATTAGTGGTAATTGTCTTTAATTCACTAGAACTATTGTATGTCTGTTGCAATTTAGGTACAATAATAGCACTGGCCTGGTTCTCCATAGAATCAGTCTGTGTAACATGAAGTGAGGACTGTGATGAATGTCAATTATTAAATAATTTATTTCATTTTAAAGTCTTTTGTTAGTCTCGCCGTGTGGTTTTCGGCACTTAAGAATAGAACCACTCCGTATCTTTTCCATGGATGTTGTAAAAAGCGACTAAGGGATGGGCTTGTATACTTGAGATTCCTCTTATAGGCGATGAACTTGCAACCTGTCACTTTTTGCATCTAAATTCCATCAAGAGACCATGCAGCTGAATGTTGGCTCTGTCTATCCCGCAAGGGATGTATGTATGTAGGTATGTTAAAACCTTTTGTCAGCATTTTAGTTGTAATTTTGTTTATATTCTTGTACTTAAGTATATTTTTTGTGATTTTCCTCCGCCCGCGTGGTAAAATATTGTACTTAGTCGAATGTACAAATCAAAATACCTAAGCAAAATATTTGTCTTGTATGTTTGTCTTGACAACCTTTTCAACATGATCTGCCATAACTCAGTAGTTTGTATAACAATTCGCTAAGTAAACAATTTTATGACGTTCCTTCAGAAAATTATATTTTTTAATTCAACAAGCTATTTTTGCATCAAGTGCTTATAATTTTTGTTGAAACTTTTTATAAGTAACATTGAATCACACGTCGATGTCAACTTACGTATGTATCACCAATTAAAAATATTACAATAACGTTTGATGTCTTTATTTTTACTTTTGATTATAGCAGAAGGTACTTCATAGATGTGAGTAGCTTCGTGTAAAAACTCACTCAACTCTCTAATTAGGCAATGATGCAACCAGGACTTACGCCAGAATGTTGATGATATGATGGTTATATGATAAAGTCTAACCCTGAAAGCTTTTAAGTCTTAAGGTATCATAATCTTCTTCTCTTCTTATCAGGACCAAATTTTGATTATTATTTCTGATTCAAGTTCAAAAAAATTACAGACGTAGAAATTTTATCACTGAAAACATCACACTTTTTAAAATGAAACCAAGTATATATTGGTATTCTTATTCAGTGCTAACATTATTACAAAATTAAAAATTTAGCGTTGTAATTGAAAAAATAAGTAAATCACATACAGAAACATGGTTCATGGCCGAGTTCATCGAAATTTCTTATACATACATACATACATAAAATCACGCCTCTTTCCCGGAGGGGTAGACAGAGACTACCTCTTTCTTTTTTAATAATTAATTTCCACAAGCATATTATTAATTTTGATATATTACTAGCACGCTGTTGCTACGCACGATATTGTTAATAAATAAATAAACATTCATGCTCCCTTTTAAATATAAAACCTGGTCCTTCGATAAGTGATGAAAAAAGAAATTCACTTAGCGAATCATCTCAACTGCTACAAATTGATATTACCCAATACCTCCGACATTTAGTCGGTTTTACTTCATGATAACCTTTGCCCCGCATCGCTTTATTTGTCTTACGGAAACTGAATAATTTGAGTCCTAATAGACGTGAAGGGCCATTTATAGCAAGCAGCCAGTGGATAAGTCCTGTATTGAGAAATTAAAGGCATCATATCTTCTAAAGATAAGATTCTATTGGGAAGTTTTAGTAAGATAAAGTTACTTAGGTCGGTAATTCTGAAGTTGCCAGTATTATCAAGGCATGATAAATTCTGTATTGTAGGTATATAAGACCCATATCCAAGACCCAGACCAATCCGAGAAAGTTCGTTTCTCATCATGCCCTGACCGGGATTCGAACCCGAGACCTCCGGTGTCACAGACAAGAGTATTACCGCTGCGCCACAGAGGCCGTCGCCTTCGCCTCAAACAAGAAGAGGCACGGTCCAATTGCAGTAGAATTCAACGGAATCGTATCAAACTGTCCGTGTCTCACTCAGCCGCTCTCGCTACATAAACAAAACACATTATGTCGAGAAAATGGCGTAGGTCAACACGTTTTGCTTTCGTTGCACAATCGCCTTGAACACGGAAAGATTTTGAAACGTCTATTTTTCAAAGTTATTGCTTATAGATTTATTTATGTATGGTCGCCTAAATTCTAAAACAATTTCGCGGGGTCACAGTTAGATTTTACATATTACTAGCTGTCCCGGCAAACGTTGTTTTGCTATGTAAATAATTTTTAAGTAATTTGTAATTTAAAAGAAAATGTTAAGGGTGTACAACTCTTATCACTAAGGGGTATAAGAAATATATGTATGTTGGCCGATTCTCAGACCTACTCAATATGCTCACAAAATTTCATGAGAATCAGTCAAGCCGTTTCGGAGGAGTACGGGAACGAACTTAGTGACACGAGAATTTTATATAAAAGATGTAAGTATAACTATTAAACAGCTTATATTTCATTCAAGATTCTTCTTCAAGGCCAGCAACTTGACACTATCTTAGTCTCAATTCCAACAGTTTGACCATCCACCTAAACTTGACCTTTAAACTTTCTCTGATACTAATTATCAGTACCTAGACTATCCACTAAATGATTTTGAGAGTTTACATACATACATACATACATACATATGGTCACGTCTATATCCCTTGCGGGGTAGACAGAGCCAACAGTCTTGAAGACTGAATGGCCACGTTCAGCTATTTGGCTTAATGATAGAATTGAGATTCAAATAGTGCCGTGTGGTTCCCGGCATCATTACAAAAAAGAATAGGACCACTCCATTTCTTTCCCATGGATGTCGTAAAAGGCGACTAAGGGATAGGCTTATAAACTTGGAATTCCTCTTTTAGGCGATGGGCTAGCAACCTATTTGAGAGATTTTTTTATACTATTCCCTCTGTCTACCCTTACGTGTAGGTACTAACGCGTAAGATATGTATCATAAACATTAAAATAACCACACATTAATGAGGAATTTCAATTTCCTAAGCTTCAAACTCCATTGCAATTAGATTAAATTTACAAGTTACATCTTAGGTCAGCAGAGATTTCCGGGCTATTACGCATCTGATAATAACCTCACTATTAGCGGTGACACCGGCCGGTTCAGCATCCGGTGACATATCTATATCTATGGCTGATTTTACCTTTTAGATAGCGTGTGTTTTATTTTTTAAGTACCTGCATAAAATATATAAAATGACGCCTCTCTCTGAGAGGGGACTGACTGCATCTTTTTACTTGCCATGATCCCAGTATCTGTTTTTCCCTACATTTTATTTTTCCAAAAACGAAAAAAGATTAGGACCATCTCCATCGTCCATCCCTTTCCCCATGGATGTCGTAAAAGAGCGACTAAGGCATTGGCTTATGAACTAGGAATAATTTTTTAGGCGATGGGCTGGCAACCTGTCACTATTTGAATCTCAATTCTATCATCAAGCCAAACAGCTGAACTAGGCCTTTCAGTCTTTACAAGACTGTTGGCTCTATCTACCCCGCAAGGAATATAGACGTGACTATATGTACGTATGTATGTTATTTTTCCATATTTTTTAATATAATTATATTTTGTATATTTTGGATGTTTGACAGAATGGATAACATCTTATTGTCTAAAAAACCTTACACTTTACCCTTAACTTACTTTTACAATTAGATTTAAACGTTATATTAGAAATGATATAGCAAACATGTGGGATTATAGTTATGTTAGTTGAAATGAACTATAAACTATTGAACATATAAAATCCATCACACGTTACATCTAAGCAATAAATCAGCCATACTTACAAACCTACATGTACAAACTTTCGGATTCATAATATCGAACTTCTAATGGCAATACTTCTTTAATATTACTGTTGTCAGTGTCAAATGAATTAGCGCCATGTGGCAATAAATCATGATGATTACTTATGCAATCATCAATGGATTAGCTTGTGAGGTAATAAGAACACATGATTATCTTGATAGATGCAACATGGGACGATGACATCAAAAGAAATCGCCATAGCGTAGATCGTGCGAACGATTCACGACAACGAAACGTTATTGTTTTGACGTGTTGAAACTGTACGTAATTAAATTAACGCAAATTAGTATTAACAAATGTCGTGTGGTTGCCGGCACCAATGAAAAAAAAGAATAGGACCACTCCATCTCTTTCCCATGGATGTCGTAAAAGGCGACTAAGGGATAGGCTTATGAACTTGGGATTCTTTTAGGCGACGGGCTAGCAACCTGTCACTATTTGAAACTCAATTCTATCATCAAGCCAAACAGCTGAGCGTGGCAATCAGTCTTTTCCAGACTGTTGACTCTGTCTACCCCGCAAGGGATATAGACGTGATTATATGTATGTATGTAGTATTAACAAACTTTGGTTCGATAGTTATAACGAGTGTGTCGGAGAACTGAGGATTCCTAAAACGAAACAAAATACATATGTATAATCACATATGTATAATCACATATTTATCCAGGGTTAGGCAGAGCTAACAGTCTAAAAAAGACAGAAAGACCACGTTCAGTAGTATGGCTTAATGATGGAATTGAAAAAGTGACAGGTTGCTAGTCTATCGCTTAAAAAAGAAACCTAAATCTATTAACCTTTCCCTTGACCGACTTTAACAATTTACACGAAACAAAATAAAGAGCGAAATATATTATTATAACTAATTGTTGAGGTAAATTTAGCCACTGTCATAAACACTTAAAAAAAAATATTTTAAGTGTCAATTTGAATGATACACGTATTTAGTATTCAATAAGCTTTCACACAAACTGTACCTACATACAATCATACATTTATGTAACAATCAAACTACAGGGCTTGGCGGTCATTAAGCGAAAAGGAAACGAGATCGCTTTAGTACCCACGATTTTGCAAAGAGCTCGTCGGGTGTTAAAGCACACGAGATCGCTTTAGTACCTGCGATTTTATTTATTTTACGAAGAGCTGTCGGGTGTTATGATTTACAGACAAAGCAATAAAATATTTACAACATGCGAATAACTGTTTGTAAAGTAAATTAAATGGGGGATTGTTATCGCTTTAGTGTTTTTAACGGTTATAAACTGTAATGGCAGCTACATCAAATCTTCGAACGGACACGATGTGTTGATGTGTTTTAAAATTGTATAATTATAGTTGCATTTTGTCTGGAGTTTAACTCTCATGGCAAAAAGAGGACTTTGTTTGACTTCGGATATTTAAGTATATTCATACAAAATTTAATGAAAACAACCCAATAATTAAGCCGTAAAAGTTTTTTTTTTTTTAATTTGCAATAAATTAAATTTCATTAATTGATTCCTCAATCACAACATCAGGCATGTATGTATTTTTTTTATTATTATTAAAAAACATAAAATAAAATCGCGGCTCTTCTCCGGAGGGGACACTATATCTTTCTTTTTGTCATAATCCCGTGATAATTTTTCGCTTAATCTACTTTTATAACTCTCTTCATGCAAGCATTATCAGTTTAGGGTAATTTTGTCCTCTCTCCAAGGTGACTCCGATTATATCAAAGTTTATGGAGCTGTGGCACCTCGTCCCGTTGCCGTCCCGTGCAGTCATTACTTAGCTTTACAACCGGCATTGTGCGCACGCGCGACCAGGAAATTAAAGGGTTCACTGCATCTGCATAATCGCAGCTTGTTCGATGGAAAGTTGAGCATTGTTCGTGACTATTTGTAAACATATGGAATCAGACTGCTAGTGTTTTGGTTGTATAAAATGTATTTTATAAACTAACTAGCTGTGCCCGCGACTTCCTCCGAATAGTTATTTTGGACATCATTGAAGCCCTCAAGGTTGAATAATTTTCCCCGTTTTTTACATTTTCCATTATTTCTTTGCTCCTAATAGTTGCAGCGTGATGTTATATTGCCTTAAGCCTTCCTCGATAAATGGTCTATTTAACACAAAAAGAATTTTTCAATTCGAACCAGTAGTTCCTGAGATTAGCGCATTCAAACAAACAAATTCTTCAGCTTTAAAATATTAGTATAGACTAGGTAGGAAACTCAATTTCATCATTGGACCATCCTGCTGAATGTGGTCTTCGAGACTTGATCTGTCTACCTGTTAATGAACCTAGCTTAATATAATTATTGTTAATATAATAAATTCCTTAAGCCGTACATGACGCAATTTCATCAAAATGCGTACCTACATACAATCACGTCTTTATCTCTTACCGAGCCGATCTTAGATGACAGTCTTGAAAAGACTGAAAGGCCACGTTCAAAAATAAACTTAAAGTCACGCCTATATATATATATATTTTTAAAACTTTATTGCACAAAACAAAAATGTACAAAAGGCGGACTAAATGCCGTTTGGTATTTTTAGATAGACTGGTAGACCAGTCAACCAGCTGACCAAACAAAAAAAACTTTAAATTGGTGGTGCGATAAAGTGCATACTAAAAAATTCATACATCGGGGTAGGCTACGTCCAACTGTATTATTTAATGATGGAATTGAGATTGATAGTGACAGATTTGCTAGCCCATCGTCTAATAGAAGAGTCACACGTTTATTTGCCTTCCCTTGATTTAATTTTACAATAAAAAATTAATTTATACCTAACCATCATGAGTAAGAAGTGCATCAAATTCACCAAATTCAAATTCAAAATTTTTATTCATTATTATAGGATACTTCATATCGATTAATAATTGTCAAAACTTTTAGTTTCACAAGATTGGTTGACGTCAAATAAATTACTTAAAAACTAAGTTTACTGCCGCTTCCAAGGCGTCAGTGCAAAAGAAGCGGTAACAAACTGCACTGCAGCATTTTCTTTAATAACGGACCTTTATAACAGAATAGAATCGAAACTGAAACGGGATAGGCTTACAAGCTTGGGATTCATCTTTAGGCAATGGGCTAGCAACCTGTCACTATTTGAATCTCAATTCTATCATTAGGGCCAAACCGGCTGAACGTGGCCAGTCAGCCTTTCAATATTGCTGGCTCTGTCTACCCCGCAAGGGATATAGACGTGATTATATGGATGGATGAGTAGAATCGAAACTGAAATGATTCTAATCCAAAAGGTTGATAGATTGGAGACCATACGATCAAAATTAGAGAACCAAAATACATACTTATCTGTGTGTGTAAAATTAAAAAAAATAATTTAAAAAGCGAATACACTCGAAACCAAAATACATACTAATCTGTGCCACAGGAGCTAGAATAAAAAAAAATAATTAAAAAGCGAATAAACTCGACCTTCCCACAAACAATGCTGTATCAAATTCACTTCGCACCTGTCGCCTGAGGCAGGAGCGTGACGGCAACAATGGTTGGGCACCACTGCTTGTTTTTATCAGGGCTGTGGCTTATGCTGATTTATCTATACTAATATTATAAAGCTGAAGAGTTTGTTTGTTTGTTTGTTTGAACGCGCTAATCTCAGGAACTACTGGTTCGAATTGAAAAATTCTTGAATTTAATAGACAATTTATCGAGGAAGGCATTAGGCTATATAACATCACGCTGCAACTAAAAGGAGCAAATAAATAATGGAAAATGTGAAAAAAACGGGTGAAATTATTCATCCTAGAGGGCTTCAATGATGTCCAAAATAACTATTCCACGCGGACAAAGTCGCGGGCACAGTTAGTTAGTTAATACGACTTAGTAGTCTCAACAACCCTAATTTGTACGTTTGACGTCACGAGCTCAGTTATTGTCAACGTTTTTGTCACGTTTCAACAATAGAGTAGAATTTCGTAAATATCATTGTTATAAAGAAAAAGCGTGTTATAAAAGTCTAATAACGTGTTAATAGAAGATTTTTAGGTCGACGGTCCCGGGTTCGAATCCCGGTCATAAGCAACGAACTTTCACTCATTGGCCCGGGTCTTGGAGGTTCATTTATATAAATATTATAAAATTAAATATATTAAAATTAATTATATGTATAATAAAATATACTATCGTTGAGTTAGTATCTCGTAACACATGTATCGAACTTACTTCGAGACTAACTCAATCTGTGTAATCTGCGCCGTTTATATTTATTTATTTATATTTCTTTGATGTCTATTAAAGCCGACAAAATGTAAAGTTCTATATTATTAGAAAGTACACACTGTACTTCATCTTCGATCCCGGACCAGCATAGACGATTTCCTTAGTCGCCTTTACGACAACCACGGGGAAGAGAGAGAGATATCTTTATTCTAAAGTTGTCAACTATGATTAATCTTTAAAACAGTTGTAGGTCGAATGAAGAAACAATCTATTTTGATCTTATTTCCTAATCGACATAATTTATAAACATAATGAATAGGATGTTTAAATCATAAACTTGCATGGTAGACGTCAGACTGGGTCATCTAAATTCCTTCTTGATTAATTAAACATGACTTGACATGTTCCTTTTTGTAAAAATGGAATGAAAATCGCTAATGTATCTAGAATGAGACAATTATTTTACATAAAAAAGACAGGGACCATGCTGGTCCAAAGGGAAAACTATAAACTGTTTGGCTCTGTCCACCCCGTAAGATATAAATAATTTATTATTGTATGTATTTACTAAAGAGCGCCCGCGGCTCCGTTTTTCATCTGCCCTTCCCACGGGAATTTCCTTAAAATCCTCTCTAGCGGACCTTTTTTGTCTTAATAAATTTTAAGATTTCGTGATGAGTGGGTATTTTTCGCTTGTACATAAATACTAGCTTCTACGTGAAATTTCAGAAAACAATAGCCTATGTCACTCTCGAAGGTCTATTCTGTACCGTCAAAATAGATCAATAGTTTTTGAGTTTATTCAGTTACAAACATACAAAAATCTTTTCTCTTTATTAATACGAGTAGTGTGGATAGATAGATAGAAATATGAATGAAATTAAGTTATTCACCGCAAAATATCAGGTTTTTAACGACATTTTTGCAGATATATATCTAAATCGGATACCTTATGAATGAAAGAATCCTGAGTTCAACGTAACGGTACATTACGTTATCGTTATTTTATTTTGCATTCGTTTGCTTAGACATAACTAATTAGTTAGCCAACGGTTTCCGGATTTGCTCGATTTATTTTTTCCTGTATGGTTAATTAATTTTAAGCGTAAACAATGTGAAATTACAACATATATCCACGTCTATATCTCTTGCGAGGTAGACAGAGCCAGCAGTCTTGTTAGACTGATTGGCCACGTTCAGCTGTGGGCTTAATGATATAATTAAGATTCAAATAGTGACAGATTGCTAGCCCATCGCCTAAATAGGAATTCCAAGAATATAAGCGTATCCCTTAGTCGCCTTTTAAGACATCCATGAGAAAAAGATGGAGTGGTCCTATTATTTTTTCTATTGGTGCCGGTAACCACACGGCACTGAACGAATGAAATTAGTTTTCCATTAATATTGTTATCGATATCCATACAGGTATGTATTTTTCTTTCTAACGAATAAATTTTAGAACTACTTGACCGACTTTGACAGAATTATTTCATAACTATTTTACCACAAAACGTTCTAACGAAAAGGTTTTTAGAACTACAGAGCCAGAGTTGATGACTGGCTGATGATAAAATATTATAGAATTGAGAACCTCCTCTTTTTTTGAGGATGGTTAAAAATAGGCCAGAAACTAGATAACTGTGGAGGAACCGAGAGAGATCTGTAAGAATCGTCCCAAGTGGAAATCCATAGTCTCTGCCTACCCCCATGGGAGACAGACATGATGGTATAAGTATGTATGTAATGTAGAGAAACTAGAAAGCATGTAGTAAACCAGGTTAATTATTTTACTTACTTTCTGCATTTCATTAGGTATTTTTAACGTGTCAAAAATCTCTGGTAACGTAAGTACATACCTGAAAAAATTAAAAATAATACATCAATATTTACGAGTATTAGAAGCTAGACCACAATGAAATGGAATCAATAAAAAAAATTAAACATACATACATAAAATCACGCCTCTTTCCCGGAGGGGTAGGCAGAGACTACCTCTTTCCACTTGCCACGATCACTGCATACTTCCTTCGCTTCATCCACATTCATAACTCTCTTCATGTAAGCTCGGCGGTTTCGGGTACTTTTGACCTGACCCTTTACCAGGACGTCCTTAATTTGATCAAGATAGGTAAAAAATTAAAAAAAATCTTTATAAATCAACGGAACCCAGTTTTCAACAATGGAAACATTGTATATAATTTATTACAATAAAAACGGAAAATAAATTCACCTTTTAAAATATCATTTTTATTGACCATTATCTTTTGAAATTTCCAAATTGAAAACAATTTAATGTTTTTTGTTCAATCGCCTAAAGGTATGAATTTGCATAAAATAAAAAAAATATATATCGGTTTGAGGTCGAGAAAGCATACTTATTGTATATTTTATATGAATATGTATATTGAGTTTCGTTAAAATGTGGGTGGAACAAGAATCAGTTATGAATACAAAATTATAATTAATTTAATGTTTATTACTTAAAATCTAATGATGCCGTGTGGTTTCCGGCATTTTAGAATTGGACAATTACATATCTTTCACATGGATATCGTAAAAGGCGAGTAGGGGAAAGGCTAAAAGCTGCAAAGCAAACGCGGCCCTTCAGCCTTTTCAAAACTTACTTACATACAAACATAAATACGTCTACATCCCTTGCGGGGTAGACAAAACCTGTTGGTTTTCAGTCTTTTCAGAGCTGTTGGCTCCGTCTACCTCGCAAGGGATATAGACGTGACTATATGTATGTATGTATAGCCTCAACTACTGAACCAGAGGTAATCTTTATGTAATTTAACATCAAAACGCCGCCTCGGGCCTTTTGATGCCTTCCAAGGAAACAATTTAGGTGCTAATCTCACTAATTGCAGCCACAAACACAACTTTATGATCTAACGGTTAGCTACTGTTGTTATTTCATGGCTCGTTTTCTTAGAAAACTTTGTATAATGTTGGTATAATCTTATATATAAAATTCTCGTGTCGCAATGTTCGTTCCAGTACTCGTCAGGAACGGCTTGACCGATTCTCACGAAATTTTGTGAGCATATTGAGTAGGTCTGATAATCGGCCAACATTTATTTTTCATACTCCTTAATGATAAGGGTTGTCTACCCTTAACATTTTTCTTTTACAAGAAATTACTTAAACTTGTTTATATGGCAAAACAACGTTTGCCGGGACAGCTAATCCTACTATCCTACTACTATTATAAAGGCGAAAGTTTGTATGGATGTATGGATGTTTGTTACTCTTTCACGCAAAAATGGTATGTAGGTATCTGAAGACCCAGAATAACACATAGGCTATTTTATCCCAGAGTTCCCGCGGGATTGATAGGGTTTCCATGCGGACGAAGTCGCGGGCGGCCTCTAGTTTAAATATAAAAGCTGCAACATTACTATGAAGGAACTGGTCAGATTTGAGGTGTAACAGGGCAGGCAAATGTTCCGCAGTTCCATACCACTATTGAAATCTACATAATATGAAAAAAAAACTAATTAGTTGACTGACATACTTTTCATCCTGTTAAAAACCATAGCTCCCGTGGAATTAACGAAAAACCTGTATTTGTGCAAAAGTAGGACTGACCTACCTACTAAGAAACCAATTAAAACAACATACATATAGTCACGTTTATATCCCTGGCGGGGTAGACAGAGCCGATAGTCTTGAAAAGACTGATAAGCCACGTTCAGCTGTTTAGCTTCATGATAGAATTGATATTCAAATAGTGACAGGTTGCTAGCCCATCGCCTAATAGACGAATCCCTAGTTTATAAGCCTATCCCTTAGTCGCCTTTTACGACATTCATGGGACAGAGATGGAGCGGTCCTATTCTTTTTTTTTTATAAGTGCCGGGAACCACACGGCATTTAAAACAAAGCCGCCAAAATGCTGTCATATCGAAAGCAGTTTACAATAAGCTGTTTATTACGCTTATTACCCGATTGTCGGCACTTCCCTCAAGAAAATTGACATAATTAAGCAAATTATCTACGAACACTGTGACTAACGTTTCCTTTTTTATTTAGGATCCGTTTTAATCCATTCAGGTAATTTGCAATGTTTTGAAATAAAAATTAGAATGTCTAGACTTTTGCCTTGGACTTTTCTCTAGACTTTTGTCCTGTGGGAATTCCCAAAATTCCCAGAGATAAAAAAAAGTCTAGGATGATGATTTGACAAAGTTTCCGTACATAGTCCGGTTGATTTATCGCGACAGCTACAAACAATAAAATATATAAATAAATATGTGCGGGACAAATAACACAAATGGAATAAGTAAAAGATGGTTTTAATAAATATATAATACTTTTCGGTATGTAATTCACAAAACACCTTTCTCATAGAATGATAAAATGCATTACCTAGATAAAAGGGAATACCCTTATCTCATATCTTAAGTTGAGACGCGATAGATCGTGTCATCTCTTAACATTTTATAGATAAAGATTATTTTATCTGTAGGCTGTTTAATAAAGTAACTGAGAAATAGACGCATTATTACTAGTGTTAATTTTATAAGATTTGTAAGTACATTTTCTAGTATATTATATATATTATTGGGATTCTTTTAAGCGAAGGGCTAGCAACCTGTCACTATTTGAATCTTAAATTCTATTATTAAGAAAAACAGCTGAACGTGGACTTTCAGACTTTTCAAGACTGTTGGCTCTGTCTACCCCGCAAGGGATATAGACGTGATTATATGTATGTATTTAGCCTGTAGCCTTTGCGCGCGGTTTTGTCCGCGTAAGTTTTTTGTTTAACGCAAATCCCACGTAAGTTATTTTCGGTAAGTTTACAATATAACGCAATTTTATATGAGAATTTTGTGAAGAATAAGAAAAAAGGCAATCACAGTTTTACGTAAGAACCTCTTCCTTTGAATTCATTGAGAAATAAATAAATATATACAGGACAAATAATGCAGATTGCGAGTTAGCTTCAAAATTCATGACTTGCGATATGACGTACTAGCTCAGCGATACTATAATTTATATAAGAAATAATTAAGTATGTACATAAACAGCAAAGAGCCAGGCTAATTAGAAAATGTTGATTTTCATCATACACTCCTCGCCAGGATTCGAACCTGGTGCGTCATATAAAATTTATTTAAAAATACACGAAACGAATTTATAGCAAAAGATCATCGAACCACAGTCTAGACATTTCCACTACTAATCTTATAATCGCATATCAGAAGAAATAGATATGGAATTCGCTATGTTAGATTCTATCCAGACATTTATGTCAATGATAATTTAATTCGCATCAGTAATAAGGTGCAGTTCCATAGTTACCTTTGCAACATTCGGTTACGCTAAACTCCCGATGTATTTGAATAAGTTACCAATTTTATTGAAACTAGCTGTTCCCGAGACTTTGTCCGCGTGGAATAGTTGTTTTGGGCATCATCGAAGCCGTCAAGGATAAATAATTTCCACCTTTTTTTCACATATTTCATTATTTATTTTGCTCCTTATAGTTGTTGTGAAGTAATATAGTCTAAAGCCTTCCTTGATAATTGGTCTATTTAATGCAAAAATAATTTTTCAATTCGGACCAGTAGTTCCTGAGATTAGCGCGTTCATACAAACAAACAAACAAACTCTTCAGCTTTATAATTTTAGTATAGATGTAAAAAAGTTAGTCACTATTTGAATCTCAATTCTATCATTAAGTCTATATCAGCTGAACGTAACTTATCAATCTTTCAAAACAATTGGCTCTACCCCGCATGGGATATAGACGTGATTATATTAGTGAATGATGTAACAATGTGCCGTGTGGTTTCCGAAACTATAAAACAGGACCCCTCAATATCTTAATAATGGGAAGACTATTAAACTTGGGATACTTTTTATAGGCAATGAGCCATTATTATTTCAATCTGAATTCCATCATTATTATTGAACTTTTTATTTTAAATTCTAATTTCAAATTACGATTCGAACAGAATATAATTAGTCGTAGAAATTCTAAAGTGTCTTCATTAGATTACGTAGTAATGGATTGCTACCTTAACCCATTTCGGGCGCTCCTTCATTCGCATTTAGACAAAAATGACAGGTATTATATTACGTTACTGGCCTGGAGTGAGACATTTAATACTAGATTTGCGTCAAATTAGGCGAATTAAAGAAATCAAAGTTAAACCATACGTCGCATAATAATCTTTGATCTTATTTCGAGTACGAAGGTCAATGACCATGTCGTTGACATTAGAGGAATACTTTGAATTTGTTTGAAGATTAAGGTGATAGAAGTTGTCTGACATCTTTCAACGCACGGCTTTATTGATTTTTGTGAAAATTTTGCATTTTAAGCCATAATAAATAAAATATATGCGGGACAAATTACACGGATTGTGTTAGCCTGTAAGTAAGTTCGGGACTTGTGTTACGAGATACTAAATCAACGATGCTATATTTAATAAGAAATACTTATATAGCTAAACATCCAAGACCCAGGCCAATCTGAAAAAGTTCTTTTCTCATCATGCCCTACATATGTATAGCCAATGTATGTATGTATGTAGGTAGTCCAGCATCCCACATTTTTAATTTCCTTCCAATGGTACCGTTAGACATTTAGTGAGAACTTACTAACAAAGGCACACTTGGTTAGAATTAGGAGGTGGGCGGTGTTAATAGCACTGTTTCATTATTTTGCCAAATGTGAAACAGAACTAGTACACCAGATAGTTCTCGTCCGTGGTTTCGATTCTTTAGGAATTTTCTTATATAATGTCATACATACATATAATTAAGTCTATCCCTTGCGGGGTAGACAGAGCTAAGAGTCTTGAAAAGATTAAAAGGCCACGTTCAGCTGTTTAGCTTAATGATAGAATTGAGATTCAAATAGTAACAGGTTGCTAGCCCATCGCCTATATGAAGAATCTCAAGTTTATAAGTCTATCCCTTAGTCGCCTTTTACGACATCCATGGGAAAGGGATGGAGTAGTGATGTTCCAAATAGGGGAAAAATAAAATCGGAAAGCGTCCCCGTAGAATGACACGCGCCACACCATTTTCAACCGCGAAAAACTATCGCTGTCACGTTTCACATCATAATAAAACGCGAAATAGCAATAGTTCATCGCGCATATCTGCATAGAATGCAAATTAATGAGAGAAAGATAGAATTACGACAAATCCTTTTTTGTATATTCTAACTATTCTCTTCTCATGAAATGTGTATGCAAAACTATTCGGACGGAGAATTTAAATCATATAAAATCTGTTCACCGTTTGGGTATAAAACCAAGTTCAAAAATATGTTTAAAAACATTCCATACAATAATTCGAACAAACTAATTTGACAAGTTAAATAAAATGTGGTAAAACAAAGGAATTTTGTGTAGGCGTCAGCGCCACAATAAAAGGCAAATGTTCCGTTGCCCGAAAATATATGTGAACTCTGCTAAATTTTATGATCATGTGATAGGTATCTGAATGTTAATCTATACTAATATTATAAAGCTGAAGAGTTTGTTTGTTTGTTTGAACGCATTAATCACAGGAACTACTGGTTCGAATTGAAAAATTATTTTTGTGTTGAATAGACCATTTATCGAGGAAGGCTTTAGGCTATATAACATCACGCTGCAACTATTAGGAGTGAAGAAATAATGGAAAATGTGAAAAAAAACGGGGAAAATTATTCATCCTTGAGGGCTTCAATGATGCACAAAATAACTATTTCACGCGGACGAAGTCGCGGGCTAGTAATATTATAAACCTGCCAGGTTTAGTGTATGTTTTTCATATGTATGCTTTCGCCTGTGCTGTAAACCAGAGTGAAGATACATTTAGTTTCATCATAGTATAGTTAAGTAAGTAAATAAATCATACCACTTTTAGTAGGAATTTTAGTAAGTCTTAGAACAAAACTACTTATATTTTTATTGCTTTTTTCAGAACAACATTTTTCACCCCAGACTTTTCATTAATCTGATCAATTTTATGAGCAATAACTATCTCAAAAACCACTTGACCGATTTTGTTGCCTTACTTACGTAATATTTATATTAACAGATCCTATACACATTTAAAGTTTCATCAAAATCAGACAAACGATTCGAAAGTTATCGCGTTACAGCCATACCAAAAAAAAAATGTAATTTTTCCCCAAATTAAATAATTGGTATATACCAACTCTTCCCAAATTCCCAATTCGATATTTTTAGAGGTCAAAGGCAAGATAAAAGAAGAATTTCATGAACTTGCTTGGATAGTATAAATTGCACGCAAAACTAAAGAAATATGAATAAAAAGGAAAATCAATAGGTCAAACATGTCGATCAGTCACAATTACAGGAGTGAAGCTAGAGTATAGTTATACCCCACGATTGATCGAGTCAGTAGTCGGATGACGTTGAGGTATAGGGTTCAAGTCGTGTTAGAGGCCATAGAAATATACACGCATAATTTCCAAGCTATCGGCGTCGATGGAAGAGTGATTGAGGTGTCAGACTCGTTAGGATATCCGTCCCAAGGTATATGATTCTTGTCTGAGGTAGGTGCCGTGTGGTTCTCGGCACCAGTACAAAGAATAGGACCACTCCATCTCTTTCCCATGTATGTCGTAAAAGGCGAATAAGGGTTAAGCTTACAAACTTTTACAAAATTTAATATTGACATAGGTTACCTACATACATACATATAATCATGTCTATAACCATTGCGGGGTGGGCAGAGCCAACAGTCTTGAAAAGACTGATAGGCCACATTCAGCTGCTTGGCTTAATAATAGAATTGAGATTCAAATAGTTACAGGTTGCTAGCCCACCGCCTAAAAAAAGGAATCCCAAGTTTATAAGCCTATCTCTTAGGATAAATTTATCTTATCCTTAATTTACAACAAATTATAAATAGTGTAATCGTTAACTCTGTTCGATAAGGAAGCATAATACAATGTTCCGTTAATAAAATCCCACTAGAGTAACCCAGATGCATGGAGCAAATACAATCGCATTCGCATTGGTGCTAAGAACGGCTATGTGTCACCTTGTATTGGCGGGTAAGGCCGACGCTTGACCTAACGCGATACTTTACGAGCGGTTTCAAATAAGTTTTTTTTTCATATACTTTTAAAAAGGGAAAAGATATCAACCATGATTCTGACAGCGCCACATATGTATGTATGTCATACTACTTAATATTGAATCTAGATAGATAGATAAAATCTTTATTGTACCAAAAGAAAAAGAGAATTAGGAAAAAAGTTAGCTAAATTAGAGCATATCGAAAGGGGACAGGACTTATCAACCCACCATCTTAGTAGTTATCTATTTTTGTTATACTTATAAATTTAATTTTCTTTAAGTCAACTTGTTACTTTATTACAGTACTAATGAACCTTGATTTTAACAGCGCCACAAATGTTTAGATACATTTTTTAATGCTAATGTGTTTTGTAGGCAAAAATATATATATGAAAAGTATTCTACATTTAATTGTCGGAAGATTAGCGGTGATGGGTCCTGCTATTTGATACAGGTATAATGATACAAATATTGAATCAAGCGAAATTAGAGCATCTCGAAAGGGACAGGACCTGTCTACCCCGCATCTAAGTAGTTATCTATTTTTGTTATACTTATCAATTTAATTATCTTAAAGTCATTTGATACTTAATTACAGTACTTATGAAATTAACAGAAACATAAAGTAACAAAGGCGTCAGCCTTACAAAACCTATTTCATTCGCGTAAAAGCAGTTGCAATTCACAAATCAGCTACTGCGAACGTGATACAAGTAATTCAGCCCGGCTTTAAGTTGGTTAAATTCCGTTTTATTAGTTCCGAGTATATGTTTAATAAGGTTACGATGTAACAGTAAAATTATGCGTATAGTATTTGAGTGGGGTTTATTTTGATGTTTTATGTAGAGCAGATTTTCAGGTGTGTATCGTGTGGTCACAGGCATTTTTGAATAAGACTTATTCATTTTTTTGCTCATGGATTTCGTGAGAGGCGATTTAGAACTAATAATTTTATACGATACGATACGATACATATTTATGTATGATATTTATATAATACGATATATATTTATAATTTATAAGATATCTATGTATTTTACGTTTTCACGAATGATGAATGTGATTGAACCGAAAGCAGTAGGATCGTGGCAAGTGAAAACATTGTTAATCTCTGCCTACCCATTCGGGAATCAGCTATATCTCCTACAGAGAAAGCTATAGGACAAAATGAACTTTTAGAATAATATAACTTATTAAAAAAAAATTATAACTCATTTTATAACAACTTGTTTGACACACTTTCATTAAACTCAAGACATAATGCGTATTTTAGGGCAGTCGAGTAAAAAATTTGAATTTTCTAGCGTGCTAATTTGTCATTAAAATTTATGTTGTTATTACTTGTCTCGTCACGACCTTTATTCACGAATCCCTTCTAAGGATTGTGTGGGTGTGTCCATAGACTTAATATTACTCTTTAGTTATAGATTATCGCACAAGTCTGAATTAATTCATTTGCAAGTTTTGCGACACGACGCGATGCGACCATCTCAAATATCTAAAGTCGCCTATTTGTGGAGTATTGGTACATTTAGTAATGATATTTTATATTCTGTGGTAACTATAGAAATCGAAATAATATAACCATGGATAGAGCAATAATACATAAGGAGAGTATAAATGAAAAAGTTGGAGTAGGAAGACCTAGACGAACGTACCTTAATCAAATTGAGGACGTCCTCAGAATACGAAACATCTAAAACTAATAAAATTCTTGTGCAAAGTGAAATAAGCACAAAAAGCAAGCCGAAAAAGAAATTCATTCAGATCCTATCGCTCAAGTATAAAATAAGTCGAATACAACGAAAATATATATTTTTTTACTTATTATGTATACTATTAAAAGTTTGTTTTGTACAATAAAGATTACAGACAAACAAACAAAATACATATAAGCGAACTAAAATGGCGACATGCGCCGGAGTTATGATCACTAATTAAACTCTCTTGACGCCGATTTTTGTCCCCAAACGTTTAAAGGTGAACCAAGTCAAGAGTTGTCAGTCTGGTCGTGTCGCGTCGCGTTTTGTCGCAAGTCTGTATCAATATCAACTCAAACGTCTGATGAATATGAATAGAATAGATTTATTTTCAAAATTGGATACAAGGTATCACCTATTGACGTCACATAACTTAAATCTAATGCTGCAGTGTAGTTTGTTCCGCCGCTTCTTCTACACATATGCTTTGGAAGCGATGAGTGATGTGACATAAATAAGTGATACCTTGTATCCAATTTTGAAAATAAATCTATTCTATTCTAACTCTGAAAACTTGGTCTATGGGCTCAAGAGGTCAAATCCCAGGTAAAGTAAATGGCGTTGTAGCTCATTTTGCGTTTAGGTGTGGCATAGTAAGTAATCTATAATAACCTATTTACCTACATAACTAGCTGTCTAGCTCTTTAAATTTAAATTTATTATATCTCAGGTATCTGCAAAGTTTCATGAAAATCAGTTTAGTAGTTTTTGTGTGAGAGTAACAAACCCACACACATCCTTGCAAACTTTCGTGTTTATTATATTACTAGCAACCCACCCCGGCTTCGCGCGGGTAGCATTTAAAGATATAAACCTTCGTTAGGAAATCCTCTTTCCAACATTTCAAACAGGAACAAAATCCGTTCACAACTTTCCGTGATCAGCGCATACAAATAGACAGAGAAAATAGGGGGACTTGTACTGGTAATTACTAGACGCACCATTACTCCACAAATAAGGAGACTTGAGATATTTTAGATGGTCGCATCGCGTCATGTCGGAAAACTCGCAAAATATAACTATGTAGTGATAATGATTTTAGTAATAGTGATTTTAGTAATAGTGATTTTAGTAATAGTGATTTTAGTAATAGTAATTTTAGTAATAGTAGGATATGATAAGAAGTAAAAATGCTCTCAAAGGCCACGTTCATGGCAAGCATGCATAATGATAGAATTGAGAATCAAATAGTCACAGTTTGCTTGCCTTATGAAGACGGCTCTGTCTACCCCGCAAGGGATATAGACGTGTTTATATGTATTTATGTAAGAATGCTCTCACCCCTCTAAGTAAGTAATGATATTTGAAAATTATAAGTTAATTTCACTTTCGCTCGTGTAATGCCACCATTATAAATAGGGTTATATCCCCCCACAGTAACACAGCTTTTCTTGTTCTTCACAATTTATAGCAGCCGTTAATGGAAATCGTACAAGTTAAAAGGGTCGTAGGATAAATGATAAGTTATGAGTAAACAGGTATATATGTAATATAATATAAATGTAATATTAATTATCTTTAACATAGACTAGACGTGTTATTGGAAAATGACACTGTTAAGTACTTTCAGTACATAGATAATGTTTATGTTTATTGGATGTGATGTACTTGAAAATGAAAGTAAATTTTATTTATTATGCTGTGACAATATATGTAAGTAATGCCATTATTGCCTATTTAGACATATTTGTGATCTCATAATGTGCCGTGTGGTTCCCGGCACCAATAGAAAAAAAGAATAGGACCACTCCATCTCTTTCCCGTGGATGTTGTAAAATGCGACTAAGGAATAGGCTTATTCTATTATGCCGGGAACCACACGGCACGACATTGTAAAAATGTGATTAACATTTTTATAGATACTAACCTAAGCTTACAATGGTGAATAAGGAAATAATAATTCTCATCATTTGTTTTATATACAGTCATCGAATTGCAATGTTGTGTTCATGTTAAGTTATTGCACAAGAAATGTCATGTATACTTGCAAATTCAAGCGGAAAATATGTCGCAACTTCATTGTATGAGAAATATAAGTGATATTCCTTGAAATGTATTGAATTTTTCACATGGATCAATTAACTCATGACTGTAATGGAATTCTAATTACACACATATCACAACTTAAGTAGCCGTTGCTTCGCCCGTGTGAATAAAAATCGACCTTATTTTTGTTCCCGCGGGAATTTCTGATAATCCTCTCTTGGTGCACAATTTTATTACATAATAAGAATTTATGCGGACTAGTTGTTTACGAAGTCAACCATTTCATCATCTGATAGAAGAATCCCAAGTTTATAATATAAAAACAATAATTTTTTGTAGGTAATAAAGAAGGTTGCTTTATTTATATTTAATTTTTATTGTATTAAATATTATCAGGCAGAGCCAGCTGGCATACATATATGCCATAGAAACAGTTGCCATGACTTGTTTGGTGAGGAAAAACTATCAGATTTTTATTGTTAAATATTTTTATTTCATTTCCAAAAAATAGCACTTTCCATTTGATAATTACTCTCCTCTAATCTCCTCTGTATTTTTTAGTGTACATTCCTAATCTTTCCATTATTCTTCCCACAGAATTTACTCTTACGATCAACTCGGGAAGTTAGTCGCATTTTACGACATCCATGGGAAAGAGAACAGAGTGGTCCTACTCTAAAGTGTCGAACCACCACGCGGATGTACTCTATAGAAACAAGATAAAACAATACCCCAAACTGTTATCTCTCTCGAAGTCGGCTAAACTCATAGCGAGTAGTAGGAACTACAAAGTACACTGATTTGTAGGACTCACTTCCTCAATAACAGTCCGCGGCGACCCTAATTGAGCTATGAAATATCGTGACTGCGGCCGGACTGTGGACATATGTCTTTCCTAGTATCGCAAGTATACATAATATACACACACATATATGCACATATATACACTATACATAAATAAATAATCTTTATTGTCTCACCATAATCACAAAAAAGTTTACAAAAAACAAACTTACAAAAATAACTTAATAGGTATTACGAAAAAGGATTAAGGACATAATGCGTATGTCATGAATTGAACCACTCCATATCTTTCCCATGGATGTCGTAAAAGGCGACTAAGAGCTTATAAATTACTATGTTTATAAGCCTATGTTTTATAAGCCTCTCTCTATTCCTCTTTTAGGCGATGGGCTAGCAACCTGTTACTATTTGAATCTCATTTTTATCATAAAGCCATAGCTGAACGTGACCTATCTTTCTTACAGAGCCAACAGACTTTTCAAGACTGTTGGCTCTGCCTAGCCCGCAAGGGATATAGACGTGAGTATATGTATGTATGTTCAGTTCGTATTTCATAGCAAGCCTCTAACTTTGAAACTTATTCAAACTCGTATTGCTCTTTTATATTATAACTAGCTATGCCCGCGACTTCGTCCGCGTGGAATAGTTATAATGCATCATTGAATTGAATCAAGGATGAATAATTATCCACCTTTTCTTTCACATTTTCCATTACTTCTTTGCTTGTTTTGTTGCAGCGTGATGTTATATAGCCTAAAGCCTTCCTCGATAAATGGTCTATTCGACCCAAAAATAATTTTTCAATTCAAACCAGTAGTTCCTGAGATTAGCGCGTTCAAACAAACAAACTCTTTAGCTTTATAATATTAGTATAGATTTACGTACTGAGCCCACAAAAGAAGTAGTCAAACAATCGATATAAATCTCATTTATGTTTACAAACAGACAAAAATTCTTACAACAATTGTCAATGCGACGGATAATAATCACATTTCTATGCAGTAACGCACGAGATTGAAGCAAAAAACGGAATATTTTCAACATCGTTGAAGATACTCTTTCTTTGATTATCATATCATCAGCATTGATTATTGTTTTAATCTTAGGTTAAAATAGTTAAGTTTAAAGAAGTTCTTCGTCTTGCAGAATCCTGGTATTTGGGGAACAATAGTCTAGCCACGTCACCCCCGCCGGGCCCAGGTAAAAGTCGCCTTTTACGACATCCATAGGAAAGATATGGAGTGGTCCAATTCCATTGTGCCGGGAACCACACGGCATCATTTACAATTACGTATATAAATAAGAGGATCTATGGAATTTCCATAGCATTCTCTGGCGGTAAAACCCAGTCATATAAACGCACTAATCGCCCAACCTAAAAGGCTTAAAATGTCCACAAAGAAACCACATAGTAATCTCGGCATAGCTTAATCTAACGGCGTCTAACTACCGTCGCATGTCGCACATTGTATAGAAAACTAGAGGCCGCCCGCGACTTCGTCCGCATGGAAACCCTATCAATCCCGCGGGAACTCTGGGATAAAAAGTAGCCTATGCGTTATTCTGGGTCTTCAGCTAGCCACATACCAAATTTCATCGTAATCGGTTTAGTAGTTTTTGCGTGAAAGAGTAACTAACATCCATACTGACATCCTGACATGCTCACAAACTGACGCATTTATAATATTATTAGGATTCTCGTGTCACAATGTTCGTTCCCGTACTCCTCCGAAACGGATTGAACGATTCTCATGAATTTTTGTGAGCATATTGAGTTAGTCTGAGAATCGGCTAACATCTATTTTTCATACCCCTTAGTGATAAGGGTTGTCCACCCTTTACATTTTTTTTAACTAGAAATTACTTAAAAAATATTTATATGGCAAAACAACGTTTGTCGCGACAGCTAGTATATATTACTCGTATATTACTATGTCGGCGTTGCAAGGTCACCGAGTGCGGCCGTCACGCGTTCCTTCGCGTAAATGTTGGTGCAAGTTGGAGGAATTAGCGTAATTATTGGTAAATAACGCTTGGTATGTGAAGTGTATCGTATGAGTCTCATTGCTTGTCATCAGCTATTAGTATTAAGCATATTGTAAGAACATATATCTAGACGTGAAATTGTAAGATAAATTCGGACATAAATTGAAGAGTTAACCTAAGTACATATATTCACGTCTTCATCCCTTGCGGGGTTGACAAAGTCAACAGTCTTGAAAAGACTGAGTCAACAGTTTTGAAAAGATTGATAGACAACGTTTAGCTGTTTGGGTTAATGATAGAATTGAGATTCAAATAGTGACAGCCCATCGCCTAAAAGAAGACTCCTATGTTTATAAGCCTAACCTGAAGTCGCCTTTTACGACATCCATGGGAACGAGATGGAGTGGTCCTATTATTTTTTATAGGTGCCGGGATCTTATAATAAATACCTACTTACTTAAACAATCAAGACCCAGGACAATCAGAGAAAGTTCGTTTCTCATCATGCCCTGGCCGGGATTCGAACCTGGGAGCTCCGGTATCACAGTCAAGCGTTCCACCGCTGCGCCACAGAGGCCGTTAGAAAAAATATATATATTACATTCTTATGACTTATGGCATACACTAAAATAAGAATGAAACATTCATGCACGTTGCATGCAGCGTTGTCATATAAGATAGTATAAAAAATCTGAATTGGCATGACAAATTGACGTTTCGTTTTATTCTAGAAAAAATATAGTATCACTGATAATGTCTAACTATTATATCTTACTTACTTAAAGTAAAGCTAGTGCAGGTTTTGTTTATTGATTTCTAAAAATCTTGTCTATAACCTTCACGGGGTAGACAGAGCCATCAGAAGACTGAAAGATCACGTTCACTTTTACAAGCCTTTCCTCAAATCGCAACCTACGACCTCTGATTACCATATACCACATATAACCGTTCCATACAGAAGGTCTACTTAACAATTATGACAATGAACTTACCGTACTATACTAACGGTCTGCCTGTCCGTAATTAGTGAACTGCATGATAATTCCGAACCACAGAGCACTGAACCGGACAGTCGGGCCTTCCCCGCTCTGTGTAAGCACAGGCGGAGTGTGAACGGTGGTCTATGTAGAAAGCCAAATGAAACATGACGCTAGCTACAAGTGACAATCTGGACGAGATCGTAGAAATTTTAACTGAATCAGCGATGTGTGAAGTGGATTTTACTAGCGGTTGGACATAGTTCCACTCGAGTTGGAACGAGGCCAGATTTTGAGGCCTAGGTCTTAATGTGCCGTGTGGTTCCCGGCATTTTGGATTAGGATCACTCTATCTTTTTCCTTCGTTAGGCTAAATTAACATGGTATTCTTCTTGAAGGCGATGGTTCTTTGTGTGGGGCACATAACGCAGTACAAAAGTATATGGACACTGACCACGCACCGTTAGATCTGAGTATTTGGGTCGTACGCCTCGGTACAGTATGTCTCAAATGATCTGAGGCATAAGCGGACAGCGAGTATTGTTACTTTTTCTAATTATTACTTATATGTGTAGTGTGGTTCGAGGTACTAATACAAAAAAAAAATGTGACCACTCCATTGTATTCACATGTATGTCGTAAAAGGAGACTAAAGGATAGGCTTATAAACTTGCCATTTTTTTAGGGCTAGCAACCTGTCACTATTTGAATCTCAATTCCATCATTGAGCCAAACAGCTGAACGTGGCCTATCAGTATTTTTAAGACTGTTGGCTCTGTCTACCCCGCAAGGGATAAAGGCGGACGAAAGCTAGTGGAAAATAATTTATTAAAGCAATAGTATTTGCAGTCATTTGTTATTAGGCTTAGACTCCATCGATAGCCAACCAATATATATAGAACAGCGACCTATATCAAATGACGTGAATTATGATTCACTTAGAAAGTACAGAAGCGGACATTCCAGCATTAAATAATATTAATGATCATTTATATCTGCTTAGGATTAAACTAGATTTAGCATAAGCGATATCTTACAACTATTAAGAATATTATATATAGTTTGATATAAAGACTAAGATGTCTTTGGCTTTGCAAAAAATTTCAATGATTTCTTAAAGTTGGAGAATTGTCAAATAATTTTTTAACTTATATGGTGTGCCGTGTGGTTCCCGGCACCAATAAAAAAAAAGAATAGGACCACTCCATCTCTTTCCCATGGATGTCGTAAAAGGCGACTAAGGGATAGGCTTACAAACTTGGGATTCTTTTTTAGGCGATAGGCTAGCAACCTGTCACTATTTGAATCTCAATTCTATCATTAAGCCAAATAGCTGAACGTGGCCTTTCAGTCTTTTCAAGACTGTTGGCTCTGTCTACCCCGTAAGGGATATAGACGTGATGTTATGTATGTATGTATGTATATGGTGTTCTTGTATTTTATACATTCTAAGATATTCTCTGGAAAAGATATGTGTTCCTAGGGTTCGACCCTCGAACGTTGACAAGGCAGATCTCTTTTTTCCGTCTCTCTATATCTGACGTTAACAGCAATATGAAAGAGAGGAATATAAAAAAAAAAATAACGCACAGAAATCCATTCGCGAATTATTTTTTGGCTGCCAACCACGCGGCTGACACTTTTAGGGACGAAATGGTCAATTGCTTTCCGAAATAATTACTTTAAATTAATTAAATCAGTTACCCTTACCACAATTTGATTAACGAGAAAACGCATTCAATTAATGCCGTGTGGTTCCCGGCATCAATACAATAAAGAATATATATAATAAGACCACTCCATCTCTTTCCCATGGATGTCGTAAAAGGCGACTAAGGAATAGGCTTATAAAATTGCGATGGGCTAGCAACCTGTCACTATTTGGCTCTCAATTCCATCATTAAGCCGAGCAGATGGACGTGGCCATTCCGTCTTTCCGGGACTATTGGCTCTGTCTGCCCCGTAAGGGATATAGACGTGACTATATGTATGTATGTATGCATTCAATACTACGACCTAGGAATAAAATTATGTTTACAAATTATGAATTGATCTGTGAAAAATGTTAAGTTAAAACTGTTTATGGTAATTATATCTTTTTCGGGTATACGTCAAAGTTATTCAAAGTTTTCATTCCATCTTATTAAAAAAAACGAATAATATGAAATAACAAATTGCGTTCAATTGAAACTCAAGACATTTATAATTGATTATTCAACTAATGGCTAGTGAAAATGATACACTGAATGGAGTCTAGGATAACATTGAAAGATAAGATTAGATATAGGATAAGATAGTGTTAATAGTAAATGTTAAGTTTAATACTGAGAATAGTCAATTTGTCAATTTGTAGATAGCAAATACCAGCAGATTTGTAAACGTCTAATGGAACGATGTGAAATTTTAAACAGTTAGTTGGCTATCGTTTTGACAGTAGATCTAGAAGTTGATATCATGAGGAGGTAAGTACCTTATTCCACATATTATGATACATACAATCACGTCTTCATCCCTTGCGGGGTACACAGAGCCAACAGTTTTGAAAATACTGATAGGCCACGATCAGCTGTTTGGCTTACTGATAGAATTGAGATTCATGTAAAGAGACAGGTTGCAAGCCCGTCGCCTAAAAGAAGAACATACATACATACATACATACATAATTTAATATTTCTTTCAGACTGTATACTGTTTTTTTAATTTCTTCTACAGTAGTGGATGTTTATTGATGTTTAGCAATTAAATTTCATCCAATTCAAAAACTTTCATCGAAGAAAATAAGTTATTCCTTTGATTTTTTATTCCGAAGGGCTATTACAAAGTTTTAAAGTAATACTCGTAAATTTATATTACCATATATAAACCAATAAAATTGAGATAACTTTATTTACTTAGTTAAACAATGTATTTAATTTATAAAACATGGTCACACTGTCAGTTACAATTCTAACCGCAGTTACCTGCATCAGTTTATAACTTACACCACCACATAGTAATCTAGGATGTGTGTGTAATGTACGTGACATCTCGCCGATTGTGATGGAATGTTTTCGATTTTATAATACGACTATTATGTGCGGCTGCGCATGCGACCGCATTTATAACATGTAACGACCCGCCCTCGTGGAGTGCAACGACTGTTTACATAAATAATGAGGATAGACTGACTTTACATTGGGATGATGATGATAATCTGTAACTTAAAAAAAAAGAAAACCGTCTCCAATCGATATCCTTCTTTCTTAAGGTCAGTTAAATTTTAAAAAGTCCTATTATGATTTCAAATATGTAAATTAAAAAAAAAGAAAACCGTCTCCAATCGATATCCTTCTTTCTTAAGGTCAGTTAAATTTCAAAAACCTTCTAAGTCAAGTGTAAAAGACACTTTCCTGAAAACCCATCAACTTGAAGTTTTACTGTTTGGTCATCTGGTAGACTGGTAGAGAATGCCAAACAGCATTAAGTCCGCCTTTTGTACATTTTTTTTTGTGCAAAAATTTTTAAATAAATAAACATATAAATAAATACATACGAACTGTTAATATGAGTTGAACCATATGTAAATGACTTACCAATATACTTTACGACGAATCTTAAATTGCATCTGCAAAAGAAAAAAAAAAAACAGAATTAGGCCTAATTTATTGTATTAAAAATTTATGAAATAAAGTGTTATGTTGTGTGACTCTAAATAACGGACAAACATTTAATGGTAAGTGAAAACTTGTGCGGAGGCTTTGTGGAGCCTTAAGCAAGACAAGGTTACACAAGAAACTGTTTAAAATATCGAAAACAACTGTCCCTTTCACTATTTCATTGCAAAACGATACAATATTTTGTATATGATTGACAATTCATCTTGTTATTGGTCCTTCGAATCACGGCCAAGCTATGTAGCGGATTGAGGTATTTCAGTCTTTTCACGACTGTTGACTCTGTCTACTTCGCAAGGTAATTTTGTACCTTTTAGCTCTGTACCCTATTAAGGAAAAAGATTTGATATTTTTATGGAGGTAATTTTCTTTCATTAGTCTTAATCTGCAATAAAATTGCCTACATCAAGAACTCTTTATTACCCAGAAGCTGTTTCTATAATTTATAGCAATGAAAGAGTTAATAAGGCTATTACATCTATTAGCCTAACCTCTCGCATAAAATAATGTAGGTGCAGAACAAAACCTATTACAAGTATCTACGATACTTGTGCAAAGTAAGATGTATCTAGATGGAAATGCGGAATTTTGCGAAATACTTAGTGAGACCCATATTGAGCCCTGATCAAACTGGAGACATATTAGTAACTGACATATAAAAGAGATGAGCATAAAAAACTTATGTTTTTTCTAGACTCTCAACATTTTACACCAAGGTCCGGGAATGAACCCACAAAGCGCAAATTCAGCCAATTACGGCGCAAACGCGCATCTGCGCGGGCGCAACAAAAACGCAGCAAAAACGTAGCGGTCACACGCATCATATATGTGAGCCAGTGGGTTGAGGTCGCGGAGTGGGAGAGTGGTAAGGAAGCTGGTCCATTGACCAGTCAGGAGGTGACTCATTGTCATAATTTGTTCTAACAAATAATCATGATTGTCTTTTTATTTGTAACTAGAGACCGCCCGCGACTTCGTCCACGTGGAATCAACTCCGGGATAAAAAGTAATATTTGTTCAAACAAATAATCACGATTGCCTTTTTATTTGTAACTAGAGGCCGCCCGCGACTTCGTCCGCGTGTAATCAATCCCGCGGGAACTCCGGGATAAAAAGTAATATAATTTACAAAACAAACATTCGCTTCTCCATAAACATTATCCACCCCTTAGACTATGGAAAATTTTCGCCTTGAGAAGAGTTCAAGGGGGAGTTCACGCTGTTTCTTATCCGGTCACTCAATTTCACACCGATCATACTCCTTAACGCTCTCATTTCCATCGCATTTATTCAAATTCAAAATTTTTATTCATTACTATAGGATACTATATATCGCTAAATAATTGTCAAAACGTATGGTTTAACAACATTGGTTGACGTCAAATAAATTACTTAATTAAAAAAAACTAAAAAACTACGCTTTTATTGCTAATCAAACTAAAAAATAGAAAATAAAAATTAATGACAAAGGAATTCAGTAGTAGCAAGTCGAACAATCAGTTATAGTCAGTTGTAGTAGTAATTACCTCGGGTTAAAATTATAACAAAATTAAATTTATAAACAAAACAATTTAAATCAGAGTAAAAAGCGTGGGGTGCCTGATGTAGTAAATATTAAAATCATTCTATTAGCATATATTTATGACAAGAGAGTTATGAAAATGAAGTAAAATGCACCCCACGCTTTTTACTCTGATTTACATTGTTTTGTTTATAAATTTAATTTTGTTATAATTTTAATCCGAGGTAATTACTACTACAACTGACTATAACTGATTGTTCGACTTGCTACTACTGAATTCCTTTGTCATTAATTTTTATTTTCTATTTTTTAGTTTGATTAGCAATAAAAGCGTAGTTTTTTAGTTTTTTTTAAACTATTATTTATTTTCTATTTTTTAGTTCGATTTGCAATAAAACGGGTAGTTTTTTAGTTTTTTTATACAATTATTTTTTGGAAGTTAACACTTCTGGTATAACTATCTTACTAGAAAAGACTTTCGCAACCATGCGCCCATCGCCGGAGGTTTTCACAACTAACTTTCTTAAAGTTATATGTGGCCTGATTGGATTAAATCTCATAATATTCTCATCATCATGATTCTTTTTAAGGCGATGGGCTTGCAACCTGTCACTATTTGAATCTCAATTCTATCTTAAAGCCAAATAGCTGAACGTGGCCTATCAGTCTTTACAAGACTGTTGGCTCTGTCTACCCCGCAAGGGATATAGACGTGATTATATGTATGTATGATGATTGTTAAACCCAGTTGAAAAGAATTTTATAGTGATAAATCACTGTTAATAATATTTTTGACTATCCAGCAAACATAATAATTTTCGATTGTGGCCTTGCCAGGAATCAAACCACAAGATTAAGAGGCAGATTGATACAGGAACAAAAATATTTCAAACATACCTCCACTGCCTTTACAACCAGGAACGCAACAAAGTTTATCTGAAGACATCGTGGCACTTTTGTTGTAAAATCTGTCTTTCACAAAAACAAACACAAACTTGGGACTCCTATCTCAAATAATAAGGTACTTTTTACAGGAGTCCTATCTCAAAATATCTGCACAACACAGTAAACACAGTCAGAGTCCAATCTCAGATGATAAAATCACACGAATATCCGGAAGAACAAAGCTCGACTCAACGGAAGATTCCAAACTTCAAATAACGACAAGTTATCAGCACAAAACAAAGTGCAAATAGGTAAATACACAGGCACCGGTAAAAAACAACAGAAAGAAAGTTTACAGGTGTTCGAATCGAATTCAATCAAAACTTACTGCAAAACTTATTTGACATAAAAAACTGTCACTCATTTTCCAAACGAGTATTACAGTGTTGCTATTATAAATAGGCAAAAGATACCTAATGTTAATTCAAGAATTGCATTAATATGTTAAATACGTATTAAATATCGCAAAGTTCTGTAGGTAGTAACTTTATTCTTGTATTTTTGTAAATTTAGTTGTTCAATTTTCATTTATTACTTTTGTCTTATTACTTATATATTTTTTATTGTTTTAAAATATTCTACTAATTCTACTATGGTTTCTAATGGTAATTCTAAATGGAGCAATGCGATGAAATAAAGAAGCCTCAGGTTAATAGTAACATTATATGGAAATATATTACATCTCTTTTTGGGCTCCTTATACGTCAGAACTTCTTGGTTTCTTGTATGGAGATTACTGGCACTGGTGCTATCTCTGTCTCTCTTACTCTCATACGAAGGATCTAAAAATGAATTTATTAATCCTGGCAGTTTTAATAAGGATAATGAGAAACTCTTATCAAAATATTGCATTGTCATCGGTCCTTGATACGTGTGCAAAGTTCCAAGTTGATCAGACGTTTAGAAATCAGTGAAAATTAAGCTCAAAGATTCCGTTACATACATACATACATACATACATACATACAACCCAAGCTAATAAAAGCGTAGTAAAAACTGAGTTTACTGCCGCTTCCAAGGCGTCAGTGCAGAAGAAGCGGTATTCAAAAACAAAATCGATTCAAGTTTAACTACGTATGACTGATGCGTACTGTTAAACGAATTCTTAGTCGAGATTTGTGCGCGACACGCACTATGTAATCTGTGTCAAAATGAAACAGCTGATTCGAAACTGATTCGGTCTCAATTGTTATATGAACTAGTCACGTTATGGTTTCGTTTAAAAATTGAATTGATATTTTTCATTCACCTAATATTTAGCATAATGTCTTATCATATAAATATGTTGTATTTTATTTTTTAACAGATTTTTGGCCATGTCATGAACGTGCTTAGGCTATGTCATGATTTGATAAAATAAAAATAAAAAATATATACTTAGTAAAAATTATTATTTACTGAAAAAAAAAGGAAAAAATTCTCGGGCCAGGACATTATGCGTTTTCTTATCTCTAGGGTTAATAAATATTTATATTCATTTTATTAAGATATAGGTATATGTGGTTAGATTATTATTAATTTGAAAATCATTATTAATTTTAAGGCTTTTACAATTACCTTACAATTATTAAATAGTTTATTATGTAAGTTTATAAATTAAATACTTTTACATACATACATACATAACATCACGCCTCTTTCCCGGAGGGGTAGGCAGAGACTACCTCTTTCCACTTGCCACGATCTCTGCATACTTCTTTCGCTTCGTCCACATTCATAACTCTCTTCATACAAGCTCGGCGGTTTCGGGTACTTTTGACCTGACCCTTTACCAGGACGTCCTTAATTTGATCAAGATACGTTCGTCTAGGTCTTCCCACTCCGACCTTTCCCTCCACACTCTCCTTGTATATCTGCTTAGTCAACCTGCTTTCATTCATCCTCTCCACATGACCGAACCATCTTAACATACCCTTTTCTATTCCTGTAACTACATCTTCTTTCACATCACAACATTCCCTTATCACGCTGTTCCTTATCCTGTCACTCAATTTCACACCCATCATACTCCTTAACGCTCTCATTTCCACTGCATTTATTCTGCTTTCATGCTTCTTTTGCCATACCCAACTTTCACTCCCATACATTAATGTCGGGACCAACACGCCCCTGTGCACAGCCAGTCGAGCCTTTTTGGATAGTTTCTGACTGCTCATAAAGGCATGCAAAGCTCCATTCACCATGTTCCCCGCGTTCACTCTCCTTTCAATATCACTATCATACTTGCCATCTGATGTAAACTTTGATCCTAGATATACGAACTCTTTCACTTGCTCCACTTTTTCTCCTCCAATCAAAATATTACATGCTGTCATTTCTTTCTCCATTTCAAAAACCAGTGTTTTAGTTTTACTTACGTTCACTTTCATTCCTTTCTCTTTTAAAGCTTCATGCATACAGTTTACCATCTCCTGTAACTCCTCCGCTGATGACGCCAGTATAACCTGATCGTCGGCATAGAGCAGACATTTGACGAGTAACTCATTCATCCTTAATCCACTTTTAGACTCTTTCAAATCTGTCAAACAGCTATCCATAAATAGGTTGAACAGCCACGGTGACGCAACACATCCTTGCCTAACGCCTTTCTCAATCTTAAACCACTCAGTGTGCGCTCCGTTTATCCTGACACAAGCACTCGAATCCTCATATAAGGATTTCAGTGCTCGTATTAAGAGACTGCTCACCCCATGCATAGAAAGTGCTGACCACAATTCATTCCTCTCAACTCTGTCATAGGCCTTTTCCAGATCTACGAATGTGCAATAGACTTTTTGACTCTTGGCCAAAAACTTTTCGGCTATGCACCGCAAGGAAAAGACCTGATCAGTACATCCCATTCCCTTTCGAAATCCCGCTTGAGCATCCCATATTTTGTCATCAGTTTCATTCCTGACTCTATTAATCAATACCTTAGCATACAATTTGCCGACGACGCTAAGCAGGCTTATACCACGATAATTTTTGCAGTCCAGCTGTGACCCTTTTCCTTTGTAAAGTGGCACGATAACAGCCTTACACCAATCTTTTGGTACTCGGCCGCTTCTCCAACACAAATTGAAAAGGCAGTACAACTGACTAGCTACTACGCCTTTTCCTGCTTTAAGCATCTCGACCGACACTCTATCACACCCAGCAGCCTTTCCCGCTTTCATACTCTTAAGTGCTTCTTCTTAAATACTTTTATATACATAAAATCACATCTTTTTCCCTTACGGGGAAGACAGAGACAACTTCCTCGCAAAGACTGCAAGGCCGTTCAGCTCTACGACTTAACGAAAGAATTGAAAGTCAAATAGATACAGGTTGCTAGCCCCTCGCCTAAAAGAAGAATCCCAAGTATATTAGCCTTTCCTTAAGTCACCTTTTACGACATTCATGGAAAAAAGAGGAAGTCCTATTTTTAAAATGCCGGGAACCACACGGCAGTTAATAATTTATTTATATTAATAATTAATTAATGATTCATTTATTTAATTGTATTAATAATTTATGCCCTGGATAAAATTAAATAACTGGAATAATTAGGATGACGCTATGATGGGAGAGAGTAAATTTCTTTCACTTCTGCCCCAAATACCACACTATTACGATCTTTAATCCTTATCAGGTTTGGAGTCACGAAAAGTATTAATTACTAAGCGACATTTTTTTTTTATTACTGTGACAATCATGTCAATCGTGACTCGTTTGGAAGATCCCATCGTCAGAAGTAATGTGTTTGACATTTTCATCTGCTTAATGTACTTGACGTACAGACAGACTTACAGGCCTAATTGATACACATACATACATACATACATATGATCACGTCTATATCCCTTGCGGGGTAGACAGAGCCAACAGTCTTGAAAAGACTGAATGGCCACGTTAATAATAATTACGTAATTGATACACGTTTGAACTTTAAAGACGAGCAAAGGTTTTCGTAAAATAGATAAGAAGATTTTAATATATTTGCTATTTATAGTGCCGTGCATTTAATAATAGGACAACTCCATCTCTTTTTCATGGATGTCAAAAGAAGCGACTAAGGGAATAGGCACATTCATCTTGTATAATTTTAACCAATCCAATATGGGTTGGGTTACCCTGTTCATGTGACGGAGATAGAACGACAGTCGCTTCGTGTAAAAACCTTAATTATATGAGACAGAAGTTGAAGTTTGCCGTGTGGTTCCTGGCACCAATAGAAAAAATAGGACCACTCCATCTCTATCCCTTGGATGTCGTAAAAGGCAACTAATGGATACCTTCGGATCCTTTTTTTAGGCGATGTGCTAGCAACCTGTCACTTTTTTAATTTCAATTCTATCATTAAGCCACACAGCTGAACGTGGCCTATCAGTATTTTTAAGACTGATGGCTCCGTCTACCCCGCAAAGGGTAAAGTCGTAACTACATGTATGTATGTATATTGAAGTTGAAATTTAAAAAAAAATATACTAAGATCTATGTGAATTGTCGTTTACTTATGTATATAAAAAAAATTAAATAATTCAGACTTTGGTCTGACATTGTGTCTGAAATATTTAAAAAAATTAAATATTTCAGACACAATATGTTTCAATTTATGAATATTTAACAGCATGTTCAAATTTATAATACAAATTCGCAAAGAAGAAATATTCATACAGAAAAAAAGTATACCTACAGAATGTAATGCCGCATTTTTTTTTGCTGTTTTACCGTTAATAACAAGATTTTCTCTAACGGAACAACCATCGGACCATTCAATTACTGATATAAAAACTTAACTATGCCTATTTTTATTTAAATTCACGGTATTGTAAGCATCCAATGACACTTTCATATTTTCTCTCTGGTAGCAATAATTTGGCTTCAAAACCCTATTTTACGCGATACATAAGGAAATATTAACTTTAACCTACCTATTAAGATGGTGCTAAGTTAATAAATAAATATAAATATATGTAGGACGAATTACACAGATCGTGAGCGTCGTCGGTGGTGAAATCGGTAATGTGCCTGATTAAAATCCGTGTGACGCAAAAAGGCATAAGTTCGAATCCCACCTCGGCCATGTACGAGACTATTTTTGAAATTACGTATATTAGTTAAGAATACCCACAGATGGTCTTGAGGTGCGGAAAAACATCGTGAGGAAAACTGCACATTCAGGCAACTGGATGTGTAACCATGATCTAATACGGTTTTTTTTTTTTATTTATTTTATTTGTTGTCACTCTGAGTTTGTTTATCACTTGTGTAGGTAAAGCAGCTTCCTGGTGTGTGTGCTATTTGATGCATCTTCAAGCGAGGTTGCTAGTGTTTTATGCAATGTGATGACGCAAATGGTTTATTCTATATTCATATTTATATATATTTATATTATTCTATTTATATCATATTAAATTAATGAATTTTAAGACACATCTTTATTTAAATAATTGAGGTAGCCATCTGGTTTGATTGCCATTTGATGCATTTCAAACCAGTTGGCTAATGCTTTGCTTGTTTGAAAGTCACAAATGGTTTATGATTTGTTTATATCTAATACGGGTTAGGTTCCCTTGTAAAGTTAGCGGAGGTCAGACGGGAGTCGCTTCGTGTAAAAACCTGACTCGCCCAATCCAGGATGCATGGTCAAGGGTTCTTACCCCGGGTTTCTCTCCAGAGTGGTCAGGATGCGACCGGGATTATAGCCAGGAAGAAGAAGGAAATATTCACTATATCCTACCTACTAAGGTAAGGTAAGGTGCTAAGTTTTTAAATGAATATTAATATATACAGGACAAATTACACAGATTGTGTTAGCCTCAACTTTCGAAACTTGTTTTTCGAGATACTAACTCAACGATACTAAACCTATAAAATATGTTTCTTAAAACAAACATTTTGTATTATAAATAAGTACATATATCCAGTTAAACTAATTTGTACTCATTGACAAGTAGGTATCAAAACAAGTTTGTCAAATATTTTTTAGCAAACAAAAATAGTCAACGTGTCCGTTACGATTCCTTTCAATAGCGAATAAATTAACATAATAATTTAACGGATATGTTACAATCTCACGGTCTCAAATTGGTGAAATAATTATACATTCATTAAGGCCAAACTTAGTGGTAAGGAAATAAAGTTTAAAATCGTTTTGAAAAAGATTCTTATGAATATGACTGTAAATGTCGTCAATACTTCGCACTTATGCATAACTATCACTGCTGAACTAACTGCTTCATCCTTTTATCGTGGTAATTCTTCAGGAATTAGCGGTTCTTTTAGGCGATGGGCTAGCAACCTCTCACTATTTAAATCTTAATTCTATTAATAAGCCAAACAGCCGAACGTGGCCTATCAGTCTTTTCAAGATTGTTGGCTCTGTCTACCCCGCGAGGGATATAGACGTGACTGTATGTATGTTTTTTTTAAATCAAATAAATGTTTATGACCAACTACAGGTTTATTTTAATTACCGTGTGTCAATTATAAAAATCGTGTTTAATTTTAGCAAGTCAATAAAGGTACAAATCTATTTAAAACTAGTTCTTAATTAACAAAATATAATGTGATGTTTTGATTGTCACGAGGTGTCATGTTCCTCATTTAATTAACGTAATTAACACATTTAATGATTAATAGGTTAGGTATAAACATATTTGAATAATGATATTACCTACCACATTTTTATACAACTGTTAAATTAAAAAATAAAACAGTTATAATGTGCTGGCTCCAGCCAGATCCATTTTAAAATAAATGTATATAAATAAAAAAATGTTCTTAATTCAAAAAGCATAGCTATCATAGACTAAAAACTCAAATGCAAACAATCTATAACGCACAATGCAGACGTATTATTCAAAATTAAAATTGACACATACATAAAAACCTTCTTTTATTTTTTTATTGACAGCGTTTTAAAAATTATTTTTTAACCTATAATTTTACTTTGTTCAGTTCATACCACTTCAGTAATACAAGTAGGAATGTAAACAGCACAAAATAAACAATTTAAAAATAAAATTAAATGTACAAATGTCATCGCACTGTTTACCCTGTGGTGTAGGTGCCAAATGGTGGGCCTTGGGCTGACATTGAACTCGTACCTGAGTTCGTGGTATACGTAATCTTTATTTACGAGTTTAGGAAAACATTGTATTTGGCTTTGGTTTCTAATTAAAATAACAAATTAGTGGAAATCTAAAAAATGTAAGCACATGGTATAGATACAATATTTATAAGTACTACAAATTGACCTATAATAAAAACTCATTAATTTGTATTTGAAAAATCGAGCTGACCCACACTAATAACAAAGAGAAAAGATTTATATATTTGTATGTTTGTACGGAATAAACTCAAAATCTACTGGCCTGATTTTAACGAAATTTGGAACAGACATAGAATAGACCTTCAGCAATTTTCTACGGAAGCGAAGTCCCGCGCAAAGGCTAGTCAATAATATAAATGTTTATTTTCCATTTTACATAATTTCCTTATGTGAAAGGATTGATTTATTTGACTATTAAAGAACACCTCGTTCGGACTGCGCTGTGAACTATCCTGAATTTGGGTAAGAAGTCAAGATTTTATACGAAGCCACTCCTATCTGACCGTCGCAACCTTTTTAGGGGAACCTTACCTGTATTGAGTCATTATTCATTCAATTGTCTTAATGAGTAGGTTTCCTCGCGATATTTTTCCTCACCGTAAGAGCATCAAACTAATGTGTAGTCGAAAAAAAAAACAGTCAAACTTTATATTTAGATCACAAGCTCACAAACCCAAAATAACATACATGCATACTAACATACATAAAATCACGTCTATATCCCTTGCGGGGTAGACAGAGCCAACAATCTTGAAAATAATAATAGGCCACGTTCAGCTGTTTGGCTTACTGATAGAAAAGAGATTCAAATAGTGACAGTTTGCTAGCGCATCGCCTAAAAGAAGAATCCCAAGTTCATAAGCTTATTCCTTAGTCGGCTTTTAGGACATTTATGGGAACAAAACAGAATGGTCCTATTCTTCTTTTAATTGGTGCCGGGAACCACACGGGCCGAAATAACTTAAGCAAAATCTATTTAACTGTGAATAAACGGCATTTGGTTCAAATCAACAGCCGTTGTTTTAAGCCGGCTAACGGTGACAATAGATTCGCATTTGTGTCAGTACGCTCAAATATTTGTTATGGCAAGGTTTTGGAATAGTAATTACGGTGTAATACCTTAAAGTATCCACTCTTACTGTCGTCATTTTTATCTAATGTCGTTTGAAGCGACTAAGGGTATAGGCAAATTATACCTGATTATATAAAACATCAGCAAAAAGTATAAATAGTACATACATACATATAGTCACGTCCCTTGCGGGGTAGACAGAGCCAACAGTCTTCAAAAGACTGAAAGGCCACGTTCAGCTTTTTGGCTTGATGGTAGAATTGAGATTCAAACAGTGGCATTGCATTTGCCCATCGCGTAAAAGATGAATCCCAAGTTTATAAGCCTATCCCTTAGTCGCCTACAAGAATAAATAGTAGACTGGTAAAAAAAAATGTATTAATTTACCTCGGCGGCCTTCACCTAACATTCCTCTTAGTATCAAGGTACTTGGCTATCCTCCAAAAACATAAAACGTTAATAAAATATTGATTTTCCCGGATTTCAATGTCAACTGTCAATAAATACTGCAGGTTTATTTACTGAAAGTAAATTACTAACACACATATCGTCACGTCTATATCCCTTGCGGCGTAGACAGAGCCAACAGTCTCGAAAATACTGATAGACCACGTTTAGATATACGTCTCCATTAGCCTCTGTAGCATGCCACGCGCGACACCAGCTTTTTAACGCGCGAAACATATCGCAGTCCCGTTTTACGTCATAGTAAAATGCGAAACAGCGACAGTTTTCGCGAGATAAATACGATTTCTTGGTACGGGGGCAGGTAAACAAAGACCTACCTGATAAAAGACTATATATATACCTCTTTATATGTAAAAAAATCCTAAGACATCAGTAATGCATCAAAATGCACTCCGTGAATTGCATTATGCATTCACTTGCATGACTAAAAGTTGTCCTTATTCGCCTTAACTTACCACGAATATGGCTTTTATTATCTTTATTGTAAAGTTCAAAATTAAAAAATGTACCGTCTAGTTTTCAAGGTTATACGTGCTGGTAATAAAAATTAAATACCTATTATATTCATACTGCATATTTTAAACTAGCTGTGCCCGCGACTTCGTCCGCGTGGAATAGTTAATTTGGGCATCATTGAAGCCCTCAAGGATGAATAATTTTCCCAGTTTTTTTCACATTCTCCATAAACATTTTCTCTCACGTAAACATAGGACCCATGTTTTACCTTTCACTACCCAAAGGTTGGCTGGAAGTCCGCCTTTGCTCAGCATATTCGTAATGTATGCTTCTACTACATATGTATTTTTTTATGGGCAATAAAGTAAATTTGTATTGTATAGAAAGAGATCGGACGGACGACGGATCGAGACGCGGACGAAGTCGCGGGCACAGCTAGTTTTTAATAATGCATTAAAATATTATCTTTTAAATAAACAAACCAACACTAAGTAAGACGGGGGCAGACAGGTCGGCAAACGTGTATGATTGATGCCAGGAGGAAAGTAAGGATAATTACTGGGAAAATACCAGAGAAATGCTAAGAAAATGATTTATGTGGTCCGTACGACTCACTTGTACTGTAGGAAGTATTTGACATAACCTAGTTGTTGTGCAAAATGGCGGAGACATCATACAATCAGAATGATATAGACTTTATTCCGAATTTGTTTATACATATACATACATACATATGATTCAAATTCAAAACTTTTATTTATTTTAAGGACATTTCAATATCACCTCATAATTGTCATATTTTTTGGTTTCACAACATTGGTTGACGTCAAATAAATTACTTAAAACCAAGTTTATTGCCGCTTCCAAAGCGTCAGCGTAGAAGAAGAGGTTTCCTTACCTTAAGTTTGGATACTTGTAAAAAATGTTAATTCCATCATTAAGCTATACAGCTGAATGTTGCCTTACAGTTTTTTTATGTTGTTGGCCCTGTGTACCTCGTTATAGATAAAGACGTGTTATACATACATACATAAAATGTTACATATACGTGTTATACCTATATGTAACATTCAGGTAAGAACTAAACGCATTAACCCTACTGCAATTATTCATCTACAGAGGCTTTATCAAGAAAAAAACCTTGGATGCAAAAATGCTCAAGCCTAGGTACTTCTTGTATAAACAACAAAAAAGTAATTATTTCGTCTGCGTATGCAAATCTTGAAAGGGTGTCTGGCGTGAACAAAGGCGAGTGCACACTGCCAACAAAAAGCCCTTTGAGTCTGCGGGCGAAGTCTGTAAAACAAATAGCGAGACAAAACAGCTGTTAGGCACGTAGGTTTTTGAGGGCTTCAACACTAAATTTTCCTTTAGGTTACATACAAACATACATACATATAAAAAATTCGAGTTACTGTGAACTTAATATTTCGCCAGATTATTTCTGTAAATGGGAGAGAAAAAGAAGTATGTAAAATAGAATAAATAAAATTGCCTGAAAATATAATAACGACTAGTTCATACATAATGTACTTATTCTCAAGTCTACTAAAACAGTAGGTAACATTTGAACTTAAAGATATTTTGTGGGAATAGTGGGGAGTCAAGAAAAGGTACGGTCGGATGCAGGTTTAAGCCCTAGTTCAGTTGTCCTTTAGTATCCTCCTACTGAAGCTTCAGGAAGGTGAAGTGGTCATATCTTACACTGCCGGCACCACACGGCAACATTACTGTCATACTATCAGCAAAGTAGAGTGAATATATAGCTACAAAAAATTCGTTAAAACAAGATTCAAGACATCGTTAATTTTATCGTATAATCTTTGTACAATACTTTTTTACCTACAGAACACGTAAAATTGAATTCACCACACACTAATGTGAGAACTACAAAACAATGCACGCAAATACGGAAGGCACGGCTCATCGGTCTAATGACTCCTACTTCGCCACAACTAGTACTCCTTGACCCTAACATCTCCATAAAATCTAAGCTAGTTCTTAATCCGAAAGCGGGGAGGGGAAGGTCAAGATGAACTGGACGAGACGACCACGCGAGTCGGCTATTTTCTTAGGTGATTACTTTTTAACCTGTGGGAACATATTGTGTCGGTATTGTTTCGGTGTAATTTTGAAAAGAGATGCAAGTTAGCCGTATTAAATCTTATAAGTTTTTTTAAGAAAACATAGAAGCATAAAGTAATAGATGTGTCACTCGAATATTTAGGGTATTAAACCGGAGAATGTTTTTTAGAAAATGTTTAATTAAATTTCGTATAATAACGTCTCTTTATAATAACCTCAGTATGATAGCCATTTCTCAGAAATATTACGGAAATACTAGAAATTGTTCACAATTAAAAACAATAGGTGTTTATAATTACTGAAGAAAAAACAGTATAATAATCTTTTTCAAATTTAGCAAATCGAAATTCAATATGTAACTAGGTGAGAATTAATAATTACTATGTATGGCTAGATTCAAAATAATAAATGCAATTTTATGCATCTGATTTCAATAATCGCTACATTTGTCAAATGCAATGACCAATTATAAATTCTGCTTGAATGGCCCATAAACTTGATATCTACAGTAAAATAACTATTATATAAAATGTCAAGTAAAATAATAAAAATACAGAAGTGTCACTTAAATACCGCAAGCCATTTCAAAATAATTATATTTATGGTAATGTTGTTACATACGTACATACATATAATCACGTCTACTTCCCTTGCGGGGTAGACAGGGCTAACTGTCTCGAAAAGACTGATAAGCTACGTTCAGCTGTTTGGCTTTTGGATAGAATTAAGATTTAAATAGTAACAGGTTGCCATCCCGTCGCTTAAAAGAAGAATCCCAAGTTTATAAGCCTATCTCTTAGTCGCATTTTACTACATCCATGGGAACGAGATAGAGTGGTCCTATTCTTTTTTTATTGAATAAACTTCATGCCGGAAACCACACGGCACTGTTTTTATGTTACATAATGCATTTTTTTTTAAGATTCTTAAACGTTTTATAGATAAGTACCTGGTTCTAAAATACCTATCAGAAAAAAAAAGAAAAAGTTTTGTATTCGAATCTGACATCTTTTTATACATTTTAATTATTATGATAATTTGATTTAAGGAAACGATAACTCAAAGGTATGTCAATGAATTAAATGGTTTCATCTGTCAATTCTGTACATTCATTATTCTGTAACCGAGTTGTGAGTGAGAGGTGCAGTTAATGGCAAGGTCAGTTGGTTTGTAAGCTGTCAATACAGACGTGAAGGTACCTGTCTGTTTGATGCATATTATATCGGAAACTATTTAGAGCAATACGTGAAATTCAATACCGACATATCTACCATGACTTTTATGATCAAGTCTATTCAAAATTATTTCCTGTATGATCGAATGAATACTTAAAATTCAAGTGAAACTGATCGTGAATTGTACATACGGACATAGAATGTACGTATCTCATATATACATAGGGTACCCTCCCCTTTCCAAAGGTAGGCAGAGACTACACATTCACATTTGTCACGATCATTGTAACCTCTTCTGCTTCATACATACATACATATAATCACGTCTATCGACGATCTACGATCGCCGCATATTTCTTTCGCTTCATCCACATTCAGAAATCTTCATTCAAGCTCGGCGGTTTCGGGTATTCTTGACAATATATAAAATATTGTATAGTCAAATAATTTTAAAATTCTGCTTAATTTTGTGAAATCTTCAGTCCTAGGATTTTTTTACTTAACATAATGTACTGTTACGCTAGATTAAGTAACGTAGCGTAGTTCATACCTTTTTTTTAGTAAAATCAGAAAGGATTTGAAAGTCAGAACAAGCGGTAATAGGTAGATATAATTAGATTTGGATGATGTGATGTCAATCTCAAAGGTATCACTTATACCTTGAATCCAATTATGAAAATAAATCTAACTCTATTCTATAGAACGACAAACATGTTTGATCAAATTGATTGATGTTTGGTTTTGATAATAAACTGGAACAGGTTAACTTTCGTTAGGTAAGTAAGTCGGTCAGCAAGTAACAATTACATCATTAAGAAATTATTTCACTAGATAAAGTTACAGGCTATTGTAATAAGGCATAAGACTATTTGAATACCTAATTGAAATTGTTTGATTTACATTAGGGCCGTGTGGTTCCCGGCACATTAGAATAGGACGACTCCGTATCTTTCCCATGGATCTCGTAAAAGGCGACTAAGGGTTAGGGTTATAAACTTCGGATTTCCCATATAGGCGACGGGCTAGCAACCTGTCACTATTTGAATCTCAACTCCATTATTAACCCATACAGCTAAACGTGGACGTTCAGTCTTTACAAGACTGTTGGCTTTGTCTACCCCGCAATAGACATGATAATATGTATATTGTATGCACTATGTCTATATATTAGGTGTGAGTATAATATTCGGGAGGAAATCTTTTACAGTCTTCCATTTTCATCTAATGTTTACGTCCGTTCACCAGGTGGCGATATATTTAGGAACTCGTAAACTTTGTCGGACATCCCGCCATGAAATATGGCATTATACATTGACACGTGTCTATATTCTTGTGAAAATGAAAATATATTTATTATGAAACAAGAATGGATGTCGTAAAAGGCGACTAAGGGATAGGCTTACAAACTTGGGATTCTTTTTTAAGGCGATGGGTTAGCAACCTGTCACTATTTGAATCTCAATTCTATCATTAAGCCAAATAGCTGAACGTGGCCATAAAGTCTTTTCAGGACTGTTGGCTCTGTCTACCACGCAAGGGACATTGAAGTGACCACAAGTATGTATGTACGTTTTCACATGGAAAGAGACTAAGGGAAAAAACTTCTATATTCCACCGTCAAGAAGTCACAGATACCAGTTTTTGATCTATAATACTTATTAAAAATAACTAATTAGCAACATTTTAACTGCCGGGTCAACGGACGAGTTATAACCTCGTAAAGTCACAAGACATTCTTCACAAAATTCCAAGTAAGTTAATTTTAGTTTATAATTAAAAGCGTTGGTTCCTTTTGATAATAAACGCAACATAATGTCGTCCAAATAACTACGAAACGTTTGATGTCACACAAAATACATAAAAGTTACGATAAAAATGTCTTCTTTAAAAAAAAAATTAATCGTAATATAATGTAGAATCGAAATTTTACGCGATCAAGGAATCTTTGAGGATGTTTAAAAGCGTATAAAATGTTTAATATGGATTTATTTAAGGTAACATTAATGTTGGTATTAAAATGAATTTTATTATCATCGGATATCTTTGACATAAATCCGGAAAATCCCTTTTTTATGAGTTAAAAATGTGAGCTTGAGTTACTCGCTTCATTTCGCTGAGGAAAAAAGAGATAGTGTTAAGAATTATAAATGTAGAATTCTTCTTTTAGGCGATGGGTTAATAACCATACCTTTTACTGTTTCTGAATGTCGATTCCATAATTAAGCGGCCTTCTTGTCACATTGGGCTTTATCTAACCCGTGACGAGTAAAAAATTTTTGTAAAAGAAAAATATACAACAATTGTTGGTCAAGATTGTGTCATTACATTCCATTCCAAAATGCCGGAAACCACACGGCAATAAAAAAAAATTATGTAATCAAAAGAAACAATTAAATGCTTTAATTGAAAAATTTGATATCCTTGATTTAGGCGATGGGCTAGCAACCTGTCACTATCTCAATTCCACCACTAAAAACAGTCAAACTTTAAGCTCTATCTACTCCGTAAGAAAAGTAGACGTGTGTGTGTGCAACGTGTGCCATTACCCTCCTTTCTGTCGTCGGGTAACAATCGCCATATTCCCATACATCCACAATACTATTGTTCAGGTTGCGCAATGCCATGCCGCATGAACGAAATGTATGGACGATTTGTACTGTTTTCACGAATAGATTGAGATGTAACGTTTGTTTGTAAAGTTTGTATGTTAACCTATATAAAGTTGGAAAAAAAATGATAGAACTATGAACAGAATGTATTTTGCACAATACGAACGCATAATGTTGGATAACTTCTTGTAGGCTAGCAACCTGTCACTATTTGAATTTCAATTCCATTAGTAACAGCTGAACGTGGTCTCTCAATATTTTCAAAAAAGTTCGGCTCTGTCCACCCCACATGTGATACTGACGTGATTTTATGTACGTATGTATATACCTAAAGTACCTACAAGACATTTCTGACTCACCGAAATTTCATTCACCAAAATTCGGCCATTGTACCCAGGCAACGCCCACTCCGATTATCTCACTGGACATATCGATACATTCGAATAATCGTACAAACAAGGACCGTTCCGATTCCTTGTTAAAAATCGTGTTAACGATAACACTTACAGTTATTTATCGAATCGGATTATTTCAGAGAAATGTTTGCTTGTAACCGTTCAATGAGTCATTCTTATTTTAAAACACAAGGTGATTGGATGTGATTGAGTTTTTAAAACAACACTTTTACTATATACATATCACTTCTTCTATCATATAAAGAAGAATGAAGGGCCACGCTCAGCTATTCGGCTAAATGATAGAATTGAGATACAAATAGTGACAGGTTGCTAGCAACCTGTCACTGACTGACTGATGGGCTAGCCCATCACCTAAAAGAAGAATCCCATTAAGCCTATCCCTTAGTCACCTATTACGAAATCCATGGGAACAGATGGAGTGGTCCTATTCTTTTTTATTGGTGCCGGGAACCACACTGCACTGTACTTTCTTACATTTATATGATATTGCATCTTTCTTAAAGCCTAAGTATCTATATCTTATTAATATCATTCTTCATTCCACTCGTCGCGTTTCTTGCTTACTTATTTTTCTTCATTCGCGACATATTTCTTAAAAATTAATAAATTTGTTCCTTTAATTATTTTTTTTTAACTTTTTAAGGATAACTTAAATTTACGTCAGGGGTTTATTAAATTTTCATCACTAAATATATATAATTTTACCATTACATTACATACTGTATAGGAAATTGCAAAGAAATAAATCAGTGGGAATCGACCTTAACCAACAATTAAAAAAGAGGAAACGCGATATCAATCTTTGTAATATCAGATCAGAAAATGAGAAAAATCGTTATTGACATGCATTAAGTGCGTCTTCGTGCAATAAATATTCAAGATGGATGCTTTGTGGGTTGGTTCCCATTGGATCTTTCACACTTGGTTCGTCCCACTTCTATTACTCTCTCTCACTCACTGAATGATCCGATTAGGTAAATGGGCTGCAACATATATACATATAATCCTGTCTAAATCACTTGCGGGGTAGATAAAGCCAACAGTTCTGAATATTTTTGAATTTAATGATAGCCAACGTTCAGCTGTTCAACATGTTGCTAGCCCATCGCCTTAAAGAGGAAGCCCAAGTTTATAAGCCTATCCCTTAGTCGCCTTTTACGACATCCATTGGGAAAAAGATGAAAGTAGTCCTATTATTTTTTAATATTGGTGCCGGGAACCACGCGGTCCTGATATTAATTGACGTGATCAATAAACATTTATTCATGCCACATTCTTATTTCCACAGTCTTGAATAAATACACAAATATCTGTCTTAGAAATCAGCATCAAAAGACATTACACGATAAAATTAGCGAAATTCTAAGGAACAATTATTTGGGTGTAAAGGGAGTGAACCCAACTGAGCGATTCATGATCATGAAACTGGGTCTCAAGACTTACCATCGGAAGTGACGCCATGGCCGATGGGTCATAAAAATTACCATTTAATTGTATGTAAAACGCGACATTTCAGTGAAAGTTGTAATTTTACAAACGGGGTTAATTCGAATGCAATTTTTAACAATACAGAAGACAATGGCCACGGTTTTTTTTTATTTTCGCTGTGGAATTAATTGTGAGATTTATGGCAGTATAGTGGTTTGATGATGGCAACCTCTCATTGTACGTATTACGCTGTTATTGTTGCCAGTCTTCTTATTTTTTAAGTTTGACCTTGTTATTATTAAGTTTATGTTGTGATGTGAAAGAAGATATAGTGACAGGATTGAAAAGGCGTATGCTTTATGATTTGGTCATGTTGAGAGGATGAATGAAAGCAGGTTGACTAAGCTAATATACAAAGGAAGTGTGAATGGGACTGTTGTAGTGGGAAGGCTTAGACGAACGTAAGTACCTTGATCGGAGACGTTCTGGCAAAAGATCAAGAGTACCTGAAATCGACGAGCTTGCATTAAGAAAGTTATGAATGTGGATGAAGCGAAAGAAGTATGCAGGGATGGTGGCAAGTGAAAAGATGTGGTCTCTGCCTCACCTCCACCTCCGGAAAAGAGTCGTGATTTATGTATGTAAGTTTTATTCCTGTTACTGCGTCTACCTTAGTGGATCTTGGCCTCAGTACTTCAGAACGGGAACCTGTGTTGCTCTAAGCCTATTTAGCAAGATGACTCGCATCGCCTATTGGATTGTCGTAAGTTTTTAAGATACAAAAAAAAAATAATCACAGCCTAACTGAGGAACAGCCCACGAAACATAGCACGCGTGACGCGTAGAACTATCGCAGTCTCGTTTCGCATCATAATAAAAAGCGAAACAGCGATAGTATTTCAGACAGACAGATGTCTCAACATGTTGCACCCACGATCCCAAAATGCAATGCTGTGTTTACTCACTGCGCAACTTAGATCTTTAAAATATTTACTAAGTCTAACACCATTTTTTATAACTTACCCAATTATATTAACCAATTAATGTTTTTGTGCCGGCAATAGGTCATTGCTATCTCAGCTTTCGATTAACTATAATTCGATTAAGGTGCTAAATTGAATTATATCGACTAATACGATTAGACAAACGAAATTAACTGTTTGTTATTTTTACTGTTATAATAATATTTTGTACATGTTTATTTGTAGAAATAGAAAAGGGAATGCTTAGACAAAAGGGTTTTGCTAACCAAATATACAAGGTAAGTGTTATTGAGAATGCTGGTAAGGGAAGACGCAATACGAACGCACTTTGGTCAAATCGGGGACGTCCTGGTGATAGGTTAGGTCAAGAGTTCCAATATGCTGCATGAACATTTTTATACGTGGACTATCTGTACCTATATGTAAAAATCTTCCGTAACTCCTCAGTTCAGACTGTGACGGGTTTACAAATGTGAAATTTGGCATGTTTTGAGAATGAAATTCATTTCATTAAATGTAACGGGAATTAACGGGATTTTTTTGTACTTACACTGATAGGTTCTATCAGTGTAAGTACAAAAAAACGAGTGTCATATAGTACCCACTATATTTAAATTTTTAAAAATTCAAATTTTGCGCTTTTTATATACCTACATGGCGCTAAATTCACGCGGGCGTAGCTACGGGTAAAAGCAAGTTTCATAAAATTATACTCCTCTTTTTGATCAGGGGTTAAAGGGTTTTTAAGTTGCGTAAACACCACTTAACATGGCAGTTGCAATATTTATCGATCCATAAATTGTATAAAAGTAGGTACTTAAATGTATTATAAAAACTTGCTGTTATTTATTGCTCAAACCTTAAAATTATTATTTATTAAATTATTTAAGGCAGGACATGTATTTTATATCATTCTCACTCGATTTAATATCAGTTAAATTTATCACTTTCATGTCTTTACTATTACGATAAAAAGATAAGATTTGAATATTTTGTTTATACTTTGAGTTACCTTAAGTTTAAATAAAAATAAATTGCTTGACCGAATTTTATTAAATTTGATACAGGAATAGATTAAGTAGTTATGCAAAAAAGGGATATAGGCGTGATATATAGGTATAAGTATGTAGAATATATATAAGTATATAAAACATTTGTTTTATTTTTATAACTTGTTTCTAAGTTTTTTTGGAAACCTTCTCTGTTTTATATAGTCCAAATATGGTTTAAAAAATTCACCGTATATTTTACTCTGTTGCCTACACAATAAGATCTACATTACGAAATGCCAGAAATAACAATATGTCATTTCAGAAACTACAACGACAAACAGTATTGAAAGTGCTTTCAAAATAACGAAACGCAATTTCAATAAATGAAATACGCGTGTTAAATAATTTAGATAAGAAATTCAACAGCACAGTAGCACTGTTTGTTAAAATTGTGTAATTACTAGTATATTATCAAAAGGTGAAGAATATTGGCTCTTAAATCTGTGGAGTTAAGTCTGAAATTAAATGTGGTATATAATTTTGTTGCTAACTACATATTACGTGTAAGAACTGAAAAGTACTAGGCCGGGATTCGATGTACATATGTATATAATTGCATAGCAGAACTAAATATCCCTTTCGTCACTAGTTTTGTGGTGGTCAAGTGTAGATGATTCAAACTGAGAATGATGAATATGTAAGAAGCGAAAGATGTATGCAAGAATCGTTGCAAGTGGGAAGATGTAGTCTCTGTCTACCCCTTTGGGAGACGTACCTAATATTAGTCATCAACAGTCATGAAAAGATTGATGGGCCACGTTCAGCCGTTTGACTTAATGATACAATTGAGAATAGGATTAGTATATATAGAATTTTATGTAGAACTAGAAAAATCCCATTAATTTGCCTTCCCACGGGAATTCCGAGAAATCTTTCCATGAACAGACATGTTTCCAAAATGACCTGCGCGTTGATATGTCTGTCAGACAATCAGCATCTTCTTTTTATATATATAGGTAGATGAATGATAATGATTGTATGTATATTCAATCAGATACAGTACAATCTAAGCATCTTATAGAAGATTCACAGACAGCAAAGTTGGTTCCCTAGGTCACTACTATAGTTTCCCGCAATTCCCGCGGGAAAGGCAATTAACTTGATTTTTCGCAAAATTACCTGCGACTTCTTAACATAGATCCTCATAAAAAAAATTTAAGAAAGTAGTTGGTTGCCTTGTTAATATAATAGAAAAAAAAAAAACAATAAATAGCGGTTCCACTCCATGTTTCCTGTGTCATGTCAATCATTGTTTTTGTGTTATTTTGTCTACAGCGGTCGATGCCTGGAGCCTTGATTACGAAAGTACCTAACCACAGACAAAACCTTAGAAATATAAAGCCCTGAACTAGAAACATACTTTTAAAAGAAAAATTATTTGAAAATCAGAACAATAACTAATTAAGCAATAATTATCAGGTGTTTTATATATTTTAGTCGACGAAAATATCTAAATGAATATTAGAGACGTGCCGTGTGGTTTCCGGCACCAATAAAAAAAAAGATAGGACAAGTTCATCTCTTTCCCATATATGTCGTAGAAGTTATCCGGGTACCCGGGTATCTCATAGACCTTGACGCGTTCAGCTAGATCGACGGCCTCTATGGCGCAGCGGTAGCACGCTTGTCTGTGACACCGGGAGGTCCCGGGTTCGAATCCCGGTCAGGGCATGATGAGATAAGAAATTTTTCTGATTGGCCTGGGTCTTGGATGTTAATTTATATAAGTATTTATTATAAAATATAGTATCGTTGAGTTAGTATCACGTAACACAAGTGTTGAACTTACTTCGGGGCTAACTCAATCAGTGTAATTTGTCCCGTATATATTTATATTTATATATTTATTTAGATGGCTTAAAGATGAAATTGAGGTTTAAGTAGCAAAAGGTTGCGCTATTGTCGACGTACAAATATGCTAAAAATACATTAAACCCCTCTTAAAATAGTAAACAATAGCGTTCTTTCTGTTAAAATAATCGAGGCCAAGTTAAATCGGCTATGCCTTCACGTTAAGGTCTTTTCACACATAGAGACATTCGATAGGCCAGTGGTTTGTCAAACAATTTATTGAAAAGAAATAAAATTATCATGAACGCAAGTATAATAGAAAATAAAGAATAATAGCACGTGAATTTGTTAATCGATATATTAACAGGTGCAATCAGTCTAGAATCTAGACTGATGATGAATGACAGTCCTCAACAGACAACAGACAGACAGGACTTACTTATGCTTATCAAAGTGTCAAATTGACGTTTATTATACATGTTTTATCAGTTAGATGTTTTATAAACAACTTAAGTAGGTACAGTTATTTATTATTTGTGACAAGATTTAAGTATATATGTGTAATGATTATGCCTATTCCACATTAAAGATATTTGCGTTTAACACCGGACGAAATTTCGCAGCAGAAGCCAATTCACGTCACTGGTCCACCATTTAGGCCAGTAGCTGGACAAATGTGAACACTAACCATTATATTTCGGCAAGTGCGTGAGTTCATGTACTGTATACCACCGTTATTCCTTAGAAAAGTAACGTTAAGTAACTAGCCCAGCGCTGGGCGGAACGTTACGTCTTAACGATTATGTCGTGCACGGAATTACTCTATGATAGTCTTATGGCGAAAGTGCGGTGTGTGAAAGTATTGTTGGTATAATGCATTTTTTTTCGTCGTGTGCGTGATTTTTATGACAAGCAATTTGCTGGTGATGCGAAAAATCATTTACTGTTTTTTTGCTAAGAAACTTTTGGGTTTGTAATTTGCCTTCTGGCGTTATTCCATTTTGCGTCCTCTCCTCTCTAGAGAGGAGGCTGTGGTATGCCTATGACCATGATCCTGTGACCAGGTTTTTACGCAAAGCGACTGCAGTCTGATCTTCGCAACCTTTGCCTAGAAATCTACACGATATTAATATTTAATCATGATAAATATCCCGTTGCCGGATAGCAGGATCACGAAATCAAACTTGGGTACCTTCAGTAATACCTCAAAGTTAAAGTATGTGACTTTGACAAACGTAAGTTGTTAACATGTCACAGTCTGTCAAAGTCCTGGATTCGACTCTCAATTCAAGCAAATATTTGAACTTTGTATTCACAGATAGTTTATGGATTACAGGGGTAATAAGTCCAGTTTATTATGACTTGAAATGTTATCATACTCTTTTAGTGAAGGACGTGGGTAGATCGTAAATTCTACTAGCATTAAAGCATAGTAATTAATAGGTGATTATGTTATTCTTGATGTATGATGCGATAACATTGTGAGTTTATTTTCTTTATTATTTCCCGTGGGCGAGATTCTTAGAGTTTGGTTAATAATTATTCAGGAAGATCCAGGAGTGAGGAGTAAAGTTCATAATAGTTCCATTGCTGTCAATATCTAAGTCCAACTACCTGTCAAAGTAAGTATTCATACTCACTTTGACAGGTAGTTTAACCCTAAAACGCATATTAGTTTTGTAATGACCTTTTGGTGTTATCGCTTACTTGTCATTTTCAGCAATATATTTACATAGGATTTACATGTTTTCTTAGGAGTTAGAAATGGGTGCTTCAAGATTAACCATAACAGTGACCCTATCCTTAACATTTATCAGATTACTTCTTAGTTGAAAGAAGTTTGAACAATGACTACAAAAATCGGTAGTCATTGTTTCAAGAAATTTGATGTTGCAGTTTTTATAACTGATGTTAGGTGTGTAAACTTCTACTATTTTGCGAAATAACTCGTCTATCTACAAGTAACAACGTAAACCGACCAATTGTAGAAGCAACTCACGAAACCAAATCACGACGGAACAAACATCGTTTAGAATCAGCTAGATAGCAATCTGAAATGCGACCTAGATAGACGTTTTCCACAACAGCCGGAGTCTGGTGTTGTAGCCAATCATTCGGATCGCGGACAAGATTTTTTTTCCGCGAACGCCTCTATACATCTAAGAACCGGCATGGCATCGCAAAGCATGGAAAGTACAGTTAAAATAACTTTAGAATACTCACGCGAGGTCCGTGGATGTTTAGAAAGATTCTTGATGATGCACAGAGACACAGGTATTTGGGCTCACTGTTTGGGCACTGTGGTTAGTTTATATTCACCGATGTTATTTGTGTTTTCACGGGCCGGTTGGTTCTAAATGCGGTGCACAGATTCGTGTGCGTGCGGAGAAAAAAAAGATGGCTGCCACGACGTGCTTTCTGCGCGGCGCGGCGCGACACACTGGTCGGAGAAGCAATGTCGCGGGCCACTCGCTGCCTACCTGGGAATATTATTGCTGCATTTGAGGCTTAAAGTTTGGGAATCATGAAGTAATCACAGGAATTAAAATGTATATTCGTTAAGTGCCCAATTAACCTGGGAATATTATTTTACCTGCAATCTAAGTGTACCTAATTAGGTTTGTAGCCTAATTAAACTACGAGTACCAACCCACTTCTGGGAATACAATTTTTCGTATCTTTGTAACGCGATAAATTTTGAACCATTATTGGTCTGATTATCGCATAACGCTGTTTTTTAATAGCAGCTAAATTATTTGAATTATTTTATTAAGTAGGTGTATGAAATGCCAAAACCATAGACTATAGAAACTGCTATAACAATATAATAACGTCTACCGACTCTCAATTTTTATAGTTTATCAAAATCGATTCTTAATTTCAAGCATTAGATTTCTTTAAAATAGAAAATTTTTATACATGTAGTTCGATTGAATTTGAAATTTCGAAATAGAAAATTTGTATGTAGTTTAAATTTCCACATAAAGTAAATTTATTCCAAATACAAACATTCATTATATGTATAAACAATTTAATTCAACCTGTGCATTTTCTCCTAAATTTATTTAAACAATTCAGCCAACGGGTAACTCTAAACAATGACTAAGTTGTAAGTTGCTAACTTATGTTTTGCCCCCGGCTTAGAATACATCAGTTTTATCATGGAAAATTGTATCTCATCTGAGCGTAGGTATACAAACACGATTTATAATCTAATAAAAAGGAAATATGATTTGATTGCATGGGCCAGTTTTGTACAAGTTACATACATATATTATTATCTTAGATGTGTGCGATGCCCCCAATAGTTGTGTTTTATGTTTATATTAAACTTAACCGATATCCGTACATATAATGAAATAAATAGTAACTGACCTAAGACTATACTTGAAAGAAATTGCCAAAAATAAGATATGGGGGATCTATATAAGACCAACAGGAGCCAAGAATATGATTTTTATGATTAGAATTTTAGTCACTCTGTCTGTATGTTTGTACTCGCAAAACGCGAAAACTATTGCTCCGTATATAATAATTAAAAATAAGTATACCTACTTAAATATCTTCCTCATCTCTCTAAGGGGTAATACGGGGGGTCAGCTTTATCTGTGAACTTTTACGGCGAACGAAGACGCGGGCTTTTATACAATATAGCTTTCCATTCTTGTGTGGACCAGGTACTCTTCCCGTGCAAATTGTAAAGGTCAATTAAGGGAACGGCTCTTAAACTTGATGTTCTCCTTTTAGGCAATAGGCCTTTAACATTCTTCTTGGACCTAGGATTCTTCCATTAGGCTATGAGCTAGCCTTTCACTATCTGAATTTTAATGCCATCACTAAGTCATGTTATCATAAACACAGCTGAACGTAGCCCTATCAGTCTTTTCAAGACTGTTGGCTCTGTTTACCCCGCAGGGGATATAGACGTGATTATATGTATGTATGAACTAAGTCATCGAGCTGAACGTATAATAGCTTTCATTTCTTCGAACTCAGCTTTCAGACTGTATTGGCTCTGGCCAACCCCTCCGAGAAAGAGGCGTGATTTGTTTATATAATTAAAAAAAAACTTAAACATTCCACAGACATATCGACGAAACAGAATAATATTAACATTTGCGTGCCATGTCTACATAAATTACTTAGTTGCAGGGCGGGTCATTCTGGGTTATATAACGATACCGATAGCAAGTGCAACTTATAAAACAAATCAGAAATTACATAAGCATCTTAGATTGGTCGAGTAAAATGGCGAGTGAAATACATGCATACATATAATGACGTCTATATCCCTTGCGGAGTAGACAGAGCCAACAGTCTTGAAAAGACTGATAGGCCACGTTCAGCTGTTTGGCCTAATGACAAAAGTGGGATTCAAATAGTGACATGATGATGATATTCCAAGTTTACAAGCCTATCCCTTTATCGCCTATTACAACATCCATGGGATTTGAAAGATTTTGATTTGAGCTGATTAAAAACACTATTTGAAGAAACAACACATGGGCTTTCGATTTTGACTGAAAAGCAATTTCTTAACTTTTTAATTTTTTTTTAATTTTTTAAAATCACTAGATTTTCTTACACAAATCGCCATTTCACTCGCACGATGTAAGCTAAATAAGCAATAGTGGAACATGCTAATAGCTAGATCACCTTGCGAACAATCTGAACCGTGATCCTATTACTTATGATGTTGATAAATTATATTTAAATATAGATTAAGTTGAATTTAACGTTCTAAAGATTGATTAAACACATACAAAATGCGCCACCAACCAAAATTAAGGAATTTAGCGCCAACTTAAAAAAGCGACGAATTTAGCGCTACCTACAAAAGAGTAGTACAGGTGTTTCGCAAATCCCATGGGAACTTTAGTTTTAACAGGAACGAAAGGAACCCTTATGTCCTTATCCAAAATCTTTATTAAGTACATAATACGCGAAATTTTAGGAAGATTGATTCAGAAGAGAAAACAAACCAACAAACAAACTTACTATCGCATTTATAATATTAGTTTGGATTCTACCCATTTCCAACAATTCCAAGATAATTTTAGATTAACTTTAACTAGCTGTGCCCGCGACTTCGTCCGCGTGGAATAGTTATTTTGAGCATCATTGAAGCCCTCAAGGATGAATCATTTTCCACGTTTTTTCACATTATTTCTTCGCTCCTAATATTTGCAGCGTGATGTTATATAGTCTTAAGCCTTCCTCGATATATGGTCTATTCAACGCAAAAATAATTTTTCAATTCGAACCAGTAGTTCCTGAGATTAGCGCGTTCAAACAAACTCTTCAGCTTTATAATATTAGTATAGAAAGTAAAGATTATCCAAAATTTATAATTTCTGTATCAAACCGCGGGCAACAGCTAGCAGAGTCATAAACGTAACAAGTCTATAGTTGCAATCTGCATACCATCACATCGCAGAATTGGCGAATATAACCATTAGACATACCTCGGTTACTAAGCAAGATGTATAGTGGCGCTGAGCAATAAATACTTTAGGGCTTTCTCAGACGAAACCGTCTATAATATGTTGCCAGTCCTTTTTCACCATACTGCCTTAAATGAGTCTTTTTTTAGAATGAACACACATACACACACACATACAATAGTTTTTTTATTAATACTTTATACAAACGTACAAAATAAAATCACGCTTTTTTCCCGGAGGAGTAAGCAGAGACTACATCTTTCCACTTACCAACTTGCGGTAATACTTTATTATTAAAAATACCGGGATCTATAAGTACTATTTTAGGCTATAAAATACACGAGACTCGAGCCTTGTTATTTAATTAATACCATGTAAATTATGTTATTAAACCTTTTAGATGGTTGAATGTATTGTTAGCATGCGATAAGAAATGTAATGAAAATTGACAATAGATCAGATTATATCTCAAAGAACGACAGGAAAATTTTACTCAACAGATGGCCAAAGATTCATATAAAAAAAATATTTTCACTAGGAATTTACTCGCGTCGAGTCTTTTTTCTTACAAAAGAGTAGTATTGTTTTTGGCAATAGACTTAACCATTTATTTTTACTGGCACTAAGTATCTCTGTTCCAGTATCGTCTGCTAAAGCCTGAAAGTTAACGGCTTGATATAAAGCGGTCATTAATATGATTTACTACCGTGTTTACTACATACGACCCGCATGGTATAAACTCTTGCACTAAATATAAAACTAGCACCTTGAGTGTTAAACTAGGGCTTCACATTTGACTGCAGATAGATAACTTATATATTATTTAATGCCAATAGTTTGATCGTTTTATAGAAAATATATTCTATTTTTTATATGGGAGTGTAGGCACATTCATCTAATCATTAGATTCTAATGTATTTTCAAAATCACGCACGCCTTTTACCAGGAGGGGTAGGCAGAGACTATATCTTTCCACTTGCCACGAGCTCTGCATACTTCCTTCGCTTCGTCCACATTCATAACTCCCTCTAATTTTTTTTAAAATCTTTTTTATTTGTTTAGCAACGAGTTTTATTCGCAACGCTAAAGGTTCCCCTGCAAAGATTGCGCAGGTTAGACGGGAATCGTGAAAATACCTGATTTACCCATTGCACTCAAAAGGCGCACCCAGGGTTCCTCTCCAGAGAGGTTGGATGTAACCGGGATTAAGGTCAGGAAGAAGAAGAATGAACGAGTGAAGATAGATGCTAAAAGAGCCGTCGACGCTGGTCCAGTCTTTCGGAAAACAGGGAAGAATATCAGGAGAACAAATTCCCGGCCATACTGCCTGTGCCAGGTTCAAAAACCTTCTTCTTGGATACAAGTAGTTGGCAGACATAAGAAATCCTAGCTTAGCGTAACAATGGTGGTAAAAATCGGATAAAGTGGAGAGAGAAGTGCCGTGTAGTTCCCGGCACCAATACAAAAAAGAATAGGACTACTCCATCTCTTTCCTATGGATGTCGTAAAAGGCGACTAATGTAGGCTTACAAACTTGGGATTCTTTTTTAGGCGATGGGCTAGCAACCTGTCACTATTTGAATCTCAATTCTAGCATTAGGCCAAATAGCTGAACATGGCCATTCAGTCTTTTCAAGACTGTTGGCTCTGTCTACCCCGCAAGTATCATATGTATGTAGAAATGGCTTAAATTTTTATTCCCGCTGGAATTTTGGGAAATCCTCTCTTAGTGCAATACATGAGAAACCTACATTCCAAATTTAAAATCTCAAAACCAATGTTTACGCCGTGCGGTAAATGTCTGCCAATGATTCATTAGGGTCCTCTTTCAAATAGTTCATTAGATAGATATGCAACGTCAAATTTACTTAGACGAATTGAGAACCTCCTCCTTTAAAAATCGGTTGATAAGACGACACATAGATGGAACGAAGGTCCCTATAATTCAGTTAACTAATACAGTTACTCCAGTTTAAGATGTATAGATTCTAAAGTTAATTAATTACTTAGTTGCGGGTTACGGGTATGTTCACTATATACATTTGAATTGCTCAGGCTTATCGCTTAATATAATTACTCAGACTGAGAAATCTAAGGCACAAAATAATGAGTCCTACAGAAAAAACATATATAAATACCATATGGTCACGTCTATATCCCTTGCAGGGTAGACAGAGTCAACGGTCTTGAAAAGACTGACAGGCCACGTTTTGCTGTTTAGCTTACTGATAGAATTGAAATAGTAATAAATAATTCAAATAGTGACAGGTTGGTAGCCCATCGCCTAAAAGAAGAATCCCAAGATTACAAGCCTATCTATTAGTCGCCTTTTACGAAATCCATGGGAAAAATACGGGAGATTTTTTAAACATGGTTTGTCCCTTACTATTAAATAGGTCGTACGAAATGAGTTGTACTACCTTTCACGTCTTTTTCCCTTACCGAGTAGACCGAGCCAATAAGAATCAGTGACATACAAAGCGACACCGGTCTGACCTTCGCAACCTGCAGAAGAACCTTGACCATATTGAATCATGGTAAAAGCTGTACTAGAACGCCTATTAAGAGATAGAGAGTGATCCAATTCTGGGAACCACAAAGAACACTCTTCTGTGATCTATTTAATTTGTATCCTGGATGATAAAGCTGGGCCGGAAGCTTTAATAGCAGGTACAGTTGTGATTCCTAGTTCTATGTCTCTTCCTTTATTTGACAGGTAGGTAGATAGGAGATGCGCTGGGCGGGTCTATATTTACTTAACTCTATGTCTACATAGGTACAAAAAATAGTACACTGACTTATATGTAACCCGCCTGACTTAAGAACGACTACATACATACACATTATAAAGGCACGTTTTATCCCTTACGGAGTAGACAGAGCCAACAGTCTTACAAACACGATGATAGAATTGAGATACAAAGAGTAGCTACTTGAATCTCAATTCTATCATTAAGCCAAACAGTTGAACGTGGCATATCAGTCTTTTCAGGCATGTCGGCTCTGTCTACCTCGAAAGAGATAGAGACGTAACTTTGGACGTTCGTGACATGACAGAATAATTTTGCGCCTGTCAAAAATTTGTAGCAAAATATCGTTAATGGTAGATATATGTAATAAATATATAGGTAGGTACTTACATACATACACATAAATATATAGGTAGGTACGTATAACTATTTGCAAGTAGATTTGTATGTATGCTTTAGTAGATCCGTAGGTATTTTTTTACTTACATACATACATTATGATCACGTCTATATCCCTTGCAGGGTTGACAGGGCTTGGTGCCCTTTCAGTATTGAATAAACTGAAAGGGCGCCTTCAACTGTATGACTAAATGATGGAATTGAGATTCAAATAGTGCCAGGTTGATTTGAGATTTAATAAGTTGCTAGCCCATCGCCTACAAAAAAAGAAAAACCAAGTTTATTAGAATAGAATAGACTAGATTTATTTTCAAAATTGGATACAAGGTATCGCCATTTATTGACGTCACATCACTTAAATCTAATTAGATTTAATTATATGTACTACCGCTACCAAAGCGCATGTGTAGAAGAAGCATGCGGAACAAACTACACTGCAGCATTTTCACCGAACGTCAATTTACAAATAAAGATCTCTTGAATCTAAATCGTGGACGAATGCACTATAGTCTTTCCTTTAGTCGCCTTTTACAAAAAAAACATGGGAAGATATGGAGTGGTCCTATTTTAAAATGTCGGGAACCACACAGCACACGGAACAGTACTTTTTTATTTACACTGTTTAAGAATGAATATCCGTGGAAAACATCAATTAGTCCATAAATTGTTTGTTCACCACCCACACGACATTACCGTTTTAATAAACAGGAAACAATGGACAAATTACAAGACTTTGCTTTTTCATATTATGGGAAACTTTATTAAAATAGATACATACATATTTATGTTCACTTCTATATCCCTTGTGGGGTAGACAAAGCCAACAGTCTTGAAAAGACTGAATGGCCACGTTCAGCTTTTTGGCTTAATGATAGAATTGAAATTCAAATAGTGACAAGTTGCTAACCTATCGCCAAAAAAGGATTCCCAAGTTTCTAAGCCTATCCCTTAGTCGCCTTTTACGACATCCATTTTTTTATTTTTTGTATTGGTGCCGGGAACCACATGGCACAATAAAATAGATCGTGCAGTAAAATAAAAGTTAGTATAGAAATATTGTTTGCCACACCTGCCACTTATTGTTCTTCTTAAAAGAAAAACTCATTAAGGCCCAATAGCTTTCATACAAAATAACTCAAATAAGAGACATTGATATGACCAAGACGCGGTAATATTTCAACCAGCGCCTCCCTATGTAGATAGATAGATAGATAAAACTCTTTATTGCACCATAAGAGTAGAACATACAAAACAACACAAAGCGTATATAGATGGTACAAAGGCGGACTTATCGCTAAAACAATCTCTTCCAGTCAACCTTTGGGTGGAAGGAAACTACACAGGAGATCGGCGTTGGCGCAGAGCAAGATAAATAAATGTTTGAACATAATAAAATACATACAGAATATGTACCACGATTTAAAATTCGTAAATCTTAATCTTTCCATCGAGTTTAAAAACATGACGTCATCTGTGCTAAATAATGTCATACTGTACCTACGTTAACCGCGGAAGGTCATTGCCGAATGCATTCACTTTTTGCATCGTTGTTAGCAAATTAACTAAAACCCAGAAATAGATCTTGAATTCAATCATAGAATCTTTCTTAGCGCTTCAGATTTTAAAAATGACATGTACATACATATAGTCACGTCTATATCCCTTTGGGGGTTAGACAGAGCCAACAGTCTTGAAAAGACTGATAGGCCACGTTCAGCTTTCTGGCTTGATGATAGTATTGAGATTCAAATAGGGACAGGTTGCTAGCGCATAGCCTAAACGAAGAATCCCAAGTTTATAAACCTTATAGCCCTTAGTCGCTTTTTACGACATCCATGGGAACAGAAGGAATGGTCCTATACTTTGTTTTATTTTTTTATATTGAGGTATCTAAAACAATTAATCTGCCGTATGGTTTCCGACACTATAACATGGAACCACTCCATAACCCATGAATGTCGTTGAACTAAAGATAAACTTGGGATACCTCTTTTAGGTTATGGGCTAGCAACCTGTCACTGTTTGAATCTCAATACTATCAAAAAGCTGAACGTGGCCTATCAGTATTTTCAAGACTACTGGCTCTGTCCACCCCGCAAGGGATATAGCTGTCACTATTTAAATTTCAATTCCATCAGTAAGCAAGCTGAAAGTGGCCTTTCGGTCTTTTCAAGAATTGGTCGATACAGAGTCTTCTTCTTTTTATTCTTTTATTTGAACCTCTTTTTTTAATTCTTAATTCACCATGAATCCCTTAAAAAGAAAACATGATCCACCTAATACGTGATTTTATTTAGGGACATACATATATTAAGTCACGTCCATATGCCTTACGGAGTAGACGGAGTCAATAGTCTTGAAAAGACTGAAAGGTTACGCTCACATTTATAATGGAATTGAGATTCAAATAGTGATAATTTATAGACAAATAGATTGTTTGATGAGTGGGAGACATTTATACGTATTTTAATTTATTAAAGTAGTTATGCAGACATCTGGAGGTAAACCAGATCAACTTTAATAAATATAAATATGTATAGAATATTTACACTGCTGAATTAAAGAGATACATTAAGTTAGGACTGAAGAAATCATTATTGTCAGTAACAGTTATAAATAAATAAATATATACGGGACAAATTAATAATTAAATAAACTAAACAATTGGATTATTCCCGTCTCTTTCACATGGACTCATAATGCGACTAATGGATAGACTTAACTTGGGATTCTTCTTTTACGCGATGGGCTAGCAACCTGTCATTATTTGAATCTCAATTCTTTCATTCAGCTGAACGTGTCCTATCAGTCTTTCAAAACTGTTAGCTCTGTTTACCCCGCAATGGTTATAGACGTGATTTTATGTATGTATTAATATAAACACTTACAAATCACACTGATTTAATTCAAGCCTCAAACAATATTTAACTTACAAACTATCATTTTTTTACGTTTTCTTTTACAGGTTCCTGGAATTTTTGTATTAATTATTGGAATTACGTACAATAAAAGCAAAAAAAAAACTATACTTGAACTAACTAATAATAAACATCAAAAGCCTTACATTAAAAATGCAATCTAAAGTCATAAATTTGAACCACAGACATCTTTATCGCTTCTTATAATAATATCGTATCATTACACCGCGTAACGAATCACACAGTAGCCATATACTAATATGTAAATTTGATTGCTGAGATCCAAAAAGTAAAAGGCCGTGGGCTTATCTCCATTGTCAATGACGGCACGACATTGTTTTTAAGACATTTTACGAACTGTTTCGAGAGGCGACTACGGGATAGGCTTACAAACTTGGGATTTTTTTTTAGGCTATGGGCCAACAACCTGTCGCTATTTGATTGAATTTCAATTCTATCATTAAGCCAAATAGTAAAACGTGTCTTCAAGACTGTTGGCTCTATCTACCCCAAGAGGGATATAGACGTGACCATATGTATGTATGTAGGTACATCAGTTTGAATCATTCTTCTGGTAATAGCCCCGTCGCGTATTCATTGCAAGATAAACATGATTTAAACTTAGGTACGATAGTGGGATGGAAACACACTCAATATCGAATATAAAATAGGGTTTGTTTAATGTTCAGATCCGACGTGATTCCCATTTGAAATTCTAATGTGATTTATTGTACGTACGCAAGTAATCGCATGTTCTCTAATGTTGTATTGAGAGAAAGTGAGCTTACAAAAAATAATATCTATAAAGTAATAAATAAAGCTATAATAAATTACAGTTATAGGTAGTTTGAAGTTAAAATCGCAACTTATATTAAAAATGAGAAAGTAAGTAAGTAACTAAGTAAATGGTTAATTGTTCAAGTAAAGTACTACATCCTACTAACATAATATTATAAATACGAAACTTTGTGAGTAGGTATGTCAGGATGTCAGTATGAATGTTTGTTACTCTTTCACGCAAAAACTACTATAGCGATTACGATGAAATTTAGTGTGATAAATATAATAATATATAGGCAACTTTTTATCCCGGAGTTCCCGCGGGATTGCTAGGGTTTCCATGCGGACGAAGTCGCGGGCGGCCTCTAGTTACAAATAAAGGAGCATCGCCCGGTTAAAACGCCTGATGCGCATAAAGGCACAGGTTCGAATCCCATCTCGGCCATGTACGAGTGTAAAAGTTATGTACATTCAAATTCAAATTTTTATTTGCATAATATGAGCACAACAAAGTCTTAAATTTATATGTATACCAGAGAACGTTCCGCTGTTAAGCTTAATGATAGAATTGAGATTCAAATAGTGACAGCTTGCTAGCCCATCGCTTAAAAGAAGAATCCCAAGCTTAGAATATCCCTTAGTCGCCTTATACGACATCCATGGGAATGAGATGGACTGGTCCTATGGAAAGAGAGTGAGAGATCCTACTCTTTTTTAAATTGGTACCGGGAACCACACGGCAAATGAATGTTTATTTTCATATAAGTATGCAAATAACACATGTATTATAATTGCATTATGAATATATACAAGAATGTTCCCTAATTACAGCTAACACCCACAATAATTATATTATGCCTTAACTAAATGATTGGCATGCTAAATTGCCAGACGATTATTTGAATAGTTGTTTGAATAATATTTGTTGGGTGCCTACATTTATTTACCAATTTACATTATTAATATATTTTGCCTGCAAATTTGTACTCGTTTGAATTAATTCATGATCGATTTTTGAAAACTTTTTCGGTATTCATTAGAATTTTTCCATTCCAGGTCGTTTTGAAGTACATACATACATACATATAGTCACGTCTACATCCCTTGCGTGGTAGACAGATCCAACAGTCTTGAAAAGGCCATATTCAGCTTTTTGGCTTGATGATTGAATTGAGATTCAAATAGTGACAGGTTCCTAGCCCATTAAGGACGTCCTGGTAAAGGGTCAGGTCAAAAGTACCTGAAACCGCCGAGCTTGCATGAAGAGAGTTATGAATGTGGATGAAGCGAAGGAAGTATGCAGAGATCGTGGCAAGTGGAAAGAGGTAGTCTCTGCCTACCCCTCCAGGAATGAGGCGTGATTTTATGTATGTATGTATGTATGCTAGCCCATCGCCTAAAAGTCTCGCGAAAACTGAAGCCAGCTTTCAGCTGTTAGCAGCTGAACGTTGCTTCATTGTTTTTGCGAGACTGTTAGCTCTGACTACCCAGCAAAGGATATAGACGTGACGTGAAATAGTTATTTTGGGCATCATTGAAGAATGATGCCCAAAATAACTATTTTACGCGGACGGAGTCGCGGGCACAGCTAGTTTAAAATAAGCTGTCTTGTAGAAAAGTACACACAATCTGTTGAGTTATAAGGGTGCGGGACCTAACAGCTTAATCATTAGACCCAGATTCGTTACGATTAGGTACTATTAATATTTATGTGTTTATTACTTAGGTATTTACTTCTTATAGCTTAATTGTATCTTGTTAAACATTTATCTTGTAAATCCACCTTAAGCAGTAATTAAGCCATATGGCAAGGACAAATAGACAAACACAAAGTCACATGTCTTTCCCGGAGGGGTAGGCAGAGACTACATACACATCTTATAATTCCGATTGTGGCACAGTGGTAAAGTATTGCAAAGTCTCGAGTTTGACCTCCGGTCAGAATGTAAACGAAATGTTAAATTAACCGGCGTAGAGGTTGTATACTTAATATTTTAGGACAAAATATTTTATATATAATTCATAAGCCTTTCCTTGGCTGACAATCAGCGCAGGAGTAGAAGAAGCGGCTGGCGCATTAAGTTCTTCGCTACTCAATAGCAAATTAAAATTCGTTTATACCTCTAATACCCTTCATTTTCATCAAGGCACACAAAGCATTAACGGCGCAAATTGCAAAAGCTTACCATTCCGTCTAGATATAAGCATGAATTTAAATATTTCAGGAACGCAGGAAACCCTTAGTGGACGTAAAAGCGGGATTCGAACCTAAGTACCGGCTTAGCGTCGCGTTAAGTGATCATAGAGCGTGCGCTTGATTTATAGCGGATAATCCGTATGGTCCAAGTTACGCTTCGATATATACATACATACATACACAAAGTCACGTCTACATCCCTTGCGGGGTGGACAGGGCAAACAGTCTCCTAAGATAACTTATTACAAATCCGCTAAAAAACAAATATTTAAATCAGTTGTATTTAAATCTACCTGACGTAAGATCTTCTTTGTAGCTCAACTACTTTATTCTAAAACAGCGTGACTTAATTAAATAAAACTAATTTCTAAACCACTTTCAACTTTTGAATTATGTCTCAAACAGGCGCCATATTTAAATCAGTTCAATTAACATCTACCTAATGTAAAATCTGCTATGTTCATTTACTTTATAATAAAACGGCGTGAGGTGATTCTAAAAATTACTATTGTAAAAACCGTTTATAACAACAACGTTTAAGAAACAACAACAGACGCCATATTTTAATCAGTTATATTGCGATCCAAGAAGCTGGATAGATTCTAAAGACAACCATTGTCAAAACCGCTTTTAACTTTTAATTTGAATCTAAAACAAGCGGCATTTTTAAATCAGTTCTTTTGTAAACTATTAAGAAGTTGGATAGATTCTGAAATCAACCATCGTAAATTCCGCTTTACGCTTGTAATTTGTACCTCGAACAGGCGCCATATTTAAATCAGTTCTATTGCAATCTACCTGACATAAAATCTGCTGTGTAGCTCATTGGGTAATGCATCTTAACGTCAGTAAGGATTTCAGCGGGGATTTGCATTAAATCATGTTAAGTAGACGCGATGAAAGGTCCAACTTGTTCCGGAATTTATAATAGCCTGTATTAATCTAAATATGTGGTTAGAAATAGCTAAATAATAGCCAAATAGCTGAACGTGGCTGATCAGTCTTTTCAAGACTGTTGGCTCTTTCTACCCCCAAGGGATATAGACGTGACCATATGTATGTATGTATGTGGTTAGATGTGGTGATAGTGCCGTGTGGTTCCTGGCACAGAATAGGACAACTAGACTTAGACAGACAATTGAACAGTGCCAACAGTCTTGAAAAGATTGATAGGCCACGTTCAGCTGTTTGACTGTATGATAGAATGAGATTCATATAGTGACAGGTTGCTAGCCCGTCGCCTAAAAGAATCCCAAGGTTAGGAACCCTTAGTCACCTTTTATGACATGCATGGGAAAGAGATGGAGTGGTTCTGTTTCTTTGTTTTAGTGCCGGGAACCACACGGCAAGTCGTGCCCCCTAACGTAACGTAATCGTAACTACACACACAATTCAGTAAATCCTATAACAGAAAGCCTATTTACAATGTGTCAGTTACCATTTCCGACTTGCGGATAAATACAAACGATAATTAATATGAAAGGGCTATATAAAATCTAGCCCTTAAGGTACGCACTGGTCTTAAATCACTATGCTGGTTAGTAAAACCCCTTAGGTTATTTCGAGGGCTGATATAACTTATTGGAGAAATTAATTTGGTTATTTTTTTCAATCACCGCGTTATATTTCATTCAAATGAAGTAGCGTAATCAATTGGCTGGAAGATTATTAAAAATATTGATACTTATGAAATATACTATGATATTGATATTTATAAATAAACAGCTGTGAATTATACACTTATTGATGTTTGGATATGTAAACGGTATCTTAAAGCTTTAGAGGGGAGACCGACTTTCTACTAATTTAAAAGGGAATGTTTTTGGCAAAATAAAAAATGTTTTATCTACATCCTTATTAGTAACATAAAAAGATAGAATACCCTTTATTGCACAATAACTTATTGTAATAAATTTAGTTAAGGTAATAGTTAGTATCTCGTGGCACAAGTTTGAACTTCTACGGTACCAAATCAAAACTCAACGAGGCTATATTCTCAAAAAAAAAACATCTCTCAGTTATCTACATAAGGCAGAGTCAACAGTCTTAAAAAACTGAAAGGCCACGTTCAGTTGTTTGGCTAAATGATAGAATTGAGATTGAAATAGTGACAGGTTGCTATAGCAAAGAAAATTAATTTGTACAATATCAACCCTGGCGAGTATTTCAAAAGCAGCGCGTGCTCACTTCCTAGTCAATTTGGAGTGACCAGTGGCCACGCCTATTACGTACAGTCAGGAGCGAACTCGAACTCAAAAATATATCATATCGATAACGTAGAAGAGGCAGGCCTAAGCAACCCTTTTTTTGTCAACGAAGGGAAATCCTTTTTACAGACGATGGGTGGGATGGTTGGGAGATTCTGGGACTTGTGGCACCTTATGTACCAGCCTACCCAATAAAACCCCTCTGTGCGGCCTAATTGCCATTTTGAAGGTATCATGGGATCGCAAGCATTTCACAACGATGGCCTCGTGGCTGTCCGGTGCGTCTGTGCTGGGAATTTTGCTATTATGGGCGACCAGTAAGAGCTGACCTAAAGAGATAATAAAACCCTGGTTAAATGTATTTTTACGAGGTTTTTTATATACGATTGATTAAATTTTGTAATTAATTCGATAAAAGGTCATAAAAATACAATTTTCAATATTTCCATAGAAATGATTACATTAACAACAAACGAGAATATTTCTCATGATGAATTCTCTAATATTTTTCTTAATTTTATCTGGTAAGTGTTATTAATATTGGGTAAAATATAAAAATGTATTATTATCTTTGCGGTTTAATTGAAATTGTCAACTTATGTATAAAGATATAAAAGTTTTTGAAAAACCCCTGCACTCAGGTCGGCCGACTTAAAGAATTATATTACTTTTGGTTATTAAATATTTAACGAATGATAGTAAAACTTTTTCTTACAAGTAAAATTTATATCTCTTGTTTTAGTATTTCTTAAAATCTCGTCATGTTATGATTTTGAAGTAGAAGGTATAATGAAAATGGGCAAAAACTTTATCAATGAAATACTTCAGAAAGATGATAGTAAAAAGTCCTATCAGGTAACGTCAATCTTTCAAGCAAATCTTCTGAAATGTTTTCGCGTAACGTCAACGTAAATGCGAAAACATTTCAGAAGATTTGCTTTCAAAGAAAAACAGAATAATATCACATCGCCCGATGAAAGTAAAAATTCTATGGAAAATATTTTCAGTTCATTCGGTATAATGTTATCGAAATTCGGTGTTAATCAGCTTAACAATGTAACGGAATATCTGGCAAAAAAATGTGATATAGAAAATTATTCAACTAAAATAATTATTAATGAATACACATCAAAAGTAACAGAAACAGTAAAGGAACTTACTAGTGATAAACAAAATCTGAGACTTGATGAACTTGACAAAGAATATATACTTCTAATTATAGTCCACGCATCAAGCGCGGCATTTTATCGAATGGAAAAAGTAATCCTTAATGATATGCTGAACATTACCAACAAACCTTCTCTAGATTTGCATTTAAAATCTTTAAATGAAAAATTACATGACAATTACGTAGTCCATAAAAAAGAGGGTTTAAAATTTATCTGTGATCAATTAAACAAATGTAGGGAATATCCTGGTTTTTCAGACAATTTCGCAAGCTTGTTTAATGAAATTATGAAACTACCACCGACGAAGTTATTGTCTTTCATGACTATTTTGAAAAGAATTCTTATACAAGAAGTTAAATTTATTGGCAAATTGTTAGAAGCAGACGTTTTGAATGAGATTATAAATTTATTGAAAGCTAATGATGATGTACATAAAATAAGAGAAACTCTACGTTTGATGAGATCCCTCATCGCTACCAGATATAAAATACCACGTTCAAGAAACAAGGACGTCATGAGAAATAATAAAGCTTTCAGGGTCTTGTTAGATATTTTTGATAAAACATTTGAAAAAGATGATCGATTCCTGCAGTCGATGGAGTTTAATACTATTATAACTACAATGAAAGAGTGGTCTGTAGATCAAAGAAAGACTGTAGAATTAACAAAGTGTTTGAGAAGTTTTATTCAAAATTTACAGCAAACGCTGAAATACCAATGGAATGAAAATGTCGCCAATGAATTGAATACACTAATAGAAATTTTACTTTTAGGCAAAGCAAAAGATGAATTCACTCAGAACATTTTATTGCACAAAGGATCATTGTTTGTGAGAGATAAATCGTTCAATTCTGATATTGATCTAGGTCATCTACTGTAAGTTATGTTGATGTTTGTAGAAATAATGTTAGCAATATCACATAACGTCAAATTTCTGCTGAATCGAATTGCAATGAGGTTCTCTTGTTGACATTAAACTGAGTATTACAAAATAACTCTTGTTTACAAAATATTTTTTTATTCGTCACATTTATTTAAACTACACCAGACACTATTTAAACTACTCCAAAATGAACTGAATATACATACATATGGTCACGTCTATATCCCTTACGGGGAAGTCAGAGCCAATCAACTATTTGGCTTAATAATAGAATTGAGATTCAAATAGTGACATGTTGCTAGCCCATCGCCTTAAAAAAATCCCAAGTTTGTAAGCCTATCGCTTAGTCGCCTTTTAAGACATCCATGGGAAAGAGACGGAGCGGTCCTATTCGTTTTTGCATTGGTGCCGCGAACCACACGGCACACTGAACTGGATATACTTGTTGTTAAGGGAGGGACCATATGAAAATAGACTAGGTAATGGTAATTAGTGCTGTATTTAGTAAACTAAACTAAATTACTAAACTAACTTTAACCTAAATTTACTTGATGGATGAACGGAAGAATTGTTGGTCTCATATTATTTCGATTTCTACATTAAATACCTTTTAAATATTCATTCGAACATGAATGCTTATAAACTTCTGTAAGGCGACAGGCTAGCAACGTATCACTATTTGTATCTCAATTCTATCAGCTAAACCTACTTAATTATGTATATTGTTTATCTATTGCAGTTTTTTATGTATGCACATTAAAATTATTTTATTTTATATATTAGTTATAAATATATTTACTTAGTTTGACCCCACATAAAGTTCTCTGTCAGACCCAATGGTTGACTGGTATATAACGCTTCTAGCATTAAGTCAACCAATTGTGCTATACATTTGTATTTTGTACAATGAAGTTTAGATAAATAAATAAACGTGGCCTTTCCGACTATTCGAGACTTTTGGCTCTGTCTGTCTCGTAAGCGACAAGACGTGATTACAAATAATTGAAGATGAATGGAATGACTCATCTACCGTTTCCTTTTGCATTCTTCAAAAGTGTCAAGCGCGACAGAGAATAATATTGAACGGAATACACCATTTAATATAGATATATTTAAATCACCACACAAAGCACTTGATTCAAGATCTAAATATACAAGCGTCAGGAAGCGTTGTTGAAATTACTCTAAATTTGCATAAATAAAAAAAATACAGTGCTACAACTGCGACGTCGTTTTTAATTGCACAAAAACATATCGCTATCCCGTTTTTCGTTATAATAAAAAGTGAAACAGCGATAGTTCTTCGCGCGATAAAAATGGCTTCGCGCGTGACATGCTTCGGAGGCTGTATTAGTGATGGAATTGAGAATCAGATAGTGACGTTCCTAGCTATAGGTTAAAATATATTATTACTGTATTAAATGCTCCTGCATATAATTTTGTGTACATAAATAAATAAATCTGGTTTACTGCTGGATTTCAATAGATGTTTATTTTGAGTGTGCTTTCCGCAACGATATCGGCTCAGTACAGTCATGTGTATTTTTAGCTGATACCTTGAATACTTTATGGCTTTGTACATAATAAATTAAGAGTTCAATTACCAAGGCTTTTTTGGGAACCGGCAAATTTTTGAAAATATGTAATTTCGTGTTATAAATATTTGGTCAAGAGTACCCGAAACCGCCGAGCTTACATGAAGAGAGTTATGAATGTGGATGAAGCGAAAAAAGTATGCAGAGATCGTGGCAAGTGGAAAGGTCTCTGCCTACCCCTCCGGGAAAGAGGTGTGATTTTATGTATGTATGTAAATATTTGATTCTTCAATTGTTTTTAATACACATCTTATTCCTACAGTCCTAATTTTAAGACAGAGTAAGAGTATTATAATGAAAATAAGGTATTACCCCGAATCTATGATTCGACATAGCACTTCATCGAGTTAATTTACATAAAAACCGAATTGATTTGTCGATGTTTTATCGTAAGATGAAAATCAATACGCCGCATTGCGTTCCTATATACGTACACGAGTTTAAACATCCTGATTCAATATAAACAATTTATTTCTGGCGCCAAGAACAATCGTAACCTTGCGTGCGTTCACCTCACATTGGATTTGCAGAAATTATAAAGAATCTAGAAATTTATCTTTCGTATATATTCAATAAGAGAATAAGCACATCTGATGTATGTTTGTTACGGCCTCTGTGGCGCAGCGGTAGTACGCTTGTCTGTGACACCAGAGGTCCCGAGTTCGAATTCCGGCTAGGGTATCATGAGATCTCTTTTTCTGATTGGCCTGGATCTTGGATGTTTATATAAGTATTTTCTATAAAATATAGTATCGTTGAGTTGGGGTCTCGTAACACAATTCTCGAACTTACTTCAAAGATAACTCAATCTGTGTAATTTGTCCCGTATATATTTATTTATGTTTTATTTTGTTTCATTATAGGTAAGATCTTCCTGAAAAGGTCGCGGAGTTCAGATGAGAGTCGGGTCACGTCTATATCCCTTGTGGGGTAGACAGAGCCAACAGTCTTGAAAAGACTGATAGGCCACGCTCAGCTATTTGGTTCAATGATAGAATTGAGATTCAAATAGTGACAGGTTGCTAGCCCATCGCTTTAAAAAAGAATCCCAAGTTTGTAAGCCTATCCCTTAGTCGCCTTTTACGATATCCATAGGAAAGAGATGGAGTGGTCCTATTATTTTTTGTACTGGTGCCGGGAACCACACGGCACTGAATTACACAACCCATGATTCATGGTCAAATGGCGCACAGGTGTGCATGTGTGTTATTTTTGTCTGATCTCTGTAACTCGAGTAAACAAATAACTAGACTTTTGGCCGGGGCATAGCTCCCGTGAGAATTTCAGAAACTATCCAATCTTACTTTACTTCCTGACCAAGCCTACCTCAGCACCGAATTTATAGGATTTTTTTCTCTTTCCAATATAAGAGTGGACTAATTCGTATGGATACATATAAAAACGCATCTTTCCCGGATTGCAGTGCACAGGGGCGTGTTGGTCCCGACATTAATGTATGGGAGTGAAAGTTGGGTATGGCAAAAGAAGCATGAAAGCAGAATAAATGCAATGGAAATGAGAGCGTTAAGGAGTATGATGGGTGTGAAATTGAGTGACAGGATAAGGAACAGCGTGATAAGGGAATGTTGTGATGTGAAAGAAGATGTAGTTACAGGAATAGAAAAGGGTATGTTAAGATGGTTCGGTCATGTGGAGAGGATGAATGCAAGCAGGTTGACTAAGCAGATATACAAGGAGAGTGTGGAGGGAAAGGTCGGAGTGGGAAGACCTAGACGAACGTATCTTGATCAAATTAAGGACGTCCTGGTAAAGGGTCAGGTCAAAAGTACCCGAAACCGCCGAGCTTGTATGAAGAGAGTTATGAATGTGGACGAAGCGAAAGAAGTATGCAGAGATCGTGGCAAGTGGAAAGAGGTAGTCTCTGCCTACCCCTCCGGGAAAGAGGCGTTATTTTATGTATGTATGTATGTATGTTCCCGGATTGGTAGGCAATGACTTCATCTTTCCACTTGACACGATCCCTGCATACTTCTTTTGCTTCATCCAAATTCATAACTCTAAATGCAAGCATGATAGTTGCTGTGAAGAATCCTCTAGAGAGAAAGAATTTCTAGAAATTTCTGCGGGATCAGGAGATGACGGGATTTTTTCGTTTCACGCGGGTGGAGCTTCGGGCGGTCACTTTTATTAAAATAAAGCTTTCATGCCGATCTGATAACCAGGGAAATACATATGTGTGCTAGCTGCATCTCTTTCCGTGCAGCTTGTAAAAGTCAACCAAGGAATATCTTAATAAACTTGGGCTGGTAACCAGGGAAAAACATATGTGCGCTAGCTGCATCTCTTTCCGTGCATATTGTAAATGTCGATAAAGGGAAACCTTCATAAACTCAGGATTCTCCTTTTAGGCTCTGGGCTAGCAATATTTCACTATGAGAGTAATTTCGTCAAATCTAACACGCCGATGACTACATGAAAACAAGTGTAACTTAGAACCGTGTGGTTCCCGGCACCAATAGAAAAAAGAATACGATCACTCCATCTCTTTCCCATGGATGTCGTAAAAGGCGACTAGGGCATAGGCTTATAAACTAAGGATTCTTTTAGGCGACGGGCTTACAACCTGCCACTTTATATGAATCTCAATTCTATTAGTAAGTCAAACAGCTGATTGTATCAGTATTTTCAAGACTGTTGGCTCTGTCTACCCCAAAGGATACTTATAACGGTGATTATATGTATGTATGTATGCAACTTAGAAAATATCGTGAGAATATCAGAAATATCTTCCAGAGCATTAATATACCTTAGCAGCTAACTTGACACATTTAAAAATTAATTTCTTTTAACCAGCCTTAATAGCATCACATATTTCACTTGAAAATCTTGTTAAATTAAGTACTATAACTTTACAATCTATCAATTAATCTGACGCAAGAACCAGAGGATATAAAATAAAGAAGGAACAGAGGGATTCAACTTCATAAAACTTAATAATATTTTTTTTTATAAAATTGTGAAATAAAGATGGTCAAATTATGTTAATGTGCCGTGTGGTTCCGAGCACTGATACAAAAAAATAGGACCACTCCATCTCTTTCCCGTGGAAATCGTAAAAGGCGATTAAGAGAGAGGTTCTTCTTTTTATATTATGATTACAATAACAATTACAATTATAATAAGAAAGTTATAAGTAAAGTTCTAACTAAAATAATATATATTTTATTCTGTTCTTTCCATATTTTCCGTTCAGGATGCGACTGCAAAGAGGGATAAAAAATATAACGTATATTAATTAAGAAATGCAAAAGACGGCTGTCCGTCGTAAATCATATATCTGCGTGCTAACGATGTTATTATACGTTGTATTCAAGAAAAACAGCACTTTCATATTGTTAGGTCTTTAATTAAATCATGCTAGACTTTATTTTTAACCTGACAGATAGGTACATTTAATTCCTTTTTCTGACCACAGCAAGTGTAATGTTACGATATAGGTAGTTACGTAATAAGACATTTTCGGCTTCTTTAAATAATGTACTTTTACAACCGTAATTAATTAGTTTAAATTCTCTTTCTGCATAAAAGTAGGGTAGAGCCTGATTGAAAGGCCACGCTCAGCTGTATGTCTGAATAATGGAATAGAGACCCAAACAGTGACAGGTTGTTAGCCAACCCCCTTTAAGAAATCATTTATTAATTATATTAATATTATCTTATTTATTTTCTTATTCTTCTTATCGTTATTCCCAGTCACCTTACTGACTGGAGTGCACCTTTTGACCATGACCTTGGATTGGAATAAGTCAGGTTTTTACAAAAAGCACTCCCAGTCTGACCTCCGTAACAAACAGATATATTTTACAGAGTTCTGTCTTATGTACATATCTTCATCAAATTTTATATATTTGATTTGCGGTTGTATACAAGCAGAATGCATTTGGCAATAAGTCATAATTTTCCTGAATTATTCAAACATACGAAACTGATTTAAAGCACATCAAAGAAATGTCAAAAAGTCGTAAGTATGTCGTGTTTATAAAACTTTATTAATTAGGGTTCCACACCTCCGAAGATGAAATAAAGAAACCCTTACAGGATCATTTACCTATAAATGATGCAGTGTAATTTGAAAACGGAATGAATCCGGTGGAAATTGGAGCCTGTCACACAATTTAACACCGATTATACACCGATCGATGTTTAATTGAGTGATAGGATAAGAAATATCGCGATAAGTGAATGTTATGATGTGAAAGAAGATGTAATAACAGGGTTCTAAGGTGGTTTAAACATACAAGGAAAGTGTGGATAGAAAAGTACATTTTTTATATAATAGACTAGTTGTTACCCGCAACTCCGTTTGCGTGTTATCGGAAATACGAAGGTTTAGGTTATTAAATTTACTCAAATTTCCGTACATATTACAGAGTCCCTTTGGCTTCTGCATTGCATGATCTAGATCTTCTATTTTTTTTCGCTAAAAGAAAATGCTCATCTGGTTGAACAACTTTTGTTAAGACGACTTTTCCATAATTCGGATCTGGTATTTAATGGCTCTGTATTAGGTGTTCCAAATCTTCAATTTTTATACGCTAACAGAAATGGCTTATCAGAACAACTTTTGTTACGACTTTTTTTGCCGTTATTCGAAAGGTCAGGTCAAGTGTACCCGAAATCGCCGAACTTGAAGAAGCAGCGGCAGAACTCACTAGGTTTTAGGTTTAAGATCTTTATTCTCATTAAGAATGACAAAATTCACTTCACATGAGAATAGCACTAAATTATATCTAATTAACATCAATATCTAAAGGTATGTACATAAGTACAACCATAAAATTACGCCTCTTTCTCGGAAAGAGTAGACAGAGACTACATCTATCCACTTGATCCCTACATAGTAACAAAATAATGATAATTCCTTAATCACATACATACATACATACATATGGTCACGTCTATATCCCTTGCGGGGTAGACAGAGCCAACAGTCTTGAAAAGACTGAATGGCCACATTCAGCTATTTGGCTTAATGATAGAATCGTGATTCCAATAGTGACAGGTTGCTAGCCCCTCGCCTAAAAAAGAATCCCAAGTTTGTTAGCTTATCCCTTAGTCGCCTTTTACGACATCCACGGGAAAGAGATGGAGTGGTCCTATTCTTTTTTGTATTGGTGCCGGGAACCACACGGCACCAATACAAAAAAAAAAACAAATATACATATTCTATCTCTGATTAACAAATGACTTATGAAAATTAAACAAAATATGAAACATATCGGTGTTAAACCAACAATCTGTTTCCGATATAAGGTCAGACAAACAGACAAACAGGCATACAGATTAACACTCATAAATCGAGAATGTTTGTTCAATGAGATATTGAATTTACTTGATGTTTATGTGCTGACAGTTAACATGCAAACCCAGTGTTTATGACCACTGATAAAAAAGAGGTGTGTAAGAACCTCGTTTTGTTTGATCTGGGTTAGAACCAATTTAGATATCTAAGTATTTTTTCAGCGGAACATGGTCTTGTGGCACTTAAGAATTACCTAAGAAGACCATTATCTCTTTCCCACGTATGTCGTAAAAGGCGAATAAGGGTGAGGCTAATAAACTTGGGATTCTTCTTGTAGGTGATAGGCTAGCAACCTGTCACAATTGAACGACTTCACTCTTTTCTACAGAAGTCTACTGTTAGCTCTGTCTACCCCGTAAGCGATAGAGACGTAGTTATATATATGTATACACAAACATACATACATATGATCACATCTATATCCCTAGCGGAGTAGACAGAGCCACCAGTCTTGAAAAGACTGATAGGCCACGCTCAGCTGTTTGGCTTAGTGATAGAATTGAGATTCAAATAGTGACAGGTTGCTAGCCCATCGCCTAAAAGGGGAATCCCAAGTTTATAAGCCTATACCTTAGTCGCCTTTTACGATATCCGTGGGAAAGAGATGGAGTGGTCCTATTCTTTTTTTTTAATGGTGCCGGGAACCACACGGCACACATCCAGGCAATATTACATATACATATAATATGTATGTATGTAATATTGCCTCGATCTCTGCACACATCTCTCGTTTCATCTACATTCTTAAATCTCTTCATGCAAGCCCGTCTTATCAAACTATTAGAACACGCCACGCCACACGGCTCTCTCTGACACCCGCGATCACCTCACGGTCGCCGGTTCGATTCCCGGCTGAGTGGGCCTGTCCGATTGATTGTCGTCGATTGTTAGTTGGACTTGACATTGAAACTCGGATAGACCGTAGAGTATACGTTTATAGAGTGCAAACTCTATGGTAACAACATGTTTTATTTAACGCCATCTAACAAAAAAAGTGACTAAATTAGCACTACCTACAAAAAGCATCGAATTAAACGCCACTTAGGCAAAAAGGGAAGAATTTAGCGCCACTTTTAAAAATACAGGTTTTGACATTATCCCACGGGAATTTTTCGACATGAAATGATATTCATTCTGCTAACTGCTGTTCTTGAAGCCTGTGACTGTTGGCTCTGTCAACACCTCTTTTCTGGTGAGAGTCAATGAATATGGCCTGTATTTTTTGTAGAAGGCGCCAAATGAGTCGTAAAAGTTAATAAATAATGAAGACATATTATACACATAGAAACATTCATACAATCACATCTTTATCCCTTGCGGCGTAAACAGAGTCGCGACTGTTGGCTCAACCATGAAAAAGACCAATAGACCGCGTTCAGCTATTTGGCTTACTGATAGAATTGAGATTCAAATGACAGGTTTCTTGCCCATCGCCTAAAAGAAGAATCCTAAGTCTACAAATAAATCTAAATCTATAAAGCTTCAAGAGAACAAGCGGCCGATCACCAACTCGCTGGACTGACCTGATCAAAAAAGCTACTGAGTCTACCATATTCCAATGTAGTTATAATTAGATTTAAGTTATGTGACGTCAATAAGTGATACCTTGTATCCAATTTTGAAATAAATCTATTCTATTCTGTGCTCGCAACGTCTACAACCGGCAGAAATGGAAGCGAATCACTGAGAGAACTCTCGGAAAAGAATACGACCCGCCGAACACCTCTCCATGTATCTCATCTGCGCAACCACGACCACTCTGACAAGAGTGTTCGACTGAGAAGAAGTCTATAAACCTATCTCTAAGACTAAGACGTGATATGTTTGTAAGAAAATGAGGCCACCGCCATACCTGTCTTCAAAGTTAGTCTAATCTAATTTAACATATCAGCCGTCACCCTTCGTAGGGCATGTCAAGTTGGGCCGACGGTAAACATATTATGTAGACGATGATAATATTATTTTGTGTACAAATTAATAGCAAATAAAGGAATTTTATACAACTCTTTAATGCCTTTGATTTTATGTATGTATCTCTGTATAGTACTCGTATATATAAATAGTAGAAGTAGTACTCTCTTTTTAAAAAAAAAATAATAGGACCACTCTATATCTTTCCATGGATGTCGTGAAAGGCGACTTAGGGATAGGTTTATAAACTTGGGATTCTTAAATTAGGCGATAGGCTAGTAACCTGTCACTATTTGGATCTCAATTCTATCATTAAGCCAAACAGCTGAACGTGGCCTATCAGTCTTTTCACGACTGATGCTTCTGACTACCCCGCAAGCGAAACAGACGTCATTTAATGTATGTATGTACTCTTCTTTGTAACTGCGTAAATTTCAGTGCAATAAAGGTAAAACAACAAACAAACAAATGACACTACCGTCTAAGCTAACTACGATATAAATAAATATTTTCACTGTGTTGAAAATGATAGGTGTGAGAGATAAAGTAGTTGAGTGAAAGATGTAGCACGATGACCTTCGTGTGTTAACCAAATGTTTAACCGAGCAAATATTTTTTCCTACTGTTGTTGAGAGTTAATTAATTATTCCATTTTTACTTTAATTATATAAACTAATAAATAAAAAAAAATAATAATCTAAAAAAATAAAAATAATCTTATATATAAAATTCTCGTGTCACAATGTTCGTTCCCGTACTCCTCCGAAACGGCTTGACCGATTCTCATGAAATTTTGTGAGCATATTGAGCAGGTCTGAGAGTCGGCCAAAATCTATTTTTCATACCCACAAAATGCAAAACAACGTAGCTAGTAAGAGTATATATTTATATAAACATTCAAGAACCTGGCTTACATACATACATACATATGGTCACGTCTATATCCCTTGCGGGGTAGACAGAGCCAACGGTCTCGAATAGACTGAATGGCCACGTTCAGCTATTTATCTTAATGATAGAATTGAGATTCTAATAGTGACAGGTTGCTAGCCCATCGCCTAAAAAAGAATCCCAAGTTTATAAGCCTATCCCTTAGTCGCCTTTTACGACATCCATGGGAAAGAGATGGAGTGGTCCTATTCTTTTTTGTATTGGTGCCGGAAACCACACGGCACCAGGCTTATCTGAAAAAAATCGTTTCTTATCATGCCCTGGCCGGGATTCGAACCCGGGACCCGTTGTGTCACAGACAAGCGCACTACCGCTGCGCCACAGAGGCCGTCAAAGTTTGGCTTACCCGCTTCTGAATTGCAGTCATACACCGATCTTGGACTACTCCTAATTGTGTCAAGTAAATAGAGTCAATAAGTAGCCTGATAGTGTGATATAACACTACTTATCAGATATCTTATTGTACTACACTGCCTACACCGTAAGAGTGCCGTGTGGTTTCCGGCATTTAAGAAAAAAAAATACTTTTTCATGGATATCGTAATAGTCATCTAAGAGAAAGGGTAATAAACTTGGGATTTTTCTTCTAGGCGATGGGCTAGCAACATGTCGCTATTGGAATGACAATGTTGTCAATTAATTATAAAAATTATGATCTTTTGGTTTGGTTTAAGTACTTAAAATAATGGTTACGTATTTTTAGTAATTGAAAGCAATGTGACAAAAATAAATAATAACTGAAAATATTATAAATTTACTACTACTTAGTTGCTGTCACAACTATGACTTATTAAGTATTTTATAAATGTATTTTATATTAGAAGACATTCACCTTCACTTAACATTAATCTTCATTAACGCTCGTACTTTTTGACTATATAGTAATCACAAATATAAATATTTGAGATTCCCTCCACACACTTCCGTCCAATATACCAAATTCCAGTTTCATTTCCAAATGATAAATTGTATTGTAATCAAACATTATTCGGAAATAAAAGTGAGAATTGAAACCTAAAAGGTACCTATTTTTATCTCTTTGATTGTCATTAAAAGCACGTGACAATACAATACTTGAACCCGCGTATTGGAGCACATGTAACATTGTCATAAATTAAGACGCAGTGTCTGAATAAACATTTGTAAAACAAACTAGATAAGGTTGATAACACGACGCTGGATGCTGTATTGACGAGCAGTCGCGTTCCGACCATGGACAACTTCGGGTATCGCGAGATGAGTTGGCAGAGCCCGCCTACTACGCGAACATCGCAAAGAAGCAATCTCAGTAGAAGCTTCAGCTCCCGAACCAGAGATTCCGAAGAGTTCCCCCTTAACGTCAGATATAAACATGTACGGAACATCGACCTACTCGAATCAGCTAGAGACGCTAACTCCACAAAGGATTATCTGTTTGTCGGCCCTTCACCACCCGCTGAAAATGCCCCAAACATGCACCAAAGTTTTGACGTGCTCGCCCCAGATTTGGAAGCACGTTTAACAGAAGAAGCCATAAGAAGAGGACTCTGCGAAAGAGCTGTTACTTTAGGCGCTGGAAGATTTTTCGATGACATGGAATGTGGATTGATTACTACAGAAAATATTGAAGAACACATCAGCTCTGCGCCAGAAGCTGTTATCAATTTAGCTTTATTATGGGCGACATTTTTGGCACGTGATGAACTTTTACCGGTTATTTTGAATGCTGGAGCCGACATACACTATGCAGAACCAGCTGGACTTTCAGCGTTACATTTAGCCGCTTTCAGTGGAGCGAAAAATGCTGCCTTATATTTGCTCTCCCGTGGGGCCGATGTAGATTATGCTCCAAAATATTTCACGCCCCTACATTGTGCCGCTTTTGGAAATTCTGTTGAAGTAGCCGAAATACTGATTGCGAGTGAAGCATCTCTCCACGCTGTAGTGCAAAGGGCTGGCTGTGAAGATAATCTAGTTCATTGTGCAGTGAGATCAGATGCCGTTGAATGTATGGATTTGTTCATAAGCTCAGGTGTTGATCCGGGTTATGTGACTTCAGGAGGATTAAATGCGTTACATTTAGCTGCAGAGCTCGGATCAGTGCGTTGTCTTGGGTATTTACTTAAGGAAACTAAGATAAGTGTAAATGGACTTACTAAACAAAGGGACAAAGAATGTACCGCTTTGCATTTAGCAGCGGCTCGTGGGTACGCGGAATGTGTGGAACTCCTTTTGGCCGAAGGTGCAAAAGCGAATACAATCAATCACAGAGGTTTCACAGCGCTACATCTGGCAGCCAGATGCTCTAGTCTGGAATGTGTGGAAGCTTTACTAAGAGACGGTAATGCAGATCCTAATATTGAAGACTCTGATAAAAGGACACCACTACATGCTGCGATATGTGGTTCTGAGCGTGCTTCGGATATAATTGACATGCTCGTGAGTTGGGGAGCACAGGTAAATAAAAAAGATGTTTACGGATACTCCCCTCTACATCTAGCTGCTATAGACGGGTTGACGCCATGTGTTGAAACATTGATATTTTTAGGCGCTGATGTAACATCAAAATCAAAGAAAGGACATACTGCCTTAAGTGTTATTGCTAGGAAAACGCCTAAATCTCTGGCTATCCTGCGACACAACTTAGACAGTGGAATATCCATAAGTCGACCGACCGAAGCAAATGAAGAAGTACAAATAGAATTCGATTTCGGCAAACTGTTAAAATTTTCTTACCCCCGAGAAATAACTTATTTGAATAGCTTAATTGATGAAGGTCAAAAAGACATATTATTACATCCACTGTGCTCGGCATTTCTGTTCATGAAGTGGCGAAAGATCAGAAAATTTTACCTGGCGAGGCTTATCTTTTGTTTCTTGTTTGTATCATTTCTATCAATTTACGTCTTGACGACAGTTGTGAAAACATGCAAAGGAAAATATTCAGTGAAATATGGAGTTCCGAATGAATTGTGCCAAAAACAATCGCTTCTTGGCGTTATGTTGAAGAAGAACCCCATAGAATTTGAAAGGTGGATCCTAATAGCTATCACTGCATTTGAAATTGTGCGAAAGTTGACTGGTATTACTGGGTATTCAAGTATGCACCAATATTTCACGACTTTTGAAAATTTGATGGAGTGGTTTGTTCTATTATCTGTATTTTCGCTGTATGACATAAACGATGACTACAGTTGGCAGAACCATGTTGGCGGGTACGCAGTGTTAGGAGCGTGGACAAACCTTATGTTACTAATGGGCCAGCTTCCAATGTTCGGCGATTACGTAGCGATGTATCAGAAAGTATTGACTGAATTCTTAAAACTACTCTTAGCTTACGTTTGCGTACTTCTCGGTTTCACTATATGCTTCTGTGTAGTATTTCCAAACGAGGAAATGTTTTCAAATCCTCTGATGGGTTTTATTTCCACACTATCGATGATGGTAGGAGAGTTGAACTTGAGTATTCTCATCAATGACCCTATAAAACAAGATGATCCACCACTTTTATTTGAAATATCATCACAAATTATTTTCATCCTGTTCCTTATGTTTGTCACTATTATCTTGATGAATTTGCTTGTCGGTATCGCGGTACACGACATTCAAGGTCTTCGCAAAACTGCTGGTTTATCGAAATTGGTAAGGCAAACAAAGCTAATATTGTTCGTAGAAATGGGTATGTTCAGTGCTGTGCTGCCGAAATGTCTTCACAAATACGTTTACAGAACGGCATTAGTGTCACCTGAAGCTGGGAAAGTAATACTTATTGTGAAGCCATTGAATCCTCGAGAGAAAAGGTTGCCTACCGACATAATGATGGCGGCTTACGAACTAGCACAGCTAAACAAAATTAAATCTGGAGGATCGGTGAAGGAAATTTTGCATAAGAACAGATATTCATCCAAATTTAAGAACGAACCAAAGACACAAGACACGACGATGAATATAGAAATAAGAGGAATGCAAGAGAAGATTGACCAGACGACGTTTAATTTGAAGAAGATAGATCAAGAAATGAGGCATTTGAACACATTGCTGATGGAACAACAGCATTTGCTCCAAACATTAGTTAAGTTCCATGACCCCAGTATACATAGATCTAGTCACGCGACTACACCATATAACGATTCACCTGTATTCTTTCCAAATAATGAGGTCTCTAGATATCAGTAAGACTTGTTTATAAATAACATGGTTATCTAGACGTGTTAATGTTTTCTCCGAAGTTGAAGATAATAACTGCTGTTTAATTAACTGTCAGGGTATTTTGTGATGTGATCATGTATTATTTGTTTTAGGCTAAATCTTGATTTGATGTGTATTGTTTATAAAAGATTAAAAGATGCTCATGTTATGTGATAACGAAACTGAAAAATAAAAAATTACGGTGCAATTTTTACATTTTTATACGTGTCGTCCAATATTTTGCCTGTTTTGTTCCTTTTTTTCTAAAATATTCTCTCATTCACTACCATTTTCCTTTTATGTCCAAGATTAAATTAAAATTTTGTTTTGTTAAAAACCTTATCATCATTTTACTGCTCAAAAGTTAATCATAAATTTATTGAGGAAATAAAAATGAGGAAAAACGTTGCAATAATAAATAATATAAGGAGAAAATTACGATTATTGTGTTTTGCAAACCACTCGTTTTGTTCATTTAAATCCGTGGGATTTGTTCCGTAAATGTACACCTATAAAGGTACCAATGTATATAAAGGTATATGTTTGTATTTTGTTTAAATACATAAGGATTTTTTTAAAGTAAATAAATCATTACTTATCTTATCTGCTCGTTATTTTTATGAAATTATTTAACAATGTCAACACTAACTCATTACAAAGAAAAATAGACACGGCACATTCATGTAAATTATAAATAGAGTACTTCCATTGTCAGGCGCTGAAAACAATTGAAACATCAGTAAATCACTTTTCAAAAAAGTCTACTCCAAATAAAATCTCTGTTTTTGTCATTCTACCTAAACAAAGAGATACAAACTACAACAGCAACACTTAAAACAAATTGTCCTTTCTATTTGAACCTAGACCATCTTGGTGTTACATAAACTCATTCTCACATAGATATTTATCTATTTAGATACGTCAACACTACTTATACTTACATTCGCGGCAGCTCTCAAGTAACATAACATAAAATCACGTCTATGCGATTATATACCCTTGCGGGGTAGACATAGCCAACAGTCACCAAAAGACTGAAAGGCCACGCTTAGCTGCTTGGCTTAATAATAGAATTGGGATTCCAATAGTGACAGGTTGCTAGCCCATCGCTTAAAAAAGAATCCCAAGTTAATAAGCCTATCCTTTAGTCGCCGTGTGTATCCGTGTAAAAAAAAGAAAAGGACCACTCCATCTCGTTCCCGTAGATGTCGTATAAGGCTGGTTGTAACAGTTTTAGTATTTAATTTTTGACAGTGAAATATCTCATTCATGTTATCGGTGCAACTTAAATTAACCCATTAGTCTTCTACATTATATTTTGTTTCATCACTCATCTATTTCTTACACATTAGTTCTATTCTTTTCTTTGAATTGGATTAGTTCTTCTTTAGCATATCACATGCATTTTTCCTCTACAAAGTTATTTGAGTCTCTATCTGAAGTAACGATGCGTGATCTACTAAATATACATCTATGTTTGCTCCCATACTTTATGTTCAATTAGACCTGGTCACAATGCCTCTAGAGCCTTCCGCATTCCCTGTGTATTGTTATCGGCCCCAAGTTGTGGTTTATGGGACCTACAATCTAATGTCCTGCTACTGAACAAAAGCGGGCAATGAGAGAGGCCAATCCCAGCCAATGCATACTTATAATAAACTAACGACCCCCTCTGGCTTTGCATGTGTAGTAATTATAGATAGAAACCTTCCTCTTAAATCATTCCGTCTACTAAAAAAACTGCATCAAAATCCGTTGTGCAGTTTTAAAGATCTAAACATACATACAGACATAGATGTTTGCGGATGACGCGGGAAACGACTTATATTAAGTGGTGCAAAAACCTGCCTGTCTATACGATGGACTGTTTGTCACAAAAATCCTGCCTGCCTTTTTTATATTACATTTTGTACTCCCTAATTCGCGTAACGATTGAACAAATCGTAATGAAACCCTTTTGTTGTATAAATATTGATCCTCACTACAAACTAGAAGACCCCGTATCATGGCACGCATAACGTCTTCTTAATCGCTCGATAAACTATCGCTGTTTCGCTTTTAATTATGATATAAAACGGGACAGCGATAGTTTTTCGCGCGATAAAAACGGCGTCAAGCGTGTCATGCTACGGGGACTGATGTACTTCTATAATAATCAGAGATATCCAATAAATTTCCTACATATTAATAATTGCTAAACGAAATACTATTAATTTTAATACAATTTACGAAGGTACGAGAATACTCACAGAAAGCCAATAACATTAGGGTTATTAATAAATAAGCATGTTCGACGCCAGGTATCTGGCGCCGTCTATTTTCGTGGCGTCACAAAACATAGAAGGTTCAGAATGGACAGTGTTACGCTTTTCCACGATTCTGGATAGAGTAAGTCAGGTTTTTACATAAAGCGACTCCCGTGTGACCTCCGCAACCTTTTCAGGAGAATCTTACTCATATTGGATCATGGTAACAGTTTTCCTCGCGTTTTCTTTCTAAGTCATTTATTTGATTTAAGAACGTAATTTTTTTGCCGCCCTATCCTAGCCTAGCTAGCCCGAAAAGAAAGAAACCAAGCCACTCATAGATTTTTCTGTAGAAAGCGTATTAGGTATTTCCACTATTCACGGCAATCTACAAGTCATGCAGTAGACATACTTATAATGCTGAAAGGCAGATATATGAGGTCATAAAAACCTGAAGAGTTTTGGTAAACAAAAGTCTGATTATGTCTCTCTGTCAGGCCTTAGGTAGAAGGTACTCGTTTAGGCCGAAGTATGACGTCACGAAAGATGCTAAGCGCGTGCGCATGAACTTAAACCTAAGAGTGCCGAACACCACATAAGGCGAAGAGAGAGATGTCGCGAAGCATAGCAGTTTAGCAGTCCACTGTTACCACGCAAAAATTAAAGATATACAAAGATTTTTAAATACAATATACATACATATGGTCACGTCTACATCCCTTGAGGGGTAGACAGAGCCAACAGTCCTGAAAAGACTGAATGGCCACGTTCAGCTATTTGGCTTTATGATGGAATTGAGATTCAAATAGTGACAGGTTGCTAGCCCATCGCCTAAAAGAAGAATCCCAAGTTTATAAGCCTATCCCTTAGTCGCCTTTTACGACATCCATGGAAACGAGATGGAGTGGTCCTATTCTTATTTTTATTGGTGCCGGAAACCACACGGCACCAATAAAAAAAAGAATTTTTGATGAACAAATGTCTGATTATGTCTCTCTGTCAGGCTTTAGGTAGAAGGTACTCGTATCGGCCGAAGCATGACGTCACGAAAGATGCTAAGCGCGTGCGCATGAACTTAAACCTAAGAGTGCCGAACACCATATAAGGCGAAGAGAGAGATTAAAAGAAGAATCCGAAGTTTATAAGCCTATCCCTTAGTCGCCTTTTACGACAACCACGGGAAAGAGATGGAGTGGTCCTATTCTTTTTCTTTTGGTGCCGGGAGCCCCACACGGCAAAAAACGGCACGTAAAGTATCTGTATTATTTATAAATTTAAAATCAGTTTAACACAAAGATGTTGCTCACTACTTTCGCTGTTTTTTAATGGCAAAATTAATCAGTAGAATGCCTGATTTGATTACTGAAGACAACATAAAGCATGACGTGTGACGACACGAATTCTTGGAGTGTAATTGCAGGTGGATTCTGGAGCGGGAGCTATATTAGAACAGAATGTCCGGCGGGAGTGATCCATGTTAACTTCAGGTATTAGGTTATTATATTACGGACGACTATATATACGGGACAAATTACACAGATTGAGTTGGTCTCGAACATACATACATACATATGGTCACGTCTATATCCCTTGCGGGGTAGACAGAGCCAACAGTCTTGAAAAGGCCACGTTCAGCTATTTGGCTTAATGATAGAATTTAGATTCAACTAGTGACAGGTTGCTAGCACACGGCATTGTATTGGTGCCGGGAACCACACGGCACTTGGTCTCGAAGTAAGTTCGAAACCTCGTATCACAAAGATATTATGTTTTATAATATATACTTATATAAATATACATCCAAGACCAAATAGAGAAAGTTCATTTCTCATCATACCCTGGCCTTGATTTGAACACGGGACCTCTGGTGTCACAGACAAGCGCACTACCGCGCCACCGAAACTGTAAATGTGTAGCGTAGACAAACATTTTGGCACAAGTTCATTTGATTATTTATTTATTTCTCAATCTGCAACAGTCATAAGTTAATGTTTACAAAACACAATATTCTTATAGATTTTTTTTCTTATTGAAATCAGTATCAAGTAAATCTACCCCGAATGCATTTGATTGTTCTGGACAGTGTAGTGAGGCAACAAGGTCTTGGATTAAGTCCCCGATCAGCAAGATAAAAAATCGGATCAACTTCTGGAACAATCTTTTTCCGGTGAATTACTTACTTTCTCGTGCTTTGCCACAACCGATTTTGTCTTCCGTAGTGGATAAAGACGTAATTGTATGTCTACCATGTAGGTACATACGGCTCAAAAGAGATCTGGGCCACCCCCCATACTCTTATCAATGCGAGGTGTCACAGCTATCTCCTGAGCCCACCATACAATGCGTTTAACAGAAGCACTTTTTTATTGAGAAATGTAAAATAATATATATGAATTACTTTGTGAGTTATTGTATGCCGTAGATTAAACTTGAGATTTTTCTTTTAGGCGACGAGCTAGCACCATGTCATTTTATATCTGAACCTATCAGTATTTTCAAGACATTTGGCTCTGTCTACCCCGTGAGGGATATAGACGAGATTATATGTATGTGTTTAAGCACTCATTGAAAAATAGTTATATGAACTCTTGATGAACTGAAACTGCACTTTGATTTGAACTTTAAAAACATGCACTTTAATAAAATAATAATATCTACTTATGCTAAATATCAAATGACTTAACTTTTGGAATTCCAAGTGAACTCAAAAATTATCTTTTTATTTTTTTTGTATGTGGCCAGTTGCAACCTGGTAAACGAAGTAAAAAGTTTTAACCAATACTCATTTTGAATACTAAAAAGTATGTATGTTATTGTATGTAGTACCTAAACTTTCGTGCGCGGTTCTACTCGCATTTCGCTCAGTATCTTCTCCCTCAGAACTGTTTTAATTTTGAATAAGTACGTTTTAAAGGTTAAACTAAATAAAATCCCAACATGCTCTGTAAACACTTCACTAGAAATTGAATGCCAGTTGGCTTATTCAGTAACTTTTTATCTTTATTTTAATTCTCAGTTTTATGACCAGTAATTGTTTACTAGGCAATTCATGAAATGTCTACATCAGTTAACTGTCGTTCATGAGAAGCGTTATTAACATTTTATACGAAGTTTTGTTTTAACTGACTCGGTGGGAAATAAAGGAATTACCCACCTAGAATTGCACCATAATCATAATGATATATGGTGCTTAAAATTGGATCTGTGTATACCTTGGGGCATGGGATGAACCTGTTCTCTGTAATGGATAGACAGATCCAATAGTCTAGAATGATTTCGACTCATTGGGCTAGGATCCGCCGTATGGGTTAATGTTGGAATTGAGACTCAGATTGACAGGTTTTAGACAAATTAAAAGACCAATTAAAAGATTTTAAAACGACTGATAGATTATTTAAATATGAATAAAGAAATAAGTCAGCTTCCTAGCGCTAATCCCGTGGACATTCCTGTAAAGCGAAGTGACCAATGACCAGGACCTACGTTAAGTCAGATTTAATCATCAGGGAATCATTATAAGGGCTCCTAATCCAGCTTGGTATACGATTGATGCATAAAAAGAAAGAAGGTATTATTAAATTTAAGAAATTCTCTGTCTACCCCCAAGGGATATAGAAGTGATTATATGTATGTATGTAATTCTTTTCACACCTCAAACTAACAATTTCCTTGGGTTCAAGACGAAATAGTAGTTTTTAATGTATACAAGCGGAACGCAAACATACCTTTTTACCTATCGTGGTGACAGGATGTTCTCTGAAGTATTAAAAACCACACGGCTCACGTCGTAAAACTAACTCATCATTACCACATACATATGATCACGTCTTTATTCCTTACGGGGTAGACAGAGCCAACAGTCTTGAAAAGACTGATAGCCACGTTCAGCTGTTTGGCTTAATGATAGAATTAAGATTCAAATAGTGATGGGTTGCTAGCCCATCGCCTAAAAGAATAATCCCAAGTTTATAAGCCTATCCCTTAGTCACCTTTTACGACATCCATGGGAACGAGATGGAATGGTCCTATTCTTTTTTTTATTGGTGCCGGGAACCACACGGCACTGCCGGGAACCACACGGAATCATTACCACAGTTCAACATTACTAAAACAGGAAGCAAAACCTGTGAAATAATTGTCACATTTCAAACTTAACAAAAAGCCGAACTGTCTTGAACTCAAGGGTAATTCAAAGAATTTCATTGAGATAATTAAGGAATGAAATAGGAGGAATAAATAATTAGGTAGTTAACATAGACATGCTTCGTCTGAGGCACTCTGGCGTGCCAGACGGCGCCGGCGCCTTGCAAGTCTTTGACGAGGGACTAATTACTTTGAATCATGGTTAGGGATGGTACTAATCATAGTTCACATTTATAGATCAGTCTGATTCGAATATATGTACTTATTTTGTTCTTAGCTTCTACATATCTCTGCCAGCGTAAAACTTTTTTGATTGCTCTTTTTTGGGAATCCCGGAAAATTCTCGCTCAGTATAAAAGGTATCGTTACCTTTCATTTTATAAGGCTATACTATCCGTTGTACTATCAATACTGCCTCAATTGTTAAACATCCGAAAGGCTATCTCTTGGGAAGCTGGGAAAGAGGCGTGAATTTATGCATAGATACATACATACATAAAATCACGCCTCTTTCCCGGAGGGGTAGGCAGAGACTACCTCTTTCCACTTGCCACGATCTGTGCTAGCCCGTCGCCTTAAAGAAGAATCCCAAGTTTATAACCTTACGACATAAAATAACTCACAAAGTAATTCATATACATATTTATGCATAGATATTTATAAAAAATCAGTTTGCGGGTATGTTTCTATCCGGATAAATATTTTTTTTTAATAATTATGTCATATTTATAATAACTATAAATATCCGGAAATCACATAGATTAAACTAGCCCCAAATTAAATATTTAATGGTAGTTTTTGCTTTCAAAAAATCTTGAAAGCAATAACTACCATTAATAATTTTGTGAATTTAGTAGTGACAGCCCTAGTCGTCATCCCACATATCCAGCAATTGTCAACCTGCATACCTCTTTTATTTATAGCACACGGCAGGTGAACCCAGTTCACGACAAACTAGCTATATGTCTCTAAAACAGCCGTGCTTTCAAATAGCTAAGTTGAGTTTTTCTTAACAACCTTTCTTTCTAAGATCATCATTTCCCTATCAGAGGCAAATGATGGCGTCCCTGACTATTGGCTCTGTCTATCTTGTTAGGCACATGAGTGAGAGAAATTGTAAAAATATTTGTGTATGGTGGAATTTCTACTCCCTTGGAGATACATTTTCCAAAATTGTAATATTTACCTTCCTAAAGACATCTGTTCTTTTCATATTTTCATTTTGTTATGTTTAATTGTAATTCTGGCAGGTTAAGGAAAGTATATGGAAATGAAATTTTTAAATAAGAAAAAGGAGTTAAGCTTAACATAAACACAAATAATGCCTTGTGGTACCCAGCACTTAATAATAGGACCACTCCATATATTTCCCATGGATTTCGTAAAAGGATACTAAGCTAATATAATTGAGAATCTTCTTATAAACGATGGTCTAGTAAAAATTTCAATCTCAATTCCATAATTTATTGGTGGCATTGGCATTTCAGTCTTCTCAAGACCTTTGACTCTGTCTACCCGACAAGGAATATAGATGTGATGAAAAATAGAAAAATAAAACTAAATTTAAAGATATTTAAATTGTCGTTTGAACAGAAATGCTATAATTATTGTTACATTGCTCCAGATGCATTCTATAAAACCGCTTCTTCGACCATAACAGCCCTCAATTGATCCAAGTCGATGTTTTCAAACATTTCTAATGCTTATTTAACTTAGATGGCTGTAATTATCAGCTTTAATTTACTATTTTTCGCATAGTTTCTATGTAGTGCCGACGTTTTATAAAAAATATTTGTGCTATTACTGTCGTTCAACATTTTTTTTTATTTATTTATTCTTTATTGTAACAATTACAATTTGTAAAGCACAATAGGCGGACTTAATGCTGATAGCATTATCTAACATTATAATAAATTGCATGCTATAATTAATGGCTGACCAGGAGGAAATATATTTTATTCTACACCTTTTGTAAACCCTAAGCAAATAAATATTCTATTCTATTCTATAACAGTCTACCATTGGGTTAAGCATCTCTTATTATTATCACCCATACAAAGGTGAGAACCTTTGTATGGGTGATATGTATGGGTGATAATAATAATGTATAATAAACATAGTTTCTATACCATATAAACATATTGTGACGTTAAGGTAAAACTTTGCAAGTAAGAGAGATGAGAGATAATTTAAAGATCTATAGAATAACTACAACCTTTACTAGGACTAGTGTGACTAGTGATTTTTTGTATAAGTGCCGTGTGGTTTCCGGCACTAATACAGAAAAGAATAGGACCACTCCATCTCTTTCCCATGGATGTCGTAAAAGGTGACTAAGGAATAGGCTTAACTTGGGATTTAATTTTGGCGATGGTCTAGCAACCTGTCACTATTTGAATCTCAATTCTATCATTAAGCCAAATAGCTGAACGTGGCCATTCAGTCTTTTTAAGACTGTTGGCTCTGTCTATCCCGCAAGGGATATAGACCTGACCATATGTATGTATGTATGTATCAGGACTAATTACTAGGCTAGGGTCTAGCTATAGACACCAGATCCAGCAAGGAATCACCAGAGGATAGCGAGGTTATTAACTTGGTGAACGTTGAAGTAGACTAAAGGCGAAGGCCCGGAAGGAGAAGAGAAGGAGGACAGGGGAGACCGCAGTGGCAGGTCAAACTTGCAGTTTGGATTGTAGATTTAACCTTTTTCAAATCCTTTCTGATTATAAACAGACAGACAGACAGATTTACAAAAAAAAAAACTTTGTTAATAACATATTTTTGTAATTTAACTCAAAAATTTTGTGATCGTCACAAAACGTCACCTGTACCATCTCTGTTATCTCCTTTATATTGTATGTCCATTACATCAAATCGATAAAAACAGATACGTATTAAATAAAAGCGGATTTCCCACTAGATTCCCCATATTTATGAATGGATTAAGATAATCTTATAAGCCTACAAAAATTAGTATTGCTAAAATATAAAATAATCTAGCCTACTTTCTGGCTACTTTAATATATATTTTACCTATAGGGAACTATGAATAAAACATAAGTAAGTATATGTAATAGCGTAATACACCCACATAACCTTTGATTCCTGGTTATGATTTAAAATTCTAGAAAAACACGATATCAACTTAATTGTCTTGTTACCATTGTAAAGTATAAGAAATTTGAGTCTTTGATCACATTATTATTAAACAGGCGGATTTGTTTCATGGCACATGAAAAATATTTATGCTTAGTCGAACTTTATTCACCAAATTATGTTTTTTCATACTCTTCCTGATAGTGTTTGTGCATTTTTTTATTATGCCATAATACTGTTACATAAAACTTCTTCTAATACGCATCTCAATGTACAATATACAATGACATTTCTAATTCCGTATGTAAACTCATTTTTTACACCTATAACGCTATTTTTTTAAACATATTCATACTACTTCTATAGTTATTATTATTTATTAGTTAATTTGATAGGTATTGTAAATTAATACCACCAGCGATCATTTTATTACCTCGTGCACATATAATTTAGATATTTTATACAACCTGCAGTTACGTAGAAATGGCTAAATATATTTTTATTGACGAAATCATTATATCTGATTATTAGTTAAACGAAACTTAATGTTTGCTGTAGTTTGCATACTGAAACTGAAGTTTTAAACTGAAACAAAATTAAATTCTTACACGATGAAGCGACTTAATTACGTCTGACCTCCATATAAGCAACTTTTGCAGAGAGAGAGAGAGAACACAAACAAATGATTACGTAATCAATGTCCATTTTTGTACATTCTCAGTTTAACGTCCAAAAATTTCTTTCTTATTACACATACGAATTTTTAAAAAAAAAAACACACCTGATTTATAAGCAAATTACTAAACGGTAGGAAATTGATCGTAAAGATAACGTGAGATAAACATATACGGTTGTAAATGACCGAATAAAAGGCCACGTTATCGACTATATCGATAATTGTCCGGTCGATAGTCAGTCAGTCACCGAAATGGCGCGGATCTTGGGTTTCACTGTTATACTGCTTGCGGGTATGTAGAATTTCTTACGCAATTCCTTTATTGCCGTGCCGTGTGGTTCCCGGCACCAATACAAAAAAGAATAGGACCACTCCATCTCTTTCCCATGGATGTCGTAAGGCGACTAAGGGATAGGCTTACAAACTTGGGATTCTTTTTTAGGCGATGGGCTAGCAACCTATCACTATTTGAATCTCAATTCTATCCTTAAGTCAAATAGCTGAACGTGGCCATTCAGTCTTTTCAAGACTGTTGGCTCTGTCTAGCCCACAAGATATAGACGTGACCATTTGTATGTATGTATTCCTTAATTCAGACGATTTTCGGGGTCACAAACCGTCACAAGTCCTGGAAGTACGATGTTAATTCAGCACATACCTACATACAATTAGAGAGAGCTGCATGGCTTAATGATGGAATTGACATCCAAAGAGTAACTGATTGCCCTTCGGCCACGTTTTAGAAGAAGAAGAGAAGTTTTGAAAGTTAGTTAGTTTGAAGTTTAGAAGTTTATTAGCCATTGTGATAATCGGAATACAATTCATATCACCTTTACCATTGTTATTTAAATTTCTTCTTCTTCTTAGTCGAACACTCTCGTCAGAGTGGTCGTGGTTGCGCAAACGAGGTACATGGGGAGGTGTTCGGCGGGTCGTATTCTTTCCCGAGAGTTCTCTCAGTGATTCGCTTCCATTTCTGCCGGTTACAGACGTTGCGAGTACGCTGGACCATGGTAGACTCAGTAGCTTTTTTGATCAGGTCAGTCCAGCGAGTTGGTGATCGGCCGTGTGTTCTCTTGCCTTCCACCTGGCCCTGAATTACCAGTCTCTCCATCGAGTTCTCATTTCGAGAAATGTGACCAAAGAACTTTAGTATTCGTAATTGCACAGTTGTATTTAAATTTAGCTGTGGTTGAAAAAGTCTTTAAGCGAAAACTCATGACGTTTTGGTCAGTGTGATGTTACCTGCGTCAGTGTGATCCAAAATTACTATCATCAAAGTCATCTTAACGTCTTCACTGTTAACGTCATATCACTCAATTAAGGTGCCGTGTGGTTCTCGGCACTTCAGGATAAGACCGCTTCATAACTTTCCCATGGATCTCGTAAAAGGCAACTAAGGGATGTGCTTTTAAGCTTGCATTCCTCTTGTAGGCGATGTGTAAGCAACCTGTCACTAGTTGAATTTCAAATACATCATAGCCATACGGATTAACCTGGTCTTCCAGTCTGTTCAAGACTGTTGGCTCTATCTACCCAGCAAGGGATATAGACGTGATTATTAGAATAAATTGCTCAAATAAAGGGATTACCTACCTTCGATTGCACCATAATCACAGTAATAGTTTGCCTCTGTAAATTGTCCACTGATTCAAGACTCTTGGCTCTGTCTACCTCAAGAGGGATAAAGAGGTAGTTTGTATTTCATGTGGATATAAGTCGTATATGGACTTAAACAGTAAAATTTGATCAAACACTGGTTTCCACTCAAATTTTTGTTTCTATTTCCGTTCGTTGACTCTCTCTGTTTGTACAATATTCTAAAAAGTAAAATTTATTTATACTCCCAATATACTTTATATTGGGAGTATAAATAAATTTTACTTTTTTTAATTATTACACAGATTGAGTTAGCCTCGAAGTAAGTTCGAAACTTGTGTCACGAAATACTAACTCAACGATACTATATTTTATGATAAATACTTATATCGATAAACAGGCCTAGACTAATCAGAAAAACTTCATGCCCTAGCCGGGATTCGAACCCTGTATTCCAAAGTACAGGGCCACTACACCTAGTTTGGAAAACAGAGTTTTAAATATTGATTTTTAAAATCGTCTAAAATCTTAGACTTGTACAAAAATTTACATAAAGAAAGTCAAAATGAAGAATTTTTCCTTTTTTTTTATACATACATACATACATACATATCATCACGTCTATATCCCTTACGGGGTAGACAGAGCCAACAGTCTTGAATAGACTGAAAGGCCACGTTCAGCTATTTGGCTTAATGATAGAATTGAGATTCAAATAGTGACAGGTTGCTAGCCTGTCGCCTAAAAAAGAATCCAATGTTTGTAAGCCTATCCCTTAGTCGCCTTTTACGACATCCATGGGAAAGAGATGGAGTGGTCCTATTCTTTTTTTTTTTTTTTTTTTTTTTATTGGTGCCGGGAACCACACGGCACGGTTAAGTAATAAAAAAACATTGTTCTATTTTAATCAACAATCAAACAGTAAGTACTATAATTTTAAGATAACCAACTGACATACTGACTGTAAATTATTTTATTGTTTCTGATAAGGATAACAATTCTTTGGCGGTATGGAATCCGAAAGTCTACGTGATAATCCACTGGTTATTTGGAAGGAATAATTGTAGGCGACTAGCTTTTAGCCGCAGCTGCGCCCGCGCAAATTTAGCGACACCTACACGCGCGAATTCATCGCCACGTACAATAGAATACAGGTTTTTCGCAATGAAAGCAATGCCGTGTGGTTCCCGGCACCAATACAAAAAAGAATAGGATGTGAAATGGAAATGGAGTGGCCATTTCTTTCCCATGGATGTCGTAAAAGGCGACTAAGGGATAGGCTTACAAACTTGGTATTCTTTTTTAGGCGATGGGCTAGCAACCTGTCACTATTTGAATCTCAATTCTATCATTAAGCCAAATAGCTGAACGTGGTCATTCAGTCTTTTCAAGACTGTTGGCTCTGTCTACCCCGCAAGGGATGTCCCTTGCGGGGACGTCTATGTAGACGTGACCATATGTATGTATGTATGTAATGTATAGCCATAGTTTTTACCGGGTAATACTATAAGTAACCTGTGTCCTTCTCCAGACTCTAAATTGAATTTTCACACAAAGATTTAAAAGATCTTTAAATTCAAGGAAATTTGTTCATTTTAATTCAAAATCTTTATTGCATTTCAAAAATACGTCAGTTGAATACGTCAATCCCAAGTTTATTTCTAACGGCCTCTGTGGCACAGCGGTAATACGCTTGTCTGTGACACCGGAGGTCCCGGGTTCGAAACCCGGTCAGGGCATGATGAGAAACGAACTTTCTCTGATTGGTCTGGGTCTTGGATGTTTATCTATCTAAGTATTTATTTTAAAATATAGTACCGTTGAGTTAGTATCTCGTAACACAAGTTACGAACTTACTTCGAGGCTAACTCAATCTGTGTAATTTGTCCCGTATATATTTATTTATCAGCCTTGCCCTCGATTGATTTTTACAGCTGTAGCCTGCAATAAAGCAGCTTCAAACAGGATCGTTGGCGGAGAGTTGACCACTATCGAATACTACACTTCCCTGGTCCAAGTGGAGTTCCTGGGGGTGTTCACTGGCACCTGGAGCCAGTCGTGTGCCGCCAACATCCTCAACTCCAGGAATGTATTATCTGCTGCCCACTGTTTCGAGGGATTGTAAGTATAAATCAGTTCTTAGATCATGATCAACCGATCTTATCTTATCTTTTTTTTATCGGTGCCGTGTGGTTCCCGGCACCAATAGAAAAAAGAAGAAAGGACCACTACAAGTCTTTCCCATAGATGTCGTAAAAGGCGACTAATGGATAGACTTATAAACTTGAGATTCTTCTTTTAGGCGACGGGCTAGCAACCTGTCACTTTATATGAATCTCAATTCTATCAGTAAGCCAATCAGCTGAACGTGGCCTATCAGTATTTTCAAGACTGTTGGCTCTGTCTATCCCGCAAGGGATAAAGACGTGATTATAAGTATGTATGTATCAATCAATCAATTTTCTTATTGCGTAACTAAGTGATGGTCAAAGAACATCTTCACACTCTTTGTGGCGCAGCGGTAGTGGGCTTGACTGTGACACGATATGCCCCGGGTTAGAATCTATGGGTCATGGAAATTTATCTATGTATATTTATATAAAACATAGTATCGATGAGTTAGCGTCTGGTAACACAAGTTCAGAACTTACTTTGAGGCTAAATTAATCTGAAGAATTTTTGTTAAAAAATAGTGTAAAATTTGTCCCGTATATATTTATAAAAAAAAAAAAACTGAAAAATCTGCTGGGCGTAAGAAGATGATATGTTTCTTGGGCAATATTCAGAATCATAATAACATTTCTTTTTAATCTTTATACTGTATTTGCGTAAAGAAGATAATATATAAAACATTATTTTGTACTATATTCCAGCCTGTACGAGCCTTCACGTCGTCGTATCCGCGCCGGAGCCACCTTCCGCAACACCGGTGGAATCCTCGCCCTGGTCGAACGTGAATTCAATCACCCTACCTATGGTCTTAATGCCATGGACGGTGACGTCGCCGTCGTCAGACTAAGCGAGCCCCTGGTCTACAGCCCCGTGGTCCAACAAGCCACAATTGTCGCTCAAGATACAGTCCTCCCCGATAATCTGCCTGTGGTTCATGCTGGATGGGGCGCGACCTCTGTAAGTATCTTGCCATGGATGGTGACGTCGCCGTCGTCAGACTGAGCGAGCCCCTGGTCTACAGCCCCGTGGTCCAACAAGCCACAATTGTCGCTCAAGATACAGAACTCCCCGATAATCTGCCTGTGGTTCATGCTGGATGGGGCGCGACCTCTGTAAGTATCTTGCCATGGATGGTGACGTCGCCGTCGTCAGACTGAGCGAGACCCTGGTCTACAGCCCCGTAGTCCATCAAGCCACAATTGTCGCTCAAGATACAGTCCTCCCCGATAATCTGCCTGTGGTTCATGCTGGATGGGGCGCGACCTCTGTAAGTATCATGCCATGGACGGTGCCGTCGCCGTCGTCAGACTGAGCGAGCCCCTGGTCTACAGCCCCGTGGTCCAACAAGCCACAATTGTCGCTCAAGATACAGTACTCCCCGATAATCTGCCTGTGGTTCATGCTGGATGGGGCGCGACCTCTGTAAGTATCATGCCATGGATGGTGACGTCGCCGTCGTCAGACTGAGCGAGCCCCTGGTCTACAGCCCCGTGGTCCAACAAGCCACAATTGTCGCTCAAGATACAGTACTCCCCGATAATCTGCCTGTGGTTCATGCTGGATGGGGCGCGACCTCTGTAAGTATCATGCCGTGGATGGTGACGTCGCCGTCGTCAGACTAAGCGAGCCCTTGGTCTACAGCCCCGTAGTCCAACAAGCCACAATTGTCGCTCAAGATACAGTCCTACCTGATAATCTGCCTGTGGTTCATGCTGGATGGGGCGCGACCTCGGTAAGTATCATGACTGTTTGAAGAAAGTTTCGTATAGAGCAGACATCTCAACGACAGGTGAGCCCGGTAGCGCAGGAGCATGTGAACGAACCTAACACTACGACGATAGATCTGAAAGCCTATGATATTCCAACTCCAAACAAAACTTAAAGCCTCAGACCCCTACCAAAAATTTATTCAAGTATGGATTCTCAAAGTGGAAGGAAATTAAATCGACAAGCAAAGAAGGAGAAACAAAAACCTGCAAACAAAATTCAAAATAAAGAATATTCTAACAATACATACATATGGTCACGTCTATATCCCTTGCGGAGTAGACAGAGCCAACAGTCTTGAAAAGACTGAATGGCCACGTTCAGCTATTTGGCTTAAAGATAGAATTGAGATTCAAATAGTGACAGGTTGCTAGACCATCGCCTAAAAAAGAATCCCAAATTTGTAAACCTATCCCTTAGTCCCTTTTTTTTCTAATTATAACTATAGAAATTAAATATTTCTCGGGAGTTTTCCCTAGAACGGACAGTCAGTCTGTTGGCTCTGTCTCTCCCGTATAAACGTGATTATATGTTATAACATAACAATTTTATATCAAATTCAACTATTTAAAATATATATATATATATATATATTATTTTCCAGTGGCAAGGACCCGCTTCCAGTCAGCTCCAAGACGTGACCATCTACACTGTTAACAACGAGCTTTGCCGCCAACGTTACCTCGCCCTTCCCAACCACGTCGTCACCACCAACATGATCTGCGCCGGCATCCTCGACGTCGGTGGTCGTGACGCCTGCCAGGGAGACTCTGGTGGTCCCCTGTACTACGATAACATCCTTGTTGGCATCGTCTCCTGGGGACACCAATGCGCCAATGACACCTTCCCTGGAGTCAGCACCGCTGTTGCCCCTTACACCAATTGGATCGTCCAAATTGCAGAGAGCTAAATTAAATGTTGATTTTTTTTTAAATTAATTATATGGTTTTCAGTTATGTTTGCCTTTTATTTAATTCTGGATAATATGATGACATTTTTTTTCGTGTTAATTTAGTTTCACAACAACAAAAACATTGGTTAAATAATGGCATCAATAAACAATAATCTACCTGAGATATGCGAAGGAATATAACAAATTATTTGGACTCGTACAAAACGCCTCTTACAAAACGTTACTCCAGTGTGACGTCACATGTTAGTATCTTGTTCGCGTCGTAAAATTATTTGTATGGCAGCTACCTATATTATTGCGTTTATGGATATGATGTCTTTATAAAAAGTATTCCATATTTTGGTTTATTCACTCCTGGCATAGTTATTTTTTAATAATATTGATTTTTTTAAATTGACTTTCCCATTATTTTTTGCGATGCTGTGTCTCAGTTAGGGTCGGTAGCTTACATGATCGTCATAACGTGTGCCAGTATTAATCAACCTATGTCTTAACATCGTTGGTCTTTTTGGGCCGTCAATGCGATACTGACTCCTACCCGATAATGCTCCTTACAACATCTCGATCGACGAAATTGCCGAGAGCGAAATTATTTATTGCTTTCCTAAGATTAATTATACGATCTTCAGGTATTATATTCCCCTTTTATTGGATTCCGGATCAGTCATTAATTTTGCAGCTTCTTACTACGAAATTTACCTAGGTTGTCTCTGATATTGTTGATATCAGATGTTGCGTCGGCAATCACTATATTCTGAATGATTCTGGTGGCCCTCTATACCATGACGACATTATCGTTGAAACATTCTCTTGGGAATAACAGAATTATTTGTAGTAATTCGTCAATGATATTTTAACCTAGAGCAAGTACTTACATTGCCCCGAACGTAAATTACTGATTTTCGCATTTGATCAAGAATCTTAATCTGCTACGAAACTGTTTTGTACCTCTTTTTTTATAATGTAATTATTTATGTTAAGAATGGAAATGCAAATTAATAATTCGGCAATATGTGTTGGTACCTCTCTGTGACACATTTTTTGGACATATATTTTGTTACTTGCTTTCGTCCGCGACTCCGTCTGCGCGGATGTCGGTCTTCGCGTGGATGGTTTATTTCTCTATTTTGAATATCTCTGACAATGACATCTTATAAATATCTATTAGACCCAAATACGGCTAGGCCTACAATAATTAAGGAGATCCCTCGATTGCGCTACTGCTGTTGTGAGCTGTGTGTGAGCTCGCGATCTGTAGTAAGTATTTATTTCATAGTAATTCCGACCTTGATAAGTAGCATGTAGCAGTAAATTACCGACAGTGATGAATAGTTTGCAAAAATAAAAAAGTGATCGTGACAATGCGACAGAAAGTTAATTGAGAGCTTCAGCATATACAACATTGTAAGTGAGCTTGTCCGGAATATGAACATGAAGATTTCTTAAACTGCTCACACAGGAAAGAGCTATGTTAAGTTGCCCGTGTGAAAAACAACTCGCGGTAAGATCTACGCCAGCAACTCCTAGGGTCTGAACTTGAGCCTTATTTATTGTCATGGCGTAACACAAAGCTACAGGATTCTCTTAAATTGAAATGGAAAATTGTTGAGAAACGGCGCTGAATCTACTGCGGGTAACGCAACGTGTGTTCGCGATTCTACAGACGTCTATGGATAAAACTGAAAAATTAAGATTTCTTTTGTATTTTTCCAGGATAAAAAGTATCCTATTTTATGCCCAGGATAATAAGGTATAATTATACCAAGTTTCATCGAAATCGAACCGTTAGTTTTCTCGTGATGCCTGAACATACAGACAGACAAAAAAAAATTTAATCACATATTTGGGTTTGGTATCGATCCAGTAACACCCCCTGCTATTTATTTTTTCAATGTTTTCAATGTACAGAATTGACCCTTCTACAGATTTATTATATGTATAGATAATTATTAGGGCTTTTATTTTTTTGTTCTATTTCTGCTGCCACAGAAAACTATTTATTAAAAACTTTATTGCACAAAAAATATGTTCAAAGGGTAGACTTAATACCGCTTAGTATTCTCCACCATTCAACCAGCTGACCAAACAGAAAAACTTTAAGTTGGTGGTGCAATAAAGTGGTATACACAATATCTCGTGGTCTTTTTATATGCTCTACTTAAGAAACTTCCTTAGAGTTTATTTCCACTTCTTTTTCAGAAACAGTTATAAAACGAATTATTTACATTAATTCGAAACAAAAAATACTTGGATACTCTTCAGACGATGATAGCTGATTTACATTTTTTATTATTATACTAGAAAAAAATAAAAAGAAAACAAGTTATGACGTATGAAAAATGTTTATTTTTATGTAAAATACATATACCTATAGATATTCAAGTAATAATGACCATAATCCAGATAGTGTAAATCGGATAATGTAGTGTACACTTACATAAACAATGCACCTTGAGAAATGATTTCTTTAAGGTTCCTCGGGTGCAATGAAAGTCAAAGATATTGGGCAAGGATACCTCAGCTGATCATATTGCTTGTCATGTCATAAGACCGTATTAGAAGTGTAATACTGGTCTTTTAACACTATTAACTTAAAAATTTTAAGTATTTTAAGAATGAGATATCTGCCAAATGAAATTATTGCTATAAAAATAATAAATATATAAACAAAATCAAAGGTCTAGAGGAACGTAGGTACCTTGATCAAATCAGGGTCGTCCTTTCAAGAGTACCCAAAATCGACGAGTTTGCATCAATAGAGTTATGAATGTAGATAAAGCGAAAGAAGTATGCAGGGATCGTGGCAAGTGGAATGATGTCTCCGTCTACACCTCCAGGAAGGAGGCATGATTTTTCATAGGCAGAAACAAAATTACGTAGCCGTGGCAATGATCCAATCAGTGAAAGAGGCGACATCAGTGCTGACCCCTGGGAAATCAGGTAAAGCACATCCTTGTCCCCAAGAGATGATTCCGATCTGAATATTCTGGTAGAACAGAGGGCCTCCAGCATCGTCTTTACACGCGTCCCGACCTCCTTCGTTGAGGACTCCTGCGCAGATCATGTTGCTAGTGATGTCTCGAGGAGATTGTAAGGATTGGTAGCGTTGGGCGCAGAATGACCGGTCGACGCTTTGGACTTCGACTTCTTGGAGGACATCAGCGTGGGATGCTGATCCGGTTGTCTGTGAACAGAGTTATATAACTGTGATTAGGAAATCGTTAAAGACAATTCAACAATAGCTATTTGGCTTTGAATATTGGAGACTACTCGAACTGACCTTTTATTTATAGTCAAAAAAAATTACTGATAGGTAAAGTTACATACATACATACATACATAAAATCACGCCTCTTTCTCGGAGGGGTAGGCAGAGACTACCTCTTTCCACTTGCCTCGATCTCTGCATACTTCCTTCGCTTCATCCACATTCATAACTCTCTTCATGCATGCAAGGTACTTTTGACCTGACCCTTTACCAGGACGTCCTTAATTTGATCAAGATACGTTCGTCTAGGTCTTCCCACTCCGACCTTTCCCTCCACACTCTCATTGTATATCTGCTTAGTCAACCTGTTTTCATTCATCCTCTCCACATGACCGAACCATCTCAACATACCCTTTTCTATTCCTGTAACTACATCTTCTTTCACATCACAACATTCCCTTATCACGCTGTTCCTTATCCGGTCACTCAATTTCACACCCATCATACTCTTTAACGCTCTCATTTCCACTGCATTTATTCTGCTTTCGTGCTTCTTTTGCCATACGGACCAACACGCCCCTATGCACAGCCACAGTAAAGTTACAAATAAAAATTAATGATATTAAAACAGGCGGACGACTGTGATAAGAGAGTCTAGATTCCTACTGTTGTAGCTCGGGTGGTTGATGGCATAAGGGACCTTGATGATGATTCTGATGCGGCAATTATGTTTTTTCGTTATTAGAGACAAATAGTTTTCAATATCATTAAACGTTACAATGATACTTATGAACTTACCAATGTTCGACTCTTTAAAGATGGCTTCTTCAGTATAAATGTTAGCTGTATTAGAGGTAGATTTTATGCGAAATTACATACATACATACATATGGTCACGTCTATATCACTTGCGGGGTAGACAGAGCCAACAGTCTTAAAAAGACTTAATGACCACGTTCAGCTATTTGGCTTAATGATAGAATCGAGATTCAAATAGTGACAGGTTGCTAGCCCATCACCTAAAAAAGAATCCCAAGTTTGTAAGCTTATCCCTTAGTCGCCTTTTTCGATATCCATGGGAAAGAGATGGAATGGTCCTATTCTTTTTTGTATTGGTGCCGGGAACCACACGGCACAATTACTTGTTTAATTTCATCATACAAACCGAAGTGAGACCCCAGCCGACGTAAGTCACAGGAATGTTGCCGGGGAAATCGAACCCGCTGCCGATGATGACAGCCTGCTGGATCGTGGTACCAAATATCAGCTGGGAAGACAGGCGGACGACGGTGATGTCAGAGTCCAGATTCCTACTGTTGAAGTCAGGGTGGTTGATGGCGTGTGAGATCTCGACGACGGATCCGCCGGTGTGACGGTTAGCAGTGCCAGCTCTGATGCGGCGGTCGCGGTCCGAGTACAGACTGGAATAGATTAACATACACATACATATAATCACGTCTATATTCCTTGCGGGGTGGACAGAGCCAACAGTCTTGAAAATTCTGATAGGCCACGTTTGGTTGTTTGACTCAATGATGGAATTGAGATTCAAATAGTAACAGGGTGCCAGCCCATCACTAGTATATCCCTTAGTCGCCTTTTACGACATCCATGGGATATGGTGTGGAGATATAGAGTAGTTCCTATTCTAAAGTGCCGGGACTCACACGACACATTGTTTCTTCTTATTCTAAAAGAAATTAATCCATTTCTACTTCTATAGAGAGTGATTATAAAAATTTACCTTCCTGAGAAGCAATGGGCAGCAGACAAGATGTAAACTGAGTTGAGGATGCTACCAGCACACTGCTGGGTCCAGGTGAAAATGGTACGGAACTCCACTTGGACTACTGCTGGGTAATTCTCGATGGCCGTGTCGGAACCACCTATTATACGACTGGATCCTGATGCGTTGGAAACTGCCGCTAAAAGATTTTTTATTATGAAACTAACAGTACAAAAGTAAGCGGTAATTTTTGACCGACTTCAAAGAATCAATGTCAATACGATCGTATTTTTTTTTTCTATGCTCCAAATAAAAAAAAAATCGATCTTTCAGTTACTAATGGCTGTGTGTTACAGCACTCATAAGAATAGATATCATAGAATTGACTCTCTTCACTTGTGTAGCTTTTAATAGGATGTGAACAATAAGTAGAATATCTATTAGAAAAAAAAATTTTTTTTCCATGCCCCGACTATATAAGACGACTAAATAATTAAAGACAATTATTTCGTCAAAAAAAATCTTTCGTCTCTCTCTTTCTCATCTCCGCGTGTTCCAGGTTGCACCCTCCACAGAAGTGTTTCGGGGCCCGGGGTCTGCCTTCCGACTTTCCTCTCTCCACTTGGTCCGATTTTCGGCGTCCTCGGATTTCAGTCCATTGGCTCGCATATAATCCTTTGCGAGGAGCCATGATAAAATGCTGTCATATAGTTAACTGTAAAAACTTTGATAAGATTATTACAGAATAAATTAAACTTTAATTGTTTAAATCATTCACATTGTCACTTTCACATCTTCAGTTAAGAAAAAAAGAGAATCATTGCTACAATTGGGGCTTTAATTCTACCCCCCAGCGGATGGAATTGAAGGCCGACTGGTCACTCTGCTCACCGCTCCGTGGAGAGCGGCCGAGCCGAGGCCGCCGATTTGAGTGAGGGTAGCCCACGCTGCCAGTACCGAAGCGGTAGGCGGTGTGGTTTTAGTGGGTTCAAGCCCTACATATCCCGACCGTCTTCGGCCGGGCAGACAAAGGCCCTTCCACACATAAAAACACACACAAAAAAGGGTTACCCCTTTTTTATGTTAGTTGTATTAAAATAAATTAGAAAAGATACCTGCAGCAATAAGCACTAACAACAATTTGGCCGCCATATTTAAAACGTTCGTTACCACAATTAAATGTAACAACCAATTTCTTCATCAATTTATACATCCATGTTATCGTCAATTATAAAATTTTAATCCCTTTGTTTATTACGAAATTAGACACCGCACAAATCGAAATAACTTGTTGCTATAGAAAATAATAGAAAAACCCTATCGGTTATCAAAGTTATTATAACTTGATGATTGTAAGTTTTTTTAAAATTTGTTTATCTTTATTATGGGACATTTAAAACATCACTTAACAATTTTCATATCTTTTGGTTTCACTCAATCAATGTTGATTAACGTCCAATAAAAAACTAAGTTTGCTTCGAAAGCGTCAGTGCAGAAGAAGTGCTAACAAACTGCAATGCAATTTAGAATTTGAATAGAAATATGGACGAGATAATACATTGTCATTGTTATGATAAATTGATTTAATTGAAATATTTTTTTAAATGGAATGTCAAATTTTAATACATTGATGTATACAGTGTACCTACTGAATTTTGATTTGAACCTACTAAAAATCTTCAACTGTTCAGAAACTTTAATGAAGCATAGATCACAACAGGGATCCATCGAAATAGAGAAATAGAGAGAGAGAGAAGATAAAATATATGTTGTATCATAAAGAGTCCCACAGGACTTGAATTCATCACTACATAGTATAAAACAAAGTCGCTATTTTAGTCTGTTTGTCTGTATGCTTAAATCTTTAAAATTACGCAACGGATTTTGATGCGGTTTTTTGTAACAGGTATAGTGATTCAAGAGGAATTTTTATGTATAATTTTTTCCGAATTTTGCACCCGTGCGAAGCCGGGGCGGGTCGCTAGTATGACATAATTTGAGCACAATTTTTGCCTGACATAGGTTTCTGTCGCAATAGTAGCGCGGCTCATTCAGACCTCCTTAACCTTAAAGTCTCGAGAAATGAAAGGAGAAATTGAGTAGTCCTTTTAAACCATTATAGTATATTAAGCAGTTAAACATAAAAGGCGACGTTCTTAAAGCATGATCATAACCTTTAATTTTCTCAATATTTTTTAAAGGAATTTAAGACATAAGAAACGACATAGTTAATAAGAAAGCATTAATTACGAGTAGTATATCCTCCAATACCTTCGGTCGCAAGCTGTGAAATTGTTATAAAATTTAAAAATAAATTTTGCTGTTACGCTTTTGCGTCGCCGTGTGGTTCCCGGCACTTAAGAATAGGTCCTCCCTGTCTCTTTCCCATGGATGTCGTAAAAGGCGACTAAGGGGTAGGCTAATAAACTTGTGTTTTTTCATTTAGACGATGGTCCTAGCAACCTGTCACTATTTAAATCTCATTCCAGCATTAAATCCACTTATATCCGCAATTCCAGGATTAATGCTGAAAGTGGCCTTTCAGAAGTTTCAAAACTGTTGGCTTTGCCTACCCCGTATGGGATAAAGACGTGAGTATATTAATATCTGAATGTACGTAACTCTTATCTCAGGAAATAGCTACACTAAACATTATCGCATAATAAAATTACTTGAATTACCGTGTATCTACTAAGTTACACACTGGTCGTCACAAATCTTCAGATTATGATAAGACAAAGTTTATTGCCACTAAAGATATGACTTTGCCCGGTATGAATAAAAAAATATTGAAAAACTAATGTGGCAATTTCATCGCGTTAAGGTCGATTAAGGGCCAGTTCACATCGAGAATAATTAGATGCCGAACGACGCTGAAATAATGTTTTTTTTTTCTCTATTTATATTATATTTGTACTATGTTTTATTTGACGTGTGGATCCCGGCATTAATAAAAAAAGAATAAAATCACTCCTTCTTTTTTCCGTGGATGTCGTTAATGGCGGCTAATGGATAGGCTTATAAACTTGAGATGTTTTAGGTGATGGTCTAGTGACAAGTTCACTATTTGAATGTCAATTCTATCATTAAGCCAAAATGCTGAAAGTGGCCTATCAGCCCTCTCATGACTCTTGGCTCTGTCTTACCCGAAAGGGATAAACGTGATAAAATGTCTGTATGTATGTAGGTACTATTTTATATTTGTAATGTACTTCTTTAGTGAACAATAAAGCATTTAACTAGGTACTTACTAACTTATATTTGGGGTTCTTCGCGGGAACTCCGGGATAAAAAGTAGCCTATATGTTATTCTGGGTCTCCAGCTATCTACATAACAATCGAAAAAATTTCGTAGTAATCGGTTCAGTAGTATTTGCGTGAAAGAGTAACAAACATCAATACTGACATATTCACAAACTTTTGCATTTATAATATTTTTAGGATGTTTTATATACATATTTTTGTCGCATATTTTTTTCGGTGTGAACTGACCTAAGACACATACGAGTAGATAATATAGTTCTGTTGAAGTTATTCACTTGTTCATGGATTAAATAAGTGATATCTTACTCCAGCGAACTACTTACTGTATTTACATCAATATTTAGAACTAGATATCAAAGGGTGGCTACGTCAGCTAGTCTATTTAAAAATTCATTTAATCAATCGTTCATTTCAAGAATGTAAAACATCAAAAATAATGAAATTCATTGTTTTTTTTTTTAATTTATATATGTACCAGCGACCCGCCCCGGCTTTGCACGGGTGCAAAATTCGGAATAAATTATACATAAAAACCTTCCTCTTGAATCACTCTACCTGTTACAAAAACCGCATCAAAATCCGTTGCGTAATTTTAAAGATTTAAGTATACAGACAAAGAGACTAAAATAGCGACTTTGTTTGACTACTATGTAGTGATTTGACAAATCATGCTTAAATTAAGTAAGTGTTGGGTTCGATAATTTGCTGAACAAGGAACATTTGGTGCATAGGTAACATAGCAACAGTGATTCAATGATTTCATATTACATAGGTGCCGTGTGGTTCCCGGCACAAATACAAAAAAGAATAGGACCACTCCATCTCTTTCCCGTGGATGTCGTATAAGGCGACTAAGGGATAGGCTTACAAACTTGGGTTTCTTTTTCAGGCGATGGGCTAGCAACCTGTCACTATTTGAATCTCAATTCTATCACTAAGCCAAATAGCTGAACGTGGCCATTCAGTCTTTTCAAGACTGTTGGCTCTGTCTACCCCACAAATGATATAGACGTGACCATAAGTATGTATGTATAGGTACTAGACCACGCCAACGGTAACGCGTAACGTAACCCGCGTAAATAAATCATGACCATAATTATCGTTTCCGCGGGAATTTTGGGAAATCTCTGAGTGTACCCTTAAACCACATAAATAATCTACACGCCATAAAGTCTCTTGTCTCTCATTGTCAATCAGATCAAATCAAATCAAATAATTATATTTATTGTGCAACACAGGTTAAAAGGCTGTTACATATTTGTGATCATCACTTTGAGCTGTCCTAAGTCATTCACTTTCGTCTTGTATATATTTATAAAAAAAATGTGTGTCTCTCAAATTCAACTATTTCTTTATTAAACAAATGTAAATTCAAACTTTCCTTTACATTATAAAACAAATCTCAAAATTTTTTTGAAGCGCCATCTATGGAGCTCCACATTACTTAAGCATAAAAGTAAGTTTAAATGAAAAGCGACTGTTCATACAAGAAAGAATTGTGCTTATCAATAATGCCGACAGATGTCACTATGTGTAACATTCTAAAATTGAAATTAGGAACTTGTATCCTGCAGAGTACTGCAGATTGTATGAGCCAGTTTGCAAAAGACAATGGCTTGTTATAGTACATACAGTTAATATTGTACAAGCGACTTCTTACCCCTGGGGTTAAGAGTAGTCATTGTTACATCCTCAACTCTTTGGAGGGACTCAGGGTAAGCCTTTTTTTTAACAAATTGTAGGTAGTGCCGTGTGGTTCCCGGCACCAATACAAAAAGAATAGGACCATTCCATCCCTTTCCCATGGATGTCGTAGAAGGCGACTAAGGAATAGTCACCTGTCACTATTTGAATCTCAATTCTATCATTAAGCCAAATAGCTGAACGTGGCCTTTCAGTATTTTGATGACTGTTGGCTCTGTCTACCCCGCAAGGGATATAGACGTGACCATATGTATGTATGTATGTTGTAGGTACAGACTGACATATTAACGCACAACTCAACCACAGGGTCTAAAGACTTGTTGGATTTATCGTGTAGGTTCTTTATGATATGATATAGATTTCCCAAAATTGCACCATTAGCAATTATGGTGATTTTTCATTTTGGGCGGGCGGAACAGCGGGCGGTCTCTAGTTAATTAATAACATACTAGAAGCCGCCCGCGACTTCGTCCGCAAGAAAACCGCGGGAACTCCGTGATAAAAAGTTTATTCTGGGTCTTCAGCTACCTACATACCAAATTTCATCGTAATCGGTTCAGTAGTTTTTGCGTGAAAGAGTGACAAACCTCCATAGTGATATGATATCCTGACATACTCACAAACTTTCGCATTTATAATATTAGTAGGAAGCTTTTTTTAGAAAATTCATTATTTTTTAAGAATAAAATAGGCTAAGTAGTACTTTTGTATTATCTCCCTCAATTTCTATAAAATTAGTACGAAGATTTGTTTGTAACAAAACAAAAAGTAAAACATTTTCTATTATTATGGTTACAAAAATAAAACCTAGCTTATTTCTTTGCTAGGTTTTAGACCTAACTAACAGCCAGGTATCCCGGGGTACCGATCAATATATTCCCGCTTATCCCAATCGACACGGCGCATGCGTCAGCCGCCATTTTGGAATAACCAAAAACCGGGATCATGCGTGCTTGAAAACAAAAGACTCAAGATAAATAAAGTGTTAAATTATTTCGCAAAATGAGTACAAATCGCGAACCAGAAGGTAGGTGTTCAAACTTAATAAAAATAATTATTTATTTTAGTGTTAATTGTGTTTTATAAATAAATAGAAAAGGTTTCCAAAATACTTCTTGAAATAAAATTTTGCATAGGTAATTGCTTGTTTCTTTCATGAAAATGAAGGCCCTTTTTTATATTATTGATTTAAAATTAAATTACCAAAAAAATGTAGGTACCTACATACATATAGGTACCCTTAGGCATTCTTTACCAGACAAAATTAAATGTAATGTTGTCTACATAATATGTTACTTGATAAATAAATGTAACTTACCAAGACTTATTTTAGGGTGTTAAATTTATTTTTATTGGTGTATATTTTCAGTTTATTCATTATAAACATATAATTTTTTTTACTTTTTCGTAAAGAACTTTGAAATTAACTTTATCGAGGCTTTGACACGAGATTTTCTATAATATCTATATGTTTATTGTTTTAATGTGATAACAAAACTTTTTTGTTTTCGCTCAAAGTTTATGAGATCAGTCATTCATGTTCCTTAAACATACTCGTATTCAAAAATTGAAGAAAATAAAGAATAGAATCTTTATTTCATTTTGAAAAGTTTAATGTTTAGATATGTTATTTTGCCGTGTGGTTCCCGTCACCAATACAAAAAAGACTAAGACCACTCCATCTCTTTCCCATTGATATCGTAAAAGGCGACTAAGGGATAGGCTTACAAGCTTGGAATTCTTTTTTGGGCGATGAGCTAGCAACCTGTCACTATTTGAATCTCAATTCTATCATTAAGCCAAATAGCTGAACGTGGCCATTCAGTCTTTTCAAGACTGTTGGCTCTGTCTATCCCGCAAGGGATATAGACGTGACCATATGTATGTATGTATGTGTTATTTTTTCAGCCTCAGAGGACATGTTGGAATCGATAGATGAATTAAAAGAGCGGTTGTCATCAATGAAACGTATGATGGAGGAGCGGAAAGCCACAGGATCAGGATCCAAAGACCTGTTCCAGGGTCACGCAAGAAGTCTCCATGGAACCAACATGATAGACGGGAATTTCTTGAGTTTCGTCTTCGGAGGCTCCCTCGTGGTTATACTTAGTGTTTCCGTATATGCGTTCTATAATTTATACCACGCTGTGTTGAAGAAATTCCCTTCGTCCCATACGGAGTTGTAAAATGGATTGTTACATTTCCATGACTGATTTGTAGAGAGAACGTTGCGATAGTTCTGCCAAAGTTAAGGCCCGTATATATTATTTTGAGATAATTTAAGTTATCCCGAATTATAACACGACCTTCACCCTCCTGATCAAAGTTTATTTCGCCGACTGACTAAATAAATATAAGAACGTTTAAAAAAGTTATAAAAAGCCAGGTTTCACATGTTTAGAGTAACATTAAGTAACTATTTAACTTTTCCACTCTAATTAGAGAAAAGTTCTAGAAAAAAAGCCTTAATGTTGATGATAACTTGATATTACAATGGCGCGAGTTTGATGAATGATGTTTAAATAGGCAGATAACTAACCGCAGAATCTTGCCAATTTTAAACGCAAAAGTGACTGACTGACTGATATTTCAATGCACAGTCAAAACTGCTGAACATATCGGGCTGAAATTTGATATGCAGATAATTAAGAAATTAAAAAGATTTCTTGCATGACTCGGTACTAATATATACTTGAAAAATCATTCGTTAGCTTAGCCTGAGTTTGAAAAGAAAATTTAACCTTACGGGGGTGACAAAACCCCTTTCTAATCTAAAAGAATTAAAAAAAAACGATTGGCATTGCGATAATAGAAAGAAAGATACATGTACAATAGAGGGATGGCTAATAAACTTATATACATACAATGACGTCTTAATCCCTTACAGGGTAGACAGAGCCAACGGTCTCGAAAAGACTGACAGGCCACGTTAAGCTGTGTGTATTGCATATATGATGGAATGTTAATAAAACGTGCAATAATTATGAAAATTGTGATCGCGATAGTGTAAAATGCTTAGTATAATTAATTTAAATAAATGTATGAGTTTTCCTAATAATCTTTTGTGCCATAATACCTTGGCAAATCTCAATAGTTATAAGTCATTTTAAACAACAAAATTTTCACTTCCATATGACTTCCAGTAATGTAATTAAGTTGTAAAAGTTGTGAGCAAGAAATATTTGGATAAGACATTATGAAAAGCGGAGAAAGTTTTGGAGTAAATGATATTCGAATAATATTTTGTTTAATTATATCTAACTATCTACTAATTGACTGATTACAATTATGGTCTTTCTTACATGAGTATATGATCACGTCTCTTTACAGGAGGGGTAGGCAGAGACTACATCTTTCCATATACCACGATACCTGCGAAGCTTCTATCGCTTTATACGAGTATCATCTTTTTCTACATCCAGTTAGAACGTTTTTTGTCCCCTTGTGCCTGTGCCCGAGAGATTATATAGTGCCGTGTGGTTCCTGGCACTAAAGAATAGGAACACTTTGTCTCTTTCCTATGGATGTCGTTAAAAGTGACTAAGGAAATAGGCACACATTCTTCTAGTGCAAGTTTCTATGCTGTTCTGCTAAAAATGAAAAAAACATACAGTTTGTAAAAAGCAATCAAGGGAATGGCTAATATACTTGGGATTCTTTTACAGCAGATCATGACCTTTCAGTATTTTCAAGACTGTTGGCTCTGTCAACCCCGCAAGGGATATAGAGGTGATGATATGTATGTTTATATTCTTCTTTTAGGCCGGTTAGCAACCCGTCAATATATGAAGTCAATATAATCAGTTCCATCATTAAGCACATAGCTGAACGTGGCCTTTCTGTCTTTTTGAGACTCTAACCTCTGTCTACACCGTAATGGATAAAGATGTGATTGCATGTAATTTTGTCAAAACAGTGTCAGCGTTTTCCAGTAAATTAGGTGCATGATTTGAACTCATTTGCACAACGCATAATTGCATGTATTGATGGATGAACCACAAAATTTGCTACTACATTTGGAGCAAACATCGACTTTATTTCTATAACGTCAGAGTTTAGATTACGTAAACAATGTAATGGTATTTTCAGTAACTTGCTGAATAATTTCAGCTTTCAGTTTTCATCAAACCGGTTGCATAAATTAGCTTTCCCTTACCAAAATGTTATTTTTAATTTTACATACATACATATAACACGTCTATATCCCTTGCGGAGTAGACAGAGCCAATGGTCTTAAAAAGACTGATAGGCCACGTTCAGCTGTTTGGCTTAATGATAGAATTGAAATTCAAATAGTGACAGGTTGCTAGCCTGTTGCCCAAAAATAGAATCCCAAGTTTATAAGCCTATCCCTAAGCCGCCTTTTACGATATCCATGGGAAAGATATAAATAAATATATACGGGACACATTACACAGATTGAGTTAGCCTAGAAGTAAGTTCGAGATTTGTATTACGAGATACTAACTCAACGATACTATATTTTATAGTAAATACTTATAAAGATAAACATCCAAGACCCTGGCCAATCAGAAAAAAATATTTTCTCATCATGCCCTGGCCGGGATTCGAACCCGTGACCTCCGGTGTCACAGACAAGCGTACTACCGCTGCGCCACAGAGGCCGTCAAATATTAGATATGGAGTAGTCCTATTCTTTTTTTCTATTTGTGCCGGGAACCACGGCAAAATTTAAATTTTTACATGCTTATTTTAAGTAGATATATGTTTTTTTTTAATATAATGGGTGCTAGCTGCTTCTCTCTCCTTGCAAATTGTAAAAGTACTTCAAGGGAAATGCCATCAAACTTGGGACTCCTCTTTAGGGATAGGCCATACCAACCTGTCACTATTTGTACCTCAATTTCGCAAATAATTATTGATTAGCCTAGATAGCCATATTATCAAAAGCTTAGAACACTGTTATTAAGAAAACTAATATAACTTAATATAAGTATAGATATAATATAATTAAAAAGCTGTTGACTGTACTTAATCGAAATTAGTTCTAAAGAACAAAGTTGGTATTATGAAGTTTTTATCGCAAGACATTAAGGTACAGTCGAGTTCAAAATAATGACTACATTATCCTTATCTCACATTATAATTATTGAAATAACTTTTTAAATGAGTTTATTCAACACAATTTTGGAAAAGTCCCTACTCCCAATACACTTGTGTCTCCTATTATGCAAAACTAGCTGTTGCCTTCGACTTCATCCGTCTAATTTGTCTTTAAATATTCACGTATTATTCTGTTCCAATATCTAAGCTATATTACTGCAACATTATATGTAATGTGTGTACGTACGTACATTACATATAGCCACGTCTATATCCCTTGCAAGGTAGACAGAGCCAACAGACCTCAAAAGACTAAAAGGCTGCGTTCAACTGTATTGAGATTAAAAAAGTGGCAGGTTATTAGTATATCTGTTATCTTAATTGGCGCTAACTGTACAAAATTTAACGTGGTTGTTCTTCGAAACAAAACAAGCGTTTAATATCACATTTTCTTCCATGAGACTTTGAATGAGTTTTGTACTTATTGTATATTCATGTTGGGTGTTCGACTTTGATTTTGTGCTTAGTTTCAAGTACTTCTTTATTGCCCGGGTGTTACGTCTACTGGTTGTTGTAGTTTGTGATGATATTCTTATTATTATTTACACAGGAAAATACACGAGATGCATTTAAAAAATCATTAAGAAATAGTAAAATAATAGGTATTATTTATCTGCAACAATGGCGATTGATTATTATTTTTTATTTTATATAATTAAATGATCTTTTCTGCCGGGGAGCCCAAAGTCGTTTTAAAAACAGGAACGTGAAGTCAAATTTCACGGAGAAATTCCCGTCTCACTTTTACTATCCAGCAGGAAAATCTTACCTGGTCGGGATTCGAACCCTGAGCTGGAACCTTGTGACTCATTACGTAAGCACATTTTCTCTCTCTCTCTCATTTATTTATTTACGCCTATAATACAATTGTTTTAGTTCACCTCTTAAAGTAATTATTTTTACAAAGAATTCTTATATACGAGTAGCATCTCTGCGTGTCCCCAGTTGCACCCTCCATAGAAGTGACCGGAGCCCAGGGTCCGCCTCTCGACTTTTCTCTCTCCACCGTCTTCCATCGTCCTGAGTTTTCAGTCCATTGGCTCCCAAAAACTTCTGAACCGATTACGATGAAATTTGGTATGTAGCTGAAGACCCAGAGTAACATATAGACTACTTTTAATCCCGGAGTTCCCGCGGAATTGATAGGGTTTCCATGTGGACGAACTCGCGGGCGGCCTCTAGTACAATTATACAACAAGCTCGTTTTATACATCTAAACTAACAATTTTTTAAGTTAAAGCCAGAAAAGCTGCAAATAGAAAAAGGTAAAAGTCCCTGCCTACCCCTCAGGACACAGATTTCATGTTCGTTTTTTTTCAAAAATATTTATTAGTTTATTTAAACTTTATTTTACAAAATAGAAAGGTACAGCACAATTGGCGGACTTTATGTTCTTACTCTCACTCAATATTAATTACTTTATATAAATAGTTCTTAACATTTACTGCATTAACCGACAACTGAGTCATATTTCAAGGAAATGTAAGTCTATCACCATAATTTTGAAAGTATACCCGTCTCTTTCCGTCCTATTCATAATTCTCTAACTAGACAATGGGTGTAAGGGAGATGGCAATCGTAAATTGTAATAGGGTGGGAAAACGTGACGTGGGAATGAAAATATGTCTAGGGAACAGATGTCGTTAGAAAATATGGAGGTGTTTCGGTCATGTATACTAGGGTGTGGAACAGGTATTTCATGATACCTTTAAAACTGCTAAATAATTATTTCTGAAATAAATTTTTAAACCAGAATTTTTATCAGCACTTTATTTAGGTGACTACAGTTTATTTACTCTTTGTTTTCCAATGAACGTAGCAGTATACATATATTTTTAACTAGCTGTGCCCGCGACTTCGTCCGCGTGGAATAGTTATTTTGGGCATCATATTTATTTTTGCAAACATCCTCCTCGGCTTTATCAATTATAGCTTCTAATTGTTATGCGACTTGACGACGACTTGACCCACATCATTACCCGCGACGGAACGGAGACCGTATAGTGAGATGAGAGGCCTTTGCCCAGTAGTGGGATCAGGCATTACAGGCTGATACTTTACTTTACTTTAAAATAGTAATATCTTCTAAGATGTTCATTGAAATTAAGTGATATCAAAGACAGTTGTGTTTACAATTAAATACTCATAATCAACAACAATCTTAAAAGATAAACATAATCAGTTTAAAAGTAGGTAAGAGGTAAAAACAGACAAACATACAAAGGAATTATTATAAGTAGAATGATACCTATCTATATGTAGGAAGTAGGATAGAGCAGGGCGATCAAAAGATGCGGGGTGAGGGGGGCGGTCAGGCGGTCACGCGTATTAGAAAGAACGCTGGTTCGCCGTATTAAATGTTTCGCTGCAAATTGCTTATAACGACTATATCTCAAAACCTATTCGTCTGATTTATATACTGTAAATGGCAATTTTAGACTACATGAAAAGCCGAAAGTAGTAAACATATTTATTTGGATAAGGATTAATACTGAATTAAAGAAAATTGGTTTCAAAATAACTTATGTTTATAATGAAAAAATAATCTTAAAAAATGAACATAAAAGTGGTTATTGTAAGTAAACCTTAAGAGATAGATATATGCTCTCGCGGACTTTTTTGTGGCAAAAAATGAGTACTTCACATCTTTAGTACATTGTTTTACAATGTCTTTGTTGGTTTGCGCAGCGTTCGCGTGGAAAGCTCGCAGATGGCCGACTCATTCAACTTTCACCTGCATTGTTGACGTTTCCCGTAGGAAATCCGGGATAAAATGTAGCCTATAGCCTTCCTCGATAAATAGACTATCTAACAGTGAAAGAATTATTCAAATCGGTTCAGTAGTTTCTGAGATTAGCGCGTTTAAACAAACAAACAAACAAAACAAACTCTTCAGCTTTATAATATTAGTATAGATATATAGTATCCTATAATAATGAATAAAAATTTTGAATTTGAATTTTGAATTTGAATTTGAGATACAGACAGATAGACAGACAAAAAATGTAAAAAGAAATTCTCTATCCGTTTCAGTCAAAATATTAAATGTACAGACAAAATATTTTTACCGTTTTATTATATTATGTAGTATTTTGATTTTCAGTTTTTTTTAAATAAAATACTCAAACAATACAAAAAAAAAAAATATCTTGTAATTGTTGGGATTCGAACTTGGACCGCCAACTTCACAGTCTCACAGGCTAACCACTGGACCATCGAGGCCGTTGCGTTGATGGCGAAATTAAAGTAGACTACATACATATGGTCACGTCTATATCCCTTGCGGGGTAGACAGAGCCAACAGGCTTAAAAAGACTGAATGGCCACGTTCAGCTATTTGACTTAATGATAGAATTGAGATTCAAAAAGTGATAGGTTGCTCGCCCATCGCCTAAAAAAGAATCCCAAGTTTGTTAGCCCATCCCTTAGTCGCCTTTCACTTATATTTATATGTTATAGGTATAATGCTGTCGTATAATGATAAATAACTTTGAATTTTTAATTTCATAACTTATTTGCAGGCAAACTGATGCCTTGAGTTCATTCAAATGTCGATAACTTTTTTTTTAGTGAACCGATTTTGATGAAACAAACTTTAAATGTTCTTCTGAGTTAAAACAAAGCAATTGGTGTAAGTTTTAAGTAAATCGGTTCAGTACTTTCGGAGATAATCGTGATCATACATACAGACAGACAAGAAATTCAAAAAAAAATTTTTGCTTTCTCTTATTCATTCTAAGTGTACCTCTATCCATTTCAGTCAAAAATACTAAATGTACAGAAAAAATATTTTTACTGTTTTATTATATGTATAGATTGAAATATTATTTACTGTAATCACTTAAACTAAAGATAAAATATGTTTTCTTTAAAATTTACAGTCTAGGAAATTTATACATACACATATAATACACATATAATCATATCTATATCACTTGCGGGTTAGACGGAACAGTCTTGAAAAGACTGAAACGCTATATTCAGCTGTATGTCTTAATGATAGAATTGAGATTCAAATAATTCAAATTTATATTAATATGGAACGCAATAACGTAGATATTTTCATCAAATCGAGCTTTAGTGAAGTATCGAGCTGCGAAATACTAGGTACGTACGCTGTTCCGTTTCACCCTAGCCCCGCCTTCAGCAACAAAATAACAGGTACAGTACGATACAGGTACAAACTGGAATTCTGTAGCGTTTCGTTCCAGTCCGGGCCCGACCGCCAAGGGGTGCGCACACCACGGCGATAAAAATATATATTTTTAGTCATTAAATGACAATTTGAAATAACACCGTGATAATATTCCATCGGGCTTCGGGCCACTGGCTGAAAACACAGGTAAGAATTTGAATTTAGAACGCTGTTGTATTTTTACTGTACGCGTAATATTTTTATGTCACTTCAAATACTTTGTCAAATTTTAATATACTTATGTTTGACAGATAAAAGTACGTATTATTATAATTTCTATTACAATATTTTAGTATGTTTTAATATATTTTTAGAACAAAGAATGAATCTACGTGTTGCGCACATAATCAACAAGTAAAGCACTTCGCACGCACAAAGGTTTTCAAGGGAGATGTTTTCAGTGTGCTAAAAACCTTTTTCAATCTCCCTTTATATTTCGTTCTACACAACTTACGTTACGAAAAGGGACTGATACTAATGAGATTACTTTTACGGTAAATTCACTCAGTAAATGACGTCTCCTCGCAGCAATTTCAATGAAATACGTTGTCTGAAGGAATTTATTTATGTTTCTGAGAAAATGTGAATGTTTATTCAGCTCACAAAAACATTATTTATTCATTCGAAAATAATTCAATAGGCTTCGATTTTTACGACGTAATTTCGTTTGATACCTACGTCGTATTGCGACGGAAATAAATAATTTTGAACTGCTAATACAAATATCTATAGCCGACGACTTTTTCTGCGGAAATATTACAATTCATTATCAAAAGTCGATACGTGTAAATGAATTATTAAACACAATTGATAACATATACCCATTAACTTTGTTATATCATTAATCACTGCTAGGTTCAAATCCTACCGAGGCTAAGTACCAGAAAATATCCTTTTCTGAATTATACATTAGTTTGAGCGCTAACCGACGCACTAAGGTCAGGGAAATCGTGAGAAAATCCGCACATCCAGACAGCGGGATGAAAACCATAATCAAATAGGGGTATAATTAAATTATTTATTAAGGGTTTCATTAAATAAGTTTTCCTGAATTGCAAAGGTCAGACGGGAGTCGCTTGTGCAAAAATCTGACTTACCCAGAATCGTGGTCACGGGCGCAATCCGTGCTCCTCTCTAAATAGACATACATACATACATATCTTCACGTCTTTATCCCTTGCGGGGTAGACAGAGCCAACAGTCTTGAAAGGCCACGTTCAGCTGTTCGGCTTAATGATAGAATTGAGATTCAAATAGTGACAGATTGCTAGCCCGTCGCCTAAAAGGAGAATCCCAAGATTATAAGCCAATCCCTTAGTCGCCTTTTACGAAATCCGTGGGAAAGAGATGGAGTTGTCCTATACTTTTTTCTATTAGTGCCGGGAACCACACGGCACAACGACTATAGATAGATGTGGGTGAAATATCAGAAGAATAACGACAATGAGTTAAAAAGAGACGGCAGTTGTCGTTCTCGCTCATTAACCCCTTTCATAATTAAATACGTATTGTTTCCATTCGCAGTAAAACGTAGGCTTTATGTCACGTACCTACGTACAAGTTTATGAGCTGTAACATGCGAGACAATTTTATGAGTACCTCGTAAAATAGGGCTGGGATCACGTATTAATATATCATCAATGAATGTCTGTTACGCGGTGGTAATGTACTTTTTCTGAACTAAATTATTATTAATGGCTACTTAGATTTAGGTTAAGAAACTTGGGATTCTTATTTTAGGCGATGGGCTAGCAACCTGTCTCACTATTTGAATCTCAATTCCATCATCAAACCGTAATGCTGAGCGTAGCCTTCAGTATTTTCGACACTGTTGGCTCTGTCTACCTCGCAAGTGATATGGACGTGAGTATAAACATATAAACAAACATAAGGCATGCGCTATGTATGTTTGTATGTTTTCTTACGATATCAGACTTAGTCTGAGCTTCTAAGTCTAGATTTGTCAAGTTAGCTCTCTAATCAATACAATCTATTTATATTCCTGGCTAGACTTACATAACGTCTCTTAGTAACGTGGAAACTATTCAGTGCATTTTGAATTATACGGCGTGTGGTATCCGGCTTAAGAATTGAACCATATCTTTCCCATGGATGTCGTAAAAGGCGACTTAGGGATATAAACTTGGAATTCCTTTCTTAGACGATGGGCTGTCAACCTGTCACTATTTGAACCTCTATTCCATCAGAAAGCCTGAACGTACAAGTCTTTAAAAGACTGTTGACTCTGTCTACCCCACAAAGGATAAAGATATATGTAGGTATAAATTGAATTATATAAATAGGTTGCCGGGTGAAGGCAGGACCAGAAAGCTCGGTAATTTTTCCAATATATTTTTTAATTTATTTTTATAATATATATATAATAATCTAATGATACAGTGTGTGAAAAGCGTAAAGTTAGCGTTACTTTAGGAGATAGGATGACAACCTGTGACTTTTAAATCTCAATTTTATCATTAGCCAACCAGCTAAAGTTAGCTGTCTCAAGGCTCTCTCTACCCCGAAAGGCATTAAGACGTCTTATGTATTAGTGTACTATGTAGTACTTCATTATAATATTCATACATACAGTTACGTCTATTTTCCTTACCGGCTGGACAGAGCCAACTGTCTTGAAAAGACTGATTGACCACGCTCAGCTTTTTGGCTTGATGTAAGAATTGAGAATCAAATAGTGACAGGTTGACTAGGCCATCGCCTAAAAGAAGAATCCCAAGTTTATAAGCCTATCCCTTAGTCGCCTTTTACGACATCCATGGGAAACAGAAGGAGTGGTCGTATTCTTTTTTTTTTAATTGGTACCGGGAACCACACGGCACATCACTTCATTATAATCTAGCATATTTATCCCTGTTTCGTTATAATCTAGCTTTTATTCCTCCCTAGCGACAAATTCGGATACCGCCTTAGTTTAGCTTAACTTCGTGCACTATATTTTCTTAGATATTACGACATAATGTCGTAAAAATAGAACTTAACCTTCTTACGGCGACATTGAAAAAATTAATGTCCTCCGTCCGTCGGTTGGGCGATTTATAGCCCGGTGGCAGTGTATATTAACTGTGTATCTTCGAGACTGATGCCAGGGGATTTTATTTTATTTGATGATTTTCTCAGTACCCTTAATATTTTTTATTTATTTAATATTTGTTTCTGCAGGTACACAAGAGGTACCAAATCTACATAACAGTTTACTTACCTCAGATGCTAACTAGAGGTACACCCGTGGTCCTGACGTCAGGATGGCGGGTGTACCTATTTTATTTAAAAATCTTTACATAGAAGGAGGTACACAGAATTTTAGAATAGGTACACAGAAGTACACATCAGGTACGTTTTTAATCCAAAACAGATATTTAAATCCGTGAGGTACACCCGCGATTCTGACACATAATAAATGGTATATTCAACGCAAAAAGAATTTTTCAATTTCAACCAGTAGTTCCTGAGATTAGCGCGTTCAAACAAACGCAACTCTTCAGCTTTATAATATTAGTATAGATGTGTATATATAAACGAACCTTTACCAACCAACTAAACAATTTTGACGAAACATATTGTGAATATTTTTCTGTTATTTTTTGACGAACGTGTGCGTTGTTATGAGTTTTTGTTAGCATTTGACGATGCATGTTATTTGAAAATAATTGGCTGTTATTTTTTTTTTTTATTTTTTTTTTTAATAAAATAAAATACTTTACTCCTTACTGATTGGACAGAACAACATTTACCAACTAATCAATATAATATCTCATATTATATATATGTATAAGCTCTCTCGCTCTCATAAAGTCATGCCTCTTTCCCGGAGGGGTAGGCATAGACTACATCTTGCCGCTTGCCACGATCTCTGGATACGTCTTTCGCTTCAGTTTCGGGTACTCTTGAAGCGACTTTTAGTCAGAACGTGTCCGATTCCATAAAAATTCGTCTTTATAAATAGTAATAACATGCGACTAAGGGGTAGGCTTTTAAGCCAAGGTGTAGTATGTATATACATATGTAATAATAACATATTATTATTAAATATATGTTATAGTCTAGTTCTATAAACCTAAACGCACATATACGAAATGCCAAACCGATAATATTGATTTTCATTCATGAATAATTTATTACCGATGCCCACGCTAGTTTGCGTTATTAAAATAATATGCCTGTATCAAAACATTCCTTTTGTAACGTTATTTTCGGTAATCCATACGTGGGTAGAATATATAATGAGATATTCGTTAGTGGGTTCGTTCATTCATATTTTTCTAAAAATAAAATACGCCACGATATTTTTTAATCTCATTATAACGTGATCTCTTTCGAAATTTTATGTCGGCTATTATGTTGAAAATAACAATTTAAAAAAATGTCGTATTCTATTATACTCTATCCATATGTTTTCTGTAAAGTATTTTAACAAAAAAAAAACCACACCTCCCATCTTAAAGACATTATTCTTTTTTTAAATTCAATATTGGATTAAGCATTTGTCTTTCATCTCACCTGATGGTAAGCGACGATGAAGTCGGAGTTGTTACATTACGTTACTATCCAAGAGATAGCCATTTATTTAACTGTTGAATGTTCTCGAAGAGCTGTCTGGGAATATCGACACAGGCAGTCCATAGACTCGTAGAAAGTATAGTTATTAAGTTATTTAATATTTACCGTTGCTATGGCGTATACCAAGAAGGTTGCCTACAGACTTATAGTGACTTACAGTGTAATATGACTTTCCTATCGACTCATGATTTTGTTCTTGGTACTAAAAATAGGGGAGGACTTTTTATTATTAAATTATTTATTTATTTGCTTATGTATGTTAAGATCATAACATATAGCGACTATACTTTTTAGTATGACATACATACATACATATAGTCACGTCTATATCCCTTGCGGGGTAGACAGAACCATCAAAAGACTGAAAGGTCACGTTCAACTGCTTGGTATATATAATCTTCCATTTAATTAACTAAATAGAGTATATCAGTTCAGCAGAGCCTAGATTAGATTGACGCATGAACTAGAGCACTAACAAAGGAAGACCTTGGCCGAAGAATAAGCCGTGGTGATGTATCTTAGGATTAACTATTTAGTCTAGGATTAAGTAAACGTTTTGATAAAGGTATCTATTTAACACAAATAATGTTTTTTTTTTTTAGAAGATGATATAAGAAAGTGAGAATCCTACCTCGGTTATTGTAAGAATTACTTTTTTCTGAGGTACCTACATTAGTTGGTGTGTTAACCGATGCTCTTATGCAGAAGCATAATATTGTTAGGCATTCACGCAACTGGATGTATAACCAAGATCTAATATGAGTTTTCCCTCCAAAAGGTTTCCCTCCAAACGTTTCCTCTATTACAAAAGATACATTTCATACATACATATAATCACATCTATAACCCTTGTGGGGTAGGCAGAGCCAACAGTCTTAAATAAACTGATAGGCCAAGTTCAGCTGTTTGGCTTAATGATAGAATTGAGATTCAAATAGTGACAGTTTGCTGGCCCATCGCCTAAAAGAAGAATCCCAAGTTTATAAACCTATCCCTTAGTCGCCTTTTACGACATCCATGGCAAAGTGGTGGAGAGTGGTCCTATTCTTTTTTCCTAATGGTGCCGGGAACCACACGGCAAATTACATAAGATTAACACACCATATTCGAGCAGTCGTGTAAGAAACTGTATCGACCATGTAAATTTGACCTGTTTCAGCGCCCTTGGCCCACTGGGGCCTTTGGAAGCCAGCCTTTTGGCTGTAGCATTCTATTTTTATCGTAGGTCTTTAATTATACATACATATGGTCACGTCTATATCCCTTGCGGGGTAGACAGAGCCAACAGTCTTGAAAAGACTGAATGGCCACGTTCAGCTATTTGGCTTAATGATAGAATTGAGATTCAAATAGTGACAGGTTGCTAGCCCATCGCCTAAAAAAGAATCCCAAGTTTGTAAGCCTATTCCTTAGTCGCCTTTTACGACATCCATGGTAAAGAGATAGAGTGATCCTATTCTTTTTTGTATTGGTGCCGGGAACTACACGGCTTTAATTATTTAAATGCAAATATACACAGCCGGACCCCCTTGTCCTCTCCAGGGAAAGCGTAAACGGAACAAACGTTAGGTAAATACTTTGTTCATACATACGTACATATAATCACGTCTATATCCCTTGCGAGGAAAACAGAGCCGACAGTCTTGAAAAGACTGATAAGCCACGTTCAGCTTTTTGGCTCACTTATATAATTGAGATTCATATAAAGTGACAGGTTGCTAGCCCGTCGCCAAAAAGAAGAATCCCAAGTTTATAAGCTTATCCCTTAGTCGCATTTTACAACATCCATGGGAAAGAGACGGAGTGGTGCCTATACTTTTTTCTATTTGTACCGGGAACCACACGGTAATTTTAGCATACCTACAATCCTAATATTCTACCTATTTTATTTACTTTTAGTTTCTGTTAGTATTATTGCTATGTTTGTGCTTTTGTTACCGTCTCACCGTTATTTCTCGACACAAACGTTGTGGGCTTATTATAAGCCCACAACGTTTATCAGTTTATCCGAACGTTAATTATATTAGAGTTAGGGTATTGCGTGGCATTGTAGTTTCATAAGAAATAACACAATATACTTGTACGTAGAATAATAAACGTTATTCTTTCTGTTTTATGAACAAGAAGCGAAATATACATCTGTTCAGTAAAGCCGTGCCGTGTGGTTCCCGGTAGGACCACTCCCATCTCTTTCCCATGGATTTCGTAAAAGGCGACTAAGGGGTATGCTTATAAACTTGGGATTCTTCATTCAGGCGATGAAATAGCAACCTGTCACTATTTGAATCTCAATTCTATCATTTAGCCAAATAGCTGAACGTGGCCTCTTTCACGCAAAATCTATTAGACGGATTTTGATGAAATTTGGTGTACGGGTTTAACAAGAATAACATTGTAAGTTATGTACTTAAATATCTCATATATTTTTTATACCGAAATTCACACGGGAGTGAAGAAGAGTGTTAAAGATTTCATATACAAATGAACACCATACCTCTAGCAAGTATATACATATATACGTAGGTACAATAATGAGATGATCCCCCTTAAGCATAATGCTGGCTATAAACGCATACATATCTGTATAGATACAAACTCGTCACCTTTATAATATTAGTATTAATATTATAAAGGTGACGAGTTTGTTTGTTTGTTTGAACGCGCTTATCTCAGTAATCTCCTGGTTCGAATTGAAAAATTCTTTTTGCGTTGAATAGACCATTTATCGAGGAAGACTTTAGGCTATAAGTATAACATCACGCTGCAACTATTAGGAGCGAAGAAATAATGGAAAATGATGAAAAAAGAGAAAAATTATTCATCCTTGAGGACTTCAATGATGCCCAAAATAACTATACCACGCGGACGAAGTCGCGGGCACAGCTAGTTAAATATATAATTATATAAAAAGGATACTTAGGTACTGACTGACCGACATATCAACTTCATTACTGTCTTCCGAATAAACATAAAATTGTACATATTCCGAAACGTCTTAGATATAAATCCATCGGATAATGTAATAACTTGGATGTAAACAACGATGAATCATAGAACACAACGCTGACGTTTGATCATGTGGTTTCTGCATAATATATGTATGTATATCTTAGATATAGGGAAAGAGGCGCGATTTTATGTATGTATGTATGTACTACTCTGTCAAGAAAGTAGCAGGAAAAGATCAATAATACACAAACTGTTTGTTATTCATCCAAATTTTTTTTATCACCTTCAAAATATGCTCCTTTAGAAACGATACACTTACGCCAACGAATAATCCAATCATCAAAACATTTTTTAAACGCTGTTTCCGGAATTGAGGTCAGTTCTCGCCGCTAATTCTCTGTTATGTCTTCTACCGATTGAAAACGGGTGCCACGAAGTGGTAATTTGAGTTTAGGAAAAAGAAAAAAGTCGGCTGGAGCCATATCTGGTGAATATGGTGGTTGCTCGATGGTATTTGTTGAGTGTTTGGTTAAAAATTCGTTCACAATGATGGCCTTGTGCGAAGGTGCATTATCATGGTGCAAAATCCAAGAATTTTCTTTCCACAAATCTGGCCTTTTTCGTCGGATTTGCTCTCTTAAACGCCGCATAACACTCAAATAATATTCCTTATTTACCGTTTGACCTTCCGGCAAGAATTCCGAGTGCACAACACCGCGATAGTCAAAAAAACAGTCAACATGACTTTGACTTTTGAACGACTTTGGCGTGGTTTTTTCGGTTTCGGTTCAGTTGGAAGGCGCCACTCCGAAGCTTGTTGACTAGTTTGCATGTCAAACTCGTAAACCCACGTCTCGTCACCAGTAACAATGCGTTTCATGAATGTTGGGTCGGAATTGACTCGTTCTAGCATGTCCTCAGCGACTCTCATGCGATTGAGTTTTTGAAAAAAATTCAGGTCTTTTGGGACTAGCCGAGCGGCAACATGTTTCATACCCAAATTACTAGTTAAAATGGTACGGATCGACTCGTGAGATACAGAAAGTTCGGTGGCTATCTCTCTCAAAGTTGAATGAGGATTTTCAGTCACTATTTCCTTCACTTTTGCGATGTTAACTTCAGTTGCAGACGTTGATGGCCTACCAGAGCGAGGCAAATCTTCCATCACATCTCGACCGCTTTTGAACGCTTTGTACCACTCATAAGCACGAGTTTTTGATAAAGTCGATTCACCGTAAGCCTTCTGTAACATTTTCAGTGACTCCGAACACGATATTCCATTGGCAATGCAAAATTTAAGACAAACTCTTTGTTCGATGTTTTTATCCATTATGAAATTAGCAATACACACTAGATATGATATAACTAAAAATAGCACTGTATTTAATGTAAACAACAGATGCAACTCAAACTCCGCGCCAAAATGGAAAACAGTTGTGCCAATCTAACAACAACAAAAAAAAAAACAAAAATTTTAATTTGGAACCATAAATAAATAATCCATTCCCGATACTTTTCTGACTGAATGTATATCTGTACTCGTGCCTTGCTGTATGCCAGAATAACTAATAAAATAAAAATAGAAAAAAGAATAGGATCACTCCATCTCCCTCCCAAGGCGACTAAGGGGTAGGCTTATAAACTTGGGATTCTTCTTTTAGGCGAGCAACCTGTCACAATTTGAATCTCAATTCTATCTTAAAGCCAAATAGCTGAACTTGGCCTATCAGTATTTTCAGTTGGCTCTGTCTACCCCGCAAGGGATATAAACGTGATTATTTGTATGTGTGTATTATATATAAAAAATACCACCTGCTTCTCATCCCACGCAGATTGTAAAAGCCAATGGTAAGTCTTTTATACTGGGGTTACTTTTTTTGGGCTATGGGCCAGCAAACTCTCACTATCTGTGAATCTTAATTCCATCAATTAACCATCCAGCTAATGTGACCTTCGAGTATAGTATACTAGTGGCTCTGTTAACCCCGTAAGGGATACTGTCTTCATACCACGACATCGAAAGACACTGGTGGAGTATTTTCTTTAATTACTCGACCTCACAAAAATGGTTCTCAGTGCGTTTGTTTGTCCGCCATTATCTCGCGTTTCGCTGAACCGATTTTGATGCAGTTTACAGGAAAGTACTTGTTACACTCAGAGGAAAATTTTAGAAATTTAATAAACGACAAAATAATAGGATATCGATTGGAGACGGTTCTCTTTTTACAAAAATTATTTAACATTAATCCTTTACCTGAATTTATCCGATTTAATAATATGCAAATCTCTTAGTTAATAACAGTGTATATCATTTCGCCACACCGCAGGGAATATTGTGTTTGGCATTGGTGAACGAGTAATTATGCCTCTGAGTGTAATTATCATTTCGATCAATGTACACATTAGCAATTTGATTATAGAATTTGTACAGAAAGTACTATTTATTTGATCCTCATAGGCATAATAACTTTAGTGAAAAAAAATAGAACCGCCTCCAATCGAAATCCTTCTTTTTTGAAGTCGGTTAAATTTCGAAAACCTTTACCTTAGTGTAAAAACACTTGTCTGAAAACCTCAACAAAATCGGTTCAGCTTTACGCGAGATAATCGCAGACAAACCTACATACATACCGGTCAAACTGAGAACCGCCTTTTTCCTTCGAAATCGGTTAAAAAGATTGCAGAAATATTTTGGATACACACAAAAAAAAACACAATTTTGACAAAGCCAATGATTATTAGGTTCGAAAGGAAATAGTTAGATATTTTAATGATAGAATTTCATGTATGTGATGAATCTTTTTATGTATCTATGTACTTTTAAAAGGTTGCCAGTCTAAAAATAAAAAAAAAATTGATAGGTATCAAGTAAAGTTGGTTGTGCAATACTAGGTTTACATAATTCTAGTTAGATTCCAAGTCTTTAGTACCTACTTACGTTAAATTATATTAAGATACTAAGCACCTATAGGTATCAATTAGTTTTATATAGTATGTCTAATTATACATATAAATATTTGCAATATCCGAAAGGGTTAATATGATGATCTGTTATATACTTTCAAGACTCTTATTATGCAAATTAAATATTTTTTTTTTATTTGGATTTGTTATAGCGTAATAACATACTGCATAATGCTTTTAGTTATATGAATGTCTGTATAAATGTAAAATTACTACTTGATAACTTAGCTATGTAAACTGTCGGGCACCACGCGATTTATCAATTAATATAAAGTAATAGATAATTATGTAAATATTTGTATTATTTCTGTTTAATGGAGTTGCACTTGTTTCTAATCTGATATAGCGTTGCGTTATTGAAAAATTGAATTTTCACCGCCGATTCAATTTATTTAAGCCAAATAGCTAAACGTGACCTATCAGTCTTTAAAAGAATGTAGGCTCTGTCTACCCCGCAAGGGTTATAGACGTGATTATATGTATGTATGTATTCAATTTATATTAGCAGATATCTTAACTTCAGCTGCGCATTGGTGAAATTTATTTACAAGATAAATAAATCAATCAATCAATCTATGTATATAATATCCATTTTACTGAACTTTTGTTACAGTTTCCGACGAAAGCCCGAATGATTCATTAGGGAAGTTGTATATCCCCTGAGATGCGTATTAAGTCGCTAGTTTTAATAAAAATCACCATCATTCTCCTAATTCTTGTCTTAGTTGGGTCTCGTTTATGCACGAGGCCCTTCTTTTTATCAAATACCTACTAGGATTTATCTGCAGCTTCGCCCGCCCAAATTAAGCGTCACCTACACGCTGGATTTTAGCGCCTCGTACAAAAGAATGCATATTTTTTTCGCAAATCAACATACATAGGTACATACATAAATATGGTCACGTCTATATCCCTTGCGTGGTAGACAGGGCCAACAGTCTTGAAAAGACTGTATGGCCACGTTCAGCTATTTGGCTTAATGATATAATTGAGATTCAAATAGTGACAGTTGGCTAGCCCACCGCCCTAAAAAGGAATTCAAGTTTGTAGACCTATCCCTTAGTCGCCTTTTACGACATCATTCTGAAAGAGGTGGAGTAGGTATTCCTTTTATTTTTGTATTTTTTCGCAAATTAACCAGGAATTGAATATTAACGTACTTTCGCATTTTAACATTAGTTGAGATAAGAGTAGCCAAAAACATCTATGGAAAGAGCGTTCTATGGAAATTCTATGGAAAGTGGCAATAACCAAACGGCACATTAGTCTGTCTGTGCCGCGGTAAAATCAAGATCTACTGAACTTTTCATGCGGTACGCGTATTTACGAAAAATACCAAGTGATTCATGAGCAAAACTTTTATCATTCTTTGCGAAGCGGATTTATTCTGAGTTTGTACAAAATATAAGCCCTCAAAAATTTACTTTGAAAACTCTTATGCTTTATGAATAAATGAATTTTTTTATAATATGAAAAAAAGAAGCTACGTTAAATTATGCAAGATTTAAGTTTCTACAAATAATTCACTTTTTAAATTAAAGTCACGAAATAATGTAAAAACACTTTTTGCGCAAAAAAAAAAAACAAAAACGACACAAAAAAATAAACAATAAAAAAGGCCTTATCGTAAATGCAATCTCTTCCAGGGTCGTCTTGGAAAAAATAAAAGTAGAAGAATTAACAAAGTTATTTTAATAAAAGTTAACAATTAATCCACTAACATATACACAAAATTATTGAAAACTTTAACTAAGTCAACGTCTCTAAAATCACTATAAACGCTCTTATAAAAATATACAAAATTCGGCTTTTATGATATCCGGAAAAGGGTAATATTAAATTATCCTGTGTCATCGTAGTAAACGGGCACCCTTTGTTAACATTATACTCTCTTTGTATGTCTGTATGTGCTTATCTCGTAAAATGATACCCTTCGTGTCGTTGCATGTAGGCGTCAACTCAAAAAGGTTTTATTGTTAAAGTTAAATATTTCGTTTTATGTCGTCCAATTTATATATAACACAGGTATATATATATATATATATACACATACACTTACGGTCAGAGAAAACATCGTGAGGAAACCTGCACATTCAGGCAACTTGATGTGTAACCATGATCGATCCAATACGGGTTAGGTTCCCCTGCAAAGGTCGCGGTGGTCAGACGGGAGTCGCTTCTTGTAAAAACCTGACTCACCCAATCCAGGATCCGTGGTCATAGGAATACCCCGGGCTCCTCCCCAGAGTGGTGAGGATGCAACCGGGACTAAAGATGGTAGACAGATACATATATATTAATAGAACCATATCAACGAAAATGTATGCAGCCGGCACATACTATATTATTTATTCGCTACCAATGCGGGGACATCATGGCATGGCATGACAATTTTTTTATCGCGAAATGAAGCAAAATAGCGATAGTTAATCGCGCGATAAAGCTAAACAGCGATAATTTACCGCGCGATAAAAACGGCATCGCGCATGCTACGCTAACCCCGACCAGCATGGAAGAAATATTTCATCCGGTAATAAATTATTTGTTTTCGACAAGAGAAGGTATTAATATAAAAAGTAGGGCTGTAAATCTCTCAGCACCTTTTACTGGTGGAATATATTGAGAGCCATTTCCTTAATAACTACTTTCGATGTGTTAGGGTAACCCTTAAATGTTTTACCGATCAAGACACTTATGTTTATGACCTTGTTACATTTCGATTGGTAATTGAATAAGGCAGATAAAATTTTTTTTTTGGTAAAATTTTAGTGCCTGCCGTGTGGTTACCGGCACCAATACAAAAAAGAATAGGACCACTCCATCTCTCTCCCATGGATGTCGTAAAAGGCGACTAAGGGATAGGCTTACAAACTTGGAATTCTTTTTTTAGGCGATGGGCTAGCAACCTGTCACTATTTAAATCTCAATTCTATCATTAAGCCAAATAGCTGAACGCGGCCATTCAGTCTTTTCAAGACTGTTGGCTCTGTCTACCCCGCAAGGTATATAAACGTGACCATATGTATGTAAAATTTTAGTGTGTATTTCGCTTTATTATAGGTCCTATGTTATTCCTGTCACTATATCTTCTTACATACATATGTATAAATACATAGAAATACATAGTCACATCTTTATCATTTGCGAGGTAGTCAGAGTCAACAGTCTTGAAAATACTGAAAGGTCACGTTTAGCTTTATAAAGGAATTGAGATCCAAATAGTGACAAGTTGTTAGCCCATCGCCTACAATAAGAATCCCAAAGATATTAATCTATCCCGTTTAATCGCCTTTTACGAAATCCGTGGGAAAGAGATGGAGTGGTCTCATTCTCTAGTGCCAGGAACCACACGGCATATTCCATTCAACCTGAAATAGATTGTGAGAATGATGAGACTGATTAACATAACGCCGAGTATCTCTGAAATTACTGATCAAAATGTGGAGAGCTTCATTATATTATACATACATACATACATACATAAAATCACGCCTCTTTCCCGGAGGGGTAGGCAGAGACTACCTCTTTCCACTTGCCACGATCTCTGCATACTTCCTTCGCTTCATCCACATTCATAACTCTCTTCATGCAAGCTCGGCGGTTACATACATATACTATGATAATAAATTAAGTTAGCTTCTTCGGTTCGTTAGCGGTCGCTTGCTCTCTTTTTTTATTACGTCACTAGCAAAGTGTGGGCAGAATAATGAAATTCTTAACTAAAATATGTATAGTACTTCTCTGATATGTGTAGTGAAAAGTAGTAGAGATAGGCTTAATATATTTGGGATTTATTATCTCAGTCGTTCAGTAATGAATGTGGATGAAGTATGCAGAGATCGTGGCAAGTGGAAAGAGGTAGTCTCTGCCTACCTCTCCGGGAAAGAGGCGTGATTTTATGTATGTATATGTCGATCAGTGTCCTATTTTATATAAGTATTCAAAAGTGTGGTACCCGGCACCAATAGTAAAAGGAATAGGAACATTACGATTATAAACTTGGGATTCTTCTTTTAGGCGATGGGCTAGCAACCTGCATACATAACATACATATATAAAATCACGCCTCTTTCCCGGAGAGGTAGGCAGAGACTACATCTTTCCACTTGCCACGATCACTGCACCCTATCTACGCTGCACTCTCAGTTCTATCACTAAGCAAAACAGCTTGACGTGGCCTATTGGTCTTTTCGACACTGTTGGCTCTGTCTACCCCGCAAGGGATATAGACATGCTCATAATTATGTTTGTATTTAAAAGACAGTTGAATTTATAAGCCGTGTGGTTCCCGGCACCAATAGAAAAAAGAATAGGAGCACGCCATCTCTCTCCCATGGATGTCGTAAAAGTCGATTAAGGGGTAGGCTTATAAACTTGGGATTCTTCTTTTAGGCGATGGGCTAAAAACCTGTCACTATTTGAATCTCAATTCTATCTTAAAGCCAAATAGCTGAACGTGACCTATCAATTTTTCAAGACTGTTGGCTCTGTCTACCCCGCAAGGGATATAGACGTGATTATATGTACGTATTTATGTTGAATTTATTATTCGAATTTCTAATAGCTTATTACGCTCAACATCTAAGAGTTTAAAGTAAAGGTCTATATCTAGTCTAGATAGATATCTAGATTCTAGGGATAGACAAGTTTACCTAGTTAACGTGGGAACACAGTTTACGGTCAGTGATCAAGGAGTTCCTAACTAATGCGACCAACTGTATTTGAGGACAGAATATCCAACATTTTGCTAAGGTTAGGTTAGGTTAGGTTGTGCCGTGTGGTTCCCGACACCGATAGAAAAAAGAATAGGACTACTCCATCTCTTTCCCATGGATGTCGTAAAAGGTGACTGTGGGATTGGTTTATAAACTTGGGATTCTTCTTTTAGGCGATGGGCTAGCAACCTGTCACTACTCACACTACAAAGCTCAACTTTAATATACTGTTTGATACATACATAAACAATCACGTCTGTATCCCTTACGGGGCAGACAGAGAGTGACATAGGCTACATTTTGACTGGAATTTCCCACGGGAGCGAAGCCCCGCACAAAAGTTAGTACTTCATAAAACAAACCCATTCTCATCTTTTCAAATTGACATTTATACCAAAAGCCGTAAAGTTTAGGATCACAGGTCTGAATTATAGACCACACACTATCCGTTTTATATGTGCACTAACCTTAGCAACATACATACATATAATCACGTCTTTTTCCCTTAAGGGGTAGACAAAGCCAATAGTCTCGAACTGAAAAAACTAAAGGCCACGTTCAGATGACTTGTGATGGAATTGAGATTCAAAAAATGTTATGTTGCTAGCCCATCGCCTATAAGAAGAATCCCAAGTTAAGCGTAATTGACGTCATTCATAGGAAAGGGATAGAGTGGTCCTATTCTGAAGTGCCAAAGACCACACGGTACTCGTACAAAAATAAGCAAAAATTCACATTCAAGAACTTTATTTGCACTAAATTTGTGTAACCTTTTACGGTTTCCAGGGCCCACAAGTTTTAACAAGATTCTCAGAATCCGCGCGGAATGGAATATTCTAGAGTTTGCGGGAAATTCTTGTCACCTCTTTTATTTTATCAGTAGTTACGTAAAAAGGAATGTAAATTCGTTTTTGAAGTTATTTACAAACCGAACAGTTTGCATGAAAATATTTTTGAATTTAAATGAAACATTATGGTGTTAATGTCGTGTGGTTTTTGGCACTTTTGAATACAACTACTCTATATCTTCTCTATATCTCTCTCCTTCCACCCAAAGGTTGACTGGAAGAGATTGCTTTAGCGATAAGTCCGCCTTTGTACCATCTATATCTGCTTTGTGTTGTTTTGTATGTTTTACTCTAATGGTGCAATAAAGAGTTTTATCTATCTATCTATCTTTCCTATGGATTTCGTAAAAGGCGAATAAGTGATAAGCTTATGAACTTAGGATTCTTCTTGTAGGGGATAGATAGGCTGGCAACCTGGCACTATTTTAATGTCAACCCCATCATGAGGGATAAGGACGTGATTATATGTATGTATATAATTATGTCTTCCTCCTGGCTTTAGTCTCAGTTGCATCCTCACCTTTTTAGAGAGGAACCCGGGGTTATGCCTTTGACCATCGATCCTGGATTTAGTCAGGTTTTTACACGAAGCGACTCTCATCTGACCTACTCAACCTTTGCAGTTATCTGCATAAATGATTGTTTCTGATTAAATTAATAATAACGTTATTAATTCTGCCTAACCCGTATAGTTACACATCCAATTTCCTGAATGTGCAGGTTTCCTCACGATGTTTTTCCTCACCGTAAGAGCACATGTATACGTATGTTTGGCATCCAATCTTAACCGTCATAAAACCCACCATTTGCCCTTTGCCTTAATAGTGGAAAAACGGTACATATCAATGTTTATAGTGCCGTGTGGTTCTCGGCACCAATAAAAAAAAGCATAGGACCACTCCATCCTGGTCCCATGTATACCGTAAAAGCCGACTAAGGGATAGGCTTATAAACTTGGGATTATTTTAGGCGATGGGTTAGCAACCTGTCACTATTTGAATCTCAATTCTATCATGAACCCAAAACGCTGAACGTGGCTTATCAGTCTTTTCAAGACTATTGGCTCTGTCTACTCCGCAAGGGATATAGACGTGATTATATGTATGTATGTATCAATGTTTAAACTCTATTTAATATTAATTTTCAATGATTCAACAGAATTAATTGAAAGGCTCACAATGGAACCCTTTGGATCGGTTTTCATTAACTGTTGCTTACTTTACAAATATTTGAACTTTTAGCTCAAAATTAATGTAGTTTTCCTTGGCAACTCGAAAGGGTTGACCTAGACTTATTAATAGATGCCTTTTCTTAGTTCGTTAAGATAAATAATGGTAGAATTATTCTGCACATCTCACTCATGTTTATAATATTTATGTATGAATGTCCGTGTGGTTCCCGACACCGATATAAAAAAGAATAGGGCCACCCCATCTCTTTCCCATGTAGGTCGTAAAAAGCGAGTAAGGATAGGCTTATAAACTTGGGATTCTTCTTGCAGGCGATTGGCTAGCAACCTGTCACTATTTGAAACTCAATTCTATCATTAAGCTAAACAGCTGAACGTGGCCTTTCAGTCTTTTGAAGACCGTTGACTCCGTCTACTGCGCAAGTGATATAGACGTGATTATAGATAGATAGATAGATAATTCATTTATTTGATTTGATTTGCTACACACGATTTACAATTATATGTATGTATGTACTTATTTAAATGTCTTTTAGTTAATGTTCTAGCATTTCTGTACAAAAAGCATACTTAAATACAAAACCACGTCTCAGTTATAAAGGTATGACTACATGATGTTATAAAAAATTCATTTATACCTTAATACAAAGGTCAATGTCCTGACTTTGTGCAGGTTTGCGTGACTTTTTGTTATATCTTTTATCTTTAATAACATAAAAACCGTTTTACACGCCTAGCTCAATAATGTAAAGTGAGTGATAACAAATGTGGCTTTAAAGTTATCATTTTTATTGTAAAGTTTAATGCCGCATGGTTTTCGGCATTTTAGGATAGGACTCCATGTATTTCCCAGAGATGTCGTATAAGGCGACTAAAAAACCACCCCATCTCTTTCCCATGTATGTCGTAAAAAGCGAGTAAGGATATAGGCTAATAAACTCGGGATCCTTCTTGTAGGGGAAGGGCTAGCAACCTGTCACTATTTGAATCTCAATTTCATCATTAAGACATACAGCTGAACGTTGCCTTTCAGTCTTCTCAAGACTCTGTCTACCGTGCAAGATATATAGACGTGCTAATTTGTATGTATATTTATATGTATTTGTATGTTTAATAGGTAAAGAGTACTTTACACCGACGAGCTTTCATGATTAGAATTATGATTTGGTTGAGGAGAAAATGTGCATGGTCGTGGGTAGTGGGAAGATGTAGTCTCTGTCTACCCCTCCAGAAAAGAGTAGTGATTTTATGTATGCTTTCTCACTACTTTCCTCAGTCATGGGTTAAACCTAATTTCTTACAAAATAAGTTTCACTTCGCGAGTTTATGTTACATATCCATACATACATTTCATAAAATAGTTTATAAATTAATATATTAAGTAATAATAATTAAAGATACCTAATAGACCAGTAGAAACCATTAATGTGATTTTTAGAATTTCTGTCTTTCGGTCTGTCTGTCTGTATGATGTCTGTACACGAATAACGCCAAAACTATTGCACCAATTTGAATGCTGTTTTCTTAGATATTTAAGGTTAGGTCTAACTTAAATAGTATAAAAAAAATTATCCCCCCCCCTCTCTCCACCCCCCCCCCCCATTTCAAAGGGGGTCAGGTTTTTTAGCAAACCATTACGGTAAACGGACTCGTGAACAATATAACAGTTACATCATACATATGGTCACGTCTATCTCCCTTGCGGGGTAGACAGAGCCAACAGTCTTCACTCACTGAATGGCCACGTTCAGCTATTTGGCTTAACGATAGAATTGAGATTCACATAGTGACAGATTGCTAGCCCATCGCCTAAAAAAGAATCCCAAGAACGGACTCGTGAACAATATAACAGTTACAAATACATATAATTCCACTCTCCCTTTGCATTCACTGTACCTAATGTATTGTTGAAGCGTTATTTATATTTCATTAAGCGGAGTGCTTTAGGGACTGTCCGATGTAAAACATTGTCTTTTTGCGATAGTACCTTTTATTTTTGTATCTGACGTAGCTTATTGACATCGAAAAGTATTCTCAAAAGGTAAAAAATTGCGGAAAGTTCGCTAACAATTAGTTTGTGTAGTGTTTATTTTACAGCTGCTTGTCTTCTCTCGCAGAGTGTAAGAGTCCGCTAAGGAAAAGAGTTATGTACTTTGCATTCTTCTATTAGGTTATTAGCTAGCAGCCTGTCACCTCTTTCCCCTGGAACCACTTTTTTTTTCTTAAACAGATTTTATTTAAGGAAGAGATAGCATTCTGCGATATGCCCGTGTAGTGAATCTTAGAATATCAATTTAATTTTAAAATTATGTCAAAGATGGCTACTGCTCAAACGTAACTCGCCATTAAACCAATCAACGATGACACTACAGCGCGCTCAACCAATAGCAGAGTCTATAGCGACAGTATCACAGCGCGTATGCTAAATCGCGCAAGCAAAGATTTCACGAATTAGAACATAAATACAACTTCCGATTCACCATAATTGGAGCCGCAGTTCCCCAGGCATAACAGCTAGCCTCATATAAAGGGAAAATCTTCCCTTTATGGCGGTCAAGCCTGAATCATATGTGTAAGTCTATTTTTATAATGTATCTTATATTCCGGGATATCATGGACAGGAAACGAATAAAATTCAAGGTCATACTAAAAAACTTAATAAATAGAAATTTTTATTACTTTTCTAAATATTGCGCAACGGTTTTTCGTCGGTCGCTATTTTGTCGTTTTTTCGAAATGTCATAACTTATTTTATATTCTCCAATGCTTCAGCGTAAAAGCTTTTAGATCCACGTTCTGTATAATTCATGGGATTTTCAAAGTTCGGAGGCCAATTAAAGAGAGCACTTTCGGCCTTTAAAATTTACGGAGCTATGTTTTTAGTGCGAGCTTTTGTTACGGGATAATCCTGGATGAAAGCTTCGATACAATCGTGATTGAGCTATGGCATAGAAACGGGCACAAAGCGAACGGTTAAGCTTTTGAGAAAAAAAGGAGCCTAGCTTTACTAACAACTTTTATTTATTTGACGGAATACTCGTACCTAATGAAATAATTAGTTTTACATTCATTCAAGGGTTTTATTGTAGACAATGTGCATTCGTCCAAAGAGATCAATATGTTTGTAAATTGACGTCCGGTGAAAATTATGCAGTGTAGTTTGTTCCGCCGCTTCTTCTACACACGCGCTTTAGAAGCGGTAGTAGTTATAATTAGATTTAAGTGATGTGACGTCAATAAGTGATACCTACCTTGTATCCAATTTTGAAAATAAATCTTTTCTATTCTATAAACAAAGAGATATTGAAAAAAGTATTTTAGTAAGATGATGTTGAAGTTTTAACGTTATTCATTATTTAACCTATCAGCTTCTACTTCGTCCTAGTTAAACCTCACCTCTCTGAAAAGGCGCCATTAGACTTTGGTGTTGGATAAGTCAGGTTTTACCCTATATGACCACAACCAGACCCCTTTTGGATTATGATTACCTAACCAGTATGCTGGATGACCATGGGCAACCTGCCTGCAAACATCTCTTTACCTAACTATAGTGACTATTTTGCATTACTTAATCTTCTTGAATCGCAGTCCAAATAAACAAGTTTTAACCAATTTTTTCTTCAAATAAATATCATTTTTATAAAACAAAAAAAAAGCTGAAAAACTTCGCAACGTCTGTGAATTAATTTAAAATAAATATTTGCGAGATCAGACGTTAATTAGAGAACCCAATTAAAAAGGGAAAACGTACAATTTTCCTGTTCATTCAACTGAAAAATAATACAAGTAATATTATATTTTTGTACATTTTTTAAACTCTTGTAAACTTTAGTAAAATAAACAAGCTGTAATTAAATGGATATAATAGAAACAAATTGGAAGTAAGAAAATAATTTTTATCTTTTTAATCTATTCTATCTAAATATATTAAAGAAGAAAGTGAAGTGAAAGCGATGGGCTAGCAACCTGTCACTATTTGAATCTCAATTCTATCATTAGATAAGCCAAATAGCTGAACGTGGCCATTCAGTCTTTTCAAGACTATTGGCTCTGTCTACCCCGCAAGGGATATAGACGTGACCATATGTATGTATGTATGTAAGAAAGTGAATGAATGACTGACAGCCCGTACCCCTGGGTTTAAAGACGAAAGAAGTGTTGGTTTGTTATGTAATTTAGGGGTGTACTAAATGAGGATATAAGTATATTTATTTAGCATAGTCTATTATTATTTGTGATATATTCAAAATATTTTAATTGCCAATTAAAGTATTTTTTCACAAATGCATATAAAGTTTCATGCATGATTGCTTCAGAAGAATTATTAATTTGTATTCTAGCCTTAAATTAATAATAAAGAAGAAGAATACTTACATTACACACATAATTAATGTGTTACCGACCTTTTCTCTCTCATCATAGCCAATTTTCGATTGCACCTGTCTTCAAACCGTTTCACTAAAATGCCTTAAAAATATTTGACTTTTATTTAAAGACTAGCTTCCCCCCGCGACTCCGTCCGCGCGGATGTCGGTTTTCGCTTGGATGGTTTATTTCTCCATTTTGAGTAATTCTGAAAATGACATCTTATAAATATCTATTGGACCAAATTACGGCTAGGCCTATAATAATTAAGGAGATCCCTCTATTGAGCTACTGCTGTTGAGTTCACGTTCTGTAGTAAGTAGTCCGGTCAATTTAGACCAAAAAATAAGAATGAAGCTACATGAATTCCCATCAAGCTGAAAATGAGTATAACTGTTTAAAACACAATCAAAAGCATTATTACGAAATTCCCCATGATTCCGGTTTAAGGAAAAAAAATTACCCAAGGTCAAAGGTAAAAAATGGGTTTTTCACGATTTTCTTCAAAGCGGTAAGTTTTATCGGAAAATTACCTCGGACATAGATTGTAGATCATAAAGTTATCTATAAAAAGGAATCAATATTTCTTTTCAATATAGCTACCGTGTCTGAGATATAACGATGCAAAAAGTTGCAAGCGTCATAATATGCATAAGCACGTCTCGTATATACTCGGTGTAGCAGTAATATAAGTAAAAATGTTGTTCTGTCGCTAATTTTAACTTGAATTCAAAATATTAAATATACATAAGTATAAGGAAACCCAGTCCCTACATTTATACTGTAGTGAAACCTTGAGACAACATCTGTCTCTCTGTAGGTGGCTAGGGTCGTATAGCTGCTTTATCTCAGAATGCTCAACACATGAAATACCGTTAGTCTTTAATAATAGTAGTCCTTGCGGGGATACCGTTGTCGGCTATGGACACCACGGCCTCTCATGCCCTAGGAGTGCCTGCCGTTTAGGGCGCCATGCCACCCTAAATGATATAATCCTCCGTGCTCTTGCCACCATCCATGTTCCAGCCGTTCAAGAACCAAACGGTCTGGCTCAGGATGATGCCAAGAGACCGGATGGTATGACTTTGGTGCCCTGGAGATTGGGGCGGCCTCTGGTGTGGGATGTAGCATCCCACACCAAAGGCCGCCGACACACTTGCGCCGTCTCATCTTCAGGTTACTAAATCTAAGGCCGTTCTGCTTCAAATGAGGCAAAAAACCTCAAAAGGCGCAAATATGTAGTTATCGGTAATATCTATACTTTTGAACCTTTTGGGGTAGAAACTCTGGGACCGGGGGGCCTATCTGCCCATCAGCTTTTCCGACAATTGTCGAAAAAGCTAATTGAGGTATCTCTTGACCGGAGGTTTTATCTGGCTAAGAGAATCAGCATTGCCATTCGAATTGGCAATGCTGCCAGCCTTCTGGGCACATTCCAGCATGTTGATGCTATGCAAGGACTGTACAATTTATAAATTAAATTTTAGTTTGTAGTCATCTTTTTTCTTTCTTTTTATAAGTAATTTTAGTTTTATTATTGCATTGAATTTGATAATTGTAAGCTCTATTATTGTCCTAAGATGATTTTCTTCACTTAGGTTTATTCTATTTTGTTTTTAAATAACAAATGCGAAAGTTAGTCTTGAGTGCCACTGCGTAGTGAAAACACGTGTTTATTCTAACCTATTTCAGACTTTTTCAAGTTTAATAATAAAAATTTAAAAAAAAAACGCGCTAATAGTACACCACCTCAGAGGTGGCAAGGAAACGGATGCATATTATGACGTTTGCAACTTTTTGCATCGTTATATCTCAGAAACGGTAGCTTTGTTGAAAAAAATTATTGATACCTTTTTTATAGATAACTTTATGATCTACAATTTATGTCTGAGGTAATTTTCCGATTTGAAAAACTTACCGTTTTAAAGAAAATTGCGATACACCCATTTTTTACCTTTGATCGTGAGTAAATTTTTTTCCTTAAACCGGAATCATGGGGAATTTTGAAATAATGCTTTTGATTGTGTTTTAAATAATTATACTCATTTTCAGCTTGATGGGAATTAATGTAGCTATGTAGTATTTTTTTCATAGTAATTAGTAGCGGCCCGCTTGTGCAGCAAACGGTTCAAGCCAAAGCCGACTTTCGGCGCTACAGGTTACGGCGCTAAATCCACTGCGGGTAACGTCTATGGATAAACTAAAAAAATAAGATTTTTTTTTCTTCGTATTTTTTCGGGATAAAAAGTATCCTATTTTACGCCCAGGATAATAAGGTATAATTATACCAAGTTTCATCAAAATCGAACCGTTAGTTTTCACGTGATGCCTGAACATACAGACAGACAGACAAAAATTTTTTTAATCACATTTTTGTGTTTGTTATCGATCCAGTAACACCCCCTGCTATTTATTTTTTCAATATTTTCAATGTACAGAATTGACCTTTCTATAGATTTATTATATGTATAGATTACTGCCAACCTAATAATTCATCGATGAATGAACCTAACGCTTACATTTTTAAACCAATTACTAGTAGTAAACCCGTAAAGCAAAATGACAAATAATATACGCGAATTTAAATTTAGAATTCGAAATTTAAACTCACGTATATTATTCGCCTGTCGAATTCGTTCAACAAGTGTGAATGAGTGTTCAACTTTTGCAATTCTCTGTTCGCGACAGTTTTAAAACAACGGATGGAGGTTATTACGCTTTTATAATAGGAATGTCGTGTCATGTTAGTTCATAAAAGTTTTTAGCCGTGACATTTTCATATAATCAATTATTCATCACCAAATATTTATGATTTCTATCATTTCAATTTCGTCGATGTCCCGGGTTCGAATCCCGGTCAGGGCATGTTGAGAAAATAACTTTTTCTGATTGGCCTGGGTCTTGGATGTTTATCTATATAAGTATTTATTATAAAATATACCTAGTATCGTTGAGTTAGTATCTCGTAACACAAGTCTCGAACTTACTTCGAGGCTAACTCAATCTGTGTAATTTGTCGCAAAAAAAAATATCCAAAATTTCATGGAGATCGGTTCAGCCGTTTAGTTATGAAGAGGTAACAAACGAATAAACTTACTTTCACATTTATAATTTAAGTTTATATATTTCGTTCCGCCGGTTCTTCTACTAATTATAAGTTGTAACCTATTTTTAAATTAAATCTATTTCTATCATGTTTTAAATATCCGTAAATTTAATAAAAAAAAAAACGATCTAAGAACTCTAATTAAAATCTAGACTATGTACTAAAAACACTTAGATATCTTTGCAGGTAAGCCGAGTAACCAACCCGAGATTACGGAGCTAAGAAATTAAGTGCTCTTATAATCCCCGGTAGGTCATAAAAGAGTGAGGTTATCACGTCTAAACTAACAAAGGATTTTATATTATCTCAAATCTTTGCTGAACTAGAAAGTGGTTTGTAAGTCGAAAAATTTATCTTTGTTTTAAATTGCAGTTAAAAACTGTAGTTTAAATGTAAAACAATATTTTTTACGTCTTTATCCCTTTCGGATAGACAGAGCCAACAGTTTTGAAAACTGATAGGACATGTTCAGCTGGTTAGCTTAATGATAGAATTAAGATTCAAATAGTTGCCGGTTGCTAGCCCATCGCCTAAAAGAAGAGACCCAAGTTTATAAGCCTATTACTTAGTAGCCTTTTACAACATCCATGGGAAAGAGATGGAGTGTTCCTATTCTTTTTTCTATTGGTGCCGGGAACCACACTGTACATTATTATGATGTAGAAAATTGATAACACATCTCCTTTGTTAACATATCCAAATCTTTGTCTCACTAATAGAGTTATTTCAAGACTGTTGGCTCTGTCTACCCCGCAAGGGATATAAACGTTATCATATGTATGTGAATAAACCGCCAGAAAAGTAGCCCTAAAGTCAATTCTAACAACACAATGAATTAAAAATAATAACTCCAGTTATTTTCAAATAACAAAGAAAGGGAGCAATTAAAATTAAATTATTCATAAACAGTCCAAACTTAGCTAATGAATGTCTCATTCTGTATTCTGCTGGAACAATCTAGAGTCAATTTAGGGTTCCCTTAATTAGTCTTTCTGTTTCGAACGTTCGTTTGCGCATAGGTTGACTATTTATAAGTGGGGTAGTGTGTAGCGCCAAGTTCAGTAAAAAAGATTTCCCACACTAGGCATATTTCGATGTGTTTTAGGTCTACTGAATATTTGATGACTGGCAATTAGCGTTGATAACTTATTTCTCACATTATTGTTATAATTGACTCTATCGGAAACCATATTTCCAAAACATTCATCAAACATTATAACTATTATAAGAGTAAAGATTTATATATATTTTTCTTTTTCGTTATGAATAAACCCAAACACAGACACAGATACAGATACAGACAAAACCTTTAGAAGAAACAGAAGCATGTTTTTGGAGCGCAATATTAAGTCTAAAATAAAATTATATCTACAAGATTGATGTTCTATAATAATTGTACGGTAATTAATGTATGCAAACGGAGCGAATGGTCAAGACTATTAATTATGTAGCATCTTACATACATACATATAGTCATGTCTATGTTCCTTGCGGAGTAGACAGGGCCAACAGTCCTGAAGAGACTGACAGGCCACGTTCAGCTGTTTGGCTTTATGATAGAATTGAGATTCAAATATGTAGCATCTTATATCACGATAATACTTTTCGCGAGATCTACGTTCGTTACGAACTATTTGTATAGGTATTTAGCACATATTGCTTCCATAAAAATATATAGATAATATTACTAATATCTATTTAATACACAACAACATCAAACTATTCATTCAGTTCTATTTTTTATTTAAATAAAGATTTTATATTATGCAATTTTTGTATATAATCTACATACATAGATCTTGGCCTTAACATTACATGTATTTTTTCATCATTGGTTTATTGGAATTGGGAACAAACAAATTCGGCTGAATGGTAAATCAACAAGCTAGACGAAGGTTCATTAGGGCCAATCACGGTCGTATACTGTGTCAGCTAACCGATAGACCAATAATTGAGTCATGTGGGAATTGTCTGGAAACAGGAATATGCGTCAAAGGCCTTCCGAAAATACCTAGTATTTGATTACGATGTTTTTGGTTTGACATTACGAGGAATAGGGAGTGAATGTGGGTTTTTTTTATATATATACATACATAAAATCATGCTTTTCCCGGAGGGGTAGGCAGAGAGATCTTTCCACTTGTCCCGATCTCTGCATACTTCTTCTGCTTTATCCACTTTCATAACTCTCTTCATGCAAGCTCGGCGATTTTAGGTATTCTTGACCTGATATTTTGCCATTTGGTTTATGAGTAAGTAGTTCATAATAAAAGCCTTTACTATTATTATTTATAGTTTCTATATTTTTTCTATATCTCTGAAAATATAATAGCTATACTGCGACTGACATCATTTGTTAATAATTTTTAATTTTCTATTGAGGTTTATTTGAAGGTTATAATGTTATTTTTTAAGACCTTATGCAGAACTTAGTATAATTAAAAAAATATATTATATAAATTTTGAATTGTGAATAATAATAAGTACTTTTTACTAAAGACGTTATGTTACGAACACATCACGAATTAAATATTACCTATGTTGTATTATTTTGTTACCGAGTATTCCCATACGGTAAAACCGTAAAACGATCGTGAACTATAAATAAACATTTAGAAAAATAGTCTCACTGGGAATTGGAAGACAGAGTCACTGTCTACGGAGAAATCCCTAAATGTAATTTAAAAGGGGGAAAGCCCGACAGAATGAATGATTCTCGCGTTGGCTAAAAATAAGGTCACGTCTTTATCCCTTAGAAAAAAAAGTATATACATACATACATACATACAATACAAATTTGCCCAAAAATAAAACATTTGTAGTAGAAACATACATTATGAATATGTTGAGCAAAGGCGGACTCATGGCTTAGCAAATTACATATTACAATACAATAAAGACAAGTCTTACTAATCCTTACGTGTAGAAAGAGTCCATTAAAAAATTTATACTGCATCTGCTTCGACAAAAATTAATACTAACTGTAGAAATGCCTTGAAAAGCCGATTATAAAGGTCGGCCCCCATTGGTCAATCCTACACAATATTTTAATAATTAACAGTGAATTAATTATGTAGTTTGATTAAGTATAGTGTTAAATTAAATTCTAAAATGGTAAGTGGCGATAAAACATTATTTAGTTCTATATTCAGACAACCTTTTGAAGATTACTAAAAGATTACCCGGAAGAGATTGCAATCGTATGACAAACTGTAATGTTAAATTATTTTTAGCGTCGAATTTTCAACGACCAAATATCGTATGTCTTAAAAAACTGACTTAGGAGTACCCGTTATCGTCGATGCATGAAAAGAGTAATGAGTGTAGAAGTAGTGGGAAAATCTGTAAGAATCATAGCAAGTGGAAATCCATAGTCTCTGCTTACTCCAATAAGAGACAGGCGTAGTGGTAGGTATGTATGTATATATGTAATAAAGGGAATTTTATCAATTCATTCACTTCAACCACAAAGACAATTTGAGTTTGAGGTTATTCTGCCTAAAAATATGGTGATCAAACAAAAAACGCTTCTTGGGAAAACCTGACTTACCCGCTATTACATTATGGCCACAAACAGATCTATAATTGTAAATTGATGTCTTTTGTTGTGGAAATACTGCAGTGTAGTTCTTTCCACCACTCTCTCTAATTCTTTGGAAGCGATATAATATTATAGTTTTAAAGTTATTTTGGCGGAATTATGATGATGTCTTGCATATATCACTACAGTATAAAGTCGCTTCCCACATCCGTTCCTATTTATTAATTTAAAACTTTATTTCACAAAAAAACTTACAAAAGGCGGACTTAATGCTGTTTGCCATTCTCTTCCAGTCTACCAGCTGACCAAACAGAAAATTTTTAAGTTGGTGGTGCGATAAAAAAGATTATTATGTATTCTAACATCTACATAACGGATTTTGATTAATGTTTTTAAATAGTTAATGCTTTGAGAGGAATCTTTATACGTATAAATGTAGCCCGAGCGAAGCCATTTTGAAAATAAATCTATTGCTTACTCCCCGACGGACTTACGGACAAACCGCATGAATTAAATCTAGCCCCAAAGGAAATTTGCATCTTGTGTTATGAAACCGTGCCGTATTAGCCTAAGAGCTAGTGAACCCTCCGAGTAACGGTGTTCCTGTAAGGCTAGAAATTTGTAGAGTGATGATTCATAGCACACCAAGGCCAAAAATCATGACCTGGCAGGCATCTGCCCTGCACGTCATCAACACTTTTATTTCTTAAAATGTAAAATACATAGGAAAAAAAAAACTTCCTGCTGTAAGCTTCAAAATTTAATATCATCTATTTTATACATTGATAATTATATAAAAAAAATTGCCAGGCGATTAGAGTAAGCAGAAGTACCTGCCAGGTGCATCGAGAACTGCACAGTTTAGGAAGAAAAATAAACTTTCTTCTGTAAAGTTGAAATTTAAGTATATGTTTTAGTATATCATTTAGAAGAAATGTGTACAATGACAGGCGGTTCTGAACAGCATAAGACCTTGCCAGGCGAGGGGAAAGATGCTAAGAACGTGCGAGTAAGAGGCGTGACGTAAATGCATGTAGTGTCAGTGACATGTAAGAAAGTTAAAAATTATAGATGCAATATACATACATACATATGGTCACGTCTATATCTCTTGCGGGGTAGACAGAGCCAATAGTCTTGAAAAGACTGAATGGCCACGTTCAGTTATTTGGCTTAATGATGGAATTGAGATTTAAATAGTGACAGGTTGCTAACCCATCGCCTAAAAAGAATCTCAAGTTTGTAAGCCTATTCCTTAGTCGCCTTTTACGACATCCATGGGAAAGAGATGGAGTGGTCCTATTCTTTTTGTATTGGTGCCGGGAACCACACGGCACTCGTGGTATCACCGGCAGAATTTGTCTAAAGTCGCCACAAAAAAGAACAGTTATTCCACCCATGGGTTATTACACGCATACAATATTATTAATTCCAATAAGAACGACAGCCCGCGTTTGCCGCAAACAGTTCAAGCCAAAGCCGACTTTCGGCGCTACAGGTTACGGCGCTTCATCCACTGCGGGTAACGCAACGTGTGTTCGCGGTTCTACAGAACAATGTCTGTGGATAAAACTGAAAAATCAAGATTTTTTTTTCTACGTATTTTTCCAGGATAAAAAGTATCCTATTTTATGCCCAGGATAATAAGGTATAATTATACCAATTTTCATTGAAATCGAACCGTTAGTTTTCACGTGATGCCTGAACATACAGACAGACAGACAAAAAATTTTTTAATCACATATTTGGGTTTCTGCTATTTATTTTTTCAATATTTTCAATGTACAGAATTGACCCTTCTACAGATTTATTATATGTATAGATATAGATTAGTGCATTTTTGTTTTTCTGAAGAATGAATGAATTTTTAACTGTAGAATACATTTCAGGTAATATACAGTTATTTTATTCAATAAGATTCCATATACAGTCCTATGTAATAGAACGCGATATTCCATTCTTTATGACATTATTAATTTATAGAAATATTTTTTCAGAGGAGGAAAACGATATTGAAGAGTCGGGTGATGATAAAAAAGTAGTAGTGAAGAAGTGTCGGATGATGATGATAATTAATATGAAAAAACGTGTAAATTACATAACAATTAGTAAAATATATTGCATCTATAATTTTTAACTTTCTTACATGTCACTGACACTACATGCATTTACGTCACGCCTCTTACTCGACCGTTCTTAGCATCTTTACCCTCGCCTGGCAAGGTCTTATGCTGTTCAGAACCGCCTGTCATTGTACACATTTCTTCTAAATGATATACTAAAACATATACTTAAATTTCAACTTTACAGAAGAAAGTTTATTTTTCTTCCTAAACTGTGCAGTTCTCGATGCACCTGGCAGGTACTTCTGCTTACTCTAATCGCCTGGCAATTTTTTTTATATAATTATCAATGTATAAAATAGATAATATTAAATTTTGAAGCTTACAGCAGGAAGTTTTTTTTTTCCTATGTATTTTACATTTTAAGAAATAAAAGTGTTGATGACGTGCAGGGCAGATGCCTGCCAGGTCATGATTTTTGGCCTTGGTGTGCTATGAATCATCACTCTACAAATTTCTAGCCTTACAGGAACACCGTTACTCGGAGGGTTCACTAGCTCTCCAGCTATATGAAACTGTATGTGCCGTGTGGTTCCCGGCACCAATACAAAAAAGAATAGGACCACTCCATCTCTTTCCCATGGATGTCGTAAAAGCCGACTAAGGGGTAGGCTTATAAACTTGGGATTCTTCTTTTAGGCAATGGGCTAGCAACTTGTCACTATTTGAATCTCAATCCTATCTTAAAGCCAAATAGCTGAACGTGGCCTATCAGTCTTTTCAAGGCTGTAGGCTCTGTCTACCCCGCAAGGGATATAGACGTGATTATGTGTATGTATGTATGTGTTATGAAATACTTACTCACAGTACACGAAGAAGGTAGCGAGCGTTGGTGGTCGAGTCGGTAAAGTGCCCGGTTAAAATGCGTGTGGCAAAAAGGCACAGGTTCAAATCCCACCTCAGTTTCCAAGTTATGTTCATTAGTTTGATATAACCTTTCAAAATGTGATTCATTCATTTGCTCATAATTTCTTACATATATACATATAATCACGTCTATATCCCTTGAGGGCTAGACAGAGCCAACAGTCTTGAAAAACTGATAGGCCACGTTCATCTGTTAAGTTCAATGATAGCTCAATGGTAAACTTTCTTCACTAAATTTATAGATTTTATCATTCCAATGTCTAAATCTATTCTAGCCAAGAACCTTTTAACGTTTTAAATTACATCTAAAGGTATATCCTATTACTATGAAAGGAAAAAGAAAAAGCATTGAGTAAGTTAGCACCAGCTAAGTAAAAACAGGTTTCTGTTAGCGGGTAAATAGAATTCTCATTGCATTTCTATAACGGATTGAATTAATTTCAAGACTTCAGAAGACGAATTGAACAGTGAATGAATTTTATCACGATATAATTGAATAATTATCACGTCTATATCCCTTGCGGGGTAGACAGAGCCAATAGTATTGAAGACTGATAGGTCGCGTACGGCTGTTTGGCTTAATGATAGCATTGAGATTCAAATAGTAGTAGGTTGCTAGCCCATCTTTTAAAAGCCTATCCGTTAGTCGCCTTATACTACATAGAAAAGAAATGTAGTTCAAATTCTAAATTGCTATGTACCACACGACACAATAAAATACAGCTTGTTAATATTATTCTAAAAACAAAAGTCCAATTTCTACAAAAGATCCTGTCAAGATCACTGTCTCAGTTACCGTACAAAGAATGCCAGGAAAAAAATATTCCGGTTTAGCAAAAAAAATACACCGTTCCATTCAATATAAAGGGAACATTCATTATGCAGGGCGGGATCAAAGGGACGCGATCAGTTTTCCCGTTATTATTTCTATAGGAAGAAATGTTTTTCTGAGTTTCCTACTAACTACTGAAAAAAGGGAGATACCTTGTTAGAGGAGGTTATATGCATAAGTCGTCTTCAATCTAGTCACCGTTATTTGTTACTTTGTTTTAGGTAAAAAAATACGTTTAAAAACCAGTCATGTGCGCATCGGGCCACGCGCATTGAGGATTCCGTAATTGTAAATGCCAACTTTAAAACCACTTACAAATAGTAATTTTAAAAATGGCCCATATGGAGAAAGAAAGAGTTATGCTTATCAGTTAGGTTAATACCTATTATTATACTTGCTATAATTTTATGTTGTTTGAACTTAACGTAATTCGTAAATTCATATTTAATTATTATTTTTTCACGTAACTAAAACTTAAATTTAAAATTCAACAAATTTCAATCAAATTTGTATGACATTTTATTTCTCTGATTACATTTTATAAGTACTAAACTTTTGAAATACACTCAGCTCTGATATCATTAAGGTATAATTTTACATTTTTTTAAGGTATAATTATACATTTTAGTCTACAATGATCTGTAAAGGATGCGGAGGTCAGACGGAAGTCGCTTCGTGTAAAAACCTGATTCGACTTACTTCTATGATCGTTATGAAAAGCCGCACCCGGCTCCTCTCCAGAGAGACTACAAGTTAGATTTATAAATACGTTACGCGTTAAATCCCAAGAAAAAGAAAGATTATTGATCACTATAAAACCTAAAGTATTGAAAATGAAAAGTATTAATCAACCCAAGATAACTTAACTCAATTCTCATTTATAACGATTACCACTAACTCATCGGTTAAATTTAGCAAATCAGTCTGACCTAGTTATCTGAACAAAAGTTAAAACGAGCATTACATTCAAATTCTTGGACCTAAATAAACTTTTAACAAAACCATTCCCCTTCGTAAATTTCGCAATCATCCTTGAAAAATATAAAACTTAACGATCCATTCAACCGCCCACAAATATGCTTTGAAAGAATATGACTACCCTTTTCTTAACATAAAACCCATTTTACTATATAACTCCGCTGATAAAAGGCGAAAGTGTGCCGAATGACGAAGCATTTTTAAAGTGTACTACAATGCCTTCAATTAACTACCTTACAAGACAGAGACAACAGTCTTGAAAAGATAAAAAGGCCACGCTCATGTCTGGCTTAATGATAGAATTAAGATTTACATAGTGACAGGTAGCTGACCCATCGCCTTAAAGAAGAATCCAAATTATTACTAGGAAAACAGGGTAACATTTGAATATGCTATTTATAAAGATATTATTTATAAATAGTATAATGCGCTAAAGTTTAAAATCCGTTATTTGAATGTACTTCAGTACGTTCCCTTAGTTGTGACGTCATAACTTCCCTCAAATATCCCCTCAGCTCCGTCGAGCAATCACATTGTGCTAGAGAACACGGCTGCAAGCAATGTTAACTCTAGCGGCAGTATATCTATACTTACCTCTAGCAAGTATTGCATACAGCTTTAATATTAGATGTAAACTTAAAAGATTGAATTATAACGACCTCTTTCTTCGAATCCCGGTCAGGGCATGATGAGAAACGAGCTTTCTCTGGTTGGTCTGATTCTTAGATGTTTATCTATATAAGTATTTCTTATAAAATATAGTATCGTTTAATATAGTGTCTACTAATACAAGTTTCGAATTTCCTTCGAGGAAAACTCAATCTGTGTAATTTGTTCTGTATATGTTTATATTATATATCAAATATTGAAGATAAAAGCGGAACGAATGAAGCGAGCGGGATCTACCAATTAACTTCAGTCTAAAACACTTTTTTTTATGTAAAAATGTAAAAGTAGTTTTTTGCCGCGAACCTACGCCGCGAACACTTTCTATTTTTAAGAAATTATGAATATCTCTAAAACTTCTTGACCGATTTTGATCCCTGACGCATTTGTATCCCTTGCGGGATAGACAGCCAGCAGTCTTCAAACACTGATAGAATTGAGATTCAAATAGTGACAGGTTGCTAGCCCATCGCCTAAAAGAAGAATTGAAATCCCAAGTTTATAAGTCTATTCCTTAGTCGCCTTTTACGACATCCATGGGAATGAGACGGAGTGGTCCTATTATTATTTTTTATTGGTGCCGGAAACCACACGGTTTTATATTTTTATATTAATATAAAAAAATGTATTTTCGTACCAATTGACCAACTGACATATTATCAACGCTTAAGTGTAGTTTTAAAATTTGGCATGTAGATTCCTAAGGTAGATAAGGGGTTATTCTAGTGAAAAAAATAAAGCACTTGTATCCTTGACTGTAAAAAAGGTAGTAAATATCTCCGAATTTGGACTAAAACATAGCTAAAAAAAGTGAACTTTACTTATAGATGTCTGACTCGACTGATATTAATTCTTGATAATTTTACATTGGCTCTTAATAATTTGTTCTAAAGTTTCATATTAGAATTCGTAAGTCACGAAATTCAATAACAGTTTGATTGTTTTATTAACTTGTTAATTAGAAAACCAAAACCGACCTTCCGAAGTTAACAAATTCGTTATTGGGTTACTTATTCTTTTTATTGGTTTGGACTGTCAAATAAACTTAATAAATCATCAGAAAATCTAAAATGTTTATATAAATTATACACAAATTTTTCAATTCAAACCAGTAGTTCCTGAGAATAACGCGTTTAAACAAACAAACTCTTCAGCTTTATAATATTAGTATAGATGCCGCTATGTTTAACAATATTACGCCTTCAAAGGAGCTTATCAGTGATAATAATAGGAGCGTCTGTGATGATATCCAATTACTCTGAACGTAAAATGGCGTTCGCTGTCTCGTTGGCATCATAACTTTGTGATAGATCAATCAATCAATTTAAACCTCAATATCAATATAATACTTAATTGACTTTTATCACTTGATTTACCGTGATGCCGTGTGCTTTCCGGCTTTAATGATTATGCCCTCTCTCGTTCCCATGGATGTCGTAAAAGGCGAGTAAGGGTAATGCTAATAAAATTGGGATTCTTCTTGTAGGCGATGGGCTGGCAACCTGTCACTATACTATATATTATTAGCCATACAATTGAACGTGGCCTTTCAGTCTTTTCCACTCTGTTGACTCTGTCTTCCCCGTAACGATGAGTGAGGTAAATATATTTTCACTTTCTCCCTTTTTGATAGTTTTTGTATTTATAAATCTTGTATGATTAAATCTTTGTCAGAAGTATTATTTGATACATCTAAAGCCATACCAACAATGAATTTTATTTCTTAAGAGCTGAGGAAATGAAAGATTAAGGTTGGATATTTGACATTACATTTGGCTTTGCAAATAATATTACTAAAATCTGGCAACAACCAAAAACAAAATAAGCTGAAGAGTTTGTTTGTTTGAATGCGGTAATCTCAGGAACTACTGATTCGCATTGAAAAAAACAACCATTTATTATGGCAAGGCTTTCGGCTATATTACATTACGCTGCAACAATCAGGAGCGAAGAAATAATGGAAAAATATGAAAAAAAAACGGGGAAAATTATTTACCCTTGAGGGCTTTAATGATGCCCAAAATAACTATTTCACGCGGACGGAGTCGCAGGCACAGCTAGTAAGTATATATTTCCTCAATAAACGCTAAAACAAGATGGGCCCAAAAAATATATCTCCTTTACCGAAGAAACCATTTAAAACAAGATTGCGTCTAGAAATTACGTACCTTCACGAAATGTAGGACAATTTCGTAGCAACGTAGCGTCGTAGCATTTCGTAGAAGCTCGTAGCGAAATCGTAGCACGTACTCGTAGCTGGCACCGTATTGCTTAATATTATTCTCTATAGAATGGAAATGTAGTGAGAATTACTGTTTTGGGAAAACATTCGGTCGTGTTGCTACAAGTATGAATATAGTTTTTGCCCGAGAATTCGCTCCCTTGGAAATTATGCAAATTTAAATCCCAAGTAGAGGACATAGTCACATTATAGCTAAAACTTTTTAATATTGTGAAAAATGTAGTCGCTCCTGACCACGATTCTAGACTAGATACATGAATACATACGTAAAGTCACGTCTATATCCTTTGCGGGGTAGACAGAGCCAATAGTCTTGAAAAACTAAAAGGCCACGTTCAGTTGTTTGGCAAATCATAGAATTGATTTATTCACTCATATAATCACATCTACGTCCCTTGCGGGGTAGACAGAGCCAGCAGTTTTTAAAGACTGACAGGCCACGTTCAGCTGTTAAGCTAACTGATATAATTGAGATTTAAATAGTTACAGGTTGCTAGCCTATCGCCTATAAGAAGAATCCAAAGTTTATAAGGCTATACCTTAGTCGCCCTTTACGCCATCCATGGGATAAACATTGAGTGGTCCTATTCTTTTTTATATTGGTGCCGAAAACCGCACGGCACAACCTTTTATACTACAGAAATAGTTAAATAATAGTAAATCTTGGACCTATCAAAGACTCACAATTTACCTAACATCTGTATGAAAAAACCCTTTTATTTTCTTTACCCCACTTCTGACCCCAACATTTCTTCATAAAACCATTCCCGCGGGAAACGAAGGGAAACAATAACGCCACATAAGGTTGTATTTTGTCTAAGTGACGCGTCGAGCGCTTAGGGAATCTTTTTACGAGTACTATGTTTTCAGTTTCGGTGTCACGGCATTTTATTTGATTTATTTTAACCTTTTACCCTTTAACTGTTTACAACTTTACACACATTTAATCACGTCTACACCCCTTGCGGGGTAGACAGAGCCAACAAATAGTCTTACATACGCTGCAGTGTAGTTTGTTCCGCCGCTTCTTCTACACATGCGCTTTGGAAGCGGTAGTAGTTATAATTAGATTTGAGTGATGTGACGTCAATAAGTGATACCTTGTATCGAATTTTGATAATAAATCTACATAATTCTATTCTAACTGTAGGCAGTTATGAAAGAAATGTGCAAGGATCGTGGCAAGTCGGAAGTCACTGCCTACCACTCCGGGAAAAGGGGATAATTTAATGTACATATATAACTATGTTAACTGTAACCTATCTTTATTATTTTTATCTCATTGCCAAACAAAGAGGCCCTTCAAAATATCAAATTTTGGAGTATTTTTATATTTTCAGCGCTCACGCCCTGGCGCGCCCAATAAGATCAACATCCCTAAGCTAAAAGGGTTCCGTGACATTTACTTAGTTCATCCAAACCTTCAGAAAGGTCACAAAGTGAATTACTGTCTGACCTGAAGGCTTATAAACTCGGGATTCTTTTAGGCGATGGGCTAGCAACCTGTCACTATTTGAATATCAATCCTATCATTACTCCAAGATGAACGTGGCCTTTTAGCCTTTCCGAGACTATAGGCTCTGTCTACCCCGTAAGAGATAAAGGCTATTAAAACAGTAGAATTGTATTAAGGGTCAGGGGCCCTAAAACATAGCTGTAGAGGTTGCAACTAGGATTCGCAAAGATAAGTAGACATTCATTTATTATTATTTCTATATTAACACAAGGCAATAAAACAGGTAACAATTGCAAAAACATATTCTTAAATACATTCAAAGATAAAGAAATTGGTTACGGATATCATAGAGAAATTGATTCGTGTAAACATCTGGTAAATATCTAATTTCATGGTGAAAAGGATCGATATTGACTTGCTAACAAGTCGAATAAATAAAGAGCTTGTAAAAAGACTATAAAGCTTGCAATATAGACAAACAAATAAATAGACAAGCACAATTGAAATTTATCACACAATCATAATTATTTTCCCGCCACGAATCTGGAAATTTAATTTGTACCTGTACACACACAATTTGTATTCGAATGGCGTCCGAAACCGAAATACACCTCCGCACAGGGCCGAACTTAGGGCGGGTAGCTTTTTTTTAAATTAATTTGTTTGTTTGTTTGTGCACTTTTTATTGTACAAAAAAAATATTATATAATACAGTTCCTGATATTAAAAAAATATGTATAATGGCGGACTTATCCCAGTTAATTAATCTATTATTTATTTATCAATTTTATACTTTTGTTAGATTAGTATCCTAAACTCAAATAGAGAGTAAACTAGAATTTAGATTAGCACAATCAATGTGATTTATCGCATATATATGTCGCAGTGAGATAGAAAAATCCGAAATATAGTTATGCTCCTAAGATTATAATTATTTACCGAACATAATTTTAAGTATTCATTTAAGTTTTATTACAGTTTAGTGATATGATTATACTGCGTTCATTGATACTAGTCCCAACTCGTTTAATTTAGTGACACAGAAATATACCATAGATACAAATTAAACAATATTATGTTTTTATATGACTTACTCCTGCATTTATAAGGAGCAAAGTTATCCAAATTATTTGAAACATATCATAATACTTTAAGCATAAATTCCTTCAATTTAAAATTCTTTGAAGATTGTACTTTATAACCAATATATCTCAATAAAATCTCGCCTCTTTTCCGGAGGGAAAAAAAACAATAAAATATAAATACCTACTTAACTTAAAAAGCTGACCAAAACCCAGCCTAGCTGCGGCCCTGCCCCGCATTGAATCAATCAATCGCATATTTTTCCATTCATTCTATTTTGCCGAAATCCCGGTGAGATTAGGTTCTGAATTCAAATGTTTCATAATAAAACTTGGTAAATGGAAGGCGAGTAAAAAGAACAAATAGCATTATTTATTAACGTCGTATCAAATTCTAAGATCACGTCTATATCCCTTGCGGGGTAGACAGAGCCAACAGTCTTGAAAAGACTGTTAGGCCACCTTCAGCTGTTTGGCTTAATGCTAAATTGAGATTCAATAGTGACAGGTTGCTAGCCCATCGCCTAAAAAAGAATCCCAAGTTTATAAGCCTAAGTCCTTAGTCGCTTTTTACAACATCCACGGGAAAGAGATGGAGTGATCCTATTCTTTTTTGTATTAGTGCTGGGAACCACACGGCACAAAAAATACAATAGGAAAATAATATAAATAAATAAATATACAATTAGTGAGCTTTATACATTTTCTTTTGGTTATTCTTCTGAGTATAGATGCTTATAACAATTGATATTGTTATATCTCACAATATGAAATTCCAGAAATTAAAGTACCATTGTTCCAAGTTTCTAAGTCAGAAATTTTTGTAAATTATCTTAAGGAGCAACTAAGAAACAAATTCGATAAATTACCACAGAAACAAAGGTATAGTCAAATTCGAGTCAAAAGTACCTTAAACCGACAAGCCTGCGCGAAAAGATGGATGTAAATGGATGATAGAGAATGAAGCAAAAGAAGTATGCAAAGATCGTCAATGTCGTACGAAATGTTTAATGTACAGCTATAGATACTATAGATATATATATATATACTTCCATTGTATGTTCGATTTTCCTTAATGACCTTGACCTGAAACATTTAGCAACTACGCAATAATTGACCACGAACATCGAAATATACACACACATTTTGTACATAGTTTGTAGAGGAAAACAAAACAAACAGCAGTGCCTTGATCATATTAAGACAAAGGGTCAGGTCAAGAGTACCCGAAAGCGAAAGAAGTATACTAAGAATAAAGACAAACTTTATTCGGACTACTTTTACAAGTTAAGAGAGTTCGTGGGTTTAGCTATAGCAAGTAGCCGCTAGAGAATAGTGAGGTACTCAACTTGGTGAATGCTGATAGTCCAAAAGTCCAGATGCCTCCGGAGCTGTGAAGAGGGGTGCCGGTGAGACCGAATCGGCATGACGTCACAAAGCTTATACCGTATTTTCATTTCGAGGTATTTCATATATACCTCGAACGAAATGTTACATACATACATAAGACGGCCTCTGTGACGCAGCGGTAATACGCTTGTCTGTGACATCGGAGGTCCCGGGTTCGAATCCCGGTCGGGGCATGATGAGAAACGAACTTTCTCTGATTGACTTGGGTATTGGATGTTTTTCTATATAAGTATTTATTATAAAATATAGTATCGTTGAGTTAGTATCTCGTAACACAAGTTTCGAACTTTGAATTTAATACTTAAAATTTGTCCCGTATATATTTATATTTACATATAATCACGTCTATATCCCTTACGGGTTAGACAGAGCCAACAGTCTTGAAAAGACTGAATGGCCACGTTCAGCTATTTGGCTTTAAGATAGAATTGAGATTCAAATAGTGACAGGTTGCTAGCACATCGCCTTAAAGAAGAATCCCAAGTATATAAGCCTATCCCTTAGTCGCCTTTTACGACATCCATGGGAAAGAGATGGAGTGGTCCTATTCTTATTTCTATTGGTTCCGGGAATCACACGGCACGAAATGTTATTATACATTATATATACAACACAAGCGGTTATTATACATGCCGCCTTCAAAACTGGCGACTACTAATGGAATTGCCAAGTAACGGCTAACAAAGTTATGAACTCATAAAATTCAGGACGTGTTACACTGTACGTGACTACAACATTATTTGTTATACACTTTGGTTACAGATATAAGGCACTGGTCACAATAGCGGTAAAAGCGAAACATCACAGCAATTTGAACACTTACATAAACAATCTGTTTAGGGTGCAGTATTTAAAAAAAAATCGCACATTATTTTCGCCGTGTGGTTCCCGGCACCAATACAAAAAAGAATAGGATCACTCCATCTCTTTTCCATCGATGTCGTAAAAGGCGACTAAGGGATAAGCTTACAAACTTGGGATTCTTTTTTTAGGCGATGGGCTAGCAACCTTTCACTATTTGGATCTCAATTCTATCATTAAGCCAAATAGCTGAACGTGGCCGATCAGTCTTTTCAAGACTGTTGGCTCTGTCTAGATGGCGTTAAATTCGTCGCTTTGTATAGATGGCGCAACGGGTAAAAGCTAATTAAATATAAGTAAGACAGCTATTTTCCATGAACATTTGATTACGTTTAAAGCCTTTAATAATGTAAATTTATACCCAATCAATCTGTTGCTACTAACAACTGTTTGCACAGTTGAACAAACATTATTTTCCTATAACAATATATGGCGTATGGCGGTGCCGTGTGGTTCCCGGCACCAATACAAAAAAGAATAGGACCACTCCATCTCTTTCCCATGGATATCGTAAAGGGCGACTAAGTGATAGGCTTACAAACTTGGATTATTTTTAGGCGATGGGCTAGCAACCTGTCAATATTTGAATCTCAATTCTATCATTAAGCCATCATTAAGCCGAGCAGCTGAACGGGGCCATTCAGTATTTTCAAGACTGGTGGCTCTGTCTACCCCGCAAGGGATATAGACGTGACCAAATGTATGTATGTATGTTTTCCCACAAGTGTTGTCGCCCAAATCGCTTGATGACGAAAAATTATGTAGTCGAATCGCTGACCGTAGAAAAACAACTTCAAACTCCATATAAATTATGTCCTTAGTCAGAGAATGTAAATGAACAGCCATTTGCAAGTTTCCGCCCTTATTTCTACAAGTCTGAGCACTAAGCTCTAGAAACTTGGAACTAAATAGGTACCAAGTAGGTTTCTGCACTAATGTAATGAGTTTAAACTAACAAATGAGCTAACATCAGCGAACTTGCGAACACATTTACACTAATGAAATTAATTTCACTAACTTTGGTGACAGTGTGGAGAGTGTGGAGGGAAAGGTCGGAGTGGGAAGACCTAGACGAACGTATCTTGATCAAATTAAGGACGTCCTGGTAAAGGGTCAGGTCAAAAGTACCCGAAACCGCCGAGCTTGCATGAAGAGAGTTATGAATGTGGATGAAGCGAAGGAAGTATGCAGAGATCGTGGCAAGTGGAAAGAGGTAGTCTCCGCCTACCCCTCTGGGAAATAGGCGTGATTTTATGTATGTATGTTGGTGACAGTTTGTTGGGAGTGATGACTCTTTTCCTGAGTTACGCACATTAGTTTGAGTGATAACCGAAGGTGCTCTTACGGTGAGGGAAAACACCGTGAGGAAACTTACACGGCAACTATTCAATTATTGCAAACTATACTATAGTATAGTTATAGCGAGCGCTCCAATACGAGTTAGGAACCCCTGCAAAGGTTCATCATTTCAGTTCATTTTTTAATTTTATTTCTGGATACTTATAGGAAATAGAGGGAATAAAAAGAATAAGAGGAATTCAATTGGTGATGGTCAAAGAATAAATTTAATGAAAAAGACACACAATCACGTTTCCTTCCAGGTGGGATAGGCAGGGTCTTCATCTTCCCACTTGCTGTTATCTTCCTTGCATACAATTTCGCCATCCATACTTGCACTAGACTTTGCATAAAATCGCCCCCAAAATAGTCTTAAAGATACAAAAAAGAACATCCATTTACACGTTGATCAAAAACAAGGTTTTTTGTCACATTCATACATATAACCACGTCTATATCCTTTACGGAGTAGACAGAATCTTGAAAAGACTGATAGGCCATGTTCAGCTGTGTGGCTTAGTGATGGAATTAAAATAGTGACAGGGTGCCAGCCCATCGCCTACAAAAAGAATGTCAAGTTTATTAGCCATTCCCTTAGTCGCTTTTCACCACATCCACGGGTTTTTCTGTTCTTCAGTGTCGGGAACCACACGACATTGAACCTAATAATTTTAAATATATTTTTTTAACAAACTCATTGTTTCCACAAGACCCAATTTATAATATTGTTTTCAGCCTCAATAAATTCTGTGAGGTTTTATAATAAATCACATTCAATATTTCTCTGTGAATTTCGAAATCAGAAAACTGTGAAATCATTCTCATTTGTGAAATTCATTATTTCACTTTGTTCGTTTTCACAATTGATGGCATTAATTTTATTTCGGTAGAATTGATTTGGGTCAAAGGAGGCAGGCTTAATTTGTATACTTTGTTTATTACTAGCTTATGCCTGTGGTATTCCTCGTGTACAAAATCGTTTATACTACTCATTGTCATTCAGGGTAATTTTTTCTGGAAATGAACATCCATCTCTTTCTCGTGGATGTCGTAAGAGGCGACTAAGGGATAGGCTTACAAACTAAGGATTCTTTTTTTAGGCGATGTGCTAGCAACTTTTCACTATTTGAATCTCAATTCTATCATTAAGCTAAATAGCTGAACGTGGCCGATCAGTCTTTTCAAAACTGTTGGCTCTGTCTGCTCCGCAGGGGATATGGACCATATGAATGTTTGATTGAAAAATACTCCTAACATCCCCCTACCGTTGGATCCGATTGCATTCTTTAATTTCTGGGATAGAGCTTGGGGTGCGCTTTTGACTATACGATCCTGGATTGGGTGAGTCATGTTTAACACGAAACGACTCCCATCTGACCTCGGCAACCTTTGTAGGGGAATCTTACTTATATTGCTGCAGTGTAGTTTGTTCCGCCGCTTCTTCTACACATGCGCTTTGGAAGCGGTAGTAGTTATAATTAGATTTAAGTTATGTGACGTCAATAAGTGATACCTTGTATCCAATTTTGAAAATAAATCTATTCTATTCTATCTATTCTATTGGATCGTGATTACACATCCAGTTGCCTGAATTTTTTTAGATGTCCTTTGAATGTTTTTTCTCACTGTAAAAGCATACGTTAGTAACCAAACTAATGTACTTTACTCAAACGAGTCATTGCTACACGAATCCGGTGGGAAACGAGTTTTTATTTAAACTAATTGTATCGAACGTTTTACCTTTTACACTTTAATTCGAACAACTTAACCGTTCAACCAATGACGCTACCTAGATGTTATTAATTATCCATCCAGTACTATTGCTACCCGCTACATTAACATTTAATCGAGTTACACAAACGCGGTGTAATGATATAACGTCACTAATTAGTGACGAATCAACGCTACGTACTAATTAGGTGATTTCAAAGCGTCAAGTCATTAGGTCAAATAATGTGTGCGCTTTGAAGAGCGTCAGGTTCAGTGTCAAATCTTACTAAGTCTATGTACCAATGAGTCTTTCCTGAGTGATATATAATTTGATTAGAAGACGCTCAAGTACAACAAAAATCCTGTCAATTTGTGTTCCCTCTGAAAAAAAATTAATTCCACGGGAATTTTGGAAAATCCTCTCTAACTGCACGCCTAGACTACATAAGTACAATATGCAGACTTAATGGGTTAAGCAGAGAACCTTTGTGTGTGTGAAATAATCTTATATCTAAAATTCTCGTGTCACGATGTTCGTTCCCGTACTTCTCCGAAACGGCTTGACCGATTCTAATGAAATTTTGTGGGCATATTGAGTAGGTCTGTAAATCGGCCAACATCTATTTTTTATGTCCTTTAGTGATAAGGGATGTCCATCCTTAACATTTTTATTTTCTAGTAATTATTTAAACATTTTATATGGCGAAACAGCGTTTGCCGAGACAGCCTGTAATTATTTATATTAAACATACTTACTATACCATATATACTATACTTAATTATTTGTGTTATTTTTTTCGTCGTATCAGTCATTCAGACACTCGGTAAGAGGCGAATTTTATATTATATAAATTGCTAACTGATGCTCTTACGGTGTGGGAAAACATAGCGAGGAAATAATTTGCATAAACTAACCTTAACCAAAATTTGGTACCAGAAATAAACATTTACAAACTGAGAACTAGAGAAGTGACAATTATTATTTTAGTGCGTGGGTGACGACTGTCGGGTGACTCGTCATTCTGACGCCCACTCGAGGTGTTGAATTCTGATAATTGTTACACCTACAGTGTTGCCCACATACTTTTTTTTCCAAATTGTTAGGTAACATTTAGCCAATTTAGTATATAACATACTTATTTATAACGCCTCTTTCCTGGAGGATTAGGCAGAGACCACATCTTTCCACTTGCCACGATCCCTGCTTCATACGCTTCATCCACATTCACAACTCTCTTCATCGAGCTCGTCGGTTTCTGGTACTCTTGACCTGACCTTCTGCCAGAACCCAAGAACTAATAATTGCATATTTACGTGCTATACCTATTATTGAACGAGCAAAAACGGGTCTAACAATTTTGTTGTCATTTGAAATATAGGTGTATTCAGAGACAAAAAAATTATCTACGGGTACCACGTCTGGGAATATTTGTCTTTTATTTCGTTATAAACCAAAATCATTTACCTACATAAGATGTTAGTTAGGCTATAATAATTTACACATAACATCTTTATTTCTAACGAAAGATCGTAAACCACCTTCATCTGAAACAAAAGAGAGTTAAGAGTTAAACTCCTATATTATACTGATTTCTGCGGTTAAACTTCTACATTCCTTTTATTCTTAGAGCGTTAGTTAATTACATTTCACAAATTAACCTAATTCGCAGGTCCATTTAGAACACCTAATTTTCCGGGAAACGTTACACCTACGTTAACATAAGTTAAATTAATGGTTCTCCACTCGAAAAGCTGGTGTCACTTGCCATAATAAATGGTTTTACTTTCGAATTACTACAAAGGTTGGTTATACGATAGAAATCGCAATAATATAAGACAATAGAAATGCCATGTTTGCTTGAAATAATGGACTAACTTCGCACGCAATCTACTGCGCAGTTGTGAAGCTGTAAGAAACATTCAAACTTACTTATAGTGACATGTATCTATGTATATCCCTTGCGGGGTAGACAGAGCCAACAGTCTTGAAATGGTTACAGGTTGCTAGCCCATCGCCTACAAGAGGAATCCCCAAATTTAAAAGCCTATCCCTTTAGTCGCCTTTTACAACGTCCATAGGAAATATATGGAGGCCGTAAAATAAAGATACAAGATAAAAATAACGCCAAAATAAATATTCTAACGATAGTTTCAACCTTTCGTTTGTAAACTTTTCTTTGTTTTCTTTTTATTTATGAGTCTTAAATCACAAAATCTATATAATGCACTTGTAGGAAACCGAAGAATCGATGTTGAGAAAGATTTTCACTGGAAAAACGCAGGAAATCTTAGAAATTATTCTACGGACTCGTTTTAACCGGACGGTGCAAAATGGCTGAGTCAATTTCCAACGTCTTGGATCGATAAATTAAACAGCTAACCAGTTGATTGCTTTTATAAGTGTCTAACCTTTCCATTGAAGTTTATCGATAAAGGAATTACTTTATTAATTGATATTCACTCCGAAAGGTGTAATTGAATTTGATAGAAAGTGATGGTTGAGCTTAACACAAGGAATACTTACCAAAATAAATAAATCAATTTCATCCCTAATATAAAAGTACCTGGTTGACCGAGCTTTGTTCGGTTTTTTGTTTTTGGTAGAACGTGTTTTAATATTAGTCAAGTTTTGCAAACATCTTACTTTAGCAGCACGTGTGGGACGAGCGGAAACTGGATTATTTTTATACTTATTACTTTATTTTTTTACTTTTATACCCAGTGTGGCTCTCATCGGTTATGGCGTTATAGATGGCGCTGATATAGTTTCTGAAAAAGCGGTTTTTAAAATGTTTGTATATCTTGGGAACCGAGCTTTTCTCGAACCTAGGACCTTGATAAATCGATTCATTGAGCAGAAAAGCCCATAATCTATAACTTTCTTGAAAATCGTTGGAGCCGTTTCCGAGATCCTGATTATATATATACAAGAATTGTTCGTTTAAATATATTAGATATATATATATATATATATATATATTATATTAAATGTCTTTCTATCTTTCTATCAATAAGCCAAACATCAAACAACAGAAGGTGGCCTATCAGTACTTTTAAGATTGTTGGCTCGTCAACCCCGCAAGGAATATAGACTTCATTATATGTATGAATGTATGTATGTTATTTCATTTATCGTGCAACATACTTAATCTATGTTCATGTTCATATGTATAATAAAACAGTAACTGACCAATGTCTGCACTTGTAAGATTTTGCCAAAAAATCTATATGGGGGATTTATTCATTCATTAAAAACTGGAATATTAAAGTTTCTCCACACACCCCTCTAAAGGAGGTCATATTTTTTTTATATTGAGATTGTGAGTATACTTTTACGGCAAACGCAGTCACGGACAGCAGCTAGTACAACAATAATAAAGTAGCTCCCGTATATTCCCAACCTAACCTCTAATGATAAACACAAATAGACAATATCGTGTAATCTTGGAACAAATGTAAGCAAAAAAATACCTCTCATTTTGGTCCAAAATAAATAAAACCTTATGACTGTTTCATTAGCTAGCAGTATTTCGACTGTATAGCAAATAGCCTGTTTATCTAATGTACACAGTAATTCATTTTCCTTTATCTTTTTCTGTTTATGAAGCACGAGCCGGGAGCAATGACCTCCAAATATTCTCAGTGCGTTGACCTTGCGGCTTATGATGGTATTAGTAATTCCGGTATTGTACGAAATATTTTTTGTTACTTGTAATTTCAGACGATTCTTTTTTTGGGATTCCTACTAATTTTTGTCTATATTAGTAAGAATGCAAAGGTAAGTTCTTCTGAATTTTTAAGTTACAAAATAAAATTTTGTTATAATATATACCTTGGAACTAACCTAAACTTTGTAAAAGTGTGTCAATGTGTGTGTGTATTCTATTATTCTTTCACGAAAAATGTACTAGACGGATTTTGATGTAATTTAATACACGGGTAGAATATAACCTGCAAAAAACATTAACTTTTTACCATAAAATCCCATTAAAATTGAAGTATTTATTGCACTGCAAAATACATACATTGCATACGAAATACATAAATACATTGCATACACAATACATACAACATATATAAAATACATACAAGAAACATAAAATACATACAAAATACATATACATACAGAAAATACTCGTATCAAATTAGGATGACCCATTATTTATCTATAGATAACATAAGCCCTATCGTGGGCTATTTTCTTTAAGTACGTAATTAATTACTTACTAGATTGCATGAAGAGGACATGGATAAACATAAATATATATACTGGACAAATTACACAGATTGAGTTAACCTCGAAGTAAGCTCGAAACCTGAGTTTCGAGATACTAATTCAAAGATACTATATTTATAATAAATACTTATATAGATAAACATCCAAGACCCAGGCCAATCAGAGAAAGTTCGTTTCTCATCATGAATAAAGCGTAAGGAGTGTGCAGTGATTGTGGCATGTGAAAGGATGAAATTTCTGCCTACACCTTCGAGAAATACCTATACTATACCTATGTATCAGCCATTTATTTATTTAAAAACTTTACTTTGCCTACAAGCTACAACAGGCAAACCTTATTCTACATAAATACATTCTCTACCAATTTATCACTCGAAACGAAGAAAGGGATCAAATTTAGCAAAAGTTATTAACGAAGAACTTCCAGACAAATATTTCATTCAACAAAACAATGTCAGGCATTTCATTTAAAATTTAACCAAATAATAGGTGGCAGCGGGGGATCAAATCTGGAAAATGACTATGGCCTACGAATTGTCACCATTAAAATATTTGATATTCAAGTAGATTAGAAGGATATGGAATTTCCATTATAAATAAATACAATACAATACAATACAAATTATCTTTATTGCCCATAAAAAATACATACGTAGTAGAAACATACATTATGAACATGTTGAGCAAAGGCGGACTTATCGCTAAGCAATCTCTTCCAGCCAACCTTTGGGTAGTGAAAGGTAAAATCCTGGAACCGGGTGGGCAGCATACACAAGAAATGTTAGTTAGTGTATAATAAATAAACTACACACATACATAAACTATAAATACTTATAAACTTACACAGACTTCATACATAATATTACACAAAATAAATAAATACATAATAATATACATACCTATATAAAAATAGATTGATTAAAATGAATATTACCATGAATAAAGTTAAGAAGAGAGATAGTACTTCTTCAAGTTCGTTTTAAAGGTACCTATTGTTTGTGAGGTACGTATGTCAATGGGTAAAGCATTCCACAGACGAACGGCCTGAACTGTAAAGGATTTAGAGTAGGCTGCAGTCATATTAATGGGAGTATTGAGGCGAAGGGCAATTAGACTACGGGAAGTGTGACTGTTATTCTGATGGAAAAAGGTGAAGCGCTCTTTAAGATACTGAGGAGTAAAAGGGATGAAAAGTACAGAAAAAAGCAGTGTGAGAATGTGATAATTGCGACGTAACCTGATTGGAAGCCACTTGAGTTGTGCACGGAAAGAGGAGATGTGGTCATATTTGCGTAAGCCAAATATGAACCTGATACAGAAATTTTGAAGGCGCTCAAGTTTATTAAGTAGATCTTCTGAAAGATTGAGATAGCATGAATCAGCATAGTCAAGGACAGGCAGAAGTAAGGATTGGGCAAGTGAAATTTTAGTTGCAATGACATAGTTAGCCTCGAAGTAAGTTCGGTATACTAGCTCAACCATACTGTATTTTATAATAAACTAGCTGACCCGCGCAACTTCGTTTGCGTGTATCCCGCTACTTCGACAAATACAGTCAACGCACCAACACATATGTATTGGATACTAATTTTCAATTCACAATCGCCGCCGCGGCCGGCCCGTACCGTGCCGCAATACTAATATCGTGATATCTCCTAAACTATATGTCTAAATAACACACTGTAAACTGCAAAAATAATCTAAATTAAATGCTCGTGATGATGAACTTACTTATTTTGATAAGGATATATGTATTATTGGTTATATCACCAGTTAAACATCACCCAACGAATTAAATGTTTTTTTAATACAGAAAAGTAGTTTTTGTGACTTAAATAAAAAAGCTGGATATATGTCATCGCAGACTTTTTTGTAGAACTAAAAAAGACCAATGTTTTTGCTATACATTGTTCTTACTTGTATCCAACGGTATAAGCGGCGCACGCACAAATGCAATCTTCAATTAGATTTTTTTTCTGACTTCTTGGACATAAATCGCTATAACTCAGCTAATAAAGTTTTAATGTATTTCAATTATATATAAAAACCTGTCGGAGAAAATACTCTTTCTATTAGTGAAAACCGCATCAAAATCCGTTGCGTAGTTTTAAAGTTTTATGCATACGAAGGGACTACAGACAAAATGGGCGACTTTGTTTTATACTATGTAGTGATACTTATATATATATATATATATATACAAACACCCGGACCCAGGCCAATCAGATAAAGTTTGTTTCTCATCATAACCTAGGCGGGATTCGAACCCAGGACCTCCGGTGTCACAGTCAAGCACACTACCGCTGCGCTACAGAGGCCGTCAAATTTATATTTCGGGCGTAGCCACATCAATTGGGTTCACAGTGTTGTGTTTAAGTAAATAATTCAGTTTGAACTAAACGAAATCGGGCAATTCATTCAAAATTTTACAAACAATGTAGCGGATCAAATCTGGAGAATGACTATGGCCTACGGATTGTCGACGTTCTCGGTATAATTTGATATTCAAAGAGTTTAGAAGTATATGGAATACTCATTGTATTACGGGCCATATACATACATACATATAATTAAGTCTTCATTCCTTACAGTGTAAAGACACCCGACAGTTACGAAATGACATAAAGGCATTGCGCTTACTATTCCGTTAAAACTTAAAGTTACTATTCGATATTAATTTTTGCCTTCTTGCAAAAAATATTACTGTATATGATAAACAAATAATACCCAAAACAGTCTTTCAAACCAATATATATAGAAAACACAGAAATTGCACATTGGTTGTACAAAACTTGGTTGAAATCATTATACAATAAAAACGTTGTAATCATTATGACATTTGAGAATGTTAAATAATTTGGTAGTGCCGGTATACATATGAGGCGGCTTTATATAGTAGTATATATGTAGTTACCTTGTTAGTTTACCTAGTGTTGACCTCTCAGACTTTTACCTCACCAAAATTAACTCCATATTCCATCTCTATTCGTTTCTAAGCTCTATGGAAGCACACGTAAAGGGCTTATATTTATGAAATGAGATTATATTTGGGAACGTTTGTTATTCTGTAGGATTCTCGGATCTTACGTTTGACTATTGCGTATCATACTATAATGTTTGTTGTTAATATATATACAATAATGTTTGTTTGATTTATTTCCATAAATATATAAAATATTCAAACAATGAATTTGAAACTTTGAAGTTCAAAATAAATAGATATATTCGTACAAAATTTCATCAGAATTGGTCCAGCGATTTGTTCACGAAAGCGTAACACAGACAGTTGAACAAACTTTCGCATATATAATGGTAATGTTATTATAAACTAGCTGTGCCCGCGACTTCGTCCGCGTGGAATAGTTATTTTGGGCATCATTGAAGCCCCAAGGATGAATAACTTTCCCCGTTTTTTTATTCACATTTTCCATTATTTCTTTGCTCCTTATAGTTGCAGTTGGATGTTATTAGGTTAGTTCCTGAGATTAGCGCGTTCAAACAAACAAACTCTTTGGCTTTAAAATATTCGTACAGATTGTCTCGATTATCACTTCTATCGTTTAACAAAGCGACTCTGCAGAATATTTGGGATATCAGATAAACAGAGGGTAAAATAATAAACTTTGTTTCGTTCAAAATTAACGTCTTCTACGTGAAAGCAATATTTCATCAAAAATTTTTTTTAATGAATTGCAAACACCTTTTGTGAAATTTGTTCATTAAGCCTGGAAATTAATTAGACTTTTAAAAGACCGCTGACGTATTTAATTAAACGGTGATAATTTGAAGGTGAAAGTAATTGTAAAGGTAAGTGAAAGGTAATTAAAAACAACCGTTGAAAGTAGGTACGTGAAGAAGAGCAAGGCACGCCGCGATTCAGGCTTCTGTGGTGGCAAATTATTTTTGTTTTTCTTTTTAGCTCACAGCTCATGTATCAAGTTCATTTAAGTTGTCACAGAGCGGGTCTCGATGTTTTTTGGTCAATTGTTTCAACTCAAATTGTCAAACACCAAAAAGATTTTTTTAAAGTACCTACAAAAATAACTGTTTAAACACTGGACCATAATTCGTTTATCTTTAACTTTATCCTACCCATCTTATAAGTAAATAAAAGTGATTTTGGACAAAAATGTGAAAAACATCTAATTTAACAGACTTAGGACTCTGTTAAATCGATTTTTTACCCCTGTATGCATCTACATATATTCCAAATATGAATGAAATCAAATCGTGAGTATAACATAAGGACTATACAGTAAAACCTTCTCAGGTAAGTAGACAGAAACGTTTTCGTTGACAAATTTGCATTTCGTGTAATTTATTGCCGTGTACCAAAGAACTCTAAACAAATGGAGTTCACTCCGTCAACATGGTACAGTTAACTGCACATCAAGTTTCCCATGCATGGACATGACGCGGTAATTGATATGGTGTTGACTCTGTGTTAAATGATGAACTATTATTATATTAGGTTGAAACTTAAAAATAAATGAAGGAAAAATTGAAACTGTACTTGAAACAACTGTATTAATTTACCTACTAACTTTAATAAAATACGGTTTAGTCAAAAAGAGATATTAATAATGATCTTAAAATATGCACTCCTTAAACTGTGGCGTAATATAAATATTTGAATGTTTCTAAAAACATTATTTACTAGCTTTTGCTTGGGACTTCGCTCCCGTGGGAATATCTAGATCGAACTACTTGAGACAGTGATAAGTGCTCTCACACTGTGCTGGGAAACATTTAATAACAGTGCAGTGATATACTTAAACTGCTACTTTAAGCCAATATTAGTTCCAAAAGTTAAATTTTCCTCTGTGACAAATATCATAAAAAACCGCGAAAACTGCATGAAAAAAATTAAATTATTTTATCTTAGTATGGATAAGAATGTAGTTTGGTTCTACACTCCTTGTATTCCCCACAGACTAATTAAAACTTTGTGGTGTTGGTGTTTTATGCTCATTTGTATTTCTAGACTGTGGTCGTTTTTCGTGGGTGTACTTTATGGCTGTTTTGACCTTTGACCGAGCAAAGTGAGATATGTAAGAAGGCTTTTTAATACCAGCTCTTGGAATTTCGGCTTTAAAAAACAAAACATTTTTTTCTGCCATCCATTCTTACTTATTTTTTATGCATACATACATAAAATCACGCCTTTTTGCCAGACAGAGACAACATCTTTACACTAATATTTTAAAAAGAAAACATTCCCGATACCGAATACACAATTACACACTGTTGAATGGGTCCACTCCATATCTTTCCCATGAATATCGTAAAAAGCGACTAAGAGAGGCGCTGATAAACTTGAGATTCATCTTTTAGGCTATGGGCTAGTAATTTGGATCTCAACTATATCATTAAGCAATACAGCTGAACGTGGCCGTTCAGTCTTGTCATGACTGTTGGCTCTGTCTACCCCGCAAGGGATATATACGTGAGTGTATGTATGTAACACATTAAAGTCACGTACAAAGCAAAACCTTGGTCCCACATAGCTTAGCGGCAGAGAGTCACGTATCTTGCTTAAGTACATACTTATAACGCAAAGAATGCAATTTTATCTAACTTTTTACGACTAAAGTTGTAATTTGAGAGACGCGAAGGTCATAAAAGGGCAATATTTTGGTAACGAGATTTTGAAGCGTTATGAAAAACGTCCACTACTTTCCGAGATTAGTGCGTAGACAAATCAAATAGGGGGCTTAACTATATACCTAATATCGTAGTGCTAGTGATGACAGTACAATATTGCAGTGATATGGATACGAAAACTCAAAAAGTATAACACCCCTTTTTAAAGGCTCGGATGAAAACCTTACGAAAAATTTGCAATTTTTACGCAGAAAATTTTCCTCCTCCTGAATATTTTACTATGTCTCATTTTTCAAGATGCCGCCATAACAGTAACGAGATAAGATGCTCAAAGGATGTGTTTAGTGAATCAGAGTGCTCTTTTGAACAATATAGTACAGTATGTGCCTCAGTATTCAGATATAGTCAGTTTTAGAAGCGGCAGTAAACTTAGTTTTAAGTACCTAATTTATTTGACGTCAACCAATGTTGTGAATCCAAAAGATTTGACAATTATTAAGCAATATGAAGTATCCTATAATAATGAATAATAATAATGAATAGATATAGAACGGGTTGATATTGTCAATCAGATCTTTTATGAATCGCTAATGAACAAAATTCTATAGCTTCTTTTGCGGCGCAGAATTTGTGCGCTTATCTGTGAAACGAGCTTTCTCTGATTGGCCTTAGAATTGGATGTTTATGTATTATTATTAAATATAGTATTATTAAATAAGTATCTCGTAATACAAATCTCGAACTATCTTTGTGGCTAAATCAATCTGTGTGTCTTTTGTATGTTTATTTGTTTAATAATTAACCCAAGAAGGTCTCATCGTAATTCCTGGTGCGTAATACCCGACAATTTAATCTTGAAATGACTGATGGGCCACGTACAGCTGTCTGGCTTAATGATACTCGTAGAATTGAGATTCAAATACTGACAGGTTGCTAGCCCATCGCCTAAAAGGAGAATCCCAAGTCAATAAGCCAAGCTATCCCTTAGTCGCCTTAACGAAGTCGCATGTGTAAGCTAAATACGTATTCCACGCAGCTCCGTGTACCCAACTTCTATGATTCTAAAGCTCCCAACCGAGCTTAAAGTACGTCAGAACTTTGGCCTGATCTTGTTTCCGACATAAAGTTGTTAACAACAGCGAGACCGCACGAATGCTAGAACTTTCGCGGGCGAGCTTTTAAAGGGAAGCTTGTTCAAGACTGTAACAAGGTTAAGTGTGGCTGTGTGTAATGAAATAATTACTAGGTGTAAAGAACTCGATCAAATTAGACCTAGATTTTTTTCTTTACTAAATGATAACAAGATGACTTATACAAATCTAGATAACTATATAATATTATGACGGCCTCTGTGGCATAGCGATAGTGCGCTTGTCTGTGACACCGGAGGTCCCGGGTTCGAATCCCGGCCAGGGTATGATGAGAAACGAACTTTCTCTGATTGGACTGGGTTCGGATGTTTATCTTTATTAGTAATTATTATTAAATATAGTATCGTTGAGTTAGTATCTCGTAACACAAGTCTCGAACTTACTTCGAGGCTAAAGCAATCTGTGTAATTTGTCCCGTTTATATTTATTTATTTATTATGGAAGTATGTCACCTACTATACTCGTAAAATTCTATGAAAGGTATTGTCCTTCCATTATTAACTGACAAAAACGCATTGCTCATACTACATAGTATGTTTCGTTTCCTTGTTCATAATTATAAAACAAAATTTATAATACTGGATATCTGAAAGGGGGTGTGAAAGGGTATCTGTATAAGTATCTGATTCTTGTTCCAAATAATAATGAAAAGTTAGACTTCTGATTTTTTTTTCTTAAATTTTTTTTTGTTTTATCGATATTATATCAATACAATATTTATTAAATTTAGGGTGTTCACGATTTACTGTCCTCTGTCTTAAATATGTAACGCGATTTACCAAACACCCTGTATATGTAATTTAATATTTAATTTTGTTTTTCTTTCCTGCGTTCTGGCAATTTCTATTTAAATTATGATTATATAATGTTTGAAACTCAAGAGGTTCTAGGAATATTGGTTAATCGTATTTATTATTCGATTTCATGGAAATACAATTTATAATCACAGCTACAAAGCACCTCAATTATTCCAGTGAAAGGTTAATTCGCATGAATATTTTAACAATCCAAAAATCCGTTTAGTATAAGATACCAATTGAGTTATGTGCCGAGTTCTATTTTGGATTACTGTGTAGGCGTAGTTAATTTATTCAATAGCATTCATTCGGCTATGAAAGTAAATTTATCGAATTATTCGACTTACGAAGGAATATTAACGTTCAATAAATAATTGTGTAAAGCTCTAGTTTTTGTATAGTTCCCTACTCTTTTCATCTTTTAACCTTTTTTCTATGGATGTCGTAAGAGGCAACTAAAATGATAAACGAGGGTTACCTATCACCAACTCAATATCAATTCCAAGCTAAGCGTGGTCTTTAAAATCTTGTATTTTGCTCTGTCCACCTTTTTGGGCATTAAGTGGATGTGTGCATGGTGTGGTCTCGGAGAAAAGAAAAGACATTGAATGTGCTAGTAGCTTCTCTGCGCGCGCAGAACGTAAAAGTCGGTAGTGGGAATGGGCGTAACATTAGAAATCAAAGGCGAAGCGGCCATCAATCACTATTTGCGTTCCGATCTCCAACTAAATGCCCATCAATATGCTAAACGTAGCGTTTGGGTGCTAAACCCTTAAAGCTCTGTCTACCCCGCAATGGATATAGTGGTATATAATTTTAAACGACTTTTCTAGTAATTTCTAAGAAGACTGAAATATAATAAATACATACATACATACATATGGTCACGTCTATATCCCGCGCGGGGTAGACAGAGCCAACAGTCTGGAAAAGACTGAATGGCCACGTTCAGCTATTTGGCTTAACGATAGAATTGAAATTCAACTAGTGACAGGTTGCTAGCCCATCGCCTAAAAAAGAATCCCAAGTTTGTAAGCCTATCCCTTAGTGGCCATTTACGACATCCATGGGAAAGAGATGGAGTGGTCCTATTCTTTTTTGTATTGGTGCCGGGAGCCACACGGCACATAATTTCTAAGGAGACTGAAATATAATACATACATAAATATGGTCACGTCTATATCCCGTGCGGGGTAGACAGAGCCAACAGTCTGGAAAAGACTGAATGGCCACGTTCAGCTATTTGGCTTAATGATAGAATTGAGATTCGAATAGTGACAGGTTGCTAGCCTATCGCCTAAAAATGAATCCCAAGTTTGTGAGTTTGAAATATAATAATTAATTTAATAAAAATTAATTATAAAATTAATTATAATTTTGTTCCAGAAATGTCGTCGTGCCGCGTAGCCGCGTGCGTGGCGGCGCTGGCGGCGGTCTCCTGCGCATTGCCCAACACTGTCTTTGCTCTTGACCTGAACAAGCTGTATGGACACCACAAGAGATCTGGTAAGCTTAGCATAATATGTCTGTAATATTTGTACTAGTTTATTAATTTTATTAATTGTACTAGTTGTATCTCTTCCCCGTATAGATTTGTGAAAGCCGATTAAGGGAACGATTAATGAACTACGGATTATTTTTCTGGTTATACTTTGAAATTGCTGGCATAACTAACAACTTCAAAGTCGAATTTAAAAAACGATACGTATAACGATAAAAAAATCTCACTTAACTTTATCGGATTCAAAAACATATCTACGGTTTTATTGCAAACCATCTTTTTTTGAACTCGGTTCATATCAACCTACTCGTATTCCCCACAGCATTAAGACTCCATTTAGCATTTTCCTGCATTTTTACGGCATTTAAGTTCCCGAAGTGCGTTAAATAAGACGAAATGAGTGTTTCATCAAGAATTCCGATTGGGGATTCAAGTTAAATGTCGTTATGGTATTTCCCGAGGGAGTCGGGGTGAGCTAACGAGTCATGGACGATGTATTTTCACATTTTTGCCGCTATTCTTGTAATGGAAATTTCCTTTGATGCTCTTTTTGGGATTTTGCCGTCATTTATATACTTAACTAGCTCTTACCAGCAGCTTCGTTTGTACGAATTTAACGCCATCTACGAAAGAATACAGGTTTTTAGAAAATTCGACGGACACTATAGTTTTTATTAGGATGAAAAATACCCTTTTGAAATAAAGCTCTTAATTATTTATACCCAAAAGTTCATAAAGATTGGTCCAGTAGATAACGCGTCACTATTTGAATCTTAATACACACACACATCACTAAACACATTGTAAAAGATAAAAACGTGATTATATGTATATTTGTATGTATATAAAAATACGACCCCCAGTTCGATTATTAATAAAAACATCAACAGAAATATAGAATCCTCTTCGCAGTTGATTGTTAAAAATGGCAGAAATATAGTGACAAAATGTCAAACGGAGCTTAAAATAAAGCTGAAACCCGCCGCAGCGAGTCGCAGGAATATTCCCATTTCCGAGTGACATTTCCAGCTGTGGTTAGATTGGAACATTGGAATCCACTTTGATTAAGTCTGTCTAGTCTTTGACGATGTAAATCTGAAGCAGAAATAAATGGACAGTATTTATTAAAGAGAACTAGCTAATTTATTAAGCGCTATCTTCGAAAAGAGATTTATAATTTAAAATCATCTAACAAAAAGCGACGAAATTAGTACAACCTACAAAAAGCACCGAATTAATAATCATGAACAAAAAGCGACGAATTTAGCTTCACCTACTAAAGTACACATGTTTTTCGCTAATCCTACGGGAACTATAGTTTTTACCGGGATTAAAGGTGCAATGTCCTTCTCCAGATTCTTAATTATAGGTATACGTGATATTTCAAGTAGATTTATTCAGTAGATAATAAACAAACAAAAAAGTCGAATAAATGGTTATCTCTTTGATCGCTTCGAGAATTTTTCAAAAACCTAAATATTTTAACATTGCCCTCCCAATACATATTCGATAACATTATGCATGTTAGGAAAAACTTAGACTCTTGCAAAAAAGTAGGTAAATGTACTAGTAGATCACTGTGGAACAATTATAAGTTGTCGATCCCAGCGCATCGGCTGTGTTAAATGATCTTTTCAACTCAAAAATAATTTTTCGATTCGAACCACTAGTTCCAGAGATTAGCGCGTTCAAACAAACAAACTCTTCAGCTCTATAATATTAGTATAGATAATGGTAACAATAAGTCTTAATTATCAGATTATTTACCCCAGTAAGCCAAAATGAGTCATGTGTGTGTGGTATGTTCCTTGCGAAGTATAGCACTAATATATTAAATCGCCAATATTTAAGAGAATAGAATGTGTTGAATCTCAATTCTATAAGTAAGCCTAAAAGCTAAAAGTGGCCTATTAGTATTTCAAAACTGCTGGCTCTGTCCATCCCGCAAGGGATATAGACGTAATTATATGAATGAAAGAATGTTTTTACCATGTTAGTGTGATTTTGGAAATACACTCTAAACTTTATCAAAATCACACTGGCTCGTAGATCTTCTACAACCTCGTAGACTGTTTACGACTTCGTAGACAATCTACACACTCGTAGGCCATCCACGATTACCTAAACCATCTACGTAATCGTAGAAGATCTTTAATTTCGAATTCAACACAAGAATTTTCCTGAGGAAATATGGTATTCTATTATTAAAATAAATAAATAAATATGGTATTTTACTCAAACATATTTCTTGGAAAATCTACCTCTTATTTCCAAGGGCAGAGTGGAAATGCAAAAATGTCTGCGGAATTTCAAAACTCGTATTTCATACTAACAAGCGGGACTCGGAGTATATTTTTTACCGGCCATCGCTTTCTCTATTTGCGGGGCAAAATTTTCATAGTTCAGTTTTTTTGTTTTTACTTTTATTTTTCCAACGTTGTGGTTGTCCACGCTTAACATTGCAACGGCCAGTGGCTAGATTTTTCAAATGCGAATTTAAATATGGAACTAACATTGAAAAATATTTTCACGCTGACAATATTTCTTTCGTATTATTCTTTTGCAGAAACATTTTAATAGAGTAAAATATTGCAATAGCCAGTGTTGGACTTTAAAAATGGGGACATTTATATTTAGAACTAAAAGTATTCCCTTATTAAATTTTTTTTACGCACACTTAAGGTTTAATTATTACTTGGTGTTTGAAATAGGTACAATATGTAATCATATTGTCATTTTGTAAAATTAATATGGGTTATGGGGTAACCCTTAAATAAATAAGTCGTTTTTTTATTAAATTTAGAATAGAAGTGAAGTTGACAGTGAATTTCTTACAATTCCGTTAGATAAAAAAAATAGAAATAACCAACTGCTTATTTTGGCTTCTATTCTTGGCACTATTTATTATTTTACGTATATTTTAATAAATCGCAAACCACAAGCAAATTTTATAACCGAGTCTTGAAATTAAACCAACTTTATTACAAGAAAACCTTAAGTTTTAGCGTCTGAAAACTTGTTTTAATATACATGAATTTCTCAAACCTTAATATTCTCAAGTGCTTTTTCGAAGCTCCAACTAATTCACAGATAATTAAGTTATACTCGTATCTCCAGTAAAATATCCAGAATCTAGTACTTTATGTTATGAGATTTACTAAGAAATTATCAAAGCGTCTATGGTCGAACGGTTAAAATGTCCGAACAGATGAGCGTGGAAATGGAAAGTTTATCTCTGCCTAACCCCTCCGAGAAAGCGGCGTGATACCTACACAAAGAAACAGATCCTTACAATACTCCCATTGTTTTCCTCTAGATAATTTCCATCACTTTAAAAGCACTATAAAGCAAGCACGATTTGATTAAAATGTAAAGTTTGTAAAGTAAACCTTGGTAAAGTTAGGGCGCATAAATCAAGAATCTTGGCTCTAAATGAGATCTGACAACTATTTCACAGAATAAGACTTGTTTTGATAATTTTGGGGGAATCTTACATGCAATATTACCTGAAATACACAACGCTAATGAAAAAAAAATATGTATGGAAATCATAAATTATCAAATTTGTTTTTTTTTTAATTTAATTTCCTTGCCACAATAACACGAAACCTCTTTCACCTAAACAATTTCAATAACAAAGGACTCATTTTGCAGCTTTTTTACGGAGCATTCTAAGAGCTTTTCAACTCTAATTTCTTTGCCACCGTCTCTAGACCAATAAATAGTATTGCGCTTAAGCTACTTTTGTTTTCGTTAGGGATACGCTTAAATGGAATTTGCTGGTCTGCTTTTGGAATATTTTCTTATTATAAAAAGGACCGGTTCTTATCTCGCGCAAAGGATAGCGGTTGCAATTCAGCGCGTGAATGCAGCCGGAGTTCTTGGCACCATGCTACAAGAGCATCATTTTTTTGGTTTAATTGTAGATAAAATACCTTTTACATACATATAATCACGTCTATATCCCTTGAGGGGTAGACAGAGCCAGCAGTCTTGAAAAGACTAATAGGCCACGTTCAGCTGTAAGGCTTAATTTGCTTAAGTCATAATAAATTAAATATTTCTCACCATACCCTCTATATTGAAAATTACGTACGATTTGTCTAAAAGGTTTCTTTCAATAAAACCACACTTTTCTTACAGAATACTGCCACCCGTACGAGCCGTTCAAATGTCCAGTGGATGGTAACTGCATCTCTATACAGTACCTCTGCGATGGCGCTCCGGACTGCATCGATGGATATGATGAGGACTCTAAGCTTTGCACCGCTGGTAGGTCCAATGACCCGTTTCTGAGTACATTAGTTTGAGTGCTAACCGATGCTCTTACAGAGAGCGAAAACATCGTGAACAAGCCTGCTCATTCATGCAACTGAATATGTAACCATGATTCGATATGAGTTAAGTTCGCCTGCAAAGGTTGCGGAGGTCATACGGAGTCGCTTCGTGTATCGACCTGACTTATCTAGCTTTGTGGTGAAATGTCAAATAGAATTGATATTTTAAATCTATATAATGTAAATCTTTTCCGTTACTGAGTGACTGACAGACATCTTTACAGCCCAAACCGCTGGGTCTAGAGACTTGAAATTTGGTTTGTAGGTTATTATGATGATAAGGATTAGATTAATTTCCTGTGAGAGGATTTACCGAAATTGCATCTTCAATTTTGCGAAAATACATTGGCGCAGGCGCAGGCAAAGAAAAAACTAAATTTTTTTTTTGTACGACTCTCTCGCTAGTTCTTCACGAGCGTTGACAAGGCATTATGTGTTCTTCATCTTCCTCTCTCTTTTAAATAAGTCATAGATGTAGAATCTCTGCCAGACTATCTATCTGTGCCACCTCTGCCGGGACCAGATACCAGCGAATGTCAAAGAAATTTTGGCTAGAACTCGGGAAAAATGTTACGCACGCCGATCGTCTCAGAACTGAAGATTGGACGAAATAGACAGAGAAAAGCAGAAACATTGACTCCAGGGTCCGACGCATCACCAAGAGTGTGAGAGACTAAAATCTCCCCCTGGAATAAGTCAATAAACCCCTGATTGTGGATAGGGTTGCCATCCGTCCGGGTTTCCCCGGATTTGTCCTAGTTAAGAGGGCATCCGGGGAGCGTCCGGGGAAGGTTTCATTTGTAGACCGGGTTTTAAAAAATTAATAAATAAAAAAGGTGATTTATGACATTTTCAAATGTCTTTTATTGCATTGTATATGTTTAAAAGACCTTGTTGACATGTCCGGCTTTCGGACTCTAAATCCGGGGTTTTCACGCGTCTTGTCCGGTTTTCCAAATTTAAGAGATGGCAACCCTAATTGTGGATAGTGTGTTGACGTCATCGCAATACAAACGTAATCAGTAATGTACTAGTGTACGATAGCGTGCTATGAATTGCGACATTGGATTGTTACTCGTACTCTTTATTAGGAATTTGTGATCGATAAGGTCAATGGTGTGTAGTGTTCCGATGTGATTCCTGGTACTTTTGGAATAATACTTAGATTCTTTCTAATTTTTTTTTATAAATGCCGAAGAGAATAAGAACTTTCACAAACAACCATGATTCATGCTATCAGATTATCAAGACCAAGAAATACTAATCGTTGACTGACTAACCGACTCCTGTCCTGAATAGTGGGCAACCCAATGCATAGATCTTCCTCAGAAAACCTCTTTCCAATATTACAAACAGAAACGAAATCCGTCCAGACTTTACCTGATTAGCGCATACATACGGGCAGAGAAAATAGAGGGACTTTTTTTCTTTTATTCTCTTCTTTTTCCAGCAAAACGACCACCAGTAGAAGAGACGGCGTCATTCCTTCAATCACTGCTTGCGTCACACGGACCGAACTATCTTGAGAAACTGTTTGGTAGCAAAGCGAGAGATGCGCTTGCGCCGCTCGGGGGCGTCGAGAAGGTTGCTATAGCCCTTTCAGGTAAGAATTAAGAGGTTTATTTAAAAATTTTAGTATTACAAAGTCATAATCAACAAGATATTAACATTAATATTCTACTGAGCGGATTATTTTATGACATTAGTTGATAGCTGGCTTTATCGTAGAATTTAGAAGCCTTTGCGATATCTAAGTAGCATAAAATCAATGTACGAGTAACTCTTACTAGCAATATCTAGTAAATTATTGTTTTAAATAAAAAAAAAAACATTTTTTATTCACGCCACTCACAAACTGTGTAATAACAGTCTGAACTCCTGAATTTTTTTGCATAATAATTAATCTCTTTTAATGCCATGACAAAACGAGGCTCAGCATGAAATTCTATGGCGGAATTACGACTGTTACAGCTAAACTGTGTAAAAATAAACGGTAATTCTGGAAATTCATGGCGCAAGATTTATAACAGGCTATAAGCGAAGCAACCATATTAATATATTATACATAAAACATGGGGGTTTTATGTAAATTAACCTCTGAATAAATTAGTAGAGCTGCAGATATTAAGTTATTAAGGAGACGGACAAGGGTTATTTTGTAGTTTATAGCTATATTACTATTACCAGCGAGTAATTTGGCTATCTTTTATCTTTATTTATTTGACGAAATATTCGTAGTGAAATAATTAGTTTTACATTCATTCATGTTTTTAATGTAGACAATGCGCATTCGTCCACGATTAAGATTTAAGTGATCTACATTTGTAAATTGACTTCCGGTGAAAAGGCTGCAGTGTAGTAGCGCGAAGCGTTGCGGAGCGAATTTGTATGTGATTTGATCAGCGCCACCTAATGCTAACGCGATGGCACTAATGCAATTCCATACAAATTCTTGATTACTTGCTCGACGCGTTTGCCATATCTCTTAACATAACAAATAAATCGTCTCACAATAAAAATCCGTCCAACTACGCAGTATGATGATAAAACATGTTTTCCTAACACTTTTCATTTCTATTCCAGAATCCCAAACGATTGAAGACTTCGGCGCGGCATTACACCTCATGAGGTCAGACCTGGAACACCTTCGCTCCGTCTTCATGGCAGTCGAGAACGGGGACCTGGGAATGCTCAAATCCCTCGGGATCAAAGACTCCGAGCTTGGCGACGTCAAATTCTTCCTCGAGAAACTGGTTAACACCGGTTTCCTCGACTGAATAGCACCGGAGTCTGCCTCTGAATACTACCACATCGTCCAATTTGCTCCCCTTAACCCCTCATTCTACAGCTACATTCCCTACGACCCCCCCAAGTACAGGAGAAAGTAAATCTCCTGTCCCTTTCTACCCCGAGCGAATGATGTGATTCAATTTAATTTTACAGTCGAGTATCAACTGTCGATCAAACGAGATCCAGAACCGGCCACATGGACTTGATTTGACGTCAGTTGGTCCTCATTCTGCTTTAGATAGAAAAAGGTTTAATTTTAATAGTATAGTCAATATTTTTGTATACATTGCTTTGTCTTATTAGGAAAATAGCCAACGAAATAGCTACGGTTGGGGACTTCTCGCGTCATCGTCACTCAAACTGTTACACAATGGTTTGTCTGACGATCTTGACCGTAGCTACGTGTGATGAGTGTAAGAGACAAGCGTGAATGTCGCCCCATCTCTTTTCTACCCGACGAAGTCAGAGGCGACTCCATTTTACGTCAACGTCCATAATAAGCGAGATATAAAGCTAAAGAATGATAACGTTCGAGAGAAAATGTCCTTAGAATTAATAAATATAAGAATCGTTGAAAGAATGCATGCGCTTTATATCTGGCTTCTGGAGAATTCCAGAATAGGACCATAATTCATACATATCATTGTAAAACTAGTGTAGGGTAACAATACATATCATAGATTTAATCTGTAGCGGATAAAGTACAATTATTTTAATATATCGGTATTGTAGTGTTTATGAAACATTTTATAGGTCCCTTTTGGTAGGTACTTCATCATTGAAATTTAAAGATATCTAACGAAGCATGTTAAACGGTGCTGCACTTCCCGAACATATCAAAATTATGTGATTAATGATAGATGGTAGATTACCTATTGTGTGTTATAGCGTAGTGGCAGAGTTTATTTCCTAATAGGTAGGATTATCTTCAGCGTATGACGACTTTTGTCAATATATAATTTCCTAAGTAATCTCACAAATTTGTTCACTAGAATTGTTTTAAAAAATTAATTCTTCATTAATTACCCAATGAACAAAATAACTTTTTGGCATTGACGTAACTAAGTCACAAGTTTTTTTTCTCTTATTTCATAGAAAAGTTGCGAATTAAATTAATTATTACGTCTTATTTTTCCACCAACAATTATATATTTAATACATTATAAGCGAACTTTAACCTACTCTAGTGGACAAAATGTAAATTAAAATTTTAGCAAAACACATGTTTCAAAATTTTATATCTGCCAAATCTTTTATGGTACCTAATGTAAGAACTTATCTGTTTTCAAAATATATAAGTATTATAAACATTTAATACTTACATATTGTTTTTTTACAAAACTTATGTCAAATGCGGGCTAAAACGACAACGAATTAATGATAACTTGACGTTGAAAAATAAGTGTTTAAATTTGTGAAAGGAACAATCGAATTGTTGAATTATCTCATAAAATTAAACATAAATATTTTAAGTGTCATGTTGTGGAATAATCCATCATTTTGGAATCATTAAATTAGGAAAATTTTGGATGTCACATCCAGTGGAATAATCAGGAGAATATTAGTAGGATAAAAGAATTATGTATACAAAAGAACAAATTGAAGGTTAACTTTGCTCTGCGGTAAAAGTTACCAATTAACTGCACACGATTTAAAAAAAAGGATGTATCATGAATTTAGACAATCACAATTTCGAAAATCAATATTTTGTCACACTTTAGCAAAACATATATTCGACTTTTATTATTCCTACATTAACATCTTCGACAATTTGTAACTTCGAAGAACCACTTCGGTGGATCTTTATTACGACAAAACATACCTATGACAAATTACAGCATTCTTAAGTGGCAATAATCGTTACTTTTTTGACTTTATGGTGTATTAAAAAAACATTCGGACTAATGACAGTCAAATATGAGTATGTTTTGTCGAAGCAGTCTGTCAAAATATTAATTTTCAAAATTAAGACTGTCAAAAACGACAGTGGAAAAAAAAACAATAAAATAACAGCCTGTATTTGTCAGAAGTTGTACTTTTCAATCTCATCCCCGTAGTAATCCTTGTAGTGACAGACATAAAATTCGATTTTCATATTATATTGTAGATAGTTTGTTAGAATATTCTCGAAATATCAATGATTTATAAAATAGACATTAATTTTAACTTGCGTCAGATCTATTGATAATATATTCTACAGGAAAAACGTTAGTTGGTATTATGTGTTTTGAAGTAAGGCTTATTGTTCTTAAATAACAAATCAATAAATGAATCATCTTATATTTGCGTTTCATTTTGGTCCTTGCTTTATTTATACCCTCTATGCACGTAAGGTCTTATTACCTTATGTCATGTCCGCTTATAACGTCCATTTCTTTAATGACCCAGTCCCAGAAAAGGTATATCATAATACAGGTAGGTATATCGTAATATTCTAATATTTCAATCAATTCTATGAATAAACCTGTTATTAGTGGAAAAGGGAATTATGATTTTGAAAGTATTAAACCAATATTAATAACTGAGTTAAGAACTTGATAGAATACATGGGAATAATTATAATATATGAGTTTGTTAAAATTTCGATGCCTTAGATGTTTTATATTCATACAAAATATGATAAGTCCATTTTAAAATATTTAAAAATAATAATGAATTAATTTAATTCCATTGGTGAGTACCTAAACAAGGTACGGAACAACTTTTATAAGAATTTAGTGAAAGAAAGAGAATCACAAAAACAAAACTTTAAATTTTATAAGTGTATTTCAAAGTATGACTTACACTAATACAATATTTACAAAACTACAAATTACACGATACGATTGTTTATTAAAATATTAACTACTCTTGTATTATATTTTACATCATACATACGAATTATAAAGAAAAACTTAAACGAATAACATATTTAATACATATTAAAGAAAATGTCAATTTTATAACTTTACTTTTGGAAACTACTGCAGTGGCGCTAGCATGGCACGCCCGATTATCGCGCGATAAACTACCTATCGCTGTTTCGCTTTTTTGTATGACATGAAACGGGACAGCGATAGTTTATCACGCGATAAAATGCGTGCGCGCACCAAGCCCCGCTAGAGGGTGGAGTTCGCAATCAAGAGAAGTGAAGATAGTGGAATGTATACTAACGGTTTGCTTTGAAAATAAGAATGGCTCACCAGTCATACATACTAATAGTGTCATTGGTTAAACGGTTATAAAACTATCGAATAAAATATTTGATACTATTTCAAACCTAATACAGTCAACAGCATATTCCTACCCAAATTCACTTCAAATAAAATTCTATTACAGCGTATTATAATAATAGTGATGTACATCAGTTAATGCTATTATATGACCACACTAACTGTTAATTTGTACCTCCTTTACTGCAAATAAATTATCTAAAATTAATTTTTATTTATATACAAATAAAAAGAAATTGTTTTTTCCATAAGACTTTTACTAATTATGTTCGTAGATGTACATAGTTTAACTTTTCATTTTGATTGACATTTTGCTACTTAGACTTTCTGATTAGGAGGGTTCTAATCGATGCTCTTGCGATGGGGAAAATCATAGTGAAAAAACCTGCACATTCAACTCGATTTGAAACTATGATCAATTTATTTTTATTATCCCTTCAAACTTGCGGAATTAGACGGAAGTCGCTCACCAATCCAGGGTATATTCATAGGCGGACCCAAGACTTCTCTTCAGAAATGAGGACTCAACCGGCAGCACCAGCAGGAAGAGAACCTTACAAAAAATGAAAGGCTACAAACCCCCTTGTTACGGATCCTACTAGTAATAGATACCAAAAGTAATGCCATGAACTGAACTGAATCACTGAACGCATGGTCAATATCACGAGAAAAAGATGTTAAATATAATACATGCGGCATTGTTTTTTTGTCAATACAAATACATAGCTTTAATATTTTTCAGATTTTTTTTTTATGGGACCATTTTTAAATAACTTAACAGATCAGCTGTTTATGTTTTTTTTTTTTTTTTGTTGATAAATATAACATTAAATTATGATTTGTGTGTTTAATTAGAACTTAAAAGCACACATATCGAGTTAGCACCAAAGCAAACTTCTGTGTTATGGAATATTTGAGCCTTTTCTATACAGGGTTTCCGGTTAAATATAATCCTGGATATCCTGACTTCTAGTTTTGTTGGATAATTAAGGAACATTTTAAACCCCCTATTCTTTATTTTTTAATTATTTAGAATAAGAATCAGATACTGAGTGCCCGCTTTCAATATTCAAAGCGATTTACCAGACACCCTGTATATGAAACAAATTGTAAAAAAAGGAAACAAACAACATAAATAAACAAAAAAAAAACAATGTCAAGCACGTTTTTATACTATATACATTCTATGTATTTATGTATAATATATTCAGACAAATGTAATAGCATTATGCGACTATCGTCATGCTAAATTACTTGTCTATGTTAGTCACTGGATTATTTAGGACTTCTGAATTTAGTCAAACAAGATATACGCTGTAGGTCCCAAAACAAAAGTAGTAGATTCACACAGGTACAACAAAATTACAAAATTCAAAAACGTATGAGAATTTTTAAGCTTTCAATCGTCACGAACATGTTCATGGCAGTGTTTTATATTGACATAGAATAAAACAACATCGCGTTAAGTTCTCATGGTAATTTTGAGAAAATCTGCTCCCTTGAACATACATGCCAAATTCGGCTGTACCTTTTTTTTATCAGTCTGTCAGTAACTAGAGGTCTTACACATATATCGATTTAATAACACAATCATAACACCATTACTGATTCAGATCAAATCTAATTATGTACCATGGTTATACTTAAACTATACAATAAATCATTTAAAAGTAATTCAACAAACTTTTCCGACGATCATAGTCCATTTTTGAAATAAAAGTGAAAAATCTTGATAAGTCTCTTTTTAATATTATATTAAAAATATGCCTATTTATATTAAAAATGCGAGTGAGTTTGTTTTTTTTTTGTTTCCTTTTCACGGGTCTACTAACGGGTTACTGAATACTTCCTGAAATATCACGTTTATATAATTAAGAGTCTGGATAGGGTAACTTTTATCCTTGTAAAATCTATAGCTCCTGTGGGAATTGCAAAAAAACATGTATTCTTTTATGGCGCTTTTTGTGGGTGGTTCAAATTTTGTCGCTTTTATGATAGATGACAATAAATTTAAATTCGTCGCTTTTTGTAGATGGCGCTAAATTAATGCGGGCGAAACTGCGGGTAAAAGCTACTTTTAAATAAATTTATTTATGTAGTATTTTAAGACATTTCAAAATTGTTCACTTTCATTTTAGCTCCTAAAGAAATAGGACTATTGATAAAATAAACAGCTCAACAAAAAACTGTTGATTTTATTCATAATACTTAATTACACTTTTAACCAGCAGATAAAGCTGATATTAAGATAAAAAAAAACATAACTGTTAAATAAATGAAAATGTTATTTTTTCTAGTCATAATAAAAAGCGAAACAGCGATAGCCTTTTGTGCGATAAAAAATGGCGTCACGCGTGCCATGCCATGCTACGGGAACAGGATGATGTACGTATTACTAATATTCAAATGCTCTTGTCAATAAATTGGTATCGTCATTCATTAATTTTTTTTGGAATCAAACTCTACAGACATAATTCTAGCTAAATACCACCAGTTAATAAATAAATAAATATAAATATATAGGGGACAAATTATACAGATTGAGTTAGCCTCGAAGTAAGTTCGAAATTTGTGTTACGAGATACTAACTCAACGATACTATATTTTATAATAAATACTTATATAGATAAATATCCAAGACTCAGCCCAATCAGAGTAAGTTCGTTTCTCATCATGCCCTGGCCGGAATTCGAACCCGGGACCTCCGGTGTCACAGACAAGCGCACTACAGCTGCGCCACAAAGGCCTTCAACTTAATGAAATACCGTTAATAAATAATAGATATACCAATTATTTCTGCATACTGTTAATTAAAAGGACATAATGCATTTATACCTTTATCGTTACCATCAGCTTTGGTAGATTTTTTGATACATATTACAGATTCAGCTTGATACATATTTAACTATTTCAGTGAAAACCAATCAGTACAGGGTACGAATATAAAAAAAAATAGGTTTATTTGTCATTCTTTAACTAAGTAAGTGATTTAAACACGAAGAAGTCTGGTGGGATCTTGCTAGATTTAGTAATGAGGCAACTGAAGCCAGAAATGTTCCACCTCAAACGGTTAAATAATGTTGACAACTTAGTGACTACCCATTGAGTCAAATAGTATTTCAAAGAAATTCTATGTAGGGAGTGGGAGTAAAATGTTTTTAAACTTTTTCTTACACTTCTACTACTACAGTCTTCAAAATCTAACCACAAAAAATATGGTAAGGGTACTTATGACTTCTTACTACGCTTTCTCAGTACACTTTTTTCAGCTCTCAACTGGTCCTCTTCATCCATCTTTGTATAATGCGACTGAATGTGAGCCAACAATTTCTTTTCTCTCGAGAATGTTTCATTACACATATTACACGAATACTTTTCCTTGTCTCTGCCCACATCTGCTGACTGGTTTGAAGTTGTACTAGTTGAGATTTGAGACTCTTGTATAATATTATCTGTTGGCAACACATATGACGGTTGCAACAGAGGATCAACATTAATAAACGTGAAGAATCCCCGATCTTTTGGTTGTGATGCATCTTCTATTGTCACATTGAAAGGTTGCTCAACTTCGTCTGGCGTTTTTAATGGCTTCGACTTTTTATGACGCTTCTTTGAAACTTCGTCGACAGGCACCTGTGGTTTTGTAGATATCAACAACTTACTAGGATTACCAGTTTGTACAACAGTGTAAGACTGCTTTTTCATCGCTGGGGTGGTGAAAGCAGGTGGCTCTGATGCTCGTGACACAGTTTGAAAGAGACCAACTGGATAAGGTTGGTTGTTGGCAGTATTGTTAGTTGGTGGTGGTAAACTTGTGTGAGGCAAACCGGACTTTGGCCCAGAATTCCTTGATAACACAGAGATATCAGAACTCTCTCCTGTATTATCAACTAGGCTAATAATCGATCTGTTCTCAATAGATTTTTCTGTAGCTTTCAACAAGGAGTGACTATTTTGTTCTACCGGTGGGTTATTTGATTTTCTTTTCCTTGAGATTTTGGTGTCCACATTATTTGTTGTTGTAGGAACGATATTCGTATTTGATGGAACAATATTACTAATTTGCGGTGGGACATAGTTTGTTGTAAAATTTACTGGTCCTACTGGCAAATTATTTGCAGAGGCATCTTCAAGCAGGGTAAAGGTATTGTTAGGTCCAGGAACAAGCCTGAAACGGCCATTTAAAGCTGGCATAGAAGGGAAATTAATAGTAGGCACTACAGATGAAGTATTAGTAACTTGAAGAGGACTTTCCAGTCTGGTAGAGAGAGTCTGTTGAGGGATAGGAGTAATTTGTGAAGAGTTATTCAAGTCTTTTAAAACTGTATCACTATTGTTATGTTTTACCCTGCTTGCTGGTCCTATTCTTGGTTTTGGCTTAACTTCAGGTGGTTTTACTTCTACTGTTTTTACAGGTTCCTCTTTAATAGCAACCTTCTTTGCTTCATCAACTTTTGTATTGATGTATTTCACAGTAGCTATTTTTGGAGGCTCCCGTGGAGGTATGTTTTTAGTAAGGTCTACTTTAGGAATACCATTCTTTGCACAAGAATGGGATTGCACAACTTCCTTCTTTAAGAAATTTCTATTACATAATTTACATTGGAATAATACACCCACACCATTCACTTTAATCATACAAATATGGTCCATAATGTTAAACGGTTTTGGGGTAGATTCTGTCTCAACTTTCTGTACTGTTTCTTCAACTTTATTTTTTTTACTATCAAAAGGCCCTTCATCATAGTCAAAACTAAGATTTGTTATTTTTTTATTATCTTTATGATCTTCTTGTACTATTATTTCTTCATCACTGCTACTAGAGTCTTTAACAACTAGTTTGGTTGCTTGCCTACTTGGTCTTATTTTCTTATCAGGTTGACTTTCTTGGGGCTCTTCAACCACTTTCCTTGTTGTCCTTCTTGCCATATCATCACATTTATCTAATGTCAGCTTTATATCTTTAATTTGGACATTATTGTCCTCTTCAATTCTCTTTATTTCTTTCTTGGACAGAGGCCCTGGCTTGTTCACTTTTGTTTCTTTCTTGGGAGTAACTACAGGTTCAATTTCCTCTGGTGTTGGGCTGCGAGGTATATCTTTAATATCTTTGATGCCTTCCATAGCTTTCATTATAAGTGCATTACATATATCGTCATTGGTCATATTGGACTTGTTCAACTTTTCTTCCCACATTTGTCGTGTATTCACTTTAGCTATAACTGGTGGTTTCTTACCCATTGTGTTGTGAAGATTTTCTTGCGTTTTAATGCATTTGTTAACAAATTCATGGAGCTCTTCAAGTTTTGCAGAACACCGAAAGCATATTTTGTGTGGCAGCGTATCATTTTCATCAATCTGGAAAAGTATAAAAATTATGAGAGAATGAGTTAATGATAGGTTAAAGAATATGCTCGTTCTATACAGTACAATTCTCATGTATTTTTTTATATGCTCTTACAAAACAAATTTTCTAAATTATTATTTGAATGTACATTGTGTGAAATTTTTTATAATCTTGAGCAGTGAAAATAGGAATTTGAATAAATTTATCGCCCAATAATAGAGAAAGATGGTGTAGACAAAGCGAAGTGTATGCCCAGCAGCTTTATGAAGACAGTTGTTTAACCAAGTTGATTCTCATATGAATACAATTTTTTTCAAGAATAAATATGATGAATGGCCAAATATATTGCTATTGAATAAAAAAAATACTATACACAATTTCTTTCTAATAACATACATATCACAGCCAAAAGGCACATTCAGAAGTATGGCTTAATAATTAATGATGGAATTGAGATTCAAATAGTAACAAGTTGCTAACCTATTGCCTACAAGAATAATCCTAATATTATTTTTTTAATTATTAAGAATAATCCTAATTTTATTATTATTCTTAATAATTTGATTTATAACCAGGCAATATTATTTTCCAAGTGGTCACTATAAAGGGGTTTAAGGGCAAAAGTTAAGATACAATGTAGTTCAGAAATACAAGCCTGCTCAATAAAAATAGAGGATATTTGAATAACCTTGTTCTCTGTCATATTTCATGTGACAAACTAATACCAGATATATCTTTTCTGATGTTTAAAGCTATGACGGAACTTTCAGCTCAGGGCTTGCAACAGGTAAAAAAAGAAATTATATATAGGATTACTACTTATTATTTATAGAAATTATATTAGGTCGCACGCAAGCAATGCGACTCTCTAATGAGAAGGCAGAAATGGTATAACGCACCCTGAATGGCATCAATTGATCAATTTTGATTGCAGTCATCTGGTCCTGATCGAAAATATTTAGAAAAGGTCCTTCCTTGCCGCCGCAAAGGCGACAAACTTTCATCAACACAGGTGGAACTGTCTTAGCACTTATTGCAGCTACACTACTATTGATCATTTTCTCTATTTCTGATGAGAGATCAGGTTTTGTTGCAGGCTGTTGTTGAACCTTAACCTTATTTTTCTTTCTGTTTTTGGCCATTTTATTGTAGGATTTCGATCTATGCACAAGTACTCTAATATCTTTGACACTAACTTTATTGAAGACTGAATACAATGTGCACTGATGGCACACTATCAAAATAATATGGACATGTCTTTCATTGCGTGTGAATTCTTGAAATTCTTAAACACAATATTATCGACATAAAAGTTAAAAAATGAACAGCCCCTAAAATATTCCGGACAACCACACCAACATGGAAGAATTTTTTGTCCACAACAGCGAGAGTGACAGCTGCCTGGTGACAGCAGCATCTCTATATCCAGCCAGTTTTTAATTTCACAACTTGCAACATTTGACTCATAGAATTTCAGACAGGTAGAATTGTCAAATTATATGGGCCAGCGAGTTGAATCTAAGGCTCGCGATTCTTAACTTTACTACTATGATACTGAAAGGACTCCATAAGAGTCGCGATTCGATTAGACCCATGTCTATATATTATAGTTATTATACGGCCGCGGCTCCGAAGATGTCGAGTCGGAGGTTGTATTTATGCTCCAATCTATGAAATACAAAGATAATGGCGATTCTAGTTCTTCGCTGCTATAGGCTGAGAGCGTCAATGTCTTCGCGAAGATTGACAATTGATGTTATTATTGATATCGCCACATTAATTTTGCTGTGGAAAAAAATTAGTCCATGTCTATACATGCCATTCCATGTCCATACATGGGTAACTGGACCCTCTGGACTCCAATATTTAAATGAGCTTTGGAGAGAGAGAGGTTCTCCAGGGTTTGTAGTAGTAGAATAATACTCCGTTTCAGAAGGTGAGAATGGAATGATTTATTTACAAAATTGAGACATATTTATATAAAACTATTTACAATGGAAAAGGCAAGGACGAATCAAAAATACGGAATTATAACCAATGATAAAGAGAAGTTATTTGTAACAAATCAGAAATATCGAATTATAGCCAATGGTGTGAGCGTATTTACAATAGGAAATCTATCGAAAAGTTTTTAAGGATAATAAAATGGATTTGCATAGATTTCTGAGAATTTTGCGTTGCTGTCTCTTGAGTCTGGATAGCTCCGTCCCGTTTCCGCTACACGTGTCGAGCTTGAGTTTCTGTGATGCCCGGTGCGGCCGCAGGCGCGCCGAGGGCGCTACGTGCGGTGTGCACGCGATGTTTGTTGGGCGAAACTTGCTTGCGTATAAAACCGTCTTGCTGCTTGCTCCCCGCCTCAGTGTTAATTTGAACTTGCGGCGTGAGGTCGCGCTCGTGATGCTCTCGCGAAGTGCAGTGTGTGCGTCGAACTCTTGAGTTGTGTTGTTTCGGACGGAGATCCGATGGACAATAATGCAGTGTGGAGAATTGGCGTGTGAAGATGCTGATGCTGCCTGGAAGAACTGCTGATGCACGATGTGTGGCATGTCCATGTGCACGCGCTCACAAACAGTTCTTTTCAGAACTAGCTTCTTCTGGTTTCTGGGCAACGAAGTCGGCATGATATTAAAGTGCTTGATTTGTTTTATTCATCTCTTATATATATATGTATTATATCTATTATATCCTGGTAAGGTTTGGGTATTGTGAAGGTAACTGTTGTTCTTGTTATTCGGTAAGGTAAGCTTGTTGGTAAGTATGTTGGTACTTGATGGTAAGTATGCTGGTAGCCACAGTACTCCCCCTCAAGTGAAACGTACCGGCAACCTGACGGCACGGCCGACACGAGTTTTCTTGTCCGTTTGCTGTGGTGTCATGTTGCTCGTATTAACCGGAGCGGGAATTTTCTGTGGTGAGGTACTTTCTTGCGCCTGTGCCTTAGTGATAGCTTGACCTTGACCTAGTGTAGCTTGAACTTGTGTTGACATTGTTGATGAATTTGCGATGTCGTTGTCTTGCAATAGGTAGGCAGGCTTGAGTCGGTCTATTGAAATGTTCGACTCGCGATCCGGTAGTTGAATTGTGTAGTACTTGTCCGTTAGTCTCTTGATAACACGATAAGGGCCTTCGTATGGTGATTGAAGTGACTTCTTAACGGCGTCGACACGAACAAATACGTGTGTGCAATCTTGTAGGTCTTTATGAATGAAGATGCGTGGATTGCTGTTGTGATGTATTGTTGACTGTTGCGGGCTATGTTCTTTGATGGTAGATCGTAGTTTTTCGACGAAGTTGTAGTCCATTGATGTAGGTATTGATGACGTAGTGAAAAATTCACCCGGTAGACGTAAGTTATAGCCATATGTGAGTTCGGCTGGGCTAACTTCAGCGTCTGTGCGTAGGGTGGCGCGTAATCCGAATAGGACTGTAGGTAACTCGTCGATCCATGACCTTGAACTTGATAGCCGGGTGCGTAGTGCGGTCTTCAGTGTTCTGTGCCAGCGTTCGACGATACCGTTTGATTGCGGATGGTATGCTGTAGTGCGATTTTTCGTGATTCCCATAAGCTTCATAAGGTTGTTGAAAAGTTGACTTTCGAACTGACGTCCTTGGTCGCTGGTGAGTGTTGTAGGGCATCCGAATCTCGTAATCCAGTGGTTGTAAATTACTTCGGTAACTTTGTCAGCTGTTATTTCTTCGGTAGGTATTGCTTCGGGCCATTTCGTTTCGCGGTCAATCATGGTTACTAGGTAGCGATGACCTTGAGGCGTCGTAGGTAGCGGTCCGACGATGTCCACGTGTACGTGTCGAAAACGTTCAGTTGGCGGGAATTTCGAAACTTCGCTGTAGGTATGGCGTTGAATCTTGTTTTTTTGACAGTCGATGCAGCTTTTCGTCCATCTTGAGATGTCGCTATTCATTGACGGCCAAAAATATTTTTGAGATGCTATCTTCCGTGTTGTGCGTGTACCGGGGTGGTTGATGTTGTGTACACTCTTGAATACTTCTTCGCGATATTTTTCGGGGATGTATGGTCGTATGTTCGATGTTGATGTTTCGCAGTAGAGTTCGACGTCGGTGTTGGGAATGATGATTTTCTTGAGACAGATGTTGTCTTGTTTTTGTAAGTCGGGTACAGATGTGTCTTCGTGTTGAGCTTTTGCAATTTCTTCGTAATTGATTGTAGACGGGAATGACACTGCTTCTATGCGACTTAAGGCATCGGCTACGATGTTGTTTTTTCCGCTCACATGGCGTATGTCGGTTGTGAACTCGCTGATGAATAGGAGTTGTCGGGTACGGCGTGGCGTTTCTGTAGTCGACGTTATTTTGTGCATAGCGAACGTAAGAGGTTTGTGATCGGTGAAGATGATCAGTGGACGTCCCTCGAACATTTTTCGGAAGTGTTTTACGGCCATGTAGATTGCTTGTAGTTCTCTGTCGTATGTTGAATATTTTGTTTGTGCGCTGGAAAACTTCTTAGAAAAATAGCCAAGTGGTTGCCATTTTTCGTCGATGTATTGTTGTAGCACGGCGCCAGCTGATTTATCCGAAGCGTCGCAAAATAGGGCGTAAGTAGCATCGTGGGACGGGTGGGCGAGTAAAGCAGCGTTGCATATGCTGTTTTTACATGCTTCGAATGCGTCCGATGATTCTTGTGTCCATTGTATGACGGTTTTGTCACGTTTCTTGACGTTGTGGAGATGTGCATTGAGTGGTGCTTGGATAGATGCGGCGTTAGGTATGTGATCGCGGTAGAAATTCAACATACCGAGAAAACGACGTAGCTCTTCGATAGTGTTGGGCTTGGGGTATTTTGAGATGATGTCTACCTTTTCAGCTGGTGGTTTGATACCATCTTTGGATACGATGTAGCCCAAGAACTTTACTTCAGGTTGGCCAAAGTGACATTTTGCAGGGTTGATGGTGATGCCATGTTCTTCAAGTCGTTCGAGTACTTGCCGTAGGTGTTCACGGTGCTGGGTTTCGTTTTCTGATGCTATGAGTACGTCGTCGATGAATGGAAAGACGAAAGGTTGTCCTTTGAGTACTTGGTGGATGAAACGTTGGAAGGTTTGACCTGCGTTCTTGAGACCTGGACACATTCGTGGGAATTCGAATAGTCCCATCGGTGTGATGATGGCTGTCTTCTCGATGTCTTCCTCACGAACCATCAGTTGTTGATAAGCTCGATTTAAGTCCAAAACTGAGAATATGGTCTTCCCGGCAAGCTGGTAGGTGAAGTCTTTAACCCTTGGTACTGGATAGCGGTCGGGTTTGGTGATCGCGTTGAGACGGCGATAATCACCACAGACTCTGATGTCTCCGTTCTTCTTTGGTACGACGTGAAGTGGTGATGACCATGGGCTCTTGCTGGGTCGACAAAGTCCTTGTTCGATCATGTTTTGGAACTCTTGTTTGACTTTCTCGTAGCGATGAGGTGGTATGGGACGAGCTCGGCAGTGCACAGGTTGACCTTCGGTTTCGATGTAATGTTGAACGTTGATCTTGCTATTGTTGATATTCATGGCGGTGAGACGAGTAATTCCGGGATAATCGGCGAGTATCGCGTGATACGAATTATTCGAGTCTATACTGCGTATTGTAGGTACAGATGTTGCTCGAACAGGGGCGTCGACCTTTAGACTCGTAACGTTGTCGATTAGTCTTTTGTTTTTGAGATCGACGATGAGTTGATGATGTTTGAGAAAATCGGCTCCCAGGATCGGCTTCGATACGTCTGCGACGATGAATTTCCACTTGTATGGACGACGTAGGTTGAGATCAAGTTCGAGTGTTTTTTCGCCGTATGTTGATATGACGGTGTTGTTGGCGGCATACAGCTTGTAGGGTAGCGGCTTAGTTAGGCTGGTTTTTAGCCTAGGTATAGCCGAAATGTTCGCACCGGTGTCCACCAGGAAAGATAAACCAGTTTTTTTGTCTGTGACAAATAGGCGGTATGTACATGGGAGAACGTCGGATTCCGCCTCAGCCAACGTTCGGTCTAGTTTTCCGGCTTCTCGTTTTTCGTGATGTAGGAACAGGGCGATGTACATTTTCTCGCTTGTGCTCCAAAACGTCGGTGGTAAAAACAATGTGGCGATGGCGAATTGTCTCGTGAGTTGGGACGAGAATAGTTGCGGTTCCGGGACTGGGATCGATTTCTTCGATAATTGTTGTTGTTGTTGTTGTTGTATGGCGGCCTTGATTTCAGTTCGGCGATTTCGACGGAAAGTTTTCGTAATTCGTTGATGAGAAATTGTGTATCTGACGATTGCGATGGTGACTGGGCTTGTGATGATAATGGCGACGATGTAGTATTATTGACGGCGGAAATTTCCCGATGTTGCTCCATCATTTTGTCGGCAAGTAGGGCAAGCTCTTCCAGTGCGGTTGTCGTGCTGAACGATTCGCTTACGGCGAGGACAGAGCGAATATGTGCCGGTAGGTGGTTGGTCCACATGAGTCGTAGTGTGGAGTCGGGAATTCTGTCTCGAGCGAGATCGCGCATCCGTCGTAGTAGGTGGGTCGGCTTCTGGTCGCCTAGTTCCATTTCGGACAGAAGCTTTTGGAATTGCCGGCTGTCCGATTCTTCGTAGGCGGTGATGAGACGCTCCTTGATCGCCTGGTATGGGTTCGTCTCTGGTGGATTGTAGAGGAGGTCGCTGATTTGCTCTATGTCTTGCTTTTCGAGACGAGCGATGACCATCTGCGCCATCTTCTGTTCACCCTTCTTTTGGTCGTGGGTGGCAGCCTCGAAACTGTAGAACCATAGTCGTGGTCGGTCGCGCCAGAATGGTGGTATCCGCAGAGCGAGGGATATGTTGGCGATTTCGGGCTGGTTGTGGACGTGGGCTGGATCGGGCTGTGTGGTCTGCGATGCGGCGGCGGCGGCGGCATTTGCGGCAGATTTTTCGGCCTCCATGTTGATTCCTTCTTTTGTTGCAGTCGGGCAGAGATTCCGCGTTGAAATTTCTTTCTTCAGGAATTTTTCCGCTGGGCCGACGAGCAGGGATTCTTCTTCTTGTTGTTGTTCAGTCGGGGTCACCAATTTGGAGAGAGAGAGGTTCTCCAGGGTTTGTAGTAGTAGAATAATACTCCGTTTCAGAAGGTGAGAATGGAATGATTTATTTACAAAATTGAGACATATTTATATAAAACTATTTACAATGGAAAAGGCAAGGACGAATCAAAAATACGGAATTATAACCAATGATAAAGAGAAGTTATTTGTAACAAATCAGAAATATCGAATTATAGCCAATGGTGTGAGCGTATTTACAATAGGAAATCTATCGAAAAGTTTTTAAGGATAATAAAATGGATTTGCATAGATTTCTGAGAATTTTGCGTTGCTGTCTCTTGAGTCTGGATAGCTCCGTCCCGTTTCCGCTACACGTGTCGAGCTTGAGTTTCTGTGATGCCCGGTGCGGCCGCAGGCGCGCCGAGGGCGCTACGTGCGGTGTGCACGCGATGTTTGTTGGGCGAAACTTGCTTGCGTATAAAACCGTCTTGCTGCTTGCTCCCCGCCTCAGTGTTAATTTGAACTTGCGGCGTGAGGTCGCGCTCGTGATGCTCTCGCGAAGTGCAGTGTGTGCGTCGAACTCTTGAGTTGTGTTGTTTCGGACGGAGATCCGATGGACAATAATGCAGTGTGGAGAATTGGCGTGTGAAGATGCTGATGCTGCCTGGAAGAACTGCTGATGCACGATGTGTGGCATGTCCATGTGCACGCGCTCACAAACAGTTCTTTTCAGAACTAGCTTCTTCTGGTTTCTGGGCAACGAAGTCGGCATGATATTAAAGTGCTTGATTTGTTTTATTCATCTCTTATATATATATGTATTATATCTATTATATCCTGGTAAGGTTTGGGTATTGTGAAGGTAACTGTTGTTCTTGTTATTCGGTAAGGTAAGCTTGTTGGTAAGTATGTTGGTACTTGATGGTAAGTATGCTGGTAGCCACAGAGCCGATATCTTAACAGGAGCCGATACCTTTATTTATTCCTAGCACCTTTCATCGGCTCAGGCGACTTATAAGATTCTCATTTAAATCCGAGCCCGACGAATTCCGCGGGGCCGCCGCATGCAGCTCACTAGTTCTTACGACTATTCGTGCCACGTCGGATTTGTTCGGTTACTATCGTCGCGTCGCATCTTCGTCGCGGCCATCTAATACTGACTTTACAAATCCATACCTCTGTTTTTCAACATCATTTGTTTGCGTTATGCGTTGACTCTGTTTTAAAATTAATAGAGACGCTGTTGTTCTTTATAGTTATTATTTATTTGAATATATTCGTAATCTTGCAATGTATGATGTATGTAATATGTAAATATGTTATAACTTATACAGAGTTCCAAACGTAAGTAAATAAAAGCGTCGCTCACTCAGCTTCTCATTTCTTCGCTTGGTTAAGCCTCGCGATTCTTAACTTTGGCATGATGGCAATACCCTGATTATCCTTCTTGGTTTGTAGGTATCGTATCTCTATATGAGGGCAACCCTTCATCAGCACACGCCATCTTGAATTTAGTATTGTGTGTGAAAGACGGGGGGCGGTGACATATTTTTACCCGTCATCGTTATAATTTTGTGAATTTTGTTGAAAAAAGCTAAATTTAGTGCCGTTTTCGTGTGTTTATGTCAGGACTGAACGTGATGATGGCGGGTCAGACTATAAACGATAGGCTTTTAGCCGCTCGCCACAGTATCGCCGGCCAGGGATTAGCAAAATCAGTGTGCAAAGCTACCACTGAAGAAATGATTGCACCCAAAAAGAAACATTTAGATTGTGAGTATCGAAGTGATGCACTTATTCAGCATAATTCGCGCTATCAGCTACACGTAGACGTATATTTTTGCGTTCAATAAAGGTGACAGCTTGCCAGAACATAATTGGTCGATAACATTTCTATGATCTTGAACCACTGCTATCGCTTGAAGGTAGCGATGATTTTTCTACAAATGAACTACCTAATAAGTTAAAACTTGTTCTATACTATCTCTTTAGATGTTAGTGTCGAAATATTTTTTTACATCATTCGCTCTTACGGCACAGCATGTTAATTGACACAGTTTCCCATTATGTCATGTAAAATACTGATGGCAAGCATGTAATATGTTGGTAGTTGCAAAAAAATCAATTGTTTACGCTTACTTGCTCGCCTAGGCAGCTATAAGATTTATGTAAGAATCTAGTAAGACACTGTTGTTCCAACACACATTAAACTACTTGGATTTTTCCTGAATGTCAGGCAATTGTTCTTTAATATGATCTATTAAATGTAACTTAACTATTTATAAAAATAAACTAATTAAGAATTACATATAATAAAATTTTAGGACTGCTTGACCACAGTACATGGGTGATTCTCCACTATCGGGAAAATCAATGTCCTGAGCAATTTTTAGAATTGTGTGTGGCTATGTTTTTCAAACGATCATTTAATAAGATAGTACAATAAAAGTTCTTTCTAAGCTACCAATTTGTAAATAAAAAGAGATTCCCGATTTTTACGAAATATCTTTTCAAAAACCCCAAAAACAGTCCCCTGACCTGTCCCCATTCCAGATTTACAGTTTCTACCAAGACTTTTTTCTAATTTTGTCCAAAATATGTAGTATTCACAAATACTGTTCTAATGTATGATAAATGAACATAATAAATATTCTGGAATATATTTAAATTTAAGTTAAATAATAGAAAAATTTTAAATCTAAAGTTTGTCCTAACAATTTGTGAACAGTACCCTGTCATGAATAAAACAAACGAAAAAAAATAATCTAATAGAAGTAACATATTGCGTTAGCGTGGAACGGAACGACATAGTTGTGAAGTTCGTCCGTATAACAAGTTTGTGTGACCAGCCGCCATCTTCCTGTAGTGCGAAGCAAGTGTTGAGGCGAACACGTGCCGCGGCCGGATCAAATAACAGTCCCTTGGGTATGTGTTTTATTTTATCATTTTGAAAGATAAGTTAATGAATTATTCGTAATTATTATGTCATAATCTCTTGTTGAATATGATATTTCGCAATTTTTAAGTAGTACAATGCTATTGCAAATAATCCGAATTTTAGGTTAAATAACCAGTCCCCTGGCGACAGTCCCCTGTATATTTGAGCGACAGGGGACTGTCTTATTACACAGGGGACTGACTTTAGTTATTTTTTTCTCAGGTAAACTTCACAATGCCGCCTCAAAAGAAGACTAGGGAAGAAGTATTAGAAAGGAAGAAAGAATTAGAACGTTTAAGATATCAGCGCCTTAAAAATGATCCCCAAAAGAGAGAAGAAATGAAAGAAAAAGAACGTCTTAAGTATCAAAAGAAAAAAGAAAAAGGCTTAAGAAAACTCGTACGAGACATGACTCCACGTGAACACAGAACTGCAAAAAAAAATTGGAAAAAACATTGTACTGATTATCGGGCTAGGAAAAAGACATTGAAGGAAACAACTAATGCTTTTGTGAGAGACAACACTCCAAGTTCAGAGACTGAGATTTCAGCACCTCCTACAACTGACAATTCTGCAAATAAAAAGAGAAAAAGACATGCGAAGCTATTAAGAGAAAAAGCGAATAGAGACAAAGACAATAAGATACTCGAATATAAAAGAAAAGTCGAAAAGTATAAAAAAAGACTGTCAAGACTCGAAAAAACTATAAACCAAAATAAAGATGAAACACCTAACACGAAAATTAACAGAATGATTGATGATTCTAACTCGAGAAAAGAAATTGTGAAAAAAGCATTGTTCGGCGAGGTGATGAATAAACAATTGAAAGAAAATTATTCACAATTAAAGACCCAAAAAGACAAACAAATATTTTCAAAAGTTGTTGCTGGGACATCAGTACATAAATACAAACTATGGACTACCAAAGACAGTGCTATTAACTATAAAATGACAAAAAAATGGAAACCATCTCCTTCTTTGGAAATGCCTAAACGAACACGAATTGACAAAATTTCGAAGAGATGTGCAAAAGTGATTAGAGAGTTTTATGAGGATGACAGCAATAGCAGACTAGGTGCTGGAAAAAAGGAATTTATTACAAGAAATTCAATCAAGCATCAAAAACGCTATCTACAAGATACAGTGCTGAGCTTGTACAAGAAATTTGTAGCTAGTAATTTCAAAATAAGCTATCAAATGTTCTGTCGTTTGCGTCCTTTCTGGGTTGTCAAGCCAAAAGCTCAAGACCGTGACACTTGTCTTTGTGTCACTCACGCCAACATTGACTTAAAGCTGTCTGGTTTACACGCGGCAAAAATATTGTCGTATAACAGCTATCAGAAGTTACTAGAAAATTTATGCTGTGATCGCTATAATGTGGAGTGTTTGTCAAGAAAATGCCTAGTGTGCAATAACAGAACCCCTGCCTACAATGAGTTTGATGACAACAAACCTATACAATACAAGAAATGGGTATCTGAAAAACAAGAATATTTGGATCCAAAATCTAAAAAGCCTAAGCTAGTGACTAAACACCTTAAAAAGACTTTGACGCTGCGTCCGCGAGAGTTGATACATGAATTGCATGCTGACCTAGACAAGTTCTTTTGCCACCAAAGAAACATTGTACATCAATTCAATGCAATCAAACATTTGAAGGAAAATCTTGGCGAAGAAGATATTTTGATACACATGGACTTCTCCGAAAATTATTGTACCAAATACGGAGAAGAGATTCAACCCTTCCACTTCGGAGGATCTCGAACTCAAATAAGTATTCACACAGTTGTTGTGTATCTCAAAAACTCAATACAATCCTACGCCACCATTTCCAAAAACTTGACGCATTCACCCTCAGCTATTTGGGCGCATTTGCAGCCAATTTTCCGAGCAATACAACCTGGAATTAAATATGTTCATTTCCTTAGTGACGGGCCGGTTACACAATATCGGAACAAAACTATGTTCTTTGTTTTGGCCTCGAGATTATCCAAAGATATTCCAAATCTACAAGGATTTTCGTGGAATTACTCGGAGGCCGGACATGGCAAGGGTGCACCAGATGGTGTTGGTGCTACTTGCAAGAGGACTGCGGATGCTGTTGTAGCTGCTGGAGGTGATGTCGATACCCTGGAACAATTTGTGGAAGTCATCCAAGCTAGATGTCCTGGGATTATTTTCCATACAATAAATGACGAAGATATTCAATCAATTACTGATGCCATTGAAAAGACTTCCAAACTAAAAAGTTTTAATGGAACATTAAAGGTGCACCAGATCACTGGAATATCTACTTCCCCAGCAGTTTTGACAATGAGAAGTTTAAGCTGTTTTTGCCCTAATACCTGTCAACATTATAAAATTGGAACAATTAATTACAACCAGAAAATGAAGCTTCGTGTTCAAGACATTTACACCGAATCTGAAACCTCTTCATCCGAGGATGATAATGCCCTTGATATGTTTGAAATCGAACCTTCATATGCGACCAAGCCACGAACTGATAGTCCTGTGGAAGAAATGGAAGCGGGACCTTCCCGAGATAACAACGACAAGTATAATTGTGGAGACTATGTATTAGTTAAGTTGCAGAGTAAACATACTGAATACCGTTATGTTGCGGTCATAAATAAAATTGATGAAGAAGATGGTGAATTCACTGTCACGTTTTTAAAACTCTGTGATAAAGAAGGACTGACTTTTAAAGTAGACGAAGAAGATGTTTCTGATATAGCCTTTGAGCAAATTATTAAAAAGTTGACTAATCCGGACTTGATCCTAAAAGGGAAAAGAATCTTTTATAAATTTAATACACCGGTTAATATTTTTGAACAGTAATGATGATACATGATAATTATAGGATTTTCAAGAGCTGATCTCTAAGATAACTCACTTAAATTGAGACTGATTTTACTACTTAGAAGGTGTAAAAATTAAAATAAGCATAAAAGCAACTGATGTCAAAGACCAGAAATTGAAATTTTAAGACTGATTTAACTACCTGATACTAGTGTATAAGAGAATAAGTCAATTAACAATGATAATTATATGTTGTTTTGTTTCATTGATCTCAATTTAAAATGCAAAATATTAGTTACTAATTGATAGATGTAAGAAGAAAATGTTGATTATAAACCTATGATTCGAAGAACGTTTAAAACGTTTGCCAAAAAATATTTAAAGCAAAGTGAAAGACTTAGTTAATTTCTTTGAAGTTTATGAGAAGTTTTTTTAGTTTATGTTTATTTGTTCTTAATTGGATGTTCAATTTCTAAAATAAAGTTTATTTGTAATGAAAACTATCTTGCTTTTGTGTAAAAATCATTCCCCTGTCATATGTGTCAGTCCCCTGTCATGATTTTTCATTAAATCGTGGATAATTCCTAAAATATAAAAAAAATGAAGTGGTTGTCAATTATATAGTTTAAAGCTTGAATAAATTTAGCTTTCTATGTAGGAAAAACTATCATTTAGCAAAAAAAAGTATCAGGACAGCTTTGTATGGGCCATTTTCCCATTAGTAGAGAAGTACCCACATAACTCATCAGATCCTGTTATTTTAAGTCACAAAAGTTTCTACTCCTTAATATACTTGTTTACCACTACTCAAATCAACAAATTGTTTAAACGCCAGGGCAACACTACAAGACATTTGTGGCCCTTCAAAAAATTTTTAATCTTATTCAGCCTGTTAAAACTTACATTATTTATTATGAACACGCAAGCAGCTTAAAATTGATGCATGTATATCACCACTTGTATTTTTACCCAGTAAATTTTATAAGTGTTAACAATTATATTTGCTGTGTGTTGCAAAAAAAAAAAGAATAGGACCACACCATCTCCTTCCCATGGATGTCATAACAGGTGACTTAGGAAAAGGCTTATAAACTTGGGTTTCTTGTTTTAGGTGATAGGCTAGCAACCTGTCACTATTTGAATTTAAATTTATCATTAAGCCAAACAGCTGAATGTGGCCTATCAGTCTTTTTAAAAATTTTAATGGAGACTGGCTTTTTTAGAGAACAGCTCAGCTGATGTTTGATCAAGTGTAAATGATTCATTTCTTTAGCATTATATTTCAATATTTAAATTCAATAGAATTTTGTTGAAGACTGTTGGCTTCATATACCCGGCAATGGAAATAGATGTAGAATTTAGTTTTTAAAATATGATGAAGTAGGTACATGATCACAGAGGTCAGATGGTGTTTCTTGATGTAATTTTGGCCATAGTTTTATTTTCATATACTTAATATCATTTATGCCAAATCTAAACTTCATTTTTGTTAACTAAAATAAACCTTAATTTAAGACTATGAATTAAGATGAAGAATTGATGAATGTAGATGAAGCATTGATGAATTAAGCTGAAGATTTGATGAATGTAGATGAGGCATTGTTGAATGTGGATTAAGCAATAGAAGTATGTGGGAATTATGGAAAATGAAAAGCATCAAGTCTCAATTAAAGAGGCATTTTCATACAATATATTTATGTATTCAGATATTCTCTTACTATCCTGTACCAAATTCACTTTCTAACAATTTTATTTTTTGTGGTTGCTTGGAAGAGATTACATAATATGATAAAGCCACTTTTTGTACATTATGTTAGTTTAAGTATAAAATAAGTAAGTATTAATGTTATAATTTTTGTACAATAAAAGGTATTCTATCCTATGTTGCTAATGTTTGCAACATTCCAAAGAGATTTGGTAAATCAAATGAAATATAAAGTGGCAAAATATGAAGTACTATATCAAGTATTTGGTATTCCCTTCTCGCATCTCTCTCCCCTGATACATATAACTTGGGGATTTTCAAGGCAAGAGTCAGTAGGCATTATTTGTGCTTTGATGCATCACCTAAGACCTCATCTTGCTTACCACCAGGCAGATTGTCAGGTCAAACGAACTTCAATCTATTTATTAAAAAAACTAGGTAGTACATTTACATTAAAGTTGTAATTTTTTTTTTCAATATTAATAATGTTGTCTATGGTCCAATAAATACTGATTACTATTATCTGTTACATTGTATCCAGACTCATGACTGGGAAACCTGATAACAATGAACATTTCCTGTGTTATCTGTTGTTCTGTGTTGTCTGGTGTGTGATGCTCTTCACATGTATCCACCTACTTTTTGGAGTTCTGTAATCTACAGAAAACTTTTCATTATGCCATGTTCATTAGTCCAACTAATAAAATAAATATTCTAGAGAGCTGGGTATAAATTAAAAAAATAATATTTTATTGTACTTAGGCATATTATTAATGTAAACAGGTGTGTTTGTTTGTCTGTCTTCTACATCAAAACCACTGAATCTATGAATTTTCGCAAATATATTTCGCATGGAGTATGGTAAAAAGACGAAGGCCCACTGCAGCACTATGAATATTGCCTCTGATAGGTTCAAGTAATATTTTGGGTATTTGTTCTTACTTTTTCCCGAGTGTCGATGATCTAAAACCTGAACTTTATTAACCCAGTGCATAGCTGCTTAGGTGGCTAAGTGTTGTTTTACATACATACATATATATACATATTCGACCCTTAACGGGTAGAAAGCCAACGTTCAGCTATTTATATGGCTTAATAATGGAATTGAGATCAACTTTTTTTGAAACGTGATTGCTTTAAACCTTAATGAAAGTTATAATGGTAAGCAAAATGTAAGATTAGTATGCACAGCCTCTAAACATTTGGGGAAGCTTACTTTACGCCTATAAAGTCGCTACTCAACACAATAGCCGGTAATGATACCCCCCAACCAATGGTGGAATGACCTCTAGGATTTCATTGACAGATGTCGCTGACACGGTGCGAGTGGGCGGCAATGCGATTGATACAATCGATGGGCCAATTTGGTAATTGAGATCCTTTTGACCAAAAGTAAAAATAGCAATAGGTAACTTACATTGACATTAAGTGACATTGATCCAGTGGATATGGTGGGTAAGCGGACCCCGGGCCCTGAATGGCGGTAGAGAAAAGAAGAAAATGCTGCAGTGCAGTTTGTTACCGCTTCTTCTGCACTGACGCCTTGGAAGCGGCAGTAAACTTAGTTTTAACCCTTATGTGAGTGACGAGGTACCCGGGTACCTTCAGCATTTTCAAATACAAAGAAAAGTACGTTTTACGCTCTGTAGGTAGCTGTGGTTTTGTGAGAGCTCTTGACTACTTATAAATTATATATTTTTTAATATTTTGACCCAGTCAACTATTTACAATGTTTTGTGGAAATCAAAACATATTTTATACTCACAATAGAGTGATAAGGTACCCGGGTACCTCTTTAGGGCTTGTATGCCAATGAATGTAGTATTTATAATTTCGTACAAAAATGAAATGATAAACATTATTATATTTTATTTCATTTCTATAAAAATTACAAATTCTTTGTTTATGCAGAATTAGCACAGCTTTCGAAGCAGGTGTTACATGTTGGACGAGTTACTGCATGTTCATCACAAACTGGTTTTCGGCATTTAGTGCAAGCTTTTCGTGTTTTTCTTTACTTGCGTTTGAGTTCTCTGCATATGTAGCAAATGTTAAAACTTCCGTCGAATGCAACACGTCCTGTAGAATCTCGTCTAGTCTGACTTATAGAAGTTGTAGATCCAGAAGGAATTGAAAGCCTAAGTTCTTGGCCAACTGAACTGCAGATCTCACATGTAATTTTGTTGTCCCAATGCAATTTTTGATCTTTCTTCTATATTTTTAACACACAGTTGGAGACTCAAATGATTTCAAAAATTGTCTACGTCTGTCACTCGAGAAAAATTGTGGGTTATGTTTCATGTATATGCTGCCAAAGCTGCAATGTCAATTATATTATAAAAAAAGTGCTAAAGGCCACCGACTCGTTCTGCGTTTTACGGTATATTCTGCTTACAGCTTATTCATATTGTCCACTCCACTTTTGGTTTTATTATAATATAAAATTATTTCTGGCTTGGCAGTTACCTCATCACTTTCAGTAACTGGTGACATGTGCATTGATGATAACATTATTACTGCTTTATTCTTTTTAGGTACGTAGGAGCACACAGTTGCTTCTTTGCTAAAGGCGAAGTTAGAAGAATAAATTATCCTCTCCTTGTGTGCTTGCATATTTGCAGGAAGAAACCGTATATTTATTCTTACCGTTCCAACTCATGTCATATTCCACGAATTCAAGAAATGAGCCAGTCTAAGAGACTAAAAAAATTATCCATCGTTAGGTACATTCAGTCCTGAATTTTTATATTTAGCCACAAGATCTAATACAGGGTATTTTCCAACATTTATTTGACGATTGCCATCACTTGATTTTTCCTGTATACTCGTATATTTGTCCATTGAGGGGGTAGGAATTATTTGCATCACAAGCCCAAAATATTTTTATGCCATAGGTACTTTTCAAGTTTCGATGGCATGTAACGAGTACGCCCACGATATCCATACAGCTGTTCGTCAAAGGTAATAAATATTATACATTATACATTGACGAGGCTTCGAGCTAAAATAATAGCTAAGCTTAGCTAAATTAAAAAAGACCTTGATTGTTTACATTACATATAAACTGTATGAAGGTACCCGGGTACCTCGTCACTCTGTTAAAGGTGTTTTATTTGTCACTCACATAAGGGTTAAGTAATTTATTTGACGTCAACCAATGTTGTTAAACCATACGTTTTGACAATTATTAAGCGATATGAAGTATCTATCATATAATAATTAATAAACATTTTTAATTTTGAATTTTTTGAACCGGGAACACGCAAAGATAAGAGAGAGATCCTCTTGCCGCAGTTAAAATAGCACTAACAAATTGTTGATCCGGTGGAATGGTCGGAAGGTGGACCTCGGGACCTGAAGCATGGCGATGGAGGGTTCGACCGGGACCACGTAGCGGTCATTCTGTTTCCGAAGAAGTAGAAGTAAATAAATTTATACACACACACGCCCCCTCCCACCAAATTTCAAATTAAACGCACTGATTGCAATGGTGCCGGGAACCACACGGCAGATATATTAATATGTATGTAAACGTTATTTGAATGTAAATTATTATTATAATACCTACCTGTATTACTGTTGCTATATCTAAATTATACATACTGCAACATCATCAATAATCCAATTCATCCATTTGTTCGTTCGTAGTAAAGTCTGTATGGTTTAAAAAGAACTTATACAAAAGTTTTGGCAAAGTGTGTTTCGTCCTTTGCCAAATGTTACTTGTGTCGTAACTAGCATGTTTCAGAACAGATTCTACTTAACTTTCATTCTAAATTCAAATTCAAAATTTTCATTCATTATTATGGGATATATCATATATTATTTTATAATTGACATAATATCTACAACATTGGTCGACGTCGAGTAAATTACTTAAAAGTAAATCATTCTTTCCTTAAAATACCTTAGGTTCTAACAATAACATTCAAAAATTTTTAGAAAAACTTCATTTCTTTTTCAATTGAGAATATGTGTTCACAAACTTGTTAACTAATATCATTAAGCCATCTAGCTGAACGCGGCCTTTCAGTATTTTAAGACTGTTGGTTCTGTTTACCCCGCAAGGAATATAGACGTGTTTATATGTATGTTTATTCATTGTAGGAGCTCCTTTCCGCTGTAATGAATTATCCTTAGGTATTTACTCATATTAGTCACGTTTCACGCATAAAAATCAATGAACCACATAACATATCTTTCGTAATCTATTCTTATCTATATACATAGATATTTTAGTTTTACTATGTTTTTACTAATAAAACTATTTCACAGCTTTTATGAAGAAATAGCAAACGCATGTACTATTGACTTGCTCTTCCCTCCTTGTCTGCCAATTTCATGAAAATGGTTATCAGTTACAACATACCTACATACATATAATTACGCCTATATCACTTGCGGGGTAGACAGAGCCAACATTCTTGAAAAAACTAATAGGCCACGTTAGCTGTTTGGCTTACTGATAGATTGAATTGAGATTCAAATACTGACAGGTTGCTAGTCTATCGCCTAAAAGGAGAATGCTAAGTTTCTAAGCCTATCCATTTGTCGCCTTTTACGACATCCATGGGCATGAGATGTACTGGTCCTATTTTTTCTCTCTCTCTATCTGGTCTCTTTTTTTGGTGCCAGGAACCACACGGCATCAGTTACAACAACCCTTACAATACCCTTGCTCCGGGTAAAAAATAGATTATCAGTGATTTGGTTGTTTTAACTACACTGGGAAATACATGAAAAATCTATACTAATATTATTTAGAGCTGAAGAGTTTGTTTGTTTGAACGCGCTAATCTCAAGAACTACTGGTTCGAATTGAAAATTTCTTTTTGCGTTGAATAGACTATTTATCGGGGAAGGCTTTTAGGCTATATAACATCACGCTGCAAGTTTTAGGAGCGAAGAAATAATGGAAAATCTAAAAAAAAGCGAGGAAAATTATTCATCCTTGAGGGCTTCAATGATGCCCAAAAAAACTATTCCACGCGGACGAAGTCGCGGGCACAGCTATTAAGTGATAAAATCATATTTGAACATCGCATATGACGATCGCGATAATGATTGTTGTTTATGAGGTCAAGTCTCTGATGCTAGCCTCCAATGACTTTTATTTTGCCACGCAACTAACGCCGCTCTCACACCATCCCAAGGTCTTATTTTCCAGCGTCCGAAATACCAATGTTGGTTCTTCTATTTGCGGTGTAATAGTATGAAAATAGAAATGTTTGTAGCAAATCAATGTTATTTGGTATTTGTTTGATAATTGTTTTTTTTTTAATCTGGCATTAAAATCATGGCAATGATAATTAGCGCGGAAGCGCTTTGTAGATACAAATTACTTACCGTTTATTTTACCGCCTTAAAAAAAGGTGTTTTCAGTTTAACCTGTATGTACAATGTTTGTTTGCCCGCGTATATCTCGCGTTTCCCTGAATCGATTTTGATGCGATTTTTAGGAAAGTGTTTGTTTATTAAGAAAAGTTTTAGAAGTTTGGCTTCGCCCGTAGAACTTAGATGCATTACATACAACACTCGGAGATAATGAACCTATTTAACGGTGAAAGGATTTTCATGATCGGTTCAGTATTTCCAAAGAATTGCCCTTACAAACAAACAATCACAGTTAATAACTTTATCTCTTTTAATATTAGTTAAGATCGAGTACAAGTACCTATCCAAAGAAAGTTCAAGACTTGTTAGGTACTGCAATTCTCGAGTTCTTTGGGGCTGTATTTTGTCTCGTATATTATTATATACATACATATACATATAATAATATAGACGAAGGCAGAGCCATCAGCCTTGAAAAGACTGATTGAAGCCTTGAAGAACCTGTCACTATTTGAATCTCAATTGCTGAACACGCTACGTTCAGCAACTATTTGAATCTCAATTGCTGAACGTAGCCTGTTCAGCAATTGAGATTCAAATAGTGACAGGTTGCTAGCCCATCGCCTTAAAAAATAATCTCAAGTAAGTAAGCCTATCCCTTAGTCGTCTTTTACGACATCCATGGGAACGAGATGGAGTGGTCCTATTCTTTTTTTGTACTGGCGCCAAGAACCACACGGCACTATAGATAGAATATATAGAAGTTCATCGCGAAAAAACAATCGCAAGTTTGTAAGCCTATTTCTTTGTCGCCTTTTACACTATTATTATATTATCATAGTCTTAATGGATGAACTGATATTTTCCAGATCTAGTCCACTGCACGAACGAGCCGAATGTATCCATACCGCAGCTGGCCAACCTTCTGGTGGAAAGGACTCAGAATACCAACTGGGTGGTGGTTTATAAGGCTCTCATCACCGTTCATCATCTACTAGCCTATGGGAATGAGGTGAGTGGATCTTGTTTTGGTTTGTTTTTTTTTTTTAATTATGGGTTCAAAATGGCAAGGGTTTTAGTGGGTACGCTGGCATAGTAGATTCCAGGAGTCACACAGTAATGAACACCTTTTGAATCAAAAGGATTTCCACAGCGTAAACCAAAAAATGTTTACTGCAAAGATCAGACGGCAGTCGCTTCATGTAAAACCCTGGCTTACCTTAGCCCCATAGCATGAAACGCGCGATGCAGTTTTTTTTTTCGCGAGGAAATCTATCGCTGTCCCGTTTGACGTCATAATAAAAAGCGAAACAGCGATAGTTTTGCGCGCGATAGAAACGGCGACGCGCGTGCTATACTACGGGGGCATAGGTTCTTCGGGTTTTTTGATACTTAGATCATAACTATGAGAAACTCCTTGTTAACTAGGCGCTGTTATGTGCATGTAATAGGTACAAAAATTGAATTGTTTTTATTTTTTATTATGGGACACTTCATATCACTGAATAATTGTCATATATTTTGATTTGCCAACATTGCTTGACGTCAAATAAATTACTTAAAACTAAGTTTACTGCCGCTTCCAAAGCGTCAGTGCAGAAGAAGCGGTACCAAACTGCACTGCAGCATTTCTAACGTACCTATGATCAATTGATAAAATTTATAAATTCCGTGGTATGATCAAAATTCATCGTCGTGTCGCAACCAATTGCGTCAATAATCGAATCCCGTTGTGGAGGGCATGTCTTCAAATTAACATATTGTGATACTTTTGATGGAAATATACGATGAGGCGAAGGCCTCTGTGGCGCAGCGGTAATACGCTTGTCTGTGACATCGGAGGTTCGAATTCCGGTCAGGGCATGATGAGAAACACAATTTTCTCTGTTTGGTCTGGTTTCAAGTTTCGAACTTAGGTACATCGAGGCTAACTCAATCTGTGTAATTTGTCCCATTATATATATATATATATATATATATATATATTATCGAAGATAAGATGAAATAAAATGTGTTATTTCATTAAATATTAGATAAGTATTGTCTCTTTTTAATTGCAAGACATGTTCACTTTAAAACGCCTTTGTAGTGCCCTTGTCTGTTAAACAGGGTTCGATTCCCGGCCAGGGCATCTAGTCGACGGCCTTGAAAAAACTGAAATGACACTTTTAGCTATTGCATTGAATTTACTTATCAATATGTAAATTTTTGTGAATGAAAGATAGCCGATGAATGCAGAATATTATGTAAATGTGAATAACGTGTGGTTCCCGGGACCAATAAAAAAAAGAATAGGACCACTCCATCTCGTTTCCATGGATGTTGTAAAAGGCGACTAAGGGATAGGCTTATAAACTTGGAATTCTTCTTTTAGGCGACGGGCTAGCAACCTGTCAGTATTTGAATCTCAATTCTATCATTAGGCCAAATAGCTCAACGTGGCCTATTAGTCTTTTCAAGACTGTTGGCTCTGTCTACCCCGCAAGGGATATAGACGTGATTTTATGTATGTATGTGAATAACAATATAAAAACGCACTCCCAACGGCGTTATCAAATATTAATTTGCCGCATGTACGCAGAGCTATTGCTATTAATTTCCACTTGTTTTGCTACACGACTACAATAATATTAGGGTTGCATAAAATCACACAGTTAAGTTCTTAACGACATCCTAAATAAAAGTCTCAGTCTTTCGCTATTAAAAATTCAGCATACATAGATACATATGATCACGTCTATATTGTTTCAAATTGAACTCTTCGATGTTTGCCATAGAATACATCTATACATATAATAAATCTGTAGAAAGGTCAATTCTGTACATTGAAAATATTGAAAAAATAAATAGCAGGGGGTGTTACTGGATCGATACCAAACACAAAAATGTGATTAAAAAAATTTTTGTCTGTCTGTCTGTATGTTCAGGCATCACGTGAAAACTAACGGTTCGATTTTGATGAAACTTGGTATAATTATACCTTATTATCCTGGGCGTAAAATAGGATACTTTTAATCCCGAAAAAATACGAAGAAAAAAAAATCTTAATTTTTCAGTTTATCTATAGACGTTGTTCTGTAGAACCGCGAACACACGTTGCGTTACCCGCAGTGGATTTAGCGCCGTAACCTGTAGCGCCTAAAGTCGGCTTTGGCTTGAACCGTTTGCTGCACAAGCGGGCCGCTACTAATTACTATCAAGCTGAAAATGAGTATAATTATTTAAAACACAATCAAAAGCATTATTTCAAAATTCCCCATGATTCCGGTTTAAGGAAAAAAATTTACTCACGGTCAAAGGTAAAAAATGGGTGTATCGCAATTTTCTTTAAAACGGTAAGTTTTTCAAATCGGAAAATTACCTCAGACATAAATTGAAGATCATAAAGTTATCTATAAAAAAGGTATCAATAATTTTTTTCAACAAAGCTACCGTTTCTGTGATATAACGATGCAAAAAGTTGCAAGCGTCATAATATGCATCCGTTTCCTTGCCACCTCTGAGGTAGTGTACTATTAGCGCGTTTTTTTTTACATTTTTATTATTAAACTTGAAAAAGTCTGAAATAGGTTAGAATAAACACGTGTTTTCACTACGCAGTGGCACTCAAGACTAACTTTCGTATTTATTATTTAAAAAAAAAATAGAATAACCCTAAGTGAAGAAAATCATCTTAGGACAATAATAGAGGTTACAATTATCAAATTCAATGCAATAATCAAATTAAAACTAAAGCTACTTATAAAAAGAAAGAAAAAAGATGACTACAAACTAAAATTTAATTTATAAATTGTACAGTCCTTGCATAGCATCAACATGCGGGAATGTGCCCAGAAGGCTGGCAGCATTGCCAATTCGAATGGCAATGCTGATTCTCTGAGCCAGATAATTTCCAGCCCTCCGGTCAAGATATACCTCAATTAGCTTTTTCGACAAATGTCGGAAAAGCTGATGGGCAGATAGGCCCCCCGGTCCCAGAGTTTCTACCCCAAAAGGTTCAAAAGTATAGATATTACCGATAACTACATACATACATACATAAAATCACGCCTCTTTCCCGGAGGGGTAGGCAGAGACTACCTCTTTCCACTTGCCACGATCCCTGCATACTTCCTTTGCTTCATCTACATTCATAACTCTCTTCATGCAAGCTCGGCGGTTTCAGGTACTTTTGACCTGACCCTTTACCAGAACGTCCTTAATTTGATCAAGATATGTTCGTCTAGGTCTTCCCACCCCGACCTTTCCCTCCACACTCTCCATGTATATCTGCTTAGTCAACCTGTTTTCATTCATCCTCTCCACATGACCGAACCATCTCAACATACCCTTTTCTATTCCTGTAACTACATCTTCTTTCACATCACAACAGTCCCTTATCACACTGTTCCTTATCCGGTCACTCAATTTCACACCCAACATACTCCTTAACGCTCTCATTTCCACTGCATTTATTCTGCTTTCGTGCTTCTTTTGCCATACCCAATTTTCACTCCCATACATTAATGTCGGGACCAACACGCCCCTGTGCACAGCCAGTCGAGCCTTTTTGGATAGTTTCTGACTGCTCATAAAGGCATGCAAAGCTCCATTCACCATGTTCCCCGCGTTCACTCTCCTTTCAATATCACTATCACACTTGCCATCTGATGTAAACTTTGATCCCGATAACTACATATTTGCGCCTTTTGAGGTTTTTTGCCTCATTTGAAGCAAAACGGCCTTAGATTTAGTAACCTGAAGATGAGTCGGCGCAAGTGTGGCGACACAAGTAGCATCCCACACCAAAGGCCGCCCCAATCTCCAGGGTACCAAAGTCATACCATCCGGTCTCTTGGCATCATCCCGAGCCAGACCGTTTGGTTCTAGGAGGATTATATCATTTAGGGCGGCATGGCGCCCTAAACGGCCGGCACTCCTAGGGCATGAGAGGCCGTGGTGTCCATAGCCGACAACGGTATCCCCGCAAGGACAACTATTATTAACGGTATTTCATGTGTTGAGCATTCTGAGATAAAGCAGCTATACGACCCTAGCCACGTACACAATTAAACAGAGAGACAGATGTTGTCTCAAGGTTTCACTACAGTATAAATGAAGGGACTGGGTTTCATTATACTTATGTATATTTTATATTTTGAATTCAAGTTAAAATTACCGACAGAACAATATTTTTACTTATATTACTGCTACATAGAGTATATACGAGACGTGCTTATGCATATTATGACGCTTGCAACTTTTTGCATCGTAATATCTCAGAAACGGTAGCATTATTGAAAAAAAATATTGATTCCTTTTTATAGATATCTTTATGATCTACAATCTATGTCTGAGGTAATTTTCCTATAAAACTTACCGTTTTGAAGAAAATCGTGAAAATCCCATTTTCTTACCTTTGACCTTGGGTAATTTTTTTCCTTAAACCGGAATCATGGGGAATTATGAAATAATGCTTTTGATTGTGTTTTAAACAATTATACTCATTTTCAGCTTGCTGGGAATTAATGTAGCTTCATTCCTATTTTTTGGTCTAAATTGACAGGACTGAAAATAAAATGGAGAAATAAACCATCTACGCGAAGACCGACATCCACGCGGACGGAGTCGCGGGGGAAAGCTAGTTTTTAATAACATAAAGAATAAATCAAATCTTACCAAAAACCTAAAAGATATGGCACCAAGTGTATCAACATTAAAGATTCTGCCATATAGCGCCAGTGTCAATCAAAATTAGGAAAAGCGCCACCTACATACCTGGCTGCCTACCCCTCAGGGAAAGAGGCGTGATTTTATGTTATGTTATGTTTTACATACCTCACATTATTTCTGAATCTCAATTCCATCATTAAATCATTCAGCTCAACTTTGCTTTCTAAACTTCTGACTATTGGCTTTGTCTAACTCGTAAGCATTGAAAGACGTAATATTAGTGTACGCCAACAACAGAACATATTTTTTTTCTAATTACGTTTTTGTTCCTTCATGGGTTAACAGTGCCAACAGTCTTGAAAAACTGAAAGACAACATGCGGTTGTAAAGCTTTATGACGGAAGTGAGATAAAAAAAATGACAGGTTGCTACTCCGTACTTATAAAATCCACTGTTCACTCATAACCTGATCGATAAGATTATATTATTCTCATCGAAAACCTCTTTATGTTCAGACTGCTCGCATCTTACAATGTAGTTAGCTGTGATGTCATTATAAGCACCTGTATAGAAGCCTGATAAGATTTGTAACAGTAAAAAGCTATCGGGGATTCTATTATAGTATATTTATTAATTTAAAATTTTATTGCACAAAAAAGTGTGCAAAAGGCGGACTTAATGCCGTTTGGCATTCTCTACCAGTCAACCAGCTGACCAAACAGAAAACTTGATGTTGGTGGTGCGATAAAGTGCACATGCATACTGCAAAATACATACATTACAAAAAAATGCATGAATACGTACAAGATACATAAAATACATATCCATACATAATATCAAATTAGGATGTACCAATTATTGATCAGCCGAAGGAAAAACCCATTCACAGCATGATTGAACGCAAAGCGACTAGGAGCTCTCCTAATCATATAATCGTATAGGTAATTTTGAATCTGTTTATTCATAAAACTTACGTCCACAGCAGGATTTGAGCGTTTTCTGATGCTACCCGCGAAGGAAATATCGCCAAGTAACCAACACATTCAGGCAATGTGAAATATAATAATCATACAATGTGTGTAAGGTTCTCTTCAAAAGGTTGCAGAGGTTAGATGAGACTATGAGAGTCGCTTCGTGTCGAAACCAGACCCCTGGCTCCTTTCCAAAGTGAGGAATTGCGCCAGGATGAAGAAAATATAGTTGTAATTTTCTTCAATATTCGCGATTTTGCATACAGTTTTCAGGTCCTGTAGAATCTATAGTCCGCTCGAGCTTTTTACAAGCTTTAAAAACTATATTTTATTACATAACAATTCATCGTTTGCAAAGATGCCAACCCTAACATACCAATAATACGTTACAAGATCGTCGTATGCAACCGAACCACTTGTGTCAATAGAGTTCATGCTTGTCCTTCTTCATTACATACCGCCCGTGCATCGCCGGCGCTATTGTCTAGCAATGTTCGAGGTCAAAGGGTCTGACGCCTCGGGTTTTTATTGTATTGGTACTAACTGTTCATGTTTTATATGTTACGTAAAGATTGCTTATCGATGCTCTTACGGTGAGGGAATAAAGTCGTGGGAAAATAAGGCACTTTTTTTTTATTTTTTAAAATAGATTTTTAGGTTGGCACTTTATTTGCGCAAATAAAGTGCGGGTTAAAGTAAGGTACCTTTATAAATAAACATCAATGATGGTTACTTTTAAACCATATCTGTTCTTGGGATAAACAAACACGTTAATGATTTATGTGTCGATTCTATTCAACATTCACCGTTTTGTTTGGGAAACAAAAAACAATAACATATGTTTGTTTGAAACAAAGTTTCTTAAAAAAAGCGCCAAGCTTTAAAAAAAGTTATTTAATTCAGAATTTTACATTACCCTTTATTACTTTATTAGATATTTCATATTCGTCATATTGTCGTCATCAGCATGATATGTAGATTAAACAAATTCTGGGCATGTAATCACTCCGACTAGTGTTTCGCTAGCATTTCCTCATGAATAAACATTGCTATCATAAAAACGTATTATGAATCACACATACATAACATAGGTACAGTTAAAATGATGTCAGACTCAGATCGATCTAGTTTTTATAAAAGGTTTAGATCTTTGACCTGCTCAGATATTAAGATTTAGAGGTCGTCTCATTGAACAAAACGTATATTATATTTATATATAGTTATTTTTCCGTTCTTCACAATGTTATTATAATAATTATAATCTCTCTCTCTCATCTTTGCGTGTTCCCAGAGCGTCCACTTTGCCACCAAATTTTGTGACCTGGGGTTCGCTAATGTTATTTTAGTCATCGTGCCCCCGGAACACGGCACGCGCGACGCCTTTTTTATCGCTCGAAAAACAATCGCTGTTTCGCTCTTTATTACACGTGAAACGGGACAGCTATAGTTTTTCGCGCGATAATAACGGCGTCGCTCGTGCCATGCTACGCAAACTGACATTAATCCTCGTCTTCGCCTGTGACTACGATCTTTTATGTAACGAATATACTATCCGTAACCGTCCCGATCAAAAACCAACTTTAACCTTCTGTCAATCAAATATTTTATGCAAAAGGCAGACGACGTTTGTGGGAAAAGGTCTGAATTACGACACCTGATCCTTATTTTAGACCGCACTTATTTCCTTTGCGTTTTTCCTGGCGCTCTAAACAATAAACCTCCGCCCCTAAATCCATAGCTATATAGTTTTAAATAAACTTTTGTAGTCAAAACTTACAGCTTTTGTGTATGTACCTCCCGTAACTGCAGTTACTGCAGATATATTTTTTTAATATACCCCATGATGTAAGCTGAACTCGCTTAAGTCATTCTTTGAAATATTAAAGTTTTTCTACATCATTTCTTTTTTTGTTTAATTCCCATTTTCAATATTTAGAATCTTGTTTGCCAAAATGGTAGTAATAAAATTAACCATAGTTAGGTTGCTGGTTGGTTGATATAAATAATTTTATATATTGTACTGATATGATTTTTTTTCTATACTAATTCTGTTATATTTTTGTTTTTCAGAGGTTTACACAATACCTAGCATCGAGTAATTCAACATTTCAACTCAGTAATTTCTTAGATAAAAGTGGAGTACAAGGTATGTATTTATTTGTTTTCATAATTTACTAAATATTTTAAATTAAATCGGTTATAGGACAGTGAGCTACACAGAAAAGTATACTTACAAGTTTTGATACATCTAAGATATGTTAGTGCTATCATTTTATGCGGTCCACTGTACCTATCAAAATATACACCAAAAATTAATATATGGATATTGTTGTTTCTTAAAAAAATATCGGCCTTTATTATTTTCTATGTTTAAAGGATTTTTAATATATTCCATTGTTCATATCAAATTCTCGTATTTTGCGAGTTGAGTCAGAACTATCTTGTTTATTGCTTCCGCTTTCACAAGTTATCGAAACGCGGATATTAGAATCCCCTACTAATGGTAGGTAGGATATACATATTTTACGACACACACACACAGGTCAATTCTATAGGTACTGAAAAAAAGTAATTTATAGCCATGAGACATGCGAATGCAATGCATGCGAATGTTTGCAAAAGATATTTCTAGTTGTGGACTTATTAACAATGTGAAGATAAATGTAATATAAATATTTGTTCACATGCTACTTAAATATAGATCTTAAAAGTTCTCCTTTGTACTTAATATGTGTTAAATAAATCATCGTATTGCGAGAGACTAAATGTAGTAGGTAATATGAGTAAAAAAAATCGAATCAACAAATTTCTAAAAAAAATTCAGTGACTTACATCAATATTATCAAGAATTGTAAATATTTACTTTACGAAAAAACATACAAACTGCCATGTCAACAAATAACGGCATGTTTCAATCATCGCATTGTCCAAACGAATATAGAAATAGACTACCTACCTATTTATTACGCAGTAAACGTATGTATAGAGCGTTCCTATTGGTCGAATATCCGTTCGAAAGACCTGCCTCCATGACGTCGTGAGAATAATGTGACTATACTCGTGGTAGTGGACCGAAATAGAATGTCTTAAGAAGTGATAGCTGCACTTTTTTATATCAGTTGAACAGTCAAGGTGTTCTGAAAAATTAATGAGAGTGACGGACATTGTGGCAGTTTCAAATGTGATTATTTTCGGTGAGAGAAAACATCATGAGGTAACCTGGACATATCAACTGGATGAGTAACCTAATCATGATACAATATGCATTAGGTTCATCTTCAAAGTTTACGGAGGATAGACGGAAATAAATTCGTGTAAATACCTTCCCAACCCAGGATCATGGTCTTAGGTGAGGCTCCTCTCCAGTGACGTGAAGATATAACCAAGTACGCCAGAAGTATGATGACCAACTATCATTATCAAAGGTGCAGATATAGGACGTATTTATGCAAAATATACTAGAAAGTACATAATATACATTGCCAAAATAATCTTGGCACCGCCTACCAGCAGTGATAATGCACGTACGATAAAAACATACTATGTGATTGCGAGGGGCGTTGACCAATGACCTCCTGGGTCGTCGACACGCGTCTAGAGCGAGTTTTTTTTACATGTCTATTTGTTAGTTTTTTTTCAAGAGATAAAAAATGTTTGTAAATAATGATAAAAAAGTGGGATGTATTGCTATGGCGCCCAATGGCATAGAATTAAAAGTTATGTACTGAAGGGACATTTTGAAGACAACTATTGGAAAAACAATTGGGAATTAGTTATGATGAGAAATTTCAATTATACAAAATTTACATTTGAGATCTCAATGAATCTCTATGGCCAATGTAATCCTAATACCGCCTAAACTTGCCTATACTTTATTAAATCGAACGAGATAATAAAATTATATGCGATAAAAAGTTAAATGGGAGGCGTCCATTCGCGTAGCATGAGCGAGTTGACGAAGTGAGACATCACTTCTGCTTCAAAAATTAAACTTGACGAATTAAATATGTTGTGATATTTTTAATAGAGAACACTGACATAACAAGATAACAAATATTGATGCCGGCATACAAGGTCATACCTTGCTGGATTGATAACAAATTATTCAAATTACTTTACAGGAATGATTGCAAGGGATAGCCAATGATAACCTTGTTGGGGTTATTTTTAACATTATAGTTTCTTGATAATAAACATACATACATACATAAAATCACGCCTCTTTTGCGGAGGTGTAGGCTACATCTTTCCACTTGCCACGATCTCTGCATACTTCCTTCGCTTCATCCACATATAAACATGTTTTTATTCTAATAATATTTAAAGATTCACCACTTTCCATCCATAACTTTATGAGTTTAACGGAATGTTTTAATAAATTACTTTTACCATTAAATAACATGTGGGCGTTTCAGTTATCTGAAATCGATAATATCTGAACGTGATCTGAAATTTAGCCAAACATAAGAACTTTTTACAACGTCTCTACCTACGCCTACGCGCAGGCAGAAATTATGTAACCGTTACGTAAGGTGTTATATCATCTGTGAAGCTTATTACTTTTGTTTATGAATATAATGAAAGTTCAATTTATCCTAGCAATTATTATATTTATTATGGACAATAATTTAAGTCAAATATTTGGAGAAATGTGTTTTTGAATAAAACTATGGACAGCCATAAAATATCATGTCATTACTTTTTAGTCTCTGACTGCTATGACTAACATCACTGAAAGAGGTGTGATATTATGTTTGTATTGATTAATTTGTATGTATATTATATGTATTCTATGTAAAAGGTTTTACATCATATAACCGTTATATATATATTTATATTTTATGAAATATATATTTTATGATTGGTCCGTTTTAAAACACAGTATCTGCAATTTATAAATCATACGTGAAGAAAGTTTGTTCTATTGCTATGTCGTTCGTATCACAATTCTGTGAAGCATTCTTTAATTGACCGTGTTATATTTAGAAAAATGTTTTAATCACACCATTGTTCAATCTTCATATTTCGCGGAAGCAATAAACAGCTGTTAAGACTACATTGGTTTTATTAAAATGGCCGCGTTTGAACAGACTGCATTTTTTCTCTTAATTAATATGAAATGAATTTACTTTTTACAATTGTCACTGTTTTATGAGTTGTTTTGATTTGAGATTTACCGAACAAATTGAAACCTTCTCAAGAACAAGGTATCAAATAAATAAAAATGTCTAAAGGATAAGCTAGTGTTACTTGGAAATTTATTATTAATTATTTAATTCGCTAAAATTGTAATGTCGCTGAACTAAAATTTTAATGAAACGTTTGACTGTATTTTAATCACATTAAGGAACTTCCTCCATTTTCTTCTATAAGTACTTTAATATTATGCAATTATGATTGAAAGCATGTGGTTTGGGTTAATTTAAGCATCACAAACTACATAATTATTATGATTGTTGTTCCGATTACTAGGTTCGCCTTGAATTAGAATAATAAGGATCGTTTTAATTTTTTTAAAATTGTTTTTTTTTTTATATACAGACCTATGTGTTCCCTCATAATGGGACTTTTTATTTTGCTTAAATAGTAATTAAAAAAATATGTATTATTACTTTTAATCTTTCCCATTGAACAAAACATTATAATCAAGTATGTTTTTTTTTTCTAATTTACCTAAACGTAAATTAAAATAATCTCGTAAACTATTTTGGCATGTCTGTTTGTAAAATAAATAATTCCTGTTCACTGTCTTGCTGTATTAAAATTCGTGTATATCTAAAACGAAATTTTCTATTTCCTATTGCTTTCGGAAGGCGCGGCCGGTGCCCGGATTGGTGAGTTCAAAAACAAAATGGCGGCTTTGTGACTGTCCGTCTGCGTAGAAGTAGTAAGAGTTTTACACCATGTTTACATGAACTTAGTAACGCTAAATTTTATTTTAAAAAAAAGCAGGGCGTCTTAGATTGGTACTCTCCCCTTACTAGTGATATCACAATAAAATCTTTTAAGTTGATAACCGAACCTTTGTCACCATTGCAGTCTAGCGAATGTTTAATATCAAAAGTTAGCATCATTCATTTCTAAGTTCATGTAAACTCGCCAACAAAGACTGTACGATTAAAGTGTTTGAATACTTTTTACGTCAAAATTTTTTTCAAAATAATTTATTCTTTATGATTTTCCAAATGTCAAATACTTTATATGTAGGTCTTGAGGCTATAAAAAGCTTTGATTGATGTTTGGGTATTATGGGTGCAATTGTCAAGTATAGGACTACTGTCCCATCTTTCGTTTCACCTACAACAACTATTTTATACTTTTTTTTTAATTTGATTTATTGTTATAGGCATGTATATGCTTGCAGTATCATTCCTCGGTTATGGTACTAGGAAAAATGATACTGACGAATTGGGTTACGTAAATACCATTTGCTATTTTTTTTAAATCCATAAATGACTTTAATTAATTATAATTAAACATTAGTTGAAATGTATCATACAGAGCAAATATGTATATGTTTTTTTATTAATTTTTGTTAAATACTTACAAAGTATAAAAGTTTAATATCATGCTTTTGTTTTGTTGTGCATTTGTTATCAATTGTTCATTATATTTTAGTGTAAATAAGTGTGAAGTTCCCTGCTCAAGATCTATTTTCTTGTAAAGAATGTATTGAATTAAAATTTTAATAGCATTAGATATGAAGACAAAAACTCACAATTCTAAAACGAATTTTTAATAATTCATCGATTATTACGTGTAGAACTTTTTGCAATGTTTATATTAAACAAAATTATAATGAAACGAGTCATAAGTGTCACCATTTGTTTTAATGGCACATACAATTATTTTCAATTAGCTTGAGCATCGGGACCAAACTGCTCATTATTGGTGCCACTTAGTTTTAATTCTCACACATTTAGATAGGCTAATGTATATTGTCATTTTGCATTAAATTGCTAATATTTCGCACTATTGTTAATGTAATAGACACTTAGCAATTTTTATCACGTTGCATGTTGTTTGTTTTGAAGCACGATTGCTTACGCGCACCACACTGTATGAGGCTTCCAAAGATTTATCTGTCATTGGTGGTACAATAATGTCATATACCATATCTTTATTGGGGACAATAGGTTGATCATGATTTATGTTAATTAAAGTGTATATTAAAAACAAAGATTGAGTAATTTAAAAGAGGGAATTTAGAATTCATTATTAATAATATAATTCGATTAAATTGTATTAATCAAAATAATGGGTTTGTCACTGCGCTTTCGTGTCGTATGTCAATGTCAAAATAGGCGGGAATTTGTTTTGCGTTTGACCATAGAGCATTCATTTTTTTATTTTTCACACAGGGTATGACATGTCGCCGTTCATCCGGCGGTACGCCAAGTACTTGAATGAGAAGGCGCTGTCCTACAGGACTGTTGCCTTTGACTTCTGCAAAGTTAAGAGGGGGTCAGTATATGAAAAATTCAGTTTATTACTTGTATTTCACCTTGTACAAGTCAGTTGTTCTACCTAACTTAGGCCGTGCCGTGTGGTTCCCGGCACCAATCGAAAAAAGAATAGTATTACACATCACTCAATCGCTTTCTCATTGATGTCGTAAAAGGTGACTAAGGGAAAGGCTTATAATTTTGAAAATCTTATTTTAGGTGGATGGATTAGCAAACTGTCACTATTTGAATCTCTATTCTATAAGTCAACAAGCTGAGCGTGGCATATCAGTCTTTTCAAGACTATTGACTCTATCTACCCCGCAACTTCAAAAAAAAATTCTCAATTTCATTATTTTCTTTTTCAGTAAAGAGGAGGGCTCTCTCCGCATGATGAACGCAGAGAAACTGCTCAAAACCCTCCCAGTACTACAAGCCCAGTTGGACGCCCTGCTGGAGTTCGACTGCACAGCCAATGATCTGACCAATGGCGTCATCAGCATGTGCTTCATGCTGCTCTTCCGGGATCTCATCAGGTGACGTATACCTCATATCATATTAGGAGAAAAACAAAAGTCATCGATAAAGCCCAGCCGATAGCGCGTAGAACGGACGATCGTCGATAGCGAAAGAAGTTTCTAGAATGGCGACCAAGTCCCCCAAAGGCAGTTTAGGTAAACTAATTACCAGGTTCTCCGACTACCTTATTTAGACTGCAAGATGACGCGGAATCGTACCAGTCAATGCGGAAATATTTGGAGAACCGTAAATCCAGCAGTGATGAATGTCTTAGAGAAACAAAAACCTGCTATGCAGTGTTTCAAGCTCGGTTAGACGCTTTGATAGAGTTCGACTGCACAGCTAGCGATGAGATGCAGAATTTTAAAATATTCTTTATGTTATTTCCAGATTGTTCGCCTGTTACAACGACGGCATAATAAATCTGCTGGAGAAGTACTTCGACATGAACAAGAAGAATTGTCGCGAGGCTCTCGACCTCTATAAGAAGTTCCTCATCAGGATGGATAGGGTCGGAGAGTTCTTAAAGGTATGGCTATCCGGCTCGAAGGACCATTTTGTGGAGTTGAAGTTTAACTTGCAAAAAATGCATTCATCTGCACTGGTTTAAAGCTGCAATGGCGTCTTCATTATAAACCTATCAATAATTCACCATTTGCTTGGGAAATACTTAGACGTAACAGTAGAATTTATTTAAATAAAAAATAATTCGTCAGAGTGGATAGGGTTGTTATAAATTTATGTATTGTTATCCGGCTCAAAGTACCATTTGAAAAAGCCGAGACTTTAATTGTGGACAGTAAAAAATATTTAATAGTTATGGCGTGGCATGAGAAACCTTTTTTGTTTAACTCAACCTCGGCGTCAGCTTTCAGTTTCGTGAAAGAGAGTTATACTTATGAAATATATTTTTTTTAATAGAATATAAGGAAGACGAGTTTCAGTAATTCAGTTTTTGAATACGTTACAGGTAGCTGAAAACGTGGGTATAGACAAGGGCGATATCCCGGATCTGACGAAGGCCCCCAGCAGTCTTCTGGACGCTCTAGAGGGCCACCTCGCCGCGCTCGAGGGAAAGAAGGGATCCGCCGCTAACACTCCCACGCAGACCGCCAGGTATGTAAATTCATGCTAGCCATAAAATAAAAAAGAAATCTAATTTGAATTTGGAAGCTTAATGAAATATTACAGATGACTTTACATGAGCCATAAATATTGAACAATTGAATTAGATACATTTGGATTTCAAAAGTTAAATAAGCAAGGTGACACAAACTGCACACTGGCCAAACTCTTACCAAAAAAATATTTACATTTGGAAAGTTAACCAATGGAATGCCTATTGAAAATACTGAATAAAGAAAAAAAAAAGAAAATACAGAATATCAGAATGAAAAAATTACAATAACAACAAATAACAATATTTCAAATTAGACTTATCAGAAAGAGGAAAATTTCCATTCTCCTCTGTCTCTTTTTTTTAATTATTTTTCTTTAATTTACACGAATTGGAGAAAATTGGAGGGATACGATAAAAAATCACTGTCTTTTTTCTTCTTTTAAGCTTGCAAAAGTGGAAAGATGTAGTTTTAATATCTAAAATATATTATGTTATCATTTCAGCGCCCAAAAGAACGTTGCAAGCGTGATGGGTGCGCTTTCATCCACATCTTCATCGTTCGGCAACGCGGCCGCTTCTACCAGGCTGGACAACCAAGCCAACGGCGCGTCCCCACTCTTCATAGACGACACGCTGAAACAACAGGCATTGGCTGAGGAAGAGGCCGCTATGAACCAATACAAGGTAACTTTGGTGACATCTCTAAACGTCACACGACATCAACCAATCACAGCGAAGAATACGACGCGCTGAGCCAATCACAGCGAAGAGTCTAAATTGCGAAAAGAGAAGAGTGCGGTGCGTCTACACGTCACTGAAAAAAAAAGATTGAAATATTGACAATTAGGTCATCTAATGGGTCTCCTTTTTAAGACATTGAACCTTGATATGACTGAATAAGAACCACGCAAATGAAAACCTTCTGCCATATTTGTTATTCCACTTCAGTCTCTTGTAATTTAATTTAGGTACACTAAGATGGTTATAAAAAATTCACAGGTCCATTTATTCCAAGGGGATCAACTGACAGGCGACGAAGATATATCGGTCATACTTGTAAGATAGAAATCAAAACAGTATATATTTTTTATGTGGGATTGTGAAAAATTAAGGAATTTATGTCTATATCGCTTATTTGTCTCGTTGGTAATAGGTATTGGGTTGTCCATTTCTAAGGCTACAGCATAAGGTTAATATTTCAATTGTATAATTGTTTTGGCATCTGTCTCTTGATTTATGTTATTATGCAGTGTTGGAGTTAAAAAAAAACCCCGTATTCAAATGAGTTGTTAACGGTGGGACAAAAGAAAACGATTTTTCGAAGGTTCGATAGGAATCATTCGGTAACAAATCGATTACATGCTGGCAAGAAAGTATTCATTTGTGTTCATTAAAAAATGTATGTTCTAAATTTGAATGTGCTGTTTATTTCTCAAAGGGGTTTAAATTCCATTGTGTTTTCCATCATATGCAATTATCATTAAATCCAATTTGCATTTATTGTATCAATAATAATAAGCCAATTATAATGGAACAGGCTTTTTCACATCTCTTTCTAATTATATCAGTCAGAAAGTGATATGACGGATAAATTTGTCTGTTCTGAAACTGTTTCTTGTCACATGCTTGTCACAGACTCATTTGTGGTATTGAAATACATATGCTCTTGATTCAAACGTACTTTTCGGTTAAAGGGATATAAAGTCCGCCCACCAATCATTCTAATCTCGAACTTATCTTTACAGAACAAGGTGCAATCTCCGACCAACTCGGCGGCGAACAATCCGTTCCTTTCAACTGCGGCGCCCAATAACCAGAACCAGTCGATAGTAGACTTGTTTGGTCCGAGCCCGGCGGATACTACCGCCCAGTCTAACAAGGCCTCTGATGATTTGCTCTCACTGGGCAATCCGTTCGCTGATATGTTCGGAGGTGAGGTCTAGTTATATTGGACGTAGGATTTAGGTCAAATATTTAGAATTGCAATATCTTTTTTCAATGTTTGCCATGCTCTTCTTAAGATGAGGGAATCCAGCACATTCAGACAATTAAATGTGATGCAAAAAGGGTTTGATTCCCCTGCAAATGTTGCGGAGGTTACGTGTACAAATTTGACGCAACGAAATAGAGTGAAAGGCGCATCCTGGACTTTTCTACAGAGGAGGAGGATGTCACCGGATCTAACGCCAGGACGAAGAATAATGAGATAATTCAGTTAAGAAATAAGTATACTAAAAAGTATTAAAGTAAATAATATTGTGCATATAAAATATAGCAACTATAATTAACATAGGTATTTCTAAATTAATATGCTGACTAATCTTTTATATTTTGTCACTGTAAAGAAACTTAATTGTAATATTGCTGAATGGCCGATTTTACATTTCGCATTTACGTGGATTTAGTATGTGTCTCTGTCACACTTACTTTAAATTTATTTATCTGTCTCGCTCAAACAAATGCGAATAAAATTGACCATATATTAGAAACCTTACACTGTATTATAAAAGCACATCCCAAGCTTACGGGGATGGTTGAAGCACAAATTCTATAACAATGCAGCCTTATAAACAAATTTACCCATTTAGAAATAAATTCGCGTTTATTTCTGCATTGTTATTCACATAAAGAGCTTAAGTCGTAAAGTTTCCTGTTACCTTTCCTTTCAATTTTACTCTGAATTTTCGTTTGATCTTAATTAAAATGCTATTTCAAATTCAAATCAAACAAAAATTTAGTCATAAAATACCTACAATCGAGACCGGCTCATATCTACAAAGACATTATAGCTGGCCAGGGTTTCCAATTGAATTTGGAAATAAAATATATCAAGGATACATAACGTTTAGTTAGTAACAACACTGGCGAATAATTAAAAAAAGGACGCCTCCGTGGCACACAATTTAATTACCTAGATATTTGACGCGGCTGTGCCCAAGAGAGACTTTAGGTACTTTTCATAAAGTTACCACTGGCCAGTTCTTCCCGTTATTTCGAATTATGAAATTTCGAATTACTTGGCGTATTTTTTTTTTTAATAAGTGTCACACTGGCCAGTAATTAAAAAAAAAGTACTAAGTAGGTGTATTTGACGCGGCTGTGCACCGTTTTAGCTTCGGGCGTTCAACCCGCCGCGGCCCAGCCGCTGTGGCCGCAGCAACAACAGAGCAACGGGTTCGGGGCCGCGTTCCCGGCACAGAACAACACGTTCGTGTCCGAGGCTAACTTCACTAACGTTTTCAGTAACACTGACACGACAGGTGAGGCGCTTTTGTAGATATCACCCGCTGTGTGGTGTGCGGTGTCATTGTGAATTTGTTGCGTTTTTGGTACTGAAAAATTGATTGGTATAAAGAAAAGTAAATATCTATTGTCAAGTGATATGATATGCAATAGTTTTGTAACACAAAATTTTGAAAATTGTGTACTTTACATTAGAAACTGCTTTTTTTTTTACATTAATTGTAAGGTGAATTATTTTTTGATTATATATATATGGATTGTATAAAAGTAATGTACTTCAATAACTTAAACAAATAACAATAATTACAATTCAGTATAGTTACGTCCAAAAGTATGATGAAACAAAATCACCTATAATTTTAATATTTTATTGAAATGAAATAATTTTATTTATTGAAATTTACAATGTCACCAAACCCTTGTAATTTCTAAACTGTTCTATCTCTTATGGTGTTGGTTATTATAAATAATATGTACTTTCTCACGCAAGCTGCGGCGGCTAACCCGTTCATGGGTATGGGCGAGCTCCCCGCCCCCGTCCCGACCGCGTCCCCCGCACGCCCCCCACCCCCCGCGCACCCCCCACAACCCAAATCCGCCTTCGACGACCTCGAAGACGTCATGCGCATGTCCCTTGGAGGATCCCCAGCCAAATCCCAACCAATCACACAACAGCCCCAGCCGATGGCCAACCAACCGCCGTTCAGTGACGTCATGACGATGCCGATGACCCAACCAACGATGTTCGGATCTCCCGCGCGACAACCGATGGTGCCAATGGCGGCTATGGGTTCGGAATTTAAATTTGGATGAAACGTTTTTTTGTTGTTCTTTTTTTTTTAATTTTTTAGTGTTTCCAGCCAGATGCGCTTACAGATTTAATTTGGCAAGGCACTGCGTTTTGCGTTAATAATATAGACACGCCCCGTTTAGATGTTGTGGTTTATTATTTATGTTGTTTATTTTGTGTATGTGTATAATAATAACATCTTATATATATGTTGTGTATTATCATTTGTAAATATTTATTATAGAAAAAATGCACTTTCCACTATTCATTCTTCGTCATGTCAATGTTTCCTCATTGAATTATAATTCGAATTTTAATCAAAATCGTTGTACCCATTTTATGTAAGTGACATTCGTACACAGATTATATCTAAAACTACGCCTTATATTTAAGAGCTATCTCTTCTTGGCGAACTTTGCACGTAGAATATTGATCTTAAATCACATAACTTCAACAACCCATTATCTTACTCAATAAGGCCTAATTTCGCAAGAACTTTCTTCTAAATTACTGAGATAATATTATAAGGCAAATATTTTCCATTATTCATATATGTCTTTCTACAACCGTAGCATGACAGCGATAGTTTTCGGGCTATAATAACGGCGTCGCGCGTGCCATTTCGCGGGCTGAGTATATTCGTAGAAATCTTTGTCGCTTAGATTGATACATCACCTCATCATCGCCTCGTTCAAAATAGCCTTTACCCCGATATAAATAAGGTACAATTCCGCAGGTCAACCGCCCCAACAACAACAGCCCGGGAAAGTGCTAACGGGCGATCTGGACTCGTCACTCGCTCAGTTGGCCAATAACTTGACCATCAATAAGAGCGCTGCAGCTCAGAAGTAAGAATTTTTTTTTTTTTCAAATACTCCTATTACGCTCTTCTCTTTATAAAAAGCTACCTTTCCTTTTGTTTCCAAATATACCAGATTGATTAAAAAAAAATTGTGGTTTTTCTTTGTTTTGAAGTCAGACAGTTTCCAACAAAAAATAGTAAGACTTACAAAAACTCTTAGAACCCATCTTAAGACAATGATTACGAATTATTCTCGATATCTACTTAATTTGGAAATAAAAGTTAAAGTATATTTATATAAAAATTGAGCAGGGGAGATTTTAACAATTTTGATACCAAAAAAATGGAAATCCGATTTGAACAGCTAATATTGCTAGGAAAATAGTTGAATTATGTATTGAACTTGATAATTCACATGCTTATTTCTTTTGGAGAATGTTCTTAAGAAATGTGATTTTAGATAGCGCTACCATAGTAGATATTAGAAAAAAAATTTTAACTAAACATTTTTTATTATTTTATTGGTACACTCAATAACAAAAGTGATTAAAGCAATGCAGCATCGAATCGTATTTTTGTTATTGATTGCATAATCGATTTGTCGATTCATAATACATTTAAAAATGTAGTACAACTTTGTTTCGGATACAAAATTGAGTGAATTATTTTACTCGTTTTTATCATGAATTTTGTTTTGTACCTAAGTATTGTCCAAGTAATGTGTTCGTGAAAAAAATTTGCTAGTTTCCATTAAGTAAATATTTTATATCATCATATTCTTGCATACCGTTACTTTTTTATAATAATGCTATTTTGAGACATCAAACCTTGTCATTTTGCTAAAATTACCAAGTGAAAGCAACTTAATTATGATTTTGCAACATAGATGTTTGTTTTATATTGTTTTTGCATTAAATAAATACACTTGCACGTTTTGAAGATGCTTTCACTTTAGACACTTCATCTTGTATGGGTTCGTACGTGATTCCAGTCATATGGGTTTTTATGTTAAAATAAATATGCCATACATTTTGACGTTATGCAGCTTTTTAGTACTGACTGACAGTTACATGTATTTTAATTCGAACCGAAAAACAAGCGTTTCATCGTCCTTATATTCTCTTCTTCTTTTATCCCACATTCTAGTCTGCAGGATCTACATAATTTATAGTATTTATATTACTAACCCTGATTTACTGCTCACACTCAGTCCCGTCCCCCCCCCCAGATTTTATAACTCTACAATCATAAATAGATAGTAAAAGATCAAATTATAAAAAAAAACCTTGAAAACGATAGTTTAGCTCTCATATTCATGTGTGGCACATCTGACTGAATCCATACGAGCTCGTACGCACAGTCCGCATGTTTTGACCTGTGCCGTGTACGTAGACCGATGCAGTGGAATTCTCCGAAGACCACCTCCAAGCCCGGCGCCACTTGGAGCCCACAGCCGATGCAAGCCACCACCGGAGCGGGATATAGGCCTATGGTAAGATACGACAGGTTTTGGTTAGCAGCAACTACTGTGACTTGACTATCGTGATCGGCCAGCCAGTTTAAATTAATATATAATCCCAATTTTATTACAGTACTACCTATTTTTTAAGTCACATCGACAATTTTCGATGGCGTTTAATGGCGTTAGATAGCTACCGCTTAATCTCAATAAAATAACGACCTTTTTACAAGTGCGCTTTACTTAAAATCCAAAAACAAAATGAGTCCAGTTCGCGAATTCAAATGACACTTTCTGATAGGTTCAAGTATTTCCGCGCTGGTAGATCGGTGTAACTTATAAAAGTGGTTATACTGTTATTAACTTAAATATCCGTTGGTTGTTGTTATTGTTGTAATATTTGTGGGATGATATTGTCTTCATGTAGCATGATGATTGTTGCTGCCAACCGAAATCTTGTTTCTACATAATTTCATGTCACTATAAAAAGTGAGAAAAGACAGGCAATACGAAAAATAAGATTGAAAGTTTTGTACAAAATGTTAAACTCATGTTATGTTACTTCCTTTTTGCTTTTTAATGTCGCATAATGATTTTCTTTGCGCTAAATTTACTCTTATGCTAAAATTTGAGTATTACGCTAGAGCCGTATTTTCTTTGTGCATTATTTTTTTCTTTCTCCCGTAGCATGCCAGCATTTATTTTTCAGGGTCCAGGCATGAACCTCCCACCAATGCCCCACACCTTGCCCCATACATATCACCCTCCGCATTTTATGATGGTAAGTTTGCTATTTTTTTATTTTTATCACTTTTTGTTGCTTTATTTTAGTGGCATTACATCACTTCTTTGGTTGACATTCATATCATAGAAAAAGTACAAAAATCGTTCAAACCTTTTTGGAAATATGTTCTTACTTTTCATCACTACGATCAAATCAATTAAAATGTAAAGGTAACTTATCTGATAACTTTAAGCCATAATCCAGCTTACAATCTATCGAGTATTCTACTAGAAGGTTGGTATATGTTGACTTTTAGCATGAGTGTTGTGTTCTTCGGATGTGAATGGCCGTTCGCATGATAAGTTCGATCGATGTCTCATTCGTACTTATGTTCAAAAACCATCAGAGTATTACATCCTTCATCACTTTGTTTTTTGAAAAGAATAGTCATTGACTGACAGATGTATATATCTGATATTATAAAAGGAAAGATTTATAATTTGTGATAGTTCGTGAAACGAATGCAGTGGCTTAATCATAGCTTTAGTTTTTATGCGTGATTAAAAATAAATTACTTATTAAGAAAAAATACCACCTACCTGATTGCAAGATCAGCGAAAAAAATATATTTGGGTTCTAAATATTTTTTCTTATAGACGAAACTTACTTTCTATATTGTTTACGGAAAAAAGAGGTAAGAACAAAAGGTTTTATAATTAACCGTGACAATCTAATTACAGCAACAGCCAGGCATGGTAATGGGGATGCCTGGAGCCCCAATGATGCCCATGGGGATGGCCCCACCGATGCGACCAGCGGTCCCCCCACAGCCCACCACAAACCAATTTAGCTAAACTGGCAAATGTCTGACCCAAATGCCTCGGCCTCATATACTGATTCGAATCGAACAACAATTTCGATATTCGAATTTTGAATTTGGAGAAAAATTGTTATTTGATACCACTTTTTTCCGCGATTGTACCGTCGTATTTCAAATACGGAATTGCACTTTAAATATGTTTTGAATATATTTCTGAACGTAATAATGTAATAATACGTTATTTATTAAATGATGAGATGAAAGCATTCGGGTCTTACTTCTAAATCAAATAAGTGTAGCCCGAGTAGGTATTTCTATTCTTGCAAAAATATGTTACGGCGCTCTTCATCAAACCTTCCTAGGTCATTTACTGTGTTCATAGTTACCGCAAAAGCTTTGTTTAGTCATAAATTAGTTCTTACAGCACGGTAAATTGAATTGGGTAGGAAAATTCTTGTTCAACATTAGTCGTTGTGACATTTCAATACTCTTGGCCTTGGTTCGGCCTGTGACGTCACTTGGGAAATGTACAGTCGGCCGCATGTCAATTAATCAAATAAATTAATTTTGGAAAATTATTTAACCTGTAATACATATATAAATATATTTTGACGGGACTAAAATCAAAAATGGCACTTTAATTCATAGCAATTTTGTTAGCAAGTAGTTGGACTTAGAGATTTATTTGATGTGCGGTTTGCTGTACTTATCTGTTATTTATTGCTCATTTTTATGCCCTGAGCTAATACCGTGATATGAAGATTGATCTAATAATTTATGAGTAACAATCGGTATTTAAATAAATTATGAAAGAATGAATTTTATTTTTAATAGAAAATTTATTTTAAGTATAATCATGTCATAGTCTTTTTATGAAAAACAATTGACTTATGAACATTTTTGTTTTCAATGAAATTTCTTATGAAAATGGTGCATGTAATATTTTCGTTTTTCAAATTTCTACACACATCACATTCCATATTTGTACAAAGATCATAATATATTTTAGCGGCAGTATTACTGCAGCATAATACTTATAACATTGTGATTATAAACACCAGATGATTTTTTTTAAATATCTTACAAAAAATAATTGCAAACATGTTTAAATAAAATTTACTCGATTTTTAGCGTGGTAAATACCACAATTTCAAATTGATGTCCGTAACGTCTTCTATTCATACTTTCTTTGTTGAATTGAGATTATAAAAGGCACTGGACATTATTTTTCTTATAATTTTAAGATTTTTAATATATCTTCTAAACCAGTCTGGTGTTTAAAAGATCACCCTATACCTACAGGCTTTATTTTTTTAGTCAGTGCAAATATTATTTTCCTGAATGATTTATGAATATCAACGATTTTCAGTATGTGACTTAAATCACGAAATGGTATATGAAATACATATTTCGTGTTTAAATGTTAAATTTCATAGTAGTTGTTAATATTCATTATTGTCAAAATTATTTGTATTTACTAAAAAAAAAACCCTGTTTGCCTATAGACAACTTAATTTGCATGCGTAGTCGGCATTTATGACTTTAGTTGAGATGAATTAGTTTAGTTCAATGTACGAAAAAACGTCTAGTTTGAAAAGATGGGCAAACATTATCTATATTGAAACGTGTATAAATGTAATAACTGCATATTATATAATACATTAGGTTCTATTAGAGGTATCACTGGTTTCTCGTATCTTTACTCATGTTCTAAATTAAAGAATTTAAGATAGTGTCTCCAGTGTTGCAATATATACATATAAAAAGAATGGCAGCATTAACCGCTTTGGTAGCAACAGTATCCATATTCACCATATTATTGTGTAAAAATGTATTTATCATAAAAAAATACAATATATTACGAATAGCGAGTTATCACATTAGATTGTTATAATGTTAGATATTACGGGTGTAAATCGTTTGGATGTTGTGAATATATGGACTAGGTGCTTTTCACGTGATCTACATTTTCTTCTCATTATTTATTTCCAAAAGAAAATTATATCAAATCCTACATTGCAGTTTTTTTGTTATCAGGTCGGGATTTTTAATCTGTACATCATTAAAAAATGGCAATACTTTGTACAAAATCATGTTTATTTGTAACATAAAAATACTTTTACTAAATAAACCTTAAAATAACAGTTAAATTAAATGTACTATAATGCAGCCCCGTCCAAACGAAGCCACGGAATAATATATATACTTGAAGGAAAATTTATTTGTGATATTTTTTTTTTAAAGACTGCGACGCAATTTCGAAGTATTACGAGATGTTTATTTTTATTTATTGCAATGATTTGAACAAAGTATTGGAATTAAGAAAGTGTTGGCAGTGTGTAAAATCTTTCATTAATATTTTTCCAGTTAATCTATTGTAGGATTACGTAGCAATTATCTGTGTTGCCGCATTATCTAAATATAACGTATATGTATAAAACACATAAATAATATTAATCGCTTGAACGTGTAGGTAGATGTTTGTGAAAACACAGTATATAGACTTTAAAATTGGTTTAACAGTTAAAATTCTTACAGTACTAGTATATCGTTTGTAAATATATTTGTTCACATAGTGCATAGTATGTTTTATAAAATTATGATGTTATTTCTTTACATTGTAACTGTCTAAGAAGCACTTAGTCAATTCAAAATGGCGTTTATGGCTCTCCATATCTATTTAGGTCTGGTCAAAACTTTATTGATGATTTAACAAAAATAATGTCACAGCCATAAGTCTTGATTTTCAATAAAACATTAAAAAATATAGGTATCTTTTGGTTATTGTGAATAAAAAGGCGATTTAGTACTAGCCAATCAAAAATAATGAGTCGAATTTCAGAACATATTTCGACGATAAAGTGTCTCCTTAGACGGTTGACTGCTTATTTTATATAATTATCGTTTAATTTAACCCATTTAATGATATTTAATATCATTTTATTAAATTGTATGTTAGATCTGTTGATTGGGACCTTCTGAGTACGCGTTTACTGTGCAATAATTGTATACTTTTGTAAAATTATTTCCATATTAATTACGTGAACATGTAATTTTTTTCAAAAGTATTATCATTTGAATATTATGAAATTAGCTTGGCACGCACATCCCAGTATGATTTTATACGCGATTATAAAGTTAGTATGTTAAAAACTGCGATGTGATGGTCAAACGACTGATTATGTTGGATCGTGGTCGTATTTACCCTAACACTCTAAAGCTGCATTCACATATGTTTCTTAAAATCAAGCTTTAGACATAATTAACCCGTTCCTCAAATCTTGTCAATGTAAAATTTAAATACAAAGCATGATTTAAGACTCTTATTTGAGTGCATGTTGTGTTAGACGCGAATATATTCCAAATAGCTAACGACCTTATGCCATACTGCTCAGCAGTAAAGTCGATTTATACGGCCTTAAATTTTTAAGTTGTAAATTTTATTATGATTATTTTATCAAAATAATTTTAATCGTCCTTTTTATGTAAATATTCGCCGCTTTATCAATTAGTTTTATTGCGTCTTGATATTTGATTTAGTTTATTTATGAAAGGAATAAATCAGTTATAAATATGTTTTTTGTTTTTATTTTATTTTGAATTTTCAATTCAACTAAAGGGTCCACAGAAGCCTAATATGTGATCATAGTGAAAAAATTTACTTTCTTTATTTTACCTTTTATTGTAGGTTCTGATCTTACACGAGTAGATTTGTAAATTATATACGTATTTAGTGAATGGCTGTTTACCTCGTGATTTCAATGACAATATTATCACAAATTACATTAAATAGTTCTGAATTTAAGCACTTTAGAATGTCCTTGTAAATCGATCAATTTGTTCAATATTTTCTGAGAAATAAAATATAGTTCGTAGTATATTCAACGTGCTGTAGAACCATTTTATTTTTAAAGCTGTTAAATTAGCAAGATCTGATGATAGAACTAAGCTTGTCTTCGTAAAATTGAAACCATATCGGATAGTGTTGATAATTAGCGATTAAGATAACAGTGAAAAGGGCTGTAGCATTCCCTGGCACTACAAGTGTACCCAATGAACAAGAATGGTTAATTTCGCAGCTTTGCTAAAACAAAAAGGTTTATACCTAAGTTTTTATCCTTAAATATTTTTCCAGTGTTGCCCTATTACAAAATGTGGACTCTAATAAAAATATATTTTTGTTAGGAGTGAACTGTGTATCTAGCTAGACCATAGCTGACTATCGCCTGTTCTTTGACGTCAAAAACGCTCCTGCATAAGGCTTTCGAAAGTTGTGTAATGTATCTTGTTGAACTGCAGATAGTAGCGGTTAAATTATTAATACAATAAATTAAATAAAGTTAATATTGGTGTTTTATTTGTAAATATTGTGGAGAGGAAACGAAAGTTTGCAGATCTTGTTTGACGGCATCTGTGGCGCAGCGGCAGATCGCTTGTCTGTGACACCGGAGGTCCCGGATTCGAATCCCGGCCAGGGCATGATGAGAAACGAACTTTCTCTAATTGGCGTGGGTCTTGGATGTTTATCTATACATATAAGTTAGGGCTTGAATATCGGATCATTTTTCAATTCCGGAATTGAGTTCTGATATTAAGCAATCCAGTTCCGGAATTCCGGAATTCCGGAATTTGAAGCTTCCTTCTAAAATGGCATACAACTATATTATAATGAAACTAAGGGCTATTGTTATAAGTAGAAATAAAAAACCATTAAAAGAGCTATTTACTTTAATAAAATTACTAATTAAATAAAAATTACCCACAGCTCAGATAGACTTCTGTTGGTAATGAAATTTTAAAAAAGTTAGTGCATCTAAACTGTTGTCTTTCAACGAACTTCTCACACGGCTACAAACGTTTGAAACTGCTGAAAACGCGCGTTCAGCCTCCACACTGGTAGGTGGAATTGTTTTTAAATATTCGAAACATTTAGTCAGATATTGACCTCTTCCGCCGCCGTTTTCAAATACCGCCATTTCAACTCTTAGCAAACTTTCCAGATCAATATTTGTTGTTTTCTTTTTACTTTTCATAGTAACTCTTCGTCTCTGAATAGTTTCTTGTAATTTTTGTTTCATACTCATTCCTTGTGCTTCTTCATTCACGTTTTCTTCAGCAGACTTCTCACAGTTTTCTTCTTCCGGGCTTAGTGAATCGTCCAACCTTTTAATTATTTTCACAATTTCTTCTAACATTTCGTTGCTTGTCGGTTTAGAAAATGTCTCACGGTCAAAGTTGTCTTCGTGATAATCTTCTGAATCGTAAAAATACACCAAAACAGATGCTATAGGGAGACGTCTTTCCTTAATGCGGTTCCTAAGGCTTTGTGCCAGATTTTTGCTAATGTTACCGTTTTGGTTACTATCTAAAGACTTTAACATGAATTTAAGAGCTGTATCGGCCGTCATCAAATCAGCGTCTCTCTGACAAAGCGACTCTACAGTTATCTTAACGACATGAAGACTTTCGTGTAAAGCTTTAAGTACTGCTACTGCTTCTTCATTGACAGGCACTACTATGTCTAAGTCTAGAAATCCTTTGGTGATAGCAGACCTGAGCTTTAAAAACCTTTCAATCATATCGCTTAAACTTGACCATCTAGTTTTACAATCAAGAATGAGGTTCAGTTCTTTTCCATATTCTGCTACTACGTATTTTTGTATGGCTTCATTTTTTAAGCTTGATTTTCGTACTGACCTGACCAGCTTTCTAATCTTTTCAATAACATTTTCAAAGTTTAATTGTCTTTTTTCCATTTCTTGCTGTACAGAGGCCCCTTCAATCTCAAAACCTCCAATTTCTTCGTCATCTTCATCGTCATTATCTTCTAATATCTGATCTTCATTTTCTACATATTCAGAAGCAGATATATCAACAATATCAGTTATATCCATGGCCACAAAATCCTCCTGTCTCGTTTCAGTATCACCTCTTTCATTATATTCACTGTTTTCTTTTTTATATAAGACATCAATCACTCCTAACTGTAAGCCATGAGCCAGACAAATTTGATGGTAGCCCTTGTAATATCGCCCCATTTTAACCATAACTGCAGCCCCATCAGATGTTAAGCAAACAACGTCTTTGTCCAAATCAACAGCAAATTCTTTAAGATGTTTCAAGTAATGGTATGCTGTTATTGCAGGCATACTGCCTACAATTCTCACAAGGCCGAGATTTTTGAAGTTATCCTTAAATTTATCGGAGTGTAAATTAACATTCATGTAACGTCTATTGCGGATTGATGTATACTCATCAAGCGATACAGAATATCGTCTTGTTTTATCTTGTGAAATTTGCTGTCGGAGTTGTTTTTTTAAGAATTTGTGCTGATTAAGTACAATGTCTCTTATAGCGCTACCAGACGCCGGCAAATTATATCCACATTTGTGGAAAAGATCTCGAAGGTCTTCAGATGTGCAAAATTTACTGAAAGGAATGCCATCAAGAGCGGCCATCCTTGACACTTTTACAGCCAGCTCTAGAGATGTGTCAAAAAAGGCAGTGATCATTTTAAGCTTTTTTGCTGCTCTGGGCATGCTGTTGCTGGTGCTAGGAGTAACGGAAGTACTACATTGAGTTTCTGATTGAGACAGCAAAAGGTTTTTTTTCTCTTTCAGATCAATAGCGTGGGTAGATTTCAAATGTACATGCAAACCTGTTGTCGCACCACCGTGGCATTTTAAAATTTTAAAGCATAATTTGCATTTACCGGATTGCCCATCTTCCGCCCTAAGAAAATGGTTCCAAACTGATGTGTCCGCTTTCCTTTTATTAAATTCCAAATATTGTGCGGGTTTTGATAGTGACCTGAAAGTAAATAAATTTCTGACTAATACATACTTATAAGATTTCGTATCGATAGAGAAAGAAAAGCTTTGTTATAAACAAATTGTGCCATTCTTTACATATCATGCGACTATATTCTGTAAAATTATACGCCGATTTAGAATATTAGTAGTATAAAAACCACCCTATTCGAATTCTCAAATGAAAACTCAATGGCGACTAAATAATATAACTTATGCCCGCTCTACGCGTTCGTCCGGCATCGCCATGAATCGATATACATTGCCTACTTTGTATGTAGTAAAAACACGGCTCATTTTAAAACGTAAGTAATGTAAGTACGTTAATTCGGCAAAAAGTTCGCCGAATGTGTTGAACGCGGATTAGGTCTACGTGCCGCGCGAGCGACTGAACAGCAGCGCGCGTGGCTCGAGGTACCTACGGCTCGGTTGCTTAGCAACGCTGTCATGTTCGCACGTGCTGCGAAGGCGGCATGCCTAGCAACACGATAATATTTAGGTGCGGGTGCGGGCGTACGTTATATACGTGCAATACAATAATCAAACTGAGATCTATTAATGACCAGAAAATAAACCTGATAATTGTGTTATTTTTTGCATGACTATTCTGATATACGTTTCAAAACCCAATTTTTTTTGTTATTTAGTAGTAATTCGCAACAAACTAAGCAATGGCCAATGGCCATACATTGAGTAGTACGGAATAGCAAGTTTCAAAAGTTGCAAACAAATAATGCCCGTTTCCGTCACATTCACATTTCACCAATAAGCATATAAATAAAACATTTTACATTGCATGCGCAAGCAAAATCAAGCAAAAACCCTGGATGCTATAAACACCACCAGTAACCACACACGTAGACTTACGGTTTCTTAGTCACTTCTTTTCTTACGACTTTGTTTTTGCCAAACATTAGGTTGTCTCTGCGTCCCGTATATATATTACATACATACGAAGTGAACCGTTGTCGACCAATGAAATAAAATCAATATTTTACTTAAAAGTGAACAAGTATTGAATGTAGTTAATTCTGTAAAATAAGAACTTGAAACTTACATTTTAAATGTATTTATTACACGTTCGATCGTTCTCGTTCGCGTGTGATTCTTGTAACGATCCGTATTCAAATGGCGGCGATGCGGGCGGATCGGCCAAACCGAAGCGACAGTTGATCGGCCGGCGCCGGACGTGCCGCGCTACGCGGACGTGCCGCGACTCAAGCTGCGTTTTTATTTTATTTTTTTTCAATATCGAAATACCGGTTTTGCTCATCCAATTCCGGTATTTACAAACGATACTGAAATATGTCGGAATTCCGGAATTTTGTTAAAACCGGAATTCCGGAGCTCAAGCCCTAATATAAGTATTTATTATTCTAAAATATAATATCGTAAGTATCTCGTAACACAAGTTTCAAACTTACTTCGAGGCTAACTCAATCTGTGTTATTCATCCCGTATATATATATTTAATTAACCATCGGACTAAAAGCTGTTACAAATTCTGTACTACTTTTAAAGTATAACTACTTGCTTGCCAAGCCCATGTTACTACGTGAAGGACTTTTTCTATATCAAATTTCATCAAAATCGGTCCAGTAGGAACACTGTATGCTCTCAAAAAACCAGAAAGACTACCCAGCCAGCCAGAAAAGAAATCAAGAAATATTATAATCTGACGAATTTTGAAAGTAATTTGACTTAAATTCTTTTCATAGACTTCACAAGTTTTCTAGTTACGTATTAAGTAACCTAAATTACTTATGTAGGTATTACTACACTACATAGTATAAAACAAAGTCGCCCATTTTGTCTGTAGTCCCTTCGTATGCATAAAACTTTAAAACTACGCAACGGATTTTGATGCGGTTTTCACTAATAGAAAGAGTATTTTCTCCGACAGGTTTTTATATATAATTGAAATACATTGAAACTATATTAGCTGAGTTATAGCGATTCATGTCCAAGAAGTCAGAAAAAAAATCTAATTGAAGATTGCATTTGTGCGTGCGCCGCTTATACCGTTGGATACAAGTAAGAACAATGTATAGCAAAAACATTGGTCTTTATTAGTTCTACAAAAAAGTCCGCGATGACATATATCCAGCTTTTTTATTTAAGTCACAAAAACTACTTTTCTGTATTAAAAAAACATTTAATTCGTTGGGTGATGTTTAACTGGTGATATAACCAATAATACATATATCCTTATCAAAATAAGTAAGTTCATCATCACGAGCATTTAATTTAGATTATTTTTGCAGTTTACAGTGTGTTATTTAGACATATAGTTTAGGAGATATCACGATATTAGTATTGCGGCACGGTACGGGCCGGCCGCGGCGGCGGGGGCAGCGTCCCAATAATGTTGGTGCGTTGACTGTATTTGTCGAAGTAGCGGGATACACGCAAACGAAGTTGCGCGGGTCAGCTAGTTAAGAAATAAAGAACACTTTTGACTAATATAAGTATTAAGACTAATATAGGTGTTGAGACTTTGTTTTAGATTATTTAAGTTTTTTCGGTTTACATTATGGCAACACTAAATCAATCGATGACAGCGACGGGGCTGGTTTCTCTTTTCGCTGACGACATTTTGTCAATAAGTTGGAATTAGATTGTAATTTTCAGTCTTTTATTTAGTGAATAGAGATAAAATAAGCCACGAAGATGGCAGAAAATGAACAGAAAGCTATGCAGTTGATGGCCGAAGCGGAAAAGAAGTTAAATTCCTCTAAGACCTTCCTTGGATCACTATTCGGGTAAGCACAATGATTTCACCTTATTTTATTGATAGTGCACTAATTACGCTCTATGTATATTATCCTTTACCCTTACAGAAAAGTCCGCAGGTAATTTTTTAAAATATCGTAACATTTATAATTTATCAATTAATCCTAATGGGCGTGACGAAAAAGCAAAACTGCGACCCTTGTCTTTGTTATGTAGGTGCTGATAATTTATCCTAGTTAAAACATGTTATGGTCAGCAATTTTTAAAATAAGTTTTAGAAGCCCACATAAAAACGTTAAAGTTAAGACAAATGTAAAAAGTCAACAAAATTTTGTAACTAGCACTTCAGGTTTATTCTTTTTAAGTGGACGTGATCATATAGTCTCTAAACTATTCACATAATCCCTTACATAAGTAAAATATAAAGAAAAGTTGATAAGGATCTACTCAAGACCCCTTGTCAAGAGGCCACAGACACATAAACAAACTAGCTATTGTAAGCATTTAATTCATGTCTTTATATTATCCCCTATATATTTTATCCCTTTACCCTGTAGGTTAAATGGCAGAAATGAGATAAAGAACTATTGACATGTTGCTAATCATCTAAAAGAAGAAGCCTGTAGATATATTTATTTGGAGAATATTTTTGAAAAGTGCCAAGTAACGTCTTTATATGAGTTGGAATTATCCCCCGTAGACAGAGCCAACAGTCTTGCAAAGTCTGAAAGACCTGAAAGTGGTCTTATGGGTGTACAGGAATTGAGCCAAATAGTGACAGGTTGATTACTTACTGTTAGCTTATCGCTTAAAAGAAAAATCCCAAGATTATAAGCCAGTTAACCTATTCCTTAGTCACCTTTTACAAAATCCATGGGAGTGATCTCCCGTTCCAATAGATAATATATTTAGATACAATGGTATATTTTGAAAATTGCAGGGCTAGTTCATATTCAATGTGTCAATATTTATAAGGTTGAGGAAACAATGACTCAACAGAAATCTTTTTAGCATTATGACTAAATAGGAAACCTGAATTAATAAGTGGTGCTAATAACATACAACTTGATATTTGTAAATTTAGCATTTATTGCGGTAATTAGCTTCTTGTACATTTAAGACTATTAGTACTTTGAATATAATTAAAGAAATTTGCTTACAGTAAAAAATGGAAATGACTAGGAATGAGTTTGTTTGAAATAACTATTGCTGAAATTTATGAAAACTTATACTTAATAGATACATTCATGGAAGTTTAAAAATATTTGGGCTAAATTAGCTGAAAAGCAATTATGTAGTACAAGAATTCGGACTTTCTTAATATGAAATAGAAAACTCATACAAAATGAGTAAGTTCTTAAAAAAAATTTAATATCTATTAGAAGTTTTTGTGTTTCATTCACTGATGTTATTCTGTAATTTCAAAGGTTTCTGTTATTTCACAGGTTTCTGTAATTTTACAGGTTACTGTAAATTTGACAGGTGCTTAAAAGTCACCCTCTATATTTTTGTATTTTTCAAACAGTGGTTCCTCAAAAGTAGAAGATGCAGTGGACTGCTACCTCCGCGCTGGTAACCTCTTCAAAATGGCCAAGAAGTGGGCCCAGGCAGGTCAAGCGTTCTGCAACGCAGCAAACCTTCACCTAAAGGCTGGAGTCCGCCACGAAGCAGCCACCAACTTTGTGGACGGTGCAAACTGTTACAAGAAATGTGATCCTAATGGTAGGTGAAACATACATATGTACATATAGTCACATCTATATCCCTTGTGGGGTAGACAGACCCAACAGTCTTAGAGAGACGATAGGCCACGTTAGCGGTTTGGCATTATGATAGAATTGAGATTCAAATAGTCACAGGTTGCTAGACCATAGCCTAAAAAGAATCACAAGTTTATAAGCCAATCCCTTTGTCGCCTTTTACGATATCCATGGGAAAGAGATGAAGTGATCCTGAGATGAGAAATACCTTTTATTTTCTACTTTGATTGTTTGCTCCTAAACATGGCCTACAGTCTTTTGAGTGTCACCTCTGTCTACACTGCAAGGGATATAGACTTGTTATGTGATGTTGATCGTCAATTTGCCGTTAATTTTGTTTATGTCTTAATTTTTCTGGAGACGAGGTATGGGTGCCGTGTGGCTCCCGGCACCAATACAAAAAAGAATAGGACCACTCCAAATCTTTCCCATGGAGGTCGTAAAAGGCGACTAAGGGATAGGCTTACAAACTTGGGATTCTTTTTTGGGCGATGGGCTAGCAACCTGTCACTAGTTGAATCTCAATTCTATCGTTAAGCCAAATAGCTGTACGAGGCCATTCAGTCTTTTCAAGACTGTTGGCTCTGTCTACCCCGCAAGGGATATAGACGTGACCATATGTATGTATGTATATGTACGAGGTACGGCTGTGCCTACGATCCCAAGGTGGGTAAAGTTAATATACCCACCTTGATTCATAGTTTTACACTAGATGAGAATACTTACCCCTTTGTCTTTTGATCTTGTGATTTGACATCCAATTAGAAAGAGATGAAAGGTTAATATTCTAAAGCTCTATCATGTAGGTTATTATCAAAGGATGGTGTAACTTATATCACTAAATTAATGTTTGCTGATTCATATCACATTACTCAGATAGGAATATTCAGAAGTTTTTGGAGTTTGCACACACACGATTATGAGGTAATCTTATCTCCATATGATTCGCACTTTCAAGGTCACGAAAATTGTAAACAAAATAGTTTTGGCTTCGTGCATTGTATACTTGATGACCGGTTTGTAATTTTTCAATGAAAAATGCAGAATAATCTAGATGAGTCGCAAAAAATTTCCGATTGTAATAACTTTTAATTGAAATTCTTTGATGGGAAACATGCTTATACTTGAATGTGGCTTATCATGCATATTCAAGCACTAGCTGTGCCCGGGACTTCGTCCGCGTGGAATAGTTATTTTGGGCATCAAGGATGAATAATTTACCCCATTTTTTTTGCACATTTTCCATTATTCCTTCGCTCCTAATAGTTGCAGCGTGATGTTAAATAGCCTAAAGCCTTCCGATTCCGATAAATGGTATATTTTACACAAAAAGAATTTTTCAATTCGATCCAGTAGTTCCTGAGATTAGCGTGTTTAAACAAACAAACAAACTCTTTTCTCTCTCAGAGCTTTAAAATATTAGCGTAGTAAGTGAAGTGTAGATACACTTTCGTAATGAACGGACGGTACGGGACGGTCCCATTGCTTTAATCATTGCGTATCAGCGGATCCCACTTTCTTCTTCTTCCTCCTGTCTTGAGCCCGGTTACATCCACACCACTCGATTCCATACTTATATATATATATTTTTTATTCTCAACAGAGGCAGTGTCCTGCCTACTGAAGGCTATTGAGATTTACACCGACATGGGCCGGTTCACAGTCGCCGCTAAACAACACCAGGTAAGATATCTTTACACACAGCTGAAACCTGCATTGGCATCGAATATAATTATGTATACGTACTTGCTGTAAAATTAAAAATTTATAAAAGAGTACACTGACTGACCTGTCAATACACAGCTCAAACTGCTGGGTCTAGAGATGTGAAATTTGGTAAATTTTGAAGGACACTATTAATTTATTTACTTTAAACTTTATTGCACAAAAGGCAAATGTACTTAATGCCGTTTGGCATTCTCTACCAGTCTACCAGCTGACCAAATAGAAAATCTTTAAGTTGGTGGTGCGATAAAGTGCACATTAATACTGCAAAATACAGCCATTATAAACAAAATACATAACTACATGAAATACATACAAAATACATGTAACAATAAATACATATATACATATACAAAAATAAAATACCCATTTGGATGACTTATTGTGTATGGCATGCCTCATTTCTTAAGAAATTACTTCCAATAAGCCTCCAACAAGAAAATATAAAGAAAGGCATTAGCTCCTTATATGGTCTAGGAGAGCACATTTAGCTGACTAAACATTATGCCCAATTAGGCCTGAGCATACTCCAATAATAAATATGTGTTGTTTTGTCAACAGGTCATAGCCGAGCTGTACGAGACAGATTGCGTTGATCTCGCCAGAGCAATGCAGCATTACGAACAAGCTGCGGATTACTTCCGCGGAGAGGAGTCAGTAGCCTCCGCCAACAAATGCATGTTGAAACTTGCCCAATACGCGGCTCAGATGGAGCATTACGACAAGGCCATACAGATCTATGATCAGGTAACTAGTTAAATAGATCCAGTAATTGCTTAGTCATTTGATGTCTTTATATAGGCGATGGGCTAGCGACCTGGCACTATTTGAAACTTACTTCTATCATTCAGCCTAACAGCTGAACGTGGCCTGTCAGTCTTTCAAGACTGCTACTCCAAGGCAAGTGATCTAGACGTCATTGTATGTAATTCTTGTAGAGGTCAGATAGGAGTGGCGTTGTTTAAAAACCTGTCTCACCCAATTCAGGATCCATGGTCAAAGGCGAACCCTAAGCTCCTCTCCAGAGTGGTGAGGATGTAACCTGGACTAACGCCTGGAGAAAGAAGATAATATCCAATTGGCATGACTCGAGGTGCCAAACCAACAGTCTTGAAATTATGTCACAGAAATGATGGATTAAGATTCAAATAGTGGCAGGTTGTTCTCATCGCCTACAAAAATTCCAAGTTTAACATGAACATTACCCTTTTCTCCCTGTTTATGTGATTTGTAATTTATAACTTCTACCTTCTAGATGTTCCAGTTGATATATTAAATAATTTTTATCAGACAGACTCTGAACGCCATTTTGTCTATTACAGATCTCAAAATCGGCCGTAGAGAACTCCCTGCTAAAATATAGCGCCAAAGACTACATGTTCCGAGCGGCGATCTGTCACTTGTGCGTGGATCTTCTGAACGCACAACATGCCCTCGAGAAGTATTGCAGTATTTACCCGGCCTTCGCTGACACTAGGGAGTGCAAACTTATCCGGGTAAATTGTTGTTCTATTGTTATACTCTTGGTTATAAATTACTGTTATGCTACCTCAGCAAAAGGACCTTATGAATCATAGACATATATCTTGCTAGACCCCGCATTCGTGTGTATGTTGTTGGCGTCAGAAAAGAATTACAAATTAGCCCCTTTCCAAAATATTTCCAATCCACATTTTGAGCGTTCCAACGTTCAGAGTAAATTCTTGTAAATTGAGTAGATAGAAATGAAGATAGAATATATGTATCATCTGATTAGACAGTTTGAATCACCAACATAGATCTAGCTAGGCACCGTGACTGTATGCTATGCGCGACAAATCCTATGGCAAACGGGTGAAAAATGAACCTCTTCATGAAGGTTTTTCGACCTGTGTGGCACTATGAGCTGGATTATTGAAATTTGTAATTTTACTGGACTTTTACTCATGATCTTCTTGCGTTGTCTATCCACCTTTTATTGGTCTTACTTTTACCCAATTTTTTTTTAAATCCATTTCAATAAAATCTGTTGCCTTTTTATTTCCAGGATTTAATCGAACACCTTGAAGAGCAAAACATAGACGGATTCACCGAGACCGTAAAGAATTACGATAGCATATCCCGACTGGACCAGTGGCACACGACCATGCTAGTGCGCATCAAGAAACAGATCAGCGACAACGCCGATCTACGTTGAAACAACCAACGCATTTTGTCAAGTCAACGCTATCAACGCCGCGTGAGTGTCTACACATTTATATCCCTATGGTTTTCTTGTTGAGCTCTTTTCTTGTTTAAATTGAGAACTTCACGTTCGAAATTTGTAAAAGCAATATCATATCGTTTCAATATATTAAAAAAAAAATGGACAATTCAATACAAAATTCAGTGTTTTTTGTACTGAACTGTACATTTAGATAATTTTTTTTTGCTAATAATTAATTTGTTAAGAATTTATGAACATCGTAGTAATTAATCTCAACACTAGAGTAATTGGAATATCAATTTCTGAGTTAGCAATATACATTAAAAAGCTTGTTGGTCTATAATGTTGTAATTTTTAAATATCATTATTTATGGTATTCTATGAAAATTTTATGTATAATTGATGAAATTATTATGACAACAAAGTATTGTGATTGGATCGAACATCAATGTCGCATAAGTGATTAATGTGGGTTAAAAATTGTTACTTTTTGTAATTATGATTGTGTTTTATAATTTCTTTTGTTTATAATTTTACTGTCCAAAAGACACTAATATTTAGACAACGAACTTTTTGCATTAAAGATAATCATTTTTAGACCATTATCAAAACATGGAGTTAACTGGTAGAGAAGAGACCTCTTACGAAAGGAGAGAAAGATAAAATTATGAATCGTAATCTTTCTTTAAATAATGACATCAATTTAATTTCCATAATTATCTACTCTTCTTTTTTTTGTCTTTCTTATGTATATATAATAATATCTTATAATAAAGGACGTTATAAAAATCCTCCCGAGGAATGTTAAATAACTTGGTACCTACATATTAACACGTCTATAGCCCTTGCGGGTAGACAGAGCCAGCAGTCTTGTAAAGACTGAAATGTCATGTTATGAACAATCTTGTTTTAAGAAATGATAGAAGCCATTTGTGCTCAAATGTGGATGAGAATGTTGAATGGCGGCGTTGGGCGGTTAATTTTCTTAATTAACTTTAGTAGAATCATTATGCCTATTTCGATATAATGTTAGGCGCGTTTTACTTTGTTGCACTGTCGTCTACAAGTTAATGTTAAGATGTTCAAGTCGTTATCCTATAATGTTGATTGACATATAAGGAAGTAACGTTTTCATATTACTATTATATATTCACGACAAATAATTTGTCGTCTTCTATTTGGGGTCTATGGTCCACTTGAAACACTTTTTATAAAACACTAGTATAGACAAGATACAGTACATATATCATGTGTTTATCCCATGCGGGATAGTATGTAGAGATGAGATTCAGATAGGGACAAGACATGACATTATACTATTGTTATAGGTGGGTTCATTCACAATATTTAAAATAGCAAAATATTTAGATTTTTTATACTATTTGTTCAAATCTGTACGATTTCATGTTCAATGTATGAAAATAAACCACTTCATACATATTCTTTTCATATAAGTACTGATAATTTTGACTTCATAATGTGGCGTCAGATTATCTTTTAAAAAATCTTGGTCTTGCTGCATTCAAGAGAATAACAGATACCATCACTTTTATTCATTTCATTCTCGACGTCAAACTGTTTTCTGAATCCTCTTTCATGAATTATTCCACGCCATTATTTGCTATATGAATGGACTGGACATTTAATTTAAAGAGTCATCTTTTTTACTTTATAAATTGATCATTGTAGTCTTATTAACATTGAGTTCCTTTAAATATATGAATGACGACAGTGTAACATAGTATTCTAGTATTCAAGATTAGGTCGTTTAAATTTAGGCATTAATTTGGGTATAATCGACGTTTTTTAATAAATAGTATCGGTACATTACGACGTTATGTTAAGTACACTAATTTGAGTCCAAAGGTACTCCTATTTAATTTATGTTCATTGTTATCACAATGTAAACCGGTTCTGTACCCTTTTTGTATCGTATATTTTATTTTTAACCGTATTTACTAAAAAACAATTGATATAAAGTCCAATCCCAATATGGCGGCGGACGCCATTTTGTTTTTACGACATTTCGTTGTACCATGGATTGGATCTATTCTCACTTAGAGTTAAATATTTATAACATTTATTTTTGTTGTTGTAAATATTGTCTGTTTCGTTATAAATAAATTTTATATTTATATTTGTTTTCTTTTTATTTTTCCTTTTTTCATCTTTCATTAGATTGTAAGCAGCTTGATTGTACTAAGGTTTCTTACACATGCGCTGTTCAATCCGTGTGTACGTTTTCTTAGATTGTAATTGCATGGTGAATCATGGATTTACGAGAATTATTGATATTAATACTCTAAGGTACATTTGCCTTAATAGTAGGCTTAAATTTTTGGTGAAATCAGTATTAGAATAGAGCATGCGATATCGATATCGTCCGTTGTAGTCGACGTGTATTCATACTTTTTCCTATACATTTTTAACAAACATTCACATTTAATACAAAATTAATATTTTGTAATAATAATTATGTACTGCAAGTAGATAAAATATGTAAAACTTAAATTTATAAATTTTAAAGGATAGGTGATATTGAAACGTCCCAGAATTATGTAAATGAACCGAAAAATAACAAATGACACAAAAGGGCAACGACGTTAACTCAGTCATACACGAATATTTTAAAGGACTTATCCGTGCCTGAAGTAAGGCTAGATTTTTGAATCTCTTGTTATCAAATTGTCCGCCTTATATCTGAAATGAAACAACATAAATATTTAAATTAAGAATCACCTCCCTGAGCTCCAATTGGAACTGAACTCTGCCTGTGATTCTGCTATTAGTGTTGCCATGAATAAAAAAATATTATAACATTATTATCTGAAACAGAAAAAAATCTATGGCAGTATACTCGTATGTTTATTTCAGAAGGCCTAGCCAGAAATTATGAGCCAGGGAATGTTAATATTTTTAAAATAATCGTTGACAGTTTGTTTTTTTTTTTAATATACACAATGCGTTAGATATCGCATGCCAACAGCCTAGTATTAAAGTTTCGCATCTTTAACATAACCATAGCAAAGGCAGTTAAGTACATTGTATCGGCACATTCATATTCGTTTATTGTAAAATAAAGTGTTAATAAAGATAAACTGTTTTATTTTTTACTGCTCTGACTGAAATATCACGTTCAGCTGGAGATGAGATTAAGATAGTGACAGGTTGTCAGCCTATCGATTTAATAAATACATAAATACAGTCACGTCTATATCCCTTGCGGGGTAGACAGGGCCAACAGTCTTGAAAAGACTGACAGGCCACGTTCAGCTTTTTGGCTCGATGATAGAATGGATCAAATAAATAAATATATACGGGACAAAACCACCGATTGTGTTAGCCTCGAAGTAAGTTCGAAACTTGTGTTACGAGATACTAACCCAACGATAATATATCTATACATATAATAAATCTATAGAAGGGTCAATTCTGTACATTGAAAATATTGAAAAAATAAATAGCAGGGGGTGTTACTGGATCGATACCAAACACAAATATGTGATTAAAAAAATTTTTGTCTGTCTGTATGTTCAGGCATCACGTGAAAACTAACGGTTCGATTTTGATGAAACTTGGTATAATTATACCTTATTATCCTGGGCATAAAATAGGATACTTTTTATCCTGAAAAAATACGAAGAAAAAAAATCTTAATTTTTCAGTTTATTCATAGACGTTGTTCTGTAGAACCGCGAACACACGTTACGTTACCCGCAGTGGATTCAGCGCCGTAACCTGTAGCACCGAAAGTCGGATTTAGCTTGAACCGTTTGCGGCACACGCGGGTCGCTACTAATTACTATGAAAAAAATACTTTAGTCCGGTCAATCTAGACATTCGAAGCTACATTAAGCTGAAAATGAGTATAATTGTTTAAAACACAATCATAAGCATTAAGTATTTCAAAATTTCCCATGATTCCAGTTTAAGAAAAAAAATTACCCAAGGTCAAAGGTAAAAAAAGGGTGTTTCGCGATTTCCTTCAAAACGGTAAGTTTTTCAAATCGGAAAATTACCTCAGACATAAATTGTAGATCATAAAGTTATCTATGAAAAAGGTATCAATAATTTTGTTCAATAAAGCTACCGCTTCTGAGATTTAACGATGCAAAAAGTTGCAAGCGTCATAATATGTACACGTTTCCACGCCACCTCTGAGGTAGTGTACTATTAGCGCGTTTTTTTTAACATTTTTATTATTAAACTTGAAAAAGTCTGAAATAGGTTAGATTAAACACGTGTTTTCACTACGCAGTGGCACTCAAGACTAACTTACGCATTTATTATTAAAAAAAATTAGAATAACCCTAAGTGAAGAAAATCATCTTACGACAATAATAGAGATTACAATTAAATCAAATTAAAACTAAAACTACTTATAAAAAGAAAGAAGAAAGATGACTCCAAACTAAAATTTAATTTATAAATTGTACAGTCCCTGCATAGTATCAACATGCGGGAGTGTGCCCAGAAGGCTGGCAGCATTGCCAACTTGAATGGCAATGCTGATTCTCTGAGCCAGATAATTTCCAGCCCTCCGGTCAAGAGATAAGTACCTCAATCAGCTATTTGGACAATTGTCGGAAAAGCTGATGGTCAGATAGGCCCCCGGTCCCTGAGTTCTACCCCAAAAGGTTCAAAAGTATAGGTATTACCGATACCTACATATTTGCGCCTTTTGAGGTTTTTTGCCTCATTTGAAGCAGAACCGGCCTGAGATTTAGTAACCTGAAGATGAGACGGCGCAAGTAGCATCCCACACCAAAGGCCGCCCCAATCTCCAGGGTACCAAAATCATACCATCCGGTCTCTTGGCATCATCCCGAGCCAGACCGTTTGGCTCTAGAACGGCTGGAACATGGATGGTGGCAAGAGCACGGAGGATTATATTATTTAGGGCGGCATGGTGCCCTAAAAGGCCAGCACTCCTAGGGCATGAGAGGCCGTGGTGTCCATAGCCGTCAACGGTATCCCCGCAAGGACTACTATTATTAAAGACTAACGGTATTTCATGTGTTGAGCATTCTGAGATAAAGCAGGTATACGACCCTAGCCACGTACACAATTAAACAGAGAGACAGATGTTGTCTCAAGGTTTCACTACAGTATAAATGAAGGGACTGGGTTTCATTATACTTATGTATATTTTATATTTTGAATTCAAGTTAAAATTACCGACAGAACAATATTTTTACTTATATAACTGCTACACAGAGTATATACGAGACGTGCTTATGCATATTATGACGCTTGCAACTTTTTGCATCGTTATATCTCAGCTTATTGAAAAAAAAAATTGATTCCTTTTTATAGATAACTTTATGATCTACAATCTATGTCTGAGGTAATTTTCCGATAAAACCTGCCATTTTGAAGAAAATCGTGAAAACCCCATTTTTTTACCTTTGACCTTGGGTAATTTTTTTTCCTTAAACCGGAATCATGGGGAATTTTGAAATAATGCTTTTGATTGTGTTTTAAACAGTTATACTCATTTTCAGCTTGATGGGAATTAATGTAGCTTCATTCTTATTTTTTGGTCTAAATTAACCGGACTACTTACTACAGAACGCGAACTCAACAGCAGTAGCTCAATAGAGGGATCTCCTTAATTATTATAGGCCTAGCCGTAATTGGGTCCAATAGATATTTATAAGATGTCATTGTCAGAGTTACTCAAAATGGAGAAATAAACCATCCACGCGAAGACCGACATCCGCGCGGACGGAGTCGCGGGGGGAAGCTAGTTTATAATAAATACTTATATAGATAAACATCCAAGACCCAGGCCAATCAGAGAAAGTTCGTTTCTCATCATGCCCTGGCCGGGATTCGAACCCAGGACCTCCGGTGTCACAGACAAGCGCACTACTGCTACGCCACAGAGACCGTCAAAAGAAGAATATGAGATGAGATCTACACATTATCACTACATAAGTAGTATACAGCAAAGTCGCCTCCTGCGTCTGTCCCAATGTCTCTATGTACATATGTATGCTTAGATCTGTAAAACTACGTGGATGATCACTAGTAAGAAAGAAGAAAAGACTTTTATTTGACCTCAACCAATGTTGTTAAACCATACGTTTTGACAATTATTAAGCGATATGAAGTATCCTATAGTAATGAATAAAAATTTTGAATTTTGAAAAGCCATATTAGGATTGTCGTCGTCTTGCAAAGCACGCAGTTTTAAAGCTGTCGATTAAAACTAAGAATGAGGATGCAATATAAAATCGTTATTACTGATAGTGACTTACTACTTACCATTTCTAGTATTTTTATATCCTTGGTGCATCATATAATTTGTTGTATTGTATTTCACGTTATGGAAGAAGAATTGCCATAGGTTATTTATTTATTTAAACCTTTATTGAGCCTCAAATGTATGTAAGTATATTATGTTGACTTAATTCTCTACCAGTCAACCTTTGGAAAATACCAAACAGTTTAATAATTCGGTGAGTATTAGGAAAGAATATTATTCTTATTTCTATGGGCTTGCCTACTTAGTATTTTGCGAACTACCTAATCATTTTGTAAAATTAGAGCATTCTACGTAAGCGTTTGTATCGAAAATAATTTCTTTGAATCGGCCGCTGCGTCACTCTTTTCAGTCCAACTTTTTCAATAATTCATAGGGGTCGCAGGTGGTTCATTGTTATTCTTGCGGCGGGAGTAAACACGATAAGGTTTTTTGGAATTGTCTGGATATTAGTCAAAACAGTTTTTTACTGATAATATCTAGTGCACATTTTATCATCATCCAATGAAAAAAATATAAATTTAAGACCTTGTTGTACTGATATTATGCAAATAAAAGTTTGAATTTGAATGTGGGTAGAGTTCCCCTGCAAAGGTTGCGGCATTGGATGGGAGTCGCTTCGTTTAAAAACTTGACTTACCCAGTCTAGGATCATGGTCAAAACGGACCCCGGTCTCCTCTCTAGAGACGAGGACAAACACCAGAAAGAATTAATTTTTGCACATGCACGATTCTCTGAATGTTTAGCCCACCAGCTGTGTGCTTCCGGGAGATCGTCTTAGTCCCATAATAATGAATAGAAATTTTGAATTTGAGTATAAGATCCAGGTTACGAAGCGACTTTTGACTTGTCTGATTTTTTCTGATCGATCTTACCTTTTTTTATCGGTATTTTGGGATAGCCTTTAAGACTATTCATACACATTTATAGCTAAGGAAGGAGCCAGCCAATGGTTACAAGACACAAAGGTCACGTTTAACTGGCTGAAGTAAGATAATCCTTATTACATAATCTAAATTCTGGGGTCGTCATGACCCATCTTACACCATTTTTTCTTCTTTTTTAAATACATAGATACATTCAAACAGGAACAAAAGAACAGGGTCAATCTGTGAACTTTAATTAATTCAGTAATTGCAGTTAATGTATCTACAATTATCTTAAACCTCTTACTAAAGCTGGTGAACATAATAAAATGGGCAATGATCATAGCTATTTTGATCCGAAACATATGTATTTACTTCTTTTTTCATGTTTTTAACAAAAATTGGGATTAGGTAAGCAATCGGAATAGTATAGGACTAATTAGGCCGATTTCTGTGGATTGAGTTGTTTTTGTCATTTCCTCTACCGTAAAGGCAACAGTAATAATTTTTAAACCATCTACACTTAGTATTACACTAATTCTTTCTGCCTCCTCCATTGTCGAGTGAGAGAAAGCAAAGGCGAAATAGACTACTATAATTTAGTTTTTTCTTAGAATGATAAGTTGTTTCTAGTTTACAGCTATATTGCCTCCACTCGAATCACGTCAAGAATTTAAAAAGCGTTTAGATTAGAAACTTTGATACCAGGGTGTGTAATATCGATAGATTTTTTTTTAAGGAATAAAGAAGAGTCACATATTCTCCACCTACATCTAGGTAAGTAACTCATGCTAAAGATTTTAGACTTACTTAGGTACGTAAGTATTTCTTTGCAAGTCTTAAGTTGAAGAACTGATGCACTCCACATTTACGAAGTCGGAAAATCAGATTATTTAATTACCAGTGACATGAATAAATGAATATAAAATACACATACAATAGAGTTGTTAACGATATGCCAGCAGTATTAGAATAAGTATTATCTTGGCCGCGAGTGCTCCAGAAAAAAAAATCACTGCATTTTGTGAACTGTTGTGTGGCGGATTGAAGAAAAAAAGTTTTTTTTTTAATCTAAAATGCATCAAGAAAGCGATGTAGGGAATAAGATCGAGAAAAATAAGTTCGAATCTTCTATCAGTGAGTTGAAAAAGAAGAGTTTTGTAACCGCAGCGGATATTCAGAATTTTGGTGAGTTGTGTCAATTTTTCTTTTAGGCACTTATATATTGTAAATTTTTTTTTGAGTATATCACAAAACTGTACAATATAAGTACCCAATAACGTAAGTTATCGTTATTCAATACCATAATTACAAATGAAAATAAATAGATTAATTGTGGCAATACGAAAATATCACTGAATTCTCTCATTTAAATAAGGGGGTTTTGTAATAATCTTAGTCGCCCCTTACTTATAAGGAGTGATCTCACAGAACATACAGAGATAAAGTATTAAGATGTGTAAATGCATGACAATTTCGTTTATCTGATCATGGAACCGGGAGTGAGTCATGGGAACTCTGAAATTAAACGATATTTTCACATCGAGTTTGGACTCGTTGGTTCCATCTTGATGAATATTTTGGTGCTAGTTACCTAGGGCTGGATGATGGAGCTAAATGAAATCTATAGTCCTGTCCTGAGCCCAAATAAGAAAAACTACAATAGTTTGATGGGCATAATGATAACTACAAGGAGTAACGTCACTACATAATAATAAACAATAAGGATTTGGTATATAAAAGGTGTGATCCTTTCCCAGCAGAACATAAAGTGTAAAATGTAGATTATACTCTATCTCTTTAAGTAGGTTCTCAAGGTCATTTAAATACGTGACGGATAAACTTTCAAAAGTCCGACATCCTTATAAGTTGACAAAAATACAATTTACCCGTTTTTCGCTGCAAATTTCATTTCATGAACTCGGAAACAGAAAATGGAAAACATTGTTTGCCATCCCATAAAATTAAACGATTAGCAGATGCCGTTGTATCTATACGACAAAATTTATATAAGTAGAAATTTTTTATCCCATCATTAATCTAAAGGTTGAATAGGCCATTCCATAGATACTGTTTTCTTATTGATAACTATTACCTATCTATTAATTTAGGAGAAAGCGGATTGACCGAAGAATGTCGTCGGGCCCACAGGCGCTCCTTGGACGACCCCGAGGGTTTTTGGGGAGAAGTGGGGAAGGAACTGGAATGGACCAAACCGTGGAACCGCGTGCTGGATAACACCAGCCCACCGTTTACCAAATGGTTAGTATCGGTATAATACATACCTACATCCTACTACTATTATAAAGGCGAAAGTTTGTATGGATGTTTGTTACTCTTTCACGCAAAAACTACTGAACCGATTAGCATGAAATTTGGTATGTTTTTATCCCAGAGTTCCCGCGGGATTGATAGGGTTTCCATGCGGACGAAGTCGCGGGCGGCCTCTAGTACATACATAAAATCACGCCTCTTTTCCGGAGGGGTAGGCAGAGACTACCTCTTTCCACTTGACACGATCTCTGCATACTTCCTTCGCTTCATTATCGGTATAATAGTAAATCATGACGTCACGAACGATTATTAGATAATGTTTATATGTATGTCTTTTCATCTTCTCTTGGCATTAGCCTCTCTGGAAAGGAGCTCGGGGTGAACTTATGACCATGATCTTGTATTAGGCGAACCTTACTTATGGGTATCAGATAATGGTAACACCAGTTAGAATAGAATAGATTTATTTTCAAAATTGGATACAAGGTATCACTTATTCACGTCACATCACTTAAATCTTATTATAACTACTACTGCTTCCAAAGCGCATGTGTAGAAGAAGCGGCGGAACAAACTACACTGCAGAATTTCATCGGACGTCAATTTAGTTGCCTGAATTAGCAGGTTTCCCCACGACGTTTCCTCTCACTATAAGAACATAGAAAGAAAATGTGGCTCAATTTCTGTACTCGCGATAATTTCGGGAAATCTCTTAGTGCACTCTATAGACTACATTATAATATCTTAATGCCAAAAAATCTCAAGACCCAGTGGTTTTGGTGCTTTGTGATGTTATGTCAATCAACAAGGCAGAACCTATGAAGTACCTGCCTATCCTATTTTACAAACATACATACATATAATCACGTCCATATCCCTTACGGGGTAGACAGAGCCAACAGTCTTGTAAAGACTGATAGGCCACGTTCAGCTATTTGGCTTTAAGATAGAATTGAGATTCAAATAGTGACAGGTTGCTAGCCCATCGCCTAAAAAAGAATCTCAAGTATGTAAGCCTATCCCTTAGTCGCTTTTTACGACATCCATGGGAAAGAGATGGAGTGGTCCCATTCTTTTTTGTATTGGTGCCGGGAACCACACGGCACCAATACAAAAGAGCCATCCTATTTTATGTTTAAATTTTCGCTCTTTTCTTCTCTAGGTGGGTGGGAGGCGAGTTATCAGTGTGTCACAACGCGATCGACCGCCACGTGGTGGCTGGCAAAGGAGATCAGGTCGCGTTGGTTCATGACTCTCCTCTCACTGACACTGTGAGGAAGATCACATATGCCGAGCTGAAGTGTCAGGTATTTTATTCACATCTAATAGGTATTTAAAATACAATCAAGCCTTTATCCCAAACAAAAAAAAAAAAAAAACACAGTGAACTGAAACTAAAACTGAAAGTCATTAAATAAAAAGTTACGAAAATTTGTACAATAAAATTATAATTGTAAACTTACGAGTAGCAACTTACCAACCATTAACAATTTTTATTTGTTTGTTTCCCTCGTTTTGTACCATAAACATCAAATCACATAATCTGAATTTGCTATCTGTTTTGGTATCTAACCAAAACATGGAAATGATACAGTCGCCTGCAGAGAAACTGTATATACCATAAGGTAACCGTACCCCTGCCCTACGCTTTTGCTTTATATTAAAACCCCCTGTTTAACCGTACGGCGACTGTACTATGACAAATCTATTATACCTATATAAACTCGTAAATGCTTTATTTTCTTAAGCTAAACTTGCGAAAATTTACTCTCCAAAAGTCACCCGGTACAACTAAACCTATACTTCATTTATTGTCCAGGTATCTAGGATAGCTGGCAAGCTGTCTGCCCTGGGCGTGACCCGTGGCTCCAGGGTACTGATCTACATGCCCTTGATCCCTGAAGCCATCATTGCGATGCTCGCCACCAACAGACTTGGAGCAATACACTCCGTCGTTTTTGGAGGTCAGTTGAGTCATACATAACGTGACCATTTATTTTGCGTCAGAGTGGGACGCTTACGGAATTTTGTACATAAGTAAATAAAAAAATATACTTTATACTTAATATATAAGTTAATTATGAATAATTAATTAATCTATACATATAATAAAACAGTAAAAATATTTTGTCTGTACATTTAGTATTTTTGACTGACTGTTCTCGTCAGCGAGATTTGAGTGCGATGTTGATATAAAACAAGCATAAAAATTTGGTTCGTTTGCAAAAGCGGGACATTTTTGCTCTCGCTGGGGACAGCGGGACAGACAGCCTGAAAGCGGGACAATCCCGCCGAAAGCGGGACGTATGGTCACTTTACATACAGCTAATTTTTAGTCAGGTCATTTTGAAAAAATTTTGGAAGAATTTATCATCCAATAACTTCACTTTGGTCTTCGCCCGGCTCATACATATTTCACGTCTTTAACCATCTCGATGTAAACAATACTAGTAGTCTCGAAAAGACTTAAGATTTTTAGGAGATATTTAATTATTTATTAAGTAAACTAACCTGGATCGCGGTAGATCCCAAGATTTTCACCGAGGATAAACGCAGGTGATGCCGCTAAAAAACAAAAGATGATGATGTGTTCTGTTTCCAGGATTTGCTGCTCGTGAACTGAGAACCAGGATAGAGCACGCGGAACCAACTGTCATCGTAGCAGCTAGTTGTGGAGTAGAGCCAAACAAAATTGTTAGGTAAGACATTAAAATATTTTTTAAATCTAGTTTAAGTTTCGATTAAAATCTATTTAACACGACAAATTAAGAACGTGAATACCTAGGAAGGTACCTACCTAGTTACCAAATGTAATTATTGGTACCTATATTTCATTAATCTGTACTTTTATTAAATTAGAAAATTAACTATAGAGGTATTTGGTAGGTACTTCGTGTATTAATAAAAAATACGTAATGTAATGAAGGTAACTACCTAGTTTAATTTTATTTACAAAAACGCGGGAAATTGTACTGTCAAAAACTTTTGAGTTGTCAGTTCAAAGAGTGTCATGTCAAATAGTTGCAATAAATTACTAAAACCAGACAAAAGAGAAAATTTCTGGTGCCACCAATATTTAGGTGGTACCAGTATTCCTACTTTCCAGGTTTATTTTTAGGTAGCGTTGACATTGTGTCGACGACAATTTATTCGCGTAGTGTAATACAATGGCTTGTTTATTTTATTATTTAAGTAAAGGATCCTTGTGTTATTATTTTAAAAGTATATAAGGTACATCTAGGATCAACTCAAGAAATTCAGGTAGAAGTTGAACCACTCGATAAACGTTTATTTTTGTTGTTATTGTTTATTTACTGAAAAGACAGATATTATGATAATAGTTGGATAGTAAAGAATTGACCTTACTTCTAAAAAGTATATAATAGGACTTTTTTCTTCTGTTATTGTTAACAGTGCCAGTGTCGTGTGGTTCCCGGCACCAATAGAAAAAATAATAGGACCACTCCATCTCTTTCCCATGAATGTCGTAAAAGGCGACTAAGGGATTGGCTTATAAACTTGGGATTCTTCTTTTAGGCGATGGGCTAGCAACCTTTGACTATTTGAATCTCAATTCTATTTGAAACCCAAATAGCTGAACGTGGCCTGTTAGTCTTTTCAAGACTGTTGACTCTATCTACCCCACAAGGGATATAGACGTGATTATATGTATGTATGTATTGTTTCCAGGTATAAGGATATCTTGGATGAAGCCCTTTGTCAGAGCTCTCACCAACCCCAATGCTGTATAATATACCAAAGGCGCAGAGTTCTTGAGTGTACTCTAGAAGAAGGGAGGGACATCTCTTGGGAAGATGCATTGGAGGCTGATCCTGTACCATGTGTGTCAGTGGAGGCCAATGAACCTTTGTATATTCTGTACACTTCTGGTAAGGGCAAACAAGATGCTTTTCACTGCTCATTTCGATGAACCTTTGTATATTCTGTACACTTCTGGTAAGGGCAAACAAGATGCTTTTGAATGCTCATTTCGTTTTATTTTATAGATTTTCTGTATTATTTAATTCATGACAACGACACAAGGCCTTCCAGTATTTTCAATACTGTCGAGTCTGTCTATCCCGTAAAGGAAGAAGAATGGTAATATATACCTAATCTTCATTTCCAGTTCTTCAACAGTGATCGGAGATGCTATCGATGTCATGGTTAGATCTCAAGAAAGATAAGAATCTGCGTTATCTTAGGCATTCATTGCTTATTTTTTAACGGAAATAAATAATGTTTTGTGTAGGTATGTGTGAACTGAAAGTAATAATTTGGATATTTACTTTTTTAGGGACAACAGATGCTCCTAAAGGTATACAAAGACCATGTGGCCATGCAGCCACCCTCTGTTGGTCAATGCATGCAGTGTATGGCTTGAGGAAAGGTGTTTGGTGGTCCGCCTCCGACCTTGGTTGGGTAGTTGGACATTCATATATCTGCTATGGACCACTTCTTGCTGGCCTGACTTCTATTCTCTATGAGGGCAAGCCTGACAGGACTCCGGATCCAGGACAGTATTTTAGGTAAATGATCACACCTTTTATATTTTTGATGGCGTTCACACTTTATTGCAAACTTTGTAAGAACTGTATTAAAAATAATGTCGATATTTTTTTTCCTAATTACACTTTTAGTCACTTAATTCTCCCCTACTGGTATCCACGTGTCTTTGGCAATTAATCTGACAGTCATAATTGCATAAACATATGTAAATTACATCCATTGCAGGATCATCGAACAACATAGAGTCAATGCGTTATTCACCATACCCACGGCATTCCGTGTTCTGAAAAGGGCAGATCCATCAGCTAAATATGCCAGAAGATATTGCGGAAAGTCTTTAAAAACGGTATTTATTGCAGGAGAGCATTGCGATCAAGATACGAGAGTAAGTTTATGTTATACTACTAAGTATTTATTATATAAGCACTACTGGACTAGCAATAAAATACTTAAATAAATAAATGTTACCGTTTAAACTGTAGATTTAAACCGTGTGCATTTTAAAATGCTAATATACTTTAACAGTGGTCTGTGAACTCCGCCCTATGACACTTTTTGTTTCCATCGCAGTAATTAGTTGTATGCTAACGTTTTTAATTAACACAAAGTACCATTTAAGTTATATTGACACTTGTCATTGCCACGTAACAAGATTACTAGTGCGCTGTTGTAAAAGATTATAGGAATAAGCAATTATCTACATATTGCTAAAACCATGATCCAAAGTAGGTACTGTTTACGTACGAGATACCCACTAGAGATATTCTGAACGAGTAATTTGCTGTCAAAAACAGCATAAAGAAGATACATTACATTCTGTGAAAGTATAAGCTTAGTTTTAACTATTAGCCCACATTATCAACTTTATAATTCATTAGTATACAAGTTGTTACTGGCGATCTCTACAAAAAAAATTACAATATAACTAACTGCTATTTCTATATGCCTAGCCAATATTTAAAGATACATACAGTAAACGTAAATATAATATTCATACGAGTATTTCATTCTAGCAATGGGCGGAACGTATATTCGGAGTACCAGTTTTGAACCACTGGTGGCAGACGGAGACAGGGTCAGCGATAACCGCAGCGTGCCTTGGTTACGGCGTGAAATCTGTACCGCCACATTCAGCAGGTTACCCTGTGCCGGGATATGATAGTAAGTCCGTAATGTATTAAAATAAAACATTGAAAACCTTTTAGCAAATATTGTACTTACAAAATATTTTCATATAATAAATTTTTATTAAATTGTTTAACTCCGAATGTCAAAATGGGGATTACATGGGCCCGAACTGTGTTTTATTTTCAGTGCGAACTTTGAGAGAAGACGGAACCGAATGTCAACCAGGAGAAGTTGGAAGACTGGTCGCAAAATTGCCATTACCACCAGGATTTGCCTCGACATTGTGGCAAGCTGATGAAAGATTCAAAAAGACCTATTTCGAATCTTACCCGGTATGCCATTTTTTTGCCTATTTAAAAAAAGTCGCACGGGAAGAATTTATACATATAAACCTTCCTCCCGAATCACTGTATCTATTAAAAAAAAAAAGGCATTAAAATCTGTTGTGTATTTTTTTAAGATATAAGCATACATACATACAGACGCGGAAAGTGGGAAGCAACTTTGCTTTATACTATGTAGTGAGGAAGAGCATGGTTTTTCAAATGACTTTCATCAAAATTGTCTGTCTTGACTTGACGATAAAAGCCATTACAGGGTTATTACGACACTCAAGATGCTGGTTGGATAAGCATCGAAGGCGCCGTGTGGGTGGTGGCTCGAGCTGATGACGTCATCAACGTGGCCGGACATCGTCTTTCCACCGCAGCCCTAGAAGACGTTGTACTGAAGCACGCTAGAGTAGCCGATGCTGTAGTCGTGGGCGCACCTGATCCCACAAAAGGAGATGTACCTCTATGTCTGTACGTGATGAGACCACCACAGGACGGTAAATATTCTTATTTTAAAATATATTTATTCCGTACTGAAACTGTGTTTAAATATTATTAGTAAATTGTTCATAAGTGTGTAAGTTATTTAGTTAAATGTATTTAGGTATATTCTTAGAACAAAAATTACCTATGAAGTATCTAAAAAGTTTTTAGATACTTCATAGGTAATTTTTGTTCCTATGAAGTATCTAAAAACCTCTATCTATTCGGTCTGATTATGAGTTTTTAGTAAAAACTCATAATCAGACCGAATAGATAGAGGTGGAAATCGACTATTAAGTACATTAAACTTAGGGTGTCAATGGTATGTTCATAAGTAACTAATAGGCAAATCCTTTGTATTTTCACAGATGAAGAAATAGTAGCCGAGAGTACTGTGACTCAAGAGTTGATATCCCTCGTCCGTCACCTGATTGGACCAATCGCATCGTTCCGAAAAGCAGTAGCCGTGCCGGCACTTCCTCGAACCCGTTCGGGCAAAGCTCTACGCGGGACCATAGCCAAACTAGCACGCTCTCAACTTGTCAAGTTACCAGCGACAATCGAAGATCCTACTGTTTTCGGCGAAATAAAATTAGCGTTGCAAAAATGTGGTTATGCTGTTGATGCACCTGATCCTGAATTCTAATGATTGTTAAGTCCTATTGTTTATTTAGGTGGTCAAAACATAAAAATTACAAAAAGATTGTGTAGATTTATCACAAAAAAACTGTGGTTCTCTTTGATTCACGGGTAGTAAAGAAAATTACTATTATAAAATAGAGTTAAGTAATTTAATTACTGGATATTTATAAACAGTTAAGGGTTAAGACTCTTAGTTGAAATATTTTATATGGAAGATTGAAAACGAAACTTTATCACATATCGTTTCACTATAAACCACAAAAACTTGTAAGGCAAATGGTAACCACTAATAAATTAATTAAAATTCGAATTTCTTCACGGGGTAGAGAGAGCCATCAGTCTTGAAAAGATTGAAGGCGGCTCTCAGCTGGATTGTGATTCAGATAGTGATAGCATGAAAACTTTTAATAAGTAGATGAATGTGCCAATTCCTTTAGTCGCCTTTTACGACGTTCAGGGGAAAGATGTAATGGTCCTTTTTAAGTTGCTGGGACCACATGGCACATGCAACCGATTTATTTTATCTTTAGGCATTGATTTGTTTTATTGAACCGATATCTATTTAATTAAGTTTACTTTAAATTTATATAACTAAATAAATTTAACAAAAACATGAGTGTAATGTGTGTAATGTTTGATGAAAATATACATAAGGGTATTGGGTTATCATGTAAATAGATTCTAAATGTTTTGGAAACTATACAGATGCTTTTATTTACAAAATGTATAAGAGTTTAATGTAAGTAATATTTAATAATAAAAAAACTAGTAATTAAAACCGTTTAGCAGTGATCATTTGAGGCTTGTTTCTATTTTTAAGAACTTATACTAAATAATAAAGTTATTTTATATTAGACCACACTTGTTTCATTACGGACGGATACTCTGTAGTGAATGTATCCATCACTACGGATTTCATATTTGTACTCTCTATTACATATATATTATATATGAGGGCTTACAAGAGGTTGTAAGAAGTACGAAATAAAACATTTATTATTGTTTAACTCATAAAATTATTGATTGATTTAGAAATAATTTTTATTCAGTTTCTCTAGACAATTTATTACTGGACAAATTGTTTTAAGTGACTTCTACACGAAACGGATTTGTTTATAATTGATTTGTCAGAGAGGTACATACATGTGCCACTGTCAAGTCAATTTTTCCTTTGTCAATGTCAAAGAAAGGAAGAGTGACGCATCGGCGATCCGTGGGGTTGGTTTTCTTATGTTCGTGTTTTCCCATTTCATTAGTAAAATTATTGTTTAGGCAAATAAATACAAGATTGGCATTTAATACATTAAATTCTAAGTAAGTGCCTAATTGCCAACGTTTACTTGTGCTGTGATTAGATCTAATAAATAGGCGTTTGTGAAATTTAGGGCGTGGGAAGACCGGCTCGAAACTTGCAAGGTATTGTATAGATTTTCCGTTTTCCTTAGTTTGCGTGCTGATAACTTTCTAGGTATCCAAATTACTACATAAATATTTAATAACTTTATTTTATTATTTGTACTTGATAAATTCATCTTAGTCTCAAAACAAGTAAATATCACATAAATTTTAATTAAGTATGTTTTGTATTTTATTAAGTACCTATGAAGTTATTAATATTTTGACCTCGTTGATTTTATGTATTACTCATTGATTTAAACTACAAAGTGTGTACAAATAACATGCCTTTGCCTAATTTTATCTTTTATTGTGTCAAGATAATAGATAAAGTTGTTCTGTTTTTTGCTGTAAATTAGGTATCCATACTAACAACTAAACAATAAAATGGTATAATTGTATTCTTAAGTTATATCAACTTCATCTTCTGTTATTATTTATCCTTCCATTGGATCCATGCAAATCTAAGTTGAAAATCTATGGTAGAGATACCAATACTGTTTGTATAGTATTGCAAAACAATTATTATCAATTTTCTTATCTGTTCATCTATAACTATTTTTTGGTGGGCACAATAATTAATCCAAATCATAAATAAATTACTGTTTAGATTATAACTGGTAAATAATAATAAATTGCTATTACCCTGATACCTAAAACTGGACTTTTGATGCAAAATTTATTTTATTTAAGCATGACTTGGCCATACTGGACTTCATCTTGTTTACCATAAGGCTGATTGAGGATTCTTCCTCCTGGTTTTAGTGCCGGTTGCATCCTCACCAATCTGGCGACGAGACCTGGGCATGTTTTTGACAGGTCAAGGTTTTACAGGATAAGCACTCAAAATTCTAATTAAAAAAAATTTGTTCTTGACAACCAAAAACACTTTACTCTTATAGTGTGATTTATTTCTTTTATAACTGTGTACTATTTCTTGTAACTGTGAAAATGTCTGTGCAATAAAGATATTACAAACAAATAAACTGTCTTATAGAGCAAAAGTGATTAGTTAAACACTCGCATTTTAGGGGATTTGTTCCCCTAGAATTTTAGTGTTTAACTACTTTTTTGAACTTTTTTGCACTTTCTATCATAATTATATTTTAATACATAAAATCACACCTCTTTCTCGGAGGGGTAGGCAGACACTACCTCTTTCCACTTGCTACGATCTCTGCATATTTCCTTCGCTCCATCCACATTCATAACTCTCTTCATGCAAGCTCAGCAGTTTCGGGTACTTTTGACCTGACCCTTTACCAGGACGTCCTTAATTTTTTAATAATTAAATAATATTGTTTTTATGTCTAAGAACACAATTTTCTATCATATTATATAATATTTGTAGATGTGGAAAGCAACCACGGACATCAAGCCTCCCGCTCCAGAGGAGGCAGACGAATGGGAGACCGACCCGGACTTTATTAACGATGTCACGGAGCAGGAACAGAGGTGGGGGCCTGCAGGACGCAACGTTGAGGCTATTGAGTAAGTTGCCCTTCAAAATATTTTCAAATTATATCTCATATCTATACTAATATTATAAAGTTGAAGAGTTTGTTTGTTTGTTTGAACGCACTAATCTCAGGAACTTCTGGTACGAATTGAAAAATTCTTTTTGTGTTTAATAGACCATTTATCGAGGAAGGCTTTAGGCTATTTATCATCACACTGCAATTAGTAGGAGCAAAGAAATAATGGAGAATGTGAAAAAATACAGGGAAAGTTATTCCTTCTTGAGGGTTTCAATTATGCCCAAAATAACTATTCCATGTGAACGAAGTCGCGGGCACAGCTAGTTTAGATATAAATCAATTACATAGTCTGCTTGCACTGGTATAGTATACTATAATAACAAAGACGTCATATTGTCTCATGTTGTTTGACAAATTGATCACTTGGAGTCATCGACCTTAATTGCAATAAAAAATTATTATATACTGACAGGAAATGTGTGGGAGAGTCTGATGTCTGCCCCCTCTGTTTTGGGAAGTTTTTCTATTTTAAAGTGAAACGGGACAGCGATTGTTTTTCGCGCTATAAAAACGGCATCGCGCGTGCTACGGGAGTGGCGCATTACGTGCCTAGAGGGTTTTTGATTTGTATATTTAAGGGTTTTGATTTTGAGATGAGTTGTATGGAAAATAAACCAAAAAAGGGTAAATTTTGTTTATTAATTTTTAAGTGCCTAGAGGGTTTTTGATTTGTAATTTTAAGGGTTTTGATTTTGAGATGAGTTGTATGGAAAATAAACCAAAAAAAAAAGAAAATTTTGTTTATTAATTTTTATATCGGAACTAGCTTTTAAGCCGGAAACACGGCACAATAAGTAAATACATAGATGTAAAACGCGCTTATCATTTGAAATTATGCTATCTCTATGTTGCAGTATGGCGAAGCTACGCGAAGAAGTGTTGGAATCTGACAAGTTAGAAAAACAGAAGAGATATGAACAAGGACCCAAACCTTCATATGGGTGAGTCCCAACTACATACATACATATGATCACGCCTTTATCCCTTAGACGGGATTAGTTATCCCTTATTATCCCTTATTACGGGGTAGACAGAGCCAACAGTCTTGAAAAGACTGATAGGCGACGTTCAGCTGTTTGGCTTAATGATAGAATTGAGATTCAAATAGTGACGAGTTGCTAGCCCATCGCCTAAAAGAAGAATCCCAAGTTTATAAGCCTATCCCTTAGTCGCCTTTTACGAAATCCATGGGAACGAGATGGAGTGGTCACATTCTTCTTTTTTTTTTAATGGTGCCGGGAACCACACGGCACAATCCCAACTATAATACTATAAATATGTGAAAGAAAGATTATTTGTTTGTAACCTCTTTACGGGTTATCTACTAAATTAATCTACTAGAAATGTCACATATATTTATAAGGAGTCTAGAGATTGATTCCCGTGGGATTTCCGAAAAACCTGTATCCTTTGTAGGTGGCGTTAAATATGTAGCTTTTTGTAGGTGGCGTTTAATTTGATCCCTTTTTAGATGGCGCTAAATTCACGCGGGCGGAGCTACGGGTAAAAGCTAGTGAACTATAAAAGAGAAAATTCGGCTCACATTATACATGCAACATGTTGCCTTATCTATACTAATATTATAAAGCTAAAGAGTTTGTTTGTTTGTTTGAACGCGCTTATCTCAGGAACTATTGGTTCGAATTGAAAAATTTTTCTAGTAAGGCTTTAGACTATATAACATCACGCTGCAACTTTTAGGAGCGAAGAAATAATGGCAAATGTGAAAAAAAACGGGGAAAATTATTTATCTTTGAGAGCTTCAGTGATGCCCAAAATAACTATTACCCGCGGACTAAGTCGCGGGCACAGCTTGTGTGACTTATATTATAACAACTATTAAAGGATCAAAATAAAATACGCTTATGAGATAAAGATTAACGTATGTGGATGAAGCAATGTAGATCCTGGTAGTATGAAGATAAAGCTTTTGTATTTCCCTTTGGGATAAAGGCTTGTAGGTTTATATAGTATAAATAGATAATGCAGGAATAAAATAAAATACTGTATATAAATGTAAAAGTAGTTAAAGAGTATTTATAAACAATTTATATTATATATTAAATATTATAAATAATACAGGTATTAAACGCGCACGTAATATACCTTTTTTTATCTCGTACGTTTCGAGTTCACGGATCATTGTAACATGATTCCTAACCGATGCTCTTACTGTGAGGGAAAACATCGTGAGGAAACCTACACATTCAGGCAACTGGATGTGTTATCATGATTGATCCAATACTTTAGATAATACTGGTTAGGTTTCCTCTGCAAAGGTTGCGGAGGTCAGACGGGAGTCGCTTCGTGTAAAAACCTGACTCACCCAATCCAGGATCCATGGTCAAAGGCATACCCAGAGTGGTGAAGATGCGACCGGGACTGAAGCCAGGAGGAGCAAGAGTATAATGCAACGTCAAAGTTTAAAATCAGCTTTAGCAAAAGTGTTTGTTGACAAAGTACATACATACATGTATGTATGTATGTACTACTACATAAAATCACGCCTCTTTCCCGGAGGGGTAGGCAGAGACTACCTCTTTCCACTTGCCACGATCTCTGCACACTTCCTTCGCTTCATCCACATTCATAACTCTCTTCATGCAAGCTTGGCGGTTTCGGGTACTTTTGACCAGACCCTTTACCAGGACGTCCTTAATTGACAAAGGACATGTTTTATATTTTTCAGTTATGGCGGCAAGTTTGGCGTTCAGAGTGACCGCATGGACAAGTCTGCTGTTGGTCACGACTACGTAGGGAAAACTGAGAAACACGTCTCGCAGAAGGATTATGCTCAGGGTATGATCATATCTAAACTGTTATAATAACATACATACATATGGTCACGTCTTTATCCCTTGCGGGGTAAACAGAGCCAATAGTCTTGAAAAGACTGAATGGCCAAGATCAGCTATTTGGCCTAATGATAGAATCGAGATTCAAACAGTGACAGGTTGCTAGCCCATCGACTAAAAATGAATAATCCCAAGTTTTGTAAGCCTATCCCTTAGTTGCCTTTTACGACATCCATGGGAAAGAGATGGAGCGGTCTTATTCTTTTTTGTATTGGTGCCGGGAACCACACGGCACTTCCGGGAACCACACGGCACGGCGGTAATATAATGGTTAATAAAATAAACATTTTTTTTAAGGTTTCGGCGGTAAATTCGGCGTGCAAACAGACAGGATGGACAAATCCGCGGTCGGTCATGAGTATGTGGCCTCGGTTGAGAAGCACGCTTCACAGACTGATCATTCGAGAGGTTTCGGAGGAAAGTTCGGCGTGCAGACAGACAGAGTTGATAAGGTAAAGTACTTACCTACAATTATCATATTATATACTAGCGACCCGCCCCGGCTTCTACTCCACAAGGGATATAGATGTGATTATACATACATATGGTCACACTATATCCCTTGCGGGGTGGACAGAGCCAACAGTCCCGAAAAGACTGAATGACCACGTTCAGCTGCTCGGCTTGATGATGGAATTGAGATCCAAATAGTGACAGGTTGCTAGCCCATCGCCTAAAAAATGGATCGCAATTTTTTAAGCCCATCCCTTAGTCGCCTTTTACGACATCCACGGGAAAGAGATGGAGTGGTCCTTTTTTTTTTGTTTTGGTGCCGAGAACCACACGGCACCAAATATGATACTTGTAGGTAAAGTACTTACCTACAAGTATCATCATATTATATATAATTTTACAAACTTGGGATTCTTTTTTACGCGATGGGCTAGCAACCTGTCACTAGGCGAATCTCAATTCTACCATTAGGCCAAATAGCTGAACACGTTTGTAAGCTTATCCCTTAGTCGCCTTTTATGACATCCATGGGAAAGAGATGGAATTATTTACTTACTATTATTTTATGAAATAGCGCCGGGAACCACACGGCACGGCATGTAATTTTTTTATGTATCATATAATCACATCTATATCCATTGTATCATAATAAAATAATTCCAGAGCGCAGCGGGCTGGGAACACAAGGAACAGGTAGAGAAACATCCGTCTCAGAAGGACTATTCGGTCGGTTTCGGCGGTAAATTCGGCGTACAGACAGACAGGAAGGACGCCTCGGCGGTCGGCTGGGACCACAAGGAGGACGCTCAGCATCATCACTCGCAGAAAGGTGAATACATACAGACATTCTAAAACTCAAAGAAAAGAGAAAGAGGCGTGATTTTATGTATGTATCTAAAACTCAATTCTATCATTAAGCCAAATAGCTGAACGTGGCCATTCAGTCTTTTCAAGACTGTTGGCTCTGTCTACCCCGCAAGGGAAATAGACGTGACCACATGTAAAAGGAGAAACTGAATTACTGACTGACATTTCAAGGAACAGCCCAAACTGCTCAAGTCCATTAAATCTATACTAATATTACAAAGCTGAAGAGTTTGTTTGTTTGTTTGTTTGAACGCGCTAATCTCAGGAACTAATGGTTCAAATTGAAAAATTCTGTTTTCTAGGTGGCGGGCAGAGACTACATATTTCCACTTGTCACGATTCCTGCATACTTCTATCGCTTCATCCACATTCATAATTCTCTTCATTCGGAGCTCGGTTTCGTTTTAAAACTCTTTAATATTTAAAGGGAAGCGCTACGTTTGATTATAATTTTAATTTTATTTTAATTCTCCCGGCAGACTACGCGCTGGGTTTCGGCGGTAAGTTCGGCGTGCAGACAGACAGACAGGACGCGTCCGCAGTCGGCTGGGAGCATCACGAGAAGACGCCGGCGCACGCTAGTCAAGTCGACCACAAGAAGGTACACACATACATGCATACATATGGTCACGTCTATATCCCATGCGGGGTAGACAGAGCCTACAGTCTTGAAGACTAAATGGCCACGATCAGCTATTTGGCTTAATGATAGAATTGAGATTCAAATAGTGATAGGTTGTTAGCCCATCCCCTAGAAGAATCCCAAGTTTATAAGCCTATCCCTTAGTCGCCTTTTACGACATCCATGGGGAAAGAGATGGAGTGGTCCTATTCTTTTTTGTATTGGTGCCGGGAACCACACGGCACAAGAAGGTAATATAATTAATTTTTTTTTTTCATCCATACTCGTGACTTTTATAAGTCACATTGATAATATTCGACGGCGCGAGAATAGCGCAACCTACCGCTGAATCAAACCGCAAGAAAACTCAATAAAATAACGACCTTATTACAAGTGAATTTAACTTGAAATTCAAAAACAAATGTCTCGTGCTATCTCGCTCATAATAGCGGACAGTTCTCGGATTCAAATGACGCGCTCTGATTGGCTCAAATATTTTGCCGTATTCGCCATGCAAAAATTTGACTTCCACGCAGGTATCGATGTAATTTATTACAAGTGGTTATACTGTATTTCTTTACTCACATTACAAAGAAAAAGAAAATTATATTTTCGTTGGTAACCAATAGGTAAATTAAAAACTTATTTTGATGATATTTTGTACAACGACATACACAAGGAACATAGGATATTTTTTAATCGGAATTTTTCAAATTTAATATAAATTAGCTAAATCTTCAATTAATTCAATGTACCTATCTATTTTAACAATAACATAAACTCTTAATACTATCATCCTTAAGCAGATCAAACTTGTACATTATTATGTTCGCTGTCCTCCTCCGACTTGTGTTTGCCGTATATGTGCATCCTTTTCGCACCCTTGTTGATCATTTCATCAATTAGTGGCAATTCCTCGTCTCCATCGCGAGGCGTCTCCGAGTCTGCTTGCAGCATCTTAACTGGTTTGTTTAGACCCCCTGTACATACAGACATACATATACCTAACACATCCTCATATTATACGTATATTTAGACGGCCTCTGTGGCGCAGCGGTTGTCTGTGACACCAGAGGTCCTGGGTTCGAATCCCGGCCAGGACATGATGAGAAAAGAACTTTTTCTGATTGGCCTGGGTCTTGGATGTTTATCTATATAAGTATTTATTATAAAAATATAGTATCATGAGTTAGTATCTCGTAACACAAGTCTCGAACTTACTTCGAGGCTAACTCAATCTGTGAAATTTGTCCCGTATATATTTATTTATTTATATCTTACGATGTAGCCGTTCTAAAAAATTCGATGGCCACGTTCGGCTTGCATATTATTCCAAGTTTGTTATCATTTGCCGTGTGGTTCTCGGCATCAATAAAAAAAAAAGTAGTACCTACCACTCCGTCTCGTTCCGATGGATGTCGTAAAAGGAGACTAAGGGATAGGCTTATAAACTTGGGATTCTTCTTTTAGGCGATGGGCTAGCAACCTGTCACTATTTGAATCTCTCAATTCTATCATTAAGCCAAACGGGAATAATATGGAGCGGTTCTATTCTAAAGCAACCGTTAACCACACGGCATATATTTATGTATTTATTTACTAGCTGTGCCCGCGACCGCGTGGAATAATTATTTTGGGCATCATTGAAGCCCTCAAGGATGAATAATTTCCCTGTTTTTTCACATTTTCCATTATTTCTTTGCTCCTTATAGTTGTAATGTGATGCTATATAAAAAAGTCTAAAGCCTTCCTCGATAAATGGTCTATTCAACGCAAAAAGAATTTTTCAATTTGAATTGACCATTAGTTCCTGAGATTAGCTCGTTCATACAAACAAACTCTTCAGCTTTATAATATTCGTATAGATTATTCATTTGCCTCGGTCTCACTTAGGGTTGAAAAAAGCGGGAAATATTCCGGTTTTTTTCAAATTCCCTCGTATTTATACAAGTTTGTTACGAAAGTTTCAAGAAAGACAAGAATGAAATATTTCATGTTTTTTATTAATAAAACGGAAAAATATGAAAGAAACGGAAAAAATACGATAGGAAAAGTATTAATTACCTTACAATATGCATCATTGTTTTAAAAATTGGTAATTATACATAGAATATATGGTATATAGTTTTCTAATCGTTTTTTTTTTATTTTTCGAAACAAACGACGAAAATCTCAATAAAACCGTTTTTTCCCCAAGGTTTTATTCTGATATATTTCAATGTAACAAACCAATAAAACGGTAAAAAACGAATTTGTTTCTTTCGGAATTTTCAACGCTAGTCTCACTTACCATCGTCTGTGAAACTGGCATCAGTGGTTCTCCCCTGGCGCGCCGCTCTCATTCTTTGTTCTATGACGCGCAATCGAATCTCTTTAAGAAACGACGCTATTTGGTTGCCGATGTCCAACTTGCCCTCCACTTTGATCTTGTATTCCCATGTGGGGATTGGCAGAACTGAAAATATATTGTGTGTTAAAATCGTCTAATATATTTAATACGTAGAAATAGATTGATTTTTAAAATAGGATAGGTACAAGGTATCACTTATTGACGTCAATATAAGTATAATTATTATATTTATACATACATATGGTCACGTCTATATCCCTTGCGGGGTAGACAGAGCCAACAGTCTTGAAAGGACTGAATGGCCACGTTCAGCTATTTGGCTCAATGATAGAATTGAGATTCAAATATTGACAGGTTGCTAGCCCATCGCCTAAAAAAGAATCCCAAGTTTGTAAGCCGTCAATAATCGTTATTTACCGCTTCCAAAGCCCATGTGTAGAAGAATCGGCGGATCAAACTACACTGCAGCATTTTCACCGGACGTCAATTGACAATACAATAAATCTTAAATCTAAAACGCAGACTAATGCACGTTGATTAAATTTAAAAATATTTTTATACTTTAATAATAGTATAGAAAGAAAAGATTTGTATTATTGTTTTTAAAAAATAAACCCAGAAACCACAAGAGCATTTTTGATGATATATGTATGGTCTGGATTACACGAGCGAAGTGCAATGCAGACGCTTGTTTTAAAAAAAAAATAATGACCCAAAATATTTAAATTAAATTTTTAGAACCATTTGGCAACATAGTTAAAACGATTTGACGACAAAAAGATTTATCCGTCTGTTTTTTGTTAACGCATCACGCATTAACTTTACTTGCAACAAACTCAGTATTCATTGTTTTAGAATTAAAGGCATAATTGTTAAACACGAAAAATTAACATCAAACATTTACAAAATTACAAAAGTACATTCGCGGGCGGAAAGTAGTTTATGATTGAAAATAAATGCTTACATGTTATGAGACATAAATACATGAGCATGATAAGTAAACTTTCAATGTAATCTTGCGCAGAAATATTATAATTTTAAAATTGCATTTACATTTTATCGCAATTTTACGATGACTTACAGACGACTTTGATTATTTTTCATTGTTAACGTAAGAAACCATTTTAATTAATGTTTGTTTATTTGATGCGTAGTTGCGTATGCGCAGTAAATCCTTAAAATTTGTTTTAACTTTTTTTTTTCGAAAATTTATGTACGTACTGATGAGCGTAAAGAAATCGAGAGAAATCTGTAAGATTTTAGATAGTGGAAAATCATACTGCCTACCATTATAGAAAACAAGCTTGAAAGTATAATTAAAAATGTCTAAACTCAAAATCAGGTCAATCATTACGGAAACCCCTACTAAATCCATATATTTTTTTGTTATAATGAGCAAAAATTTGTATATTTGTTTCGTTACCAGAAATTTTTAGAGACTTAACCTTTAATATTAACATACTTTTATTACTCTTTTATGACGTCATCACGGGAGCGAACTCTCGGGTAAAATTTTATTTAAGACATTTATAATAATATTAGATAGTTAGATGACAGTGCTACACACATCCTACTAATCCTACTAATATTATAAATGCGAAAGTTTGTGAGTATTTCAGTATGGATGTTTGTAACTCTTTCACGCACAAACTACTGAACCGATTACGATGAAATTTGGTATGTAGGTAGCTGCGGACCCAGAATAACATAAAGGCTACTTTTTATCCCGGAGTTACCGCGGGTTTGATAGGGTTTCCATGCGGACGAAGTCGCGGGAGGCCTCTAGTAAACAAATATAACAATAGCGGATCCTTAAAACTAACACCGTGCCGTGTGGTCCCCGGCACCAATACAAAAAAAGAATAGGACCACTCTATCTCTTTCCCATGGATGTCGTAAAAGGCGACTAAGGGATAGGCTTACAAACTTGGGATTCTTTTTTAGGCGATGGGCTAGCAACCTGTCACTATTTGAATCTCAATTCTATCATTAAGCCAAATAGCTGAACGTGGCCATTCAGTCTTTTTAAGACTGTTGGCTCTGTCTACCCTGCAAGGCACATAGACGTGACCGTGAATGTCGTAATGATCAGCGATCTTTATCATCACTAGTTGTGATTATATCTGTGGCAGGGTTTCGGCGGTAAGTTCGGCATCGAATCGGACAGGGTGGACAAATCCGCTCACCGTTTCGATGAGGTGGAGAAAGTGGGCACCAACTACATCAAACAGAAGCCGGACATCGGTGGCGCCAAGCCCTCCACCATCAGAGCCAAGTTTGAGAACATGGCTAAAGAGAAGGAACAGGTAAGAGAGGACTGATGTTTTACGGATAAATTACATAAGCTAAATAATAATAATTAATTACACTATTAAATAAAATTAAATAAAAAGGAACTTTATTTTTTCTCCACAACAATACAATTGGTGTCTTAACTATACCATAACTAATATACATAAGTCTGTTGTGGAGAACTGGTGCCTGAACTAGGTATCCGAAGGAACCTGTCATACAGGACACCAGGCCTCCCCTCAGAGAGAGTACATGAATATTATGAATAAGTGCACACTGATACTAATAATCTAAATTAAATTTACCTTTTAGTAGATAATGATTAAATAATTTTAAAATTAAATGTCATAACACCGGGGATGCCTGACTGGATCACCACGATTTCACGCCCCGCAGTCTCACCTCTCGACATCCTTAGCCACCCACGCCGATGTTGCCCCTTTGTTGCTTATCATGGTGACTGATTTGAGGGGCCCATTTAGTGAGTGGCGAGTCACCACCTGCCACATAATAGTCACGTATTCATGATTATGGCAGGTGTCTGAATTTCTCCAGCATAGCCCATTTTAAATCCATCCAAACTTCAACGCCATTAACTAATCATTCCTTTCCTTATTTTGTAATAGCTCCACCTGCCGAGACCTGTTCATGGACATATCGTCTATTGATATGCCCGGGAACGGGTTTTGGCAGGAGAACAACATAACATCAACTTCTCCAAAGGGCCTCTACGTGTTGGATTTATATCCCCACGCAAGCCTCTCAAAAATCCGGGGTGTATAGACCCGTAAAATCCAAGCGGAGAAACATAATAATAATTAAAGCTCATAGTGTGGATATTAAAAAACTAACTTAAAAAATAATAATAAAAATAATATTAAAAAAGAATAGGATCACTCCATCCCTTTCCCATGGATTTTGTAAAATACGACTAAGGGATATGCTTATAAACTTGGGATTCCTCATTTAGGCGATGGGCTAGCAACCTGTCACTATTAGAATCTCAATTCTATCATTGCAGCTGTTTGGCAATTGGAATTGAAATTCGAATAGTGAGGTTGCCATTTGAATCTCAATTCTATCATTAAGTTGAACGTGGCCTTTTGGTCTTTTCGAGACTGTTGGCTCTGTCTACCCCGCAAGTGACACAGACGTGATTATATGTCAATCACATGGATATTGTTTTTATTGTATTAGGTGGAGAAAGTAGGTGGCTTCAACAAGCAGAGGTCCAACGTCAGTGGAGCTAAACCTTCGTCTATTGGCGCTAAATTTGAGAACATGGCTAGAGAGAAAGAACAGGTAATGTTATTTCTAGAACTTACATTTGTTTTGTGTGTTTGGTTAAATGACTCCACACTTACGTAATTAATTATTTAATAATGTATTTTTATTTCATTAAATACTTGGATTGCCCGCGACTTTGTCCGCGTAGTTTCTTTTTTTCGCAATAAAAAGCAGTCTAGGGAGCGTTCAAGTATTACGTAACGCAATTTGGGGGGAGGGGGGGTCTCGTGAAACGTTACGATGCGTTACAAGGGCGGGAGGGGTCTTTCTTACAACACGTTACGTAACATTGTTTTTCTTAAATAAAAAATTAGGAAATTAAAACTCCCAAGTTGGCAACCCATTTACGTTTTACGGGGAATCCCTCGATTGTATATTCTGGTCGTCAATTTTACTTTTTTCTCGCAAGTTGGCAAACCTTTTCGTTTATATTTCACGGGGAATCCCTAGATTGTATTGTACGGCATTTAATGTTGTTTAGTTGGGTTTCTGTTAATAATTGCATTGTCAAAGGTTAAAATAAAAATGTTATTTTATTTCAAGAGTTAATTATTGTGTAAAGCCAAAAATTTATAAAAAATAAACAAAATATGCAGGTGGTGCGGATTAAAAATCTCTTGTTTTTTTTAGTATTATTACCGCAAAGGCAATTAAAAGTATACCAAGGATAAAAACTATAACATAACTTTTTGCAACTTTAGGGTAAAAATGGTCACTTGAGTGTTACGTAACGTTTAGAGAGAGGGGGGGGGGGGGATACAGAAAAACGTTACGGTGCGTTACAAGGGGGGGAGGAGGGGTCAAAAATCTTCAAAAATTGCGTTACGTAATACTTGAACGCTCCCCTATATACACTGTACCAAATTTTCTAGACCGTTGGCTCTGTCCACCCCGCAAGGTATACACAGACGTGATTATATGACTTAACATAGCTAGTAATTTATATGTATAATTGTTTTCTAGGAGGCGCTAGAATCAGTACAAAAAATAAGACAGCAGAGAGAACAGATGGACAAAAAACTTTCAGAAAAGGTACATGTCACTTTGTCATCAATAAAAGTACGGTAGCAATTTATAATTTCTCCCATTTTATTTTTCTAATGAAAATTGAATTTTTTGGTTGTAACACGATAGACTTTCCAATTCGGACAATTCTACAAATTTTCAACAGCGAAAGTGATTTATGAATGTGGATGAAGCGAAAGAAGTATGCAGGGATCGTGGCAAGTGCAAAGATGTAGCCTCTGCCTATTCCTTTCGGGAAAGAATGCGTGGTTATGTATGTATGTTTATAACCACGCATTCTTTCCTGAAAAGCGAGCGATAACGAAAATGTAAATTATTTTTTATATTTATACTAGCTGTGCCCGCGACTTCGTCCACGTGGAATAGTTATTTTGGGCATCCAAGCCCTCAAGGATGAATAATTTTCCCCGTTTTTTTCCACATTTTCTATTATTTCTTCGCTCCTAATAGTTGCAGCGTAATGTTATATAGCCTAAAGCCTTCCTCGATACATGCTCTATTCAACACAAAAATAATTTTTCAATTTGAACCAGTAGTTCACAAGATTAGCGCGTTCAAACAAACAAACTCTTCAGCTTTATAAGATTAGTATAGAAGTATAGATTTTTGTGAAATGCCTTGGATTATTCATTTAGTCAGCCTTGGTATCTGTGCAATGTTAATAATAATATAATGTTTTTTTAAGGAGAAAGAACGTCTTGCGCAAGAGTCGCAAGTACAAGAGCCGCCGCCGCCCGCACATTCCAAGGCGGAGGTGCCCGCTGAAGGTAACAAAAAATCTCATATTGAATACTAGCTGTCAGTGTGTATGTCATTCATTTTCATTCGTATCATTCAATTCATTCATGTGTCATTCAAATATCGCACGATGGGCAGGCATTCCACCCGTACATGGTTGATATCATTGCCATTCGTCAAATCTTTGTGGCGAACCGCTTTGAATTGGAATTCCCTCCCTGCATCACTTTTTTCCTCCTGGCTATAGTCCTGGGTGCATCCACACCAAAATTCAAAATTTTTATTCATTATTATAGGATACTATATATCGCTTAATAATTGTCGTATGGTTTAACAACATTGGTTGACGTCAAATAAATTACTTAAAAACTAAGTTTACTGCCGCTTCCAAGGCGTCAGTGCAGAAGAAGCGGTAACAAACTGCACTGCAGCATTTTCTTCAACAACGTCAACTTCACAATATTAAATTATACTTAGAATAGAATGTGGACGAGAGAATACATTGTTGAATTTTATATATTTATGAGATTTAATATTGAAAAAAGAAAAATATATATATATATTATATGGATTTTATTGGACACCACTCTGGAGAGGAGATAATTGAAATTCAAGTAGGTGGTACCTAGTGGCAGGTTGCTACCCATCGTCTGAAAGAAGAATCCCAATCGCACAAATTCCGTCTGGTTTTTTGTCTTCCTCCTGGCTTTAGTCCCGGTTGCATCCTCTCTGGAGAGGAGCCCGGGGTATGCTTTTGACCGTGGATCCTGGATTGGATGAGGCAGGATTTTACACGAAGCGACTCCCATCTGACCTATCCCTTCCGCTATAGCCTATTGAAAGACGTGCCCCCTATTTTTATCTGGACAGCGTATTGTATGTATGTTTGTCCGCGATGATCTCGCGTTTCGCTGAACCGATTTTGATGCGGTTTTCAGGAAAAGGGTTTGTTACACTTTAGAAATTTAACCGACTTAAAAAAAGGAGGATATTGATTGAAGGCGGTTCTCTTTTTACAAAAGTTATTTTTGATGGTATTTTGTAATTTGCGCGGGATAAATAACAGATGGGCACACGCTGCTTATCTTCGTAACTTTTTTATTTTTAATTCAATTAAAAACATTTTTGTGAAAGATAATTTCGGTGGTACCTACATTGTTTAATAACAATCTGTTGTATTGTTGTTTATGCCGTGTGGTTCCCGGCACCAATAAAAAAAGAAAGAATAGGACTACTCAATCTCGTTCCCATGGATGTCGTAAAAGGCGACTAAGGGATAGGCTTATAAACTTGGGATTCTTCTTTTAGACGATGGGCTAGCAACCCGTCACTATTTGAATCTCCATTCTATCATTAAGCCAAATAGCTGAACGTGGCCTATCAGTCTTTTCAAGACTGTTGGCTCTGTCTACCCCGTAACGGATAAAACCGTGATCATATGTATGTATGTATGTATTGTTTCAGTTGAAGTGACGAAGTCCAAAGAAGTGGAACCTCCGAAGGAGGAGCAGCAGCCGAACTTGCCCGACGTCACCCTGGTCGGAGAACCCAAAGAGGATAGGGAAGAGGTAAACACACATCTTTGTCCAATTTTGTTAAAATAGTGAGTATGAGTGAGAGTGCCGTGCGGTTCCCGGCACCAATACAAAAAAAAAGGAATAGGACCACTCCATCTCTTTCCCATGGATGTCGTAAAAGGCGACCAAGGGATAGGCTTATAAACTTGGGATTCCTCTTTTAGGCGATGGGCTGGCAACCTGTCACTATTTGAATCTCAATTCTATCATTAAGCCAAATTGCTGAACGTGGCCATTCAGTCTTTTCAAGACTGTTGGCTCTGTCTACCCCGCATGGGATATGGACGTGACCATATATAATATGTATATGTATGTATGTGAGTATGACTAATAACGTGAAAGGCGTTATCTCGCGGTTCTGCCCCGCTGTGACCTTGAAATCTCGTTGATTGACCTTGCCGTAGGAAATCGTATATAGTGCATCCTAACCACAGATTAAAGACCTACCCTACACCACATAAGACTTCTACATGGCAAATAGAAAATTACTATATCAGTAGTTTGAGTTCTGGCGTATTTTGTCAAAAACAATATATATATATATATATATTGTTCACGCTTCAGCCGTGTGGTTCCCGGCACTAAAGAATAGGACCACTTCACATCTTTCCCTTGGATGTAGTAAAATTCGACTATGGGATAGGCTAATAAACTTAGGATTCTTCTTGTAGGTGATGTGCTAGCAACCTGCCACTATTTGAATCTCAATTGCATTATTAAGCCATACAGCTGAAAGTGGCTCTCTCTAAAGCCGTCGGTCTTAAGAGTGAAGGCCACTTTCAGCTGTCTATATCTGTCATATTTATCACGTCCATATTCCTTGCGGTGTAGGCACCCCGTGATAAATATGACAAATATAGACGTGATAAATATAAAGATAATGTAAATAATGTATGTTTGTATGTTCATGCAGCACAATAACAATTTAACATGGTCTTGTCAGTGTTCCGAGGCTCAGTCTAGCTTATTTAGTTTAGTTTTTTCTCAGTTATCCCGGCAACCCACGATCGAAAGTTTAGCTTATTTAGTTTTTTTTCTCTCTCAATTGTCCCGGCAACCCACGATCGAAAGTCTAGCTTATTTAGTTTAATTTTTTCTCAGTTGTCCCGGCAACCCACGATCGAAAGTCTAGCTTATTTAGTTTAATTTTTTCTCAGTTGTCCCGGCAACCCACGATCGAAAGTCTAGCTTATTTAGTTTAGTTTTTTCTCAGTTATCCCGGCAACCCACGATCGAAAGTCTAGCTTATTTAGTTATATATTATATATATAAATATTAGATCAGGTTATACTGGCGTCATCAGCGGAGGAGTTACAGGAGATGGTAAACTGTATGCATGAAGCTTTAAAAGAGAAAGGAATGAAAGTGAACGTAAGTAAAACTAAAACACTGGTTTTTGAAATGGAGAAAGAAATGACAGCATGTAATATTTTGATTGGAGGAGAAAAAGTGGAGCAAGTGAAAGAGTTTGTATATCTAGGATCAAAGTTTACATCAGATGGCAAGTATGATAGTGATATTGAAAGGAGAGTGAACGCGGGGAACATGGTGAATGGAGCTTTGCATGCCTTTATGAGCAGTCAGAAACTATCCAAAAAGGCTCGACTGGCTGTGCACAGGGGCGTGTTGGTCCCGACATTAATGTATGGGAGTGAAAGTTGGGTATGGCAAAAGAAGCATGAAAGCAGAATAAATGCAGTGGAAATGAGAGCGTTAAGGAGTATGATGGGTGTGAAATTGAGTGACAGGATAAGGAACAGCGTGATAAGGGAATGTTGTGATGTGAAAGAAGATGTAGTTACAGGAATAGAAAAGGGTATGTTAAGATGGTTCGGTCATGTGGAGAGGATGAATGAAAGCAGGTTGACTAAGCAGATATACAAGGAGAGTGTGGAGGGAAAGGTCGGAGTGGGAAGACCTAGACGAACGTATCTTGATCAAATTAAGGACGTCCTGGTAAAGGGTCAGGTCAAAAGTACCCGAAACCGCCGAGCTTGTATGAAGAGAGTTATGAATGTGGACGAAGCGAAAGAAGTATGCAGAGATCGTGGCAAGTGGAAAGAGGTAGTCTCTGCCTACCCCTCCGGGAAAGAGGCGTGATTTTATGTATGTATGTATGTATGTATAAATATTATATACAGACGGCCTCTGTGGCGCAGCGGTAGTACGTTTGTCTGTGACACCGGAGGTCCCGGGTTCGAATCCCGGCCAGGGCATGATGAGAAAAGAACTTTTTCTGATTGGCCTGGGGTCTTGGATGTTTATCTATATAAGTATTTATTATAAAATATAGTATCGTTGAGTTAGCATCTCGTAACACAAGTCTCGAACTTACTTCGAGGCTAACTCAATCCGTGTAATATTTCAGATATATACACATATATTTATATATATATATTTACGATTATACTTGTGTTTCTCTCCTCAGTTGTCCCGGCAGCCCACGATCGTGGTGTCCCCCGTGGGCTGGGAGGGCGAGGCGGGCGGGGAGCAGGAGGAGGACGAGGAGTGCTACACTGCGCGTGCGCTGTACGACTACCAGGCGGCCGCGCCCGACGAGATATCCTTTGACCCCGATGACCTCATCACCAATATCGTCATGGTATATAGGATAGAATGAATTTATTATCAACTAGCGACCCGCCCCGGCTTCGCACGGGTGCAAAATTATAAATGTTATTATACATAGAAACCATCCTCTTGAATCACTCTGCCTGTTACAAAAAACCGCATCAAAATCCGTTGCGTAATTTTAAAGATTTAAGCATACAGATAAACGGACTAAAATAGCGACTTTGTTTTGTACTATGTAGTGAAGTTGGATACAAGGTATCACTTATTGACGTCACATCACTTTAATCTAATTGTAACTACTGCCGCTTCCAAAGCGCACGTGTAGAAGAAGCGGCTAAACAACGTAGTTTGCAGCATTTACATCGGACGTCAATATACAAATGTGGATCTCTTAAATCTACATCATGGACGAATGCACATTGTCTACATTAAAAAAACATGAATGTAGAACTAGTTATTTCAATACGAATATTATGTCAAATAAATAAAGATAAAATGAAATATGTGCACACTGTACAAATTATGTCAACGCCATGTCAAAAATGCACAAGCATTTAAGAGGGCATTATCTCAAGCTCGGGCCACACATGTTTATCATTAATATAATCCTCCGTGCTGTAATAGGCTTTCCTACAAATATTTCAAGAGAAATTTATTTTTTCCATACATGCATAAAATCAAGTCTCTTTATACTTGCCACGATCGCTGCATAATTCTTTCGCTCCTTCCGAATTTAAAACTGCTTCACGCAAGGTCGTCGATTTAGGGTATTCTCGACCTGACCTTTGGCCAAAATGTTGCTTATTCTGTCTCGCCCTTTCCAAATTATTGTCAGAATATAGATTGAGTTAAATGAGGAGAGATGACGAGGGTGAAATGTCCGGGGAACAGGAGGCATACGAGAAATGTTATGCTGCGCGTGCGCTGTACGGCGGCCGCTTCGGACGAAATATGATTATTGACATTGACTCATCACCAACATTGTCATGGTATATGTAGAGAGATTTTTTTTTCATACACAAAATTAAGCCTCTTCCCCGGCGGGGTAGGCAGAGACGACGTCTTTCCACTTGCTACGGTCCCTGCATTCTCTCTCGCTTCGTCCACATTCGTAACTCACTCCACGCGGACATGTCTTGACTTGACTTGACCTTTCACATTTAATTCTTGTTAAGAAAATAGATGTAGTTAAAAATGAGAAATGTCATCTCAGTCTCATTCTCATCACCAAACAGCTGAACGTGGGTTATCAGTCTTTTCAAGACTGTTGGCTCTGTCTACCCCGCAATATATATAGACGTATATATATATATACATACATACATATTATCACGTCTATATATATATTTTGTTGAGTAAAGTTTTAGGGAACACTATGTTTATTGAAGGGGACATCGAATCTCCCTCTTCCTAAAGGCTTCAGGACGGGAATTCGACAAGAAACCGACTCGGAGGTTGAGAAAATAAAACACATTTATATTTTATATATACATATATATATATATATTGGCTTTGGCTCTGTGTATGTATGTGTATGTATAACTAGACATATCATAAGGCCAATGTGACCGGCTAATTATTTTTCAGATCGACGAAGGTTGGTGGCAGGGCCTCTGCAAAGGCGCATACGGCCTGTTCCCAGCCAACTACGTGCAGTTGCAAGATAAGTGAACGAATTCCTACGTAGAGAGATGTATAGTGTAGACAATATATAATATGTAGTAGCCGTGCCGTGTGGTTCCCGGCACCAATAAAAAAAAAATAAAGAATACGACCACTCCATCTCGTTCCCATGGATGTCGTAAAAGGCGACTAAGGGATAGGCTTATTATAAACTTGGGATTCTTCTTTTAGGCGATGGGCTAGCAACCTGTCACTATTTGAATCTCAATTCTATCATTAAGTCAAACAGCTGAACGTGGCCTATCAGTCTTTTCAAGAATGTTGGCTCTGTCTACCCCGTAAGGGATAAAGACGTGATCATATGTATGTAGTAGACTTATTTGTATTTTGCTATGGTCTATTCGTTTCGGTAAATTGTGATAGTGCGACGTAAATCATACTGCAACATTTTGTTGAAAATACATTGATAGATTTATCAATTTTATACATACATACATATAGTCACGTCTATATCCCTTACGGGGTAGACAGAGCCAATAGTCCCGAAAAGACTGAATGGCCACATTCAGCTGCTCGGCTTAGTGATGGAATTGAGATCCAGAACGCCATCGCCTAAAAAAAAGAATCACAAGTATGTAAGCCTATCCCTTAGTCGCCTTTTACGACATCCATGGGAAAGAAATGGAGTGGTCCTCTGATTCTTTTTTGTATTGGTGCCGGGAATCACACGGCACCTAACAATTTTATCATTAAGTCAAATAGCGGAACGTAGCCATTCAGTATTTTCAAGACTGTTGGCTCCGTCTACCCCTCAAGGGATATAGACGTGACCATATGTATGTATGTATGTACATAGATAGATAGATAAACTCTTTATTGCACCATAAAAAATGAAAAACAGAAAAAAAGAACCACAAGTCATGAGGTACATAGGCGGACTTATCGCTAAAGCAATCTCTTCCAGTCAACCTTAGGGTCGGAGGAACGCATAATACATACATATAGACACGTCTACATCCCCTGCAGAGTAGACAGAACCTACAGTCCCGAAAAGACTGAGGGGCGATGTTTGTATGTCTAATGTAATTCCGATTCAAATAGTGACATGGTTGCTGGCTCATCGCCTGCAAAAGGAATCCCAAGCTTATCCCTTAGTCGCCGTTTACGACACCCTATGGAGTGGTTCTATACTACATAAGTACCGGAAACCACACGGCACAGATGTCGCTATGAAATACTTTTTTTTCTTGAATTTTTTTTTTTATTATTAATTTGTAAATTATTTAACTTTATTTAAATACGTTAACGAATGGACTATAGTAAATATTTCTGGGACGGTAAAAATACTATACAATGAGTTCTATTTAAGGTTGATAAGGATATTAAAAAAATTGATTATTTTAATTTAATGACGTAATATTTATCAAAATACGGCAACCAAAATTATTCAACAATTTTACAATATTAATGAAATAATATTAAAATTCGTTTGTAAGGATATCTTCCATACTATAATCATAGGTCTATATACTATAAAATTATTTGAATATATGTTTGGCATTTAGCTAGAATATTAAATTTGAAATCATATTTTGAATATAATGGGAAGTGGGTTAAATTATCACCATTTTTTTTTCTTCAAAGCTTACATCGGAACTTTCTTAATAAAAAAAAAACTTTTTTTATTGTACGTTTTTATGTGTCGAAAAAATAAAATATTGTCTTTAATGGTTGTGCAACTTTTAAAAGTGTATAGACCTGTAGACAAGTGTTAGACAGGACATATGTTTAACAGATGATACTATAATTTATATCTATTAGCTTTTTTAATTACTACATTAGTATGTAAATATTTGTATTGTGTACGCAAATTATTACAAAGTTTTCAATGTGCCGATCAATTTTATAACAAACTGACCGTGTGGAATAGAGTCAGCATTTATTTTCAAATTCAATGTCAACTGCCAATATGATTTAATGTCTCAGTTAGAAAAATAAACAATACTAAATCAGTAACTAGTATAGCACATTCTCATATTCTCACGTCGTAGACAGAACTTGACCTGCGAATGGTACGCACGACGCCATTTTTATCGCGCGAAAAACTATCGCTATCCAGTTTCCGCTTATAAAAAGCGAAACAGCGAGATTTTCGCGTGTGGATCTATACGCCACAAGTCATAAAATCACGCGACGCTATCAGTCTATCAAAATCAGCGAAAAGTTTAAATCGCGCAACCAAAGATTTCACGGATTGTACATGAAATATAACGGAGTATACCTGAAACTTAAAAGTTTAAGTTGTTAATATCAAAAGTAAATGTTTTGCAAAGAAAACCATATTATTGAAGTAAAGCGGCTAAAATGAGAAAATCTAGCACTTGGTTTTCTGAATCAATTTATATTAGAAAATAATGTGACAGTTCAGAGCGGATTGGTTTTACTGCCGCGGACGAAAGCTAAGTAAATGCTTTATGCGTTTATAAAACTCAGGTATTGTCTATCCCATCAGAGATAGACATGAAAACATTTAAGTTAGTATTAATATTTAATTTATATATATATATATATATATATATATATATATATATATACATATTTGATATTTGGATCCTGAGGAACCTGAAGCTGAGCGTTGTTTATCAGTCTTTTCAACAGTTGGCTCTGTCTACCCCACAAGAGATACATTACAGACGTGATTATATGTAGGTATGTATGTTGGCATATTTGAGTCTGGTCACTTGAATAAATAGTTTTTCATTTATTCATTCATTCGAAAGTTGATTTTTTATTAGCACGTAAGCAACGTACTTATGATGATTAATATGAATTGTAATGGAACCTCAAAGTTGTGGAATTAATGAATTGATTATATGTAGTTGCCTAACGCTAGACGTACCTAGTATTTACTAAGTAAATTTAGCTAAAGCACCTAGTATTTACCAAGTTATTTGAAGAAATAACGCGGTATATTTGATTCCTTATAATAAAGTATAAAAGTTCTAACATAACTTTAGGAATTATTTTTCTATGGAATATTGACTATATATGTATATTATGTAGCATGGATTTTTGTGCTTGACTGTACTTTCAACAAATTTATTGTTATTCGCGTTGCATTATACTATTTATGAATAATAAAGGTATTAATCGTCCGAGATGAAATTAAGGTACCTACGTGACATGCGCCTTTAATACCTGTTTTATTTATAAAAAGTATTAAATTAATTTTTTTAAGTCCAAAATTAAAGGAAAACGAAATACTTTTTTTGAATTGAATTGTTCTTAATTTTTTTATAGAAAAGGAAAGTTTTCTCTATTTTATCTTAAATAAACATATAAATTACGACTGATTTATGAAAGTATTTGAATTATAATTTATTTGCGTTTAATTTTTGACTATAAAGATAAGTCTGAAGCTATGTTTTTTTATAACCTAAAATTGTATTATTATTTCCAATCATATCGTTTAATATAGTCATAATCATGAAGACATCATTATATTTTGTATGATATGGTCATAGTTTATTTTAATGCCTCGTAAATAAATTTGAAATTTAATGAGAGTATTAATTGTTTTGTATGTTACGATTACATGCTTTGACTATATATTCTTTTTATAAACTTTACTGAAATAGTGTCAGAGATACGAAGATCATAAACAAATTTTTATCCTGTGTAAATTGTGTTTTCAAAGACAATTTATGATTTATCAATTCGTTTGTAAAAATATAACTTCGTATAAGTATGAATTACAATTTTTGCTAAATGCCCCCCACCTATTATCATGAAATGTTGAGATTTTTATAAGCTCTAAGCCACTTTTCGCCTCCATTTGATAAGTGGGTTAATGGAATCAATTAGATAAGAATCGATCACAGATAATGTTCAGTCATTTTAATCTATGGATTTAGATAATTTCATTCATAATGGTTTGGCAACTAACTACCTATCACGTTTACCTAGTAATGCAAGTATTGTAAATATAATAATCCCTTCTGGGGAAAAGTCCGCTATTGCGTATTATTGTTATTTAACAAACATAACACTTTGATATGCTGTTACGAAAAAAATATTACAATGAAAGGAACGAAGTGACTTACAATTAGTTTTTTTTTTTGGAAACATATCACTCTGTTAAATGTATGTTTTTTTTGTAATTTCCTTTCTTTTATTTATATATTTTCCACTCCAAGTTTACCTTCTGGTATTCTGGGACTACAGTGGCCTGAATCTATCGTCAAGTATTGATTCTACTGTAATATATTAAAATTGGTTTAACCTTTAATAAATTATCAAGAAATTAAAAATTGTTATTTTCAATACAAGTATAAAAATTTTCCTGAAATATTATAATGAATTGTGTACGAGTATAAACGATGGTTGTATTAATCTTGTTTTCTCTAATGAACCAAAGCATGTAACGGTGAAAAGTGGCATATTGATATAAGCATGTTATAGTCTAATAACGTAAGGCATAAAATGCCGCACTGTTTTATATAAAACAATGTTTATAAAATAAATAAATGATTATTTTCTAGTGATTTCTTGTTTTTATTTCATTACTTAATAATCCGGTGGAGTCTGTTGTATTTATTGCTTAGCGACCCACCCCGGCTTCGCACGGGTAGCATTAATAGATATGAACCTTCCTCAGAATATCCCCTTTCTATCTTTTCAAACAGGAACAAAATCCATCCACAAATTTGACAATGAAAAGAGGACTATATAATATGTAGAGCTATAATGATATAAATATTTGGTAAAGGATAAAATAAAACCCTTTAAACCAAGAAAATTGTAATTACGACAGACAAAACATTACTCCTTACACCAAAACCTCTGTTCCTTTCAATCCAGTCTTTGTACGTTGAAACTCGAGTGAACAACGTAGTCTTATCAAAATTCTTCCCGGCTACAACTCCGACCAATATCCCTCTCGGGGATTCCCTCCATTTTTCTAAAGTTCCTTTACATACCAAAGGTCCCCCCGAGTCACCTCTAGCGACGTCAGAATAAGCCGATCTCGTACACAGAAATTGATCCATATTCATTTCCCAAATAGTTGAACATTCACGTCTCGATAATACAAATATTTTTGCTATTAGGAGCTGTGGTGACATACTGTTTCCCTTCCAATGGACCGTTTCCCCAAACCCACTGGCCGTACACCACGACATATAATCTGTATTAGAATGAGCGTATGATATTGGAGCCACATTATCGTTATACTGAAATCTCGCATTAACGAACACAAGAGCTATATCGTAAATTGGGAAGTGATAATCTCTGTGCGAAACTATACTATCGATATGTCGCCACTGAGTTATCCCATCACTATCTGTTATCGTATCGTGATTCAGATCAGCTTTTAATACTCCTGCAACTGTTCTTAATTTCTCTCTGTTGCTCTCTAAATTATAGTTCTTGCTTTCAAAGCAATGAGCGGCAGTAAGGACTTTCGTCGGAGCTAATATCGTGCCACCGCAAAGGCTGTTCCATATAGCATCGTTTATATTCAACCTTTGGCCTTTTTGCTTTATAGAAACCATGTAAGGGACTTGACCCAGACTTGCAGGTTCTCCGTTCACGACCACAGGTTTCATATAGTGTCTGGAATATTTCAAAGTGGTTATAACACGATTGTCGTATGCTGCAACGTGGTATGTTATAAGGATTTGCACTAAACATTTTAAAATCATATATTTGCAGACGATTTTCGGCCGTTTCGTAACATAACAAGAATTAATAAATTAAAACCTATAAAATTAACATGATTGGGTGTTGCAAGTATGACAAATTTATACTGAATTCTTGACTGAATATTTGACAGAAGAAAATAGTGTTTTTTGTTTGTGAAAAGGCAAAAGTGTACATACTCTGCTTCATAGAACATAAGCATGAAATTAGCACAAAGCAAAGAATTGGAAACCCTCCCTTAAAATTCGCCTTTTTAGATTACCTACATACGATTTCTTTTTCTTCTCGCCGCGTATGTTAGCGTTTATGGATGAAATGCATGTTGTTTTGTCTTTGTCTTCCGCATCATCTCTATAAGTATTTCAGTGGTATTTATATATATGGCTTTTCTATTGGGAAAGCTTAAAAAAACAACACTGTTCTTACACAAAAAATCGGTCCAAGACCCACATGTTACAAATCTGGTTTTCTTTTTCGTAATATGTTTTTACACCAACGTCACTTCGTGCATATCTAATTCCAGTTTATTATTGGCTTTAATTTTGAGCCCATCCACAATTAGGTCCAAATGAAATATCCATCTTGTTTCGGTTTAATAACGTCTAGCCTTTAATTATAAAGCGCTTCGGTTTGTCTTTATTTTCCGAGGCGCCCCATTTGTTTGGTAAGCCGCGCTTACAAAATAATGAGAGTGACAATAGACATCTCGCTAACTTTACTTATATTGGACACAAGACTTTGCCTGTTTCTGTTTTTGTTGGGAAATAGTCGGATAGTGCTCCTGAAAATATAAGTTAAATTTTAATGTACTTCTTCCTTCTAGCGTCAGTCTCGCTCGATAACATCCTCTCAGGAAAGAAGCCGGGGTGTAATCTTGGATGAGATAAGTCAGGTTTTTACTCGAAGCGACTTCTTTCTCCATTACCTTTGCAGGGAAACTTAACCTATTCATTACACTATGAATTTCTTTAAACTTTGTTAGTATAGGTCACAGATTAAAAATATTTATATGTCTGTTGTATAGGTACTATAATCTATTGTCGTCTATTACCATAAAGTAGGAATATTCAATGTATTTGTCTGTAACATTATATCCTTAGCTTCTTTGAAGGCTGACTCGAGATTGGATCAAAGAGCTGACGTTATGTGAATTTATCTCATGAAATAAATAGGCATCTAAGGGACAGCTTATTATTCATTCGCCAAGTAATATGTTATCAAAATATTTCGGCCACTGTTAAATTCATGAATATATTAACCTTTTTCGTAATTTTATTCCAAAGCGCAGCGTCCATAAACGATACGCGCATAATAACCACTCTGAAATACTCAAACTTCCGCGTGAAGCCCACAGTGGTCAGTGGGACGGCAGTGAAGATCTATGAAGTTCCATACTTAGTTTCACTAAAAGAAATAAACAAGAGAATTGATAAAATAAACTATAAATGGTCTAATCTTTGCGGCGGAAGTATCATTGGTGATTCAAGGGTCCTCACAGCAGCGCATTGCTTCGAAGACAATAACTTTTACTACGCAAGGAAATTTGAAAAACTAGGAGTCGCCGCTGGATCCGTTTACACTAATCTGGTACATGACGGCACCCCTGTAATAAATATAAATAAATAAATAAATATATACGGGACAAATTACACAGATTGAGTTAGCCTCGAAGTAAGTTCGTGACTTGTGTTACGAGATACTAACTCAACGATACTATATTTTATAATAAATACTTATATAGATAAACATCCAAGACCCAGGACAATCAGAAAAAGTTCTTTTCTCATCATGCCCTGGCCGGGATTCGAACCCGGGACCTCCGGTGTCACAGACAAGCGTACTACCGCTGCGCCACAGAGGCCGTCCCCACGGACGTGTAACCACGGACGCTGGACAATGGAGGAAATTAGAGCAGGTTCTCATACATCCCGAGTTCTTGTTTCCTTTGAACGACATAGCTGTGGTATACGTCACTTCTGATTGGTCGTTCAATGTCAACGTGCAACCGGTTTCTTTTTCAAAAGTGAATTTGGATTATCCGAGCGAGTGCTACATTGCTGGGTATGGAAGGAAAGGTCATGACAAGTCTAGTGTCACGACGGACGTGTTGCTCACAGCCGCAATTCGCCTTTTCACGAAGTTGCAATGCACCGTCGTTTGGCAAATGAACATGGACACTTATATATGTACCGATGCTAGTTTGGGCGATGTCAGCAGTGGCGATTCTGGGGGGCCTCTGATTTGTTATGGAACGAAAGAAGCTGGTGACGCTCCGCTATTGGTCGGCGTGGTCAGCGGTAAGAATTATGATAGAACTACTTTATTCACACGAGTCGCCGCGTTTAGATCTTGGTTGGAACCCAATGGTTGTCGTAAAACGGAAGTCTCATTATTCCTGTTTATTACATCCCTGCTTTTATATCTTGCGTTTCATTCACACCATGCAATTACTGCTTTGAAATTAATTTAAAATTTAATAGCGCTTCACAAAGGCCGGCTAGAGTTATTCTATGTAAAGTGGATGTCTTTGATCGCTTGATGTAAATTATGATAGAGTTCCTGTTATTAAATGCTAGATCTGGCCCGCGGCTTAGCCTGTTTAATTTATCTGCTGAGCCCTGCAGTCTAGGGACTAGGTCGTGACAAACAAACACAATTATTAGCAATCTGTTTCTAAGGTAGGTCAAATAATTATACAAAGTTTATGTAACATAGTATATACATAAACTCACGAGTCTTTCTCAGACTTCATCTTCCATTTGACACTATCCCTGCATACTTATTCTCATCCCCATTCATAGCTCTCCTCATAGAAGCTCGTCGGTTTTGGGTAATCTTGACTTGACCTTTTGCCAGAACGTCTCCGATGTGATCAAGGTACGTTCGTCTAGGTCTTCCCACTCCAACAATCCCATCCATAATATAACTAAGTCCTTAATAATGTCTTAGAAAACTTAAATGAAGTGAAACGATTTTCCAAGTGGTTTCCGATATATTGGGACCACGCCACACATACACACATATAACCACGGCTTCACATGCATAGAACGTAAACTTGACAGTCCTCATTCAGTCATACAATAGCATCATTGAAAGAGATGGCGCGTCATTGATTAGTCACTTTTGTTTACTATTTATTATTTCTACGTGACTCTTTACACGTAAAAATATATAAGTATATCAAATCTGCCGGGCCGTGTGGTTCCCGGCACAAATATAAAAAAGAATAGGACCACTCAACCTCTTTCCCATGGATGACGTAAAGGCGACTAAGGGATAGGCTTACAAACTTGGGATTCTTTTTTTAGGCGATGGGCTAGCAACCTGTCACTATTTGAATTTCAATTCTATCATTAAGCCGAACAGCTGAACGTGGCCATTTAGTCTTTTTAAGACTGCTGGCTCTGTCTGCCCCGCAAGGGATATAGACGTGACCATATGTATGTATGTTTAATGGGAAGCTGCAAATAATAATAAATAAAAGCTGGTATACACTATAAGAATGCAATTTTATGGAGTCAGAGGTTTGATACAAATAAAATGAAAATCATGAACCTTAAAATATGACCGTAAACCGATTGTAATTTTCTTCTCCACTGCCCGCTTTGTTTTGTTGAATAAATCAATGGATGACTTACGTCGCTCCATGGCGGATATAATATGGTGACATCACGTCCCAATGCCCGTACTTACATATAAATTAATCATGAATACTGAAGCGCTGTATATATGATTTATATATACAGATAAAAATGCCGTGTGGTTCTCGGAACCAATAAGGAAAGAACAGGTTCACTCCATCTATTTCCCATGGATGTCGTTAAAGGCGACTAAGGGACATGCTTATAAACTTAGGATTCTTCTTTTAGGCGATGGGCTAGCAACAGCTCATTATTTGATTGGCAATAACATATGGCATACAGCTAAATATCACCGTTAAGTCTTTGCGAGACTGTTGGCCCTGTCTACCCCGCAAGGGTGAAGTATACACGTGACTATATGTGTGTATGTAAATAATAAAGATATGACATGCTTTATATTTTGTTCATGATTGAGGAGTTAATACATGCGTTTCTCGACTCCGGAATGTTCAACTTATTAAGCTTATTCGTATTCAACAATCTAACGAGGCACCAATAAAATAAAACGACCACTCCATCTTTTTCCATGAATACCGTAAGAGGCAACTAAGGGACATGCTTATAAACTTGAGATTCTTCTTTTAGGCGATGGGCTAACAACCTGTCACTATTTGAATCTCAATTCTGTCATTAAGCCAAACAGCTGAAAGTTGTTTTTTCAAGACTGTTGGCTTTGTCTACCCCGCAAGGGATATAGACGTGATTATGTATGTATGTACATATTTTATCTTGTATATAAAATTCTCGTGTCACAATGTTCGTTCCCGTACTCGTCCGAAACGGTTTGACCGATTCTCATGAAATTTTGTGACTATATTGAGTAGGTCTGAGAATCGGCCAACATCTATTTTTCATACCCATAGTATGCAAAAAAACGTTAATAAACCTATACCTTAAGATAAAATAATAATAAATAATTAAGTTTTTTAACCAAGCAACATATTAGCGGATATTATGATACATTGAAATGCCTACAAGGTTTTATATTGGTTGTTAGCGCGACGCCAATCCTCTTACTGTATTTTTAGTGTGAAAATTCCTATTTTTGATTCCTAAAGATCTAATAATATCCATGCAGGTATACAAAAATGTCGCATGATTTCGTCTGTGTATGTCTATATCTGAGTCACATATATCCACGACATTTGATTCGCAAAACTTATTGAAATTTTTCATGCTCCATTTCATAACGGTTTTTTTTTCTTTAGTTACCTACTCACTCGTAAGGGGTAGAAGGAATTTAATATGAAGCACTAGCTTTACTTATTTTTTCGATTTTTATCATAAAATTAAAATGCATAGGTATTACGCACTGGTAGCATTTTGATTTGCTATGTACATATAAATTTAAATTAAAAAAAAAAACAAATTCATTATTATGGGACATTTCTCAAAAATCACTTAATAATTATCATATTTTTTGGTTTCACAACATTAGTTGACGTGAAAAAAATTACTTAACTACGTTTACTGCCGCTTCCAAAGCATCAGTGAAGAAGAAGCGGCAAGAAACTGAACTGCAGCATTTTCTTCAACAACGTCACTTCTCAATGTCAGTCAGTCAGTTCAGTCTTTTCAAGACTGTTGGCTCTGTCTACCCCGCAAGGGATATAGACGTGACCATATGTATGTATGTATGTAGATGGTTTATTAAAAACCTATTTTTTTAATAAACCATCTACATACATACATAAACCCGACAAAATCCTATCACTTAAAACCGCATAAAATTAATTACATCTAATCATAAAAGTTGCCTGACGCAGTCTTCGCTTCCATTCTTACATTTATATGCATAACCTCGGTACTTGTATTAAACTTGTTCAAATTAATATGCATAATGTCATAGTTGTTACTGTGTTGCTACACTGATAATTAGTCGACTACAAATTACACTTTGTTTGTTAACTAAATATTAAGTAAACAATGTGCTGTTTAGTTATGTAAATGCAACCAATATGGATTAGGTTCCCCTGTGGAGGTCAGACGGCAGTCGCTTCGTGTAAAAACCTGATCCAGAATGCAGCACCCCAGGCTCTTCTCCAGAAAGGTGAGGATTCAAACCCTCAGGAGGATGTTTAATGAGTGACACAGTTTGAAAACAAATAAATCGGAAATTGCATCAAAATTATCGGACTAAATTAAAATGAAAATTTTAAATTAATAAAGGTATTTTTAAATGTGTAATAATTTAAACTAATTAAAAAAAACTATTGTTTTCATATTTTAATATGTATCATTAAAAGGAGATTCAAACAAAAAACTTTATTCTTATTCTTGTGTTTAACCCTTACGGGGTAGATAGAGCCAATAGTAACAGCATCTTTAAAGCTGAATGGCAAAATGATAAAATTGAGATTCAAAGCTTTTAGGCTAAAGAAATAACAACAAGTAATTTTATTTTAATGTATATTTTTAATGACACAGACTGAGTAAGCCTCGAGTAAGAACAAATCTTGTGTTACGAGATACTAACTCCACGATACAATTTTTATAATAAATATTTATATAGATTCAAGTCTCAGTCCAATTAGAAAAAGTTCGTTACTCATCATGCCCTGGCCGAGATTCGAACCCGGGACCACCTGTGTCACAGACAAGCGCACTACCGCTGCGCCCAGAGGCCGTCAAAACCGGTATATATTTCGTTCCTAACAAGAGAAATTGAATAAAGTTTTTACTGCATCACAAATTTGTTGAACTTAACTGCACAAGTAATTATTTTTTTTCCTTAAATGCTTTAGAGTTTAGTGTGAAAGGTAAAATATTGTAGGTAATATATTTTTGGCGGAACACTGTATTTAATTACAGATACTTCGCGTTTAAATTGCAGTAAGTAACCATTATTATGAACTTGGAGGAATGTTTCTCTAGGTTACAAAAACTAAATAACTGACTACTTATAAAAATTACCAGTTTATAAGGACGATATTGAAAACCGTGCTGTGTGGTTCCCGGCACCAAAAGAAAGAAAAAGAATAGGACTGCTCCATCTCTTTTCCATGGTTGTTGTAAAAAGCAACTAAGGGATAGGCTTATAAAATTGGGTTTCTTTGATTAGGCGATGGGCTGTCAATATATAAACCAATATGAATCTCAATTCTATCATTAAGCCAAACAGCTGAACGTGGCGTATCAATCTTTTCGAGACTGTTAACTCTGTCTACCCCGCAAGGGGTATAGACGACTGTATGTATGTAAAAACTATACTCTCCGTGGAAATTGCGCGGGCGATGTTGCGCGTTAAAGCTAATTGATAATTATCTGGTTCAGATAACGCACCGAATAAACTTATAAATGACAAAGGAGTAATCGCGTCCTGGCTCAACGAAAAACGCTGTGAAAAATTGCCCTTTATTACGATACGACCATATTGTTGTGCAGCAGACTGTACATTGTTGCTGCTTATTAATGTGCCAGTGTTGGCTGGCGAAAAACTATTTTCTTATATTTGTTTGTTTGTAATATCTTTGACGGCCTCTGTGGTGCGGCGGTAGTACGCTTGTCTGTGACACCGGAGGTCCCGAGTTCGAATCCCGGTCAGGGCATGATGAGGAAAGAACTTTTTCTGATTGGCCTGGGTCTTGGATGTTTATCAATATAAGTATTTATTATAAAATATAGTATCGTTGAGTTAGTATCTCGTAACACAAGTCTCGAACATACTTCGAGGCTAACTCAATCTGTGTAATTTGTCCCGTATATATTTATTTATTATTATTTATCTTTATTGCATAGAAATTTACACAGTAACTAGAAAATAGTACATAGTTATAAAAGAGACAAATCACTTGCAATGGTGGACTCGTGCCATGAAGGGATCTCTGGAAGTAAAAAGCGGCAAGTCACTGTGTTTTTAGTAACAATGTAATAGTATACTAACGGAAATATAAATAATAGACAGATACCTACTCACTAAATAAATATATAATTGAGAGTTGTGGTCGATTTAATAATTTATAGATATATATATATATCCTATGTATACGCAGACAAGCTTTCGCCCACGAATGATTAAATCGACCACAACTACTATTTTTTTGTGATTCTTTCAAAATGATCCTTGACCCAAAAACGGGCGAAACCTTAGAATGTGAATTATATTGATGCATGCTGGGTTTTATCCAAGTTTTATTGAAACTATTGTCTCGAGACTAAACGACGTTTTGTACAGCATGCGTGACACGCTTTATGTAAGATGACATACATACATATGTCTCTATCCCTTGCAGGGGTAGACAGAGCCATATCTTCGTCGTTCGCACTTAGTTCAGAGCAGACGTGTACATAGTTAAATTTAAGAATATATTTTCTTTGCTCCTTAATTTCAATTCTTAACACACTCACAATTATAGTTATTCTCGCGGAAGTGCGTTAAGTGACTTAGGCTATTTCTTTACCGTGAAGTGATTACCGCTAACTGTGAGAGAGGGGCGCACATCTCCACGCAAGAAAAAGAAGGTGACATTTTTTATCCCTATCGATGCACACACTGACAATCCATCGTGAGGTAGGAAAAAATAAATCACTACTAGTATAGTCGAAGATCACACGCATACTTTTGCATTGAAAAATTATAGACCATGAGCCTACTGCGTTCACCGACTAAAACAACTACTGGTGGAGGATCACAACCCGACTTATCTAAAATAAATCCTGATCTGATGGACCAACAAATCACATTTCGCAAAAGAAAGCAACCCGATGACCACTGCGATTGCAATAAAGAAATATCAAATCTTCGAACTGAAATATCAAACATATCTTCTCTTCTGCAGAACTTTATAAGCTGCCATGAACAAAATACCGATACACTACGTGAAGGTTTCACTGATATAAAAAACGAAATCAAAGAAATAAACTCGACACATGAGAAAACCGTAGCTTCAATCCAGGATCTAAAAGTTCATATCAATGATGTCAAATCCACTATATCAAACTTAGCATCGAAGCAAGGGCATCTTGAGTCCCAAATTACTGAGCTGGATAAGAAACTCGTTGTAGGTGAAGGAGAAGTATTCGCAATAAAAGCCGAGCTAGATAAAATTAAATCAACCTTACCATCTACATCCTCTCCAACCAAGGTGTCAAGAATGATTTATAATGAAGAAATACTCCGAGAAATCCAAGAGCGTAATAACAGACAGAGAAATATTATAGTTGTGGGAGTTGCGGAACAGAAAACTAAAGACCACAAAGAACGTTTGGCGAGAGACGAAGCCGAAGTCATGCATATTCTTACAAATGCAACTACTGAATATTCTATACCTCAACCAACTAGTGTTTTTCGTTTAGGAAAATATACTCCGACCAAAAATCGCCGATTGAAAATTTGCTTCGAAAACAATGACATTCCGCTTAGACTCTTACGAACTAAACTCAATCTGCCTGATGGCATCAGAATATATTCTGACCAAACGCCCGCGCAACAAAAACTAATGCGCAATCTAAAGGACGAACTAACTAGGCGTCAGGAAGATGGTGAGAAAGATCTGATAATAAAATATGTAAAAGGAATTCCGCAAATAACTAAACCCGAGTCAAAAAACTTAAATTGTCTCAATCAAAATCAACAACCACTATAAACACACCTAGTAATAACTTTTCCATTGTTAACAAGTACACTGATATCCATACCTCTAAGTCTGGTATAAATTTCTTTTACATGAATGCCCGGAGTATAAGTTCTAAAGGAAGATTTGATGAATTACAATGCATACTGCGGATAATGACTCATACAGTACATGTAGTCTTGCTCACTGAAACATGGTTTAAAAATGAAGAACATGCCCTTAAATACCAAATTCCTAATTATACTCACCATTACAATATCAGAACAGACAAAACTGGAGGTGGAGTTTCTGCTTTTATTCACAATGATTTGAAGCACTGCGTAATTGAATCGCTGTACTCTGGCGGTAATAACTATTTATGGATTAAGCTAGAGAAACTGGCGCTGGAGATTGGTTTGGTGTACTATCCCGGTGATACTAATATAAACGATTTTCTAGATGCACTCGATACACAGTTACAATCACGAAAAAGAGGTCTACTCTTTGGAGACTTTAACATCAACTTATTGAAAGAGAAGACAGTTGAAAAAGAAAATAGGACAAAAAAGAAACGAAAGTCATATCTAGATATCCTTAAAGAATCAGGCTACAATATACTAAATAAAATTAAAACTCAGTACTGTACAAGAGAAACCACAACAAAACAATCTATCATTGATCATATCAGTTCTAATCTTAAAAATAATACATACAATTTTACTATCATTGAATCACCACTGACTGACCATAAACAGATACATTTTGAACTCAAGAGGTATAAACCTCCTCCAAAGCAACGTGTTGTTTACAAAGGGCTAAACTATGATAAACTATACAAATTTATGGAAAATACTATTAATGATAGAGATAAGATAAGTATTGCTCAACTTGAAACAAAGATTAAAGAAAGCATCAACCAAAGCAAAGACACAAAAATCAAAACACTAAACTTACCCCGAAATGACTGGATACAAAGCAGTATTTTACAAGAAATTAACGAAAGAAATGTGCTTTGGGCGAACTTAAAAAATGATCCGAAGAACAAAATTCTGCAAGAAGCTTATAATAGGAAAAACGACTCTGTGGCTGCTGAGATTAAAAACAAAAAGGCAGAGTATTACTGCGACGAATTTAGAAAATGTGATAGAAAGCCGAAGAAGACGTGGGAACTTATAAATCATCTTGCTAAAAATGAAATTAAACAGAACTGTGCTCCCCCAAAACTATCAATCAAAAATAAAACTATTGTCGATCCTTTAGAAATTTGTAATACATTTAATGAATACTTCTCCACAATTGGTTCACTATTGGCAAATGAAATTATCTCAAAAAACTCGCACCGAAACCAAACAAATATGCACACTCAATCAACAACAAGCATCAATGGCCTCACAACTTTAACGCCTTGTACTGTTGATGAAATATCTGAAATCATTGACAGTTTGGATTCTAACACTAGCACTGGTATCGACGGAATTAGTACTAAAGCACTAAAATGCCTAAAACCACTTATAGTCGATAAACTCACTGCCTGCCTTAACGATCTCTTAAGCATAGGATACTTTCCCGAATCAATGAAAACAGCCAAAGTTACCCCAATACACAAATCAGGCTCCAAAGCCGATCCCGGAAACTATAGACCGATCTCTGTCCTGCCAGTATTGTCAAAAATATTAGAAAAAGTTCTTTACAAACGCCTAATAGAACATTTAGATTCACATGAAATAATATCGGAACGTCAATTTGGCTTTAGACCCAAAAGTAATACATTGGCAGCTACAGTAGACTTAGTCACAAAAATCAAAAGCAATATAGATGGAAAGAATGTGGTACTTGGTGTTTTCATTGATTTTAAGAAGGCTTTTGACACAGTTAGTCATGAAATTTTACTGAAAAAACTTCAACGGATCGGTATAACAGGCATTGCCCTTAAAATGTTCGAATCTTACCTTAGGGATCGCAGTCAAATTGTCAAAATTAATGAATATGAAAGTACACCACTTCCGGTTACATATGGAATCCCTCAAGGATCGATCTTGGGTCCATTACTCTTTCTCGTTTATATCAATGATGTGCAAGATTTAGGGCTACAAGGTCATCTTACTCTATACGCAGATGATACGTGCTTATTTTATTTTGGCCCTAAGATAACTGAAATAATTCCATGTGTTCAACAAGATCTTGACGTTCTTTTTAGCTGGCTTCAAACTAATCTTCTCACGATAAATATATCTAAAACCTCATATATTATTTTCAAAGCTAGAAACAAACAAATTCCACTATACAATAAATTAACTATTAATAACATCCCCTTGAATGAAAAATCAAATGAAAAATATCTAGGTTTGAGAATAGATAACCAACTGACATGGCAATTTCAAATTGATTATCTAAAAAAAAAACTATCGGCACTAATGGCTTCACTACGCGGAGTTGTTCGTTGTTTCCCCCGAAAATTACGATTATCTATCTATAATGCTACGGTAAAATCACATCTTATATATCTGATTGAGATATGGGGTACCGCCTCAAAAACTAGACTTGCCAAACTACAAATTGCACAAAATAAAATTATAAAATTGTTATTTCATTATCCATATCTTAGCTCTTGTACTAAAATCTATAAAGAAACCAAACTTATGACTCTTCAACAATTGTATAAATACCACACATGCATACTCGTACGTAAAGTATTAAACAAGACCATCCACACCTCGATCACACTTACACAAACAAAACATGTGACTAAGCGACTCACACGACGGGCTAGTTATCTTGTTCTACCCAAAGTTCGCACAAAGTATGGCAAGCGAATGTTTACGTTTGAGGGAGCACAGATTTTTAACAAACTACCATCAGATATAAAAAATATCAAATCTCTTGGAGCTTTTAAAAGCAAATTAGCCCAGCATATTGTAAATTTATAGTTGTAACAAAATATTCATTTAATTTTTTTTTTTTTTCCTTTTTATTAATTGTTATTAAGTACATAGTGATCTGTTCTTTATTAAGTGTTTTGAACATTATTATCAACCTAAAATTAATTCTCATGTAAGTGGCGTTGTAAAAGTCTTAATGAGAATAAAGTTCTTTAAACCGATATCTTGAAAAGACATAGGCCACGTTCAGCTATAGGCATCTCTTTCCCATGGATGTCATAAAAGGCGACTAAGGGATAGGCTTATAAACTTGGGTTTCTTTTTTAGACGATGGGCTAGCAACCTGTCGCTATTTGAATCTCAATTCTATCATCAAGTCAAACAGATGAACGAGGCGTTTCAGTCCTTACAAGACTGTTGGCTCTGTCTATACCGCAAGGGATAAAGACGTGACAATATGTATGTATAGAATAGACTTTCACCAAGTCAGTTGTTCTATCATAACACATGCGGTACTCCAAAGAACTCCTTCCTTGTCTTTATGACGTCACCCTATTATAGAACGTACGTTTGATAAGGGTGCGAACAAGCATACCTTAATTGTTACGTTACTAGTTTTTTTAGTTTGTTTGTTTGTTTGTTTGTAAACTCTTTATTGCACATAATAATAAATAAAACAAATTACAAAACAATTATTGGATTTAGAAGAATATGTACAATGGCGGACTTATCCCCAATGGGATTTCTTCCAGTCAACCAAAATATAAAGGGAAATCCATATTTAAAAAGGCAGCGCACATAGGTAAAAGACATTGAGATGCAGTAAAATAAACAATAAATTAATAATGTTTATATAAATATATTAGTTATATATTAATAATGCAGCATTAGTGACGAAGATCATATAATTAATTTAAAAAACTCTATATTCGTTTACTTTTTTATTTTTATTTCTAGCACTGTAAGGATGTATTTCTCGAGGATATCGGGAAAAGAACTTGCTAAAAGCAATATCGTCTCATGCAAAAAACATCCAACATAAGAAAGGTCATAATTACCTTATGCGGTAGTGCGCTTGTCTGTGACATCGGAGGTCCCGGGTTCGAATCCCGGCCAGGGCATGATGACAAAGGAACTTTATCTGATTGGCCTGGGTCTTGGATGTTTATCTATATATATTATCTATATAAGTATTTATTATAAAATATAGTATCGTTGAGGTAGTATCTCGTAACACAAATCTCGAACTTACTTCGAGTTGAATTATCAGTTATCTTTCTTTTAGACAAATTACATTTGAATATCTTTAGTAAAGTATAGAATTTTTTATTCAATCTTAATGACTTGAAATTATGAAATAACAATCTTTGATTAAAGTACCATTACTTTTAATGTATTATATAATATTTAAATAACTTTAAATCTTGAGTGCAGACTATTAAGATTGCCATATAATTTAATTATACAATATTAAAACTAACTGGTTTATTCTTCTTTTGAGCCTTGTTAGAATAGATTGCTTCTCTTTTTACCCGACTGTCAAGTAGGGTTAATATACTCGTATAACTATGTAATATTCTTAATAATATAAGAGACAAATCATAAAATATTTTTTTCGAATGACATTGTGCCTTTGAAGTAGTTTTTTGTTTTTTTTTAATTAGGTTCACACTCTTTTAATGAGCATACTTTAGAGGTTTCATTCGGTCTCTTTTAGTGGCCATTTCTACTCAATTCGTTTTTATCTGTGCATCTTCTCAACGCTGACGTTCTGGGGCGTTAGTTGTTTTTAAACTCTTTTTAACCCACTACGAAAAAGGAGCATATCAATATGGCCGTTAAGCTAATTGAATACTTACAGATGTATCTACATATCTCCGAAATGTTCCCACAGTCATCAAGTCAACACTTGGAGATACCAAGGACCTTCAATAATTTCGAAATTTAACTTTTAGTATTAAAGCAAAAATTTCATACATACATACATATGGTCACGTCTTTATCCATTATAGGGTAGACAGAACCAACAGTCTGGTAAAGACTGAATGGCCACATGTGGCTTAATGATAGAATTAAGATTCAAATAGTTACAGGTTTCTAGCCCATCGCCTAAAAAATAATGCAAAGTTTGTAAGCCTATCCCATAGTCGCCTTTTACGACATCCATGGGAAAGTGATGGAGTGGTCCTATTCTTTTTGTATTGGTGCCGGGAACCACACGGCACAAATTTCATAAGATTTGAAATTAGTTGCATGTTTGAATGAATAATAGTTTTATAGCACGATATGAAAGAAATTTTGTGATTCAATTGTCAAGCTTAAAATAGCGTTTAGACAAACCTAAATAACGTCATTCACATGTTGATTTCTGAAAACGTGCGTGGACTTTTTGGGTGGTTTTAATTTAGAAATGCATTTAAATTGAGAATTGGAAATACCATATTTTTCCCCCTTGGAACTTAGACATTATCTCTTTCTAAAAAGTTAATTGTTACCAATATCAATGTAAAGTCTAAGGTGTCTACTTATTTCAATCAGGTATATTTACAGGCAAAAAAAAGAAGTTTACTATTCTAGTACCATGAAAACTCATCACCTATATAAACAAATTTTTTAACATTGATCTAAAGCCGACTTGTCAGATGTCCATATAAAAGACCTAATTAACCTACTGGTTCCTAATATTGAGGTACCAGAACCTCAGAAATCAAAGGTGTCGGCTACTTTCAATTAGCGTAGAATCAAAATCGAAAACCGAAAAAAAACAGAAGAACACCTACTAGTTTCTAATATTAAGGTACCAGCTACTTTCAATTGGCGTAGCATTTTTGTAGGCGTGGAAATATTATCTAGAATCAAAAAGTACAAACTAGAATCGAAAACCGAAAAAAACAGAAGAAAACACCCACTAGTTTCTAATATTAAGGTACCAGGACCTCAGAAATCAAAGGTGTACTTTTAATTGGCGTATCATTTTTGTAGGCGCAGAAATATTATCTAAAATCAAAAAGTACAAACAAACTTGAATCGAAAACCGATAAAAACCGAAGGAAACACCTACTAATTCTAATATTAAGGTACCAGGACCTCAGAAATCAAAGGTGTACTTTTAATTGGCGTATCATTTTTGTAGGCGCGGAAATATTATCTAGAATCAAAAAAATACAAACAAACTAGAATCGAAAACCGATAAAAACCGAAGGAAACACCTACTAGTTTCTAATATTAAGGTACCAAGACCTCAGAAATCAAAGGTGTACTTTTAATTGGCGTATCATTTTTGTAGGCGCGGAAATATTATCTAGAATCAAAAAGTACAAACAAACTAGAATCGAAAACCGATAAAAACCGAAGACAACACCTACTAGTTTCTAATATAAAGGTACCAGGACCTCAGAAATCGAAGGTGTCTATTTATTTCAATCAGCGATATTTGCAGGCATGCACTAGAGGGGGGACCGTGGGCGCCTCTACAATATAAAAGCTGCTACGCGGCTGCCGCGGCACTCTCGTAGCTCTACGCACTTCGTAGCCGTCGTAGCAACTCGTAGCAATGGCTGTCTGGTAAGTGACTTTTTTGAAGTTTTTTTTTTTAATGAAATTTGATGGTTTTTCTTTTTCAATGTTATTTTGTTTGAGGTTTGTATCATTATAAATTAAAAATAAGATGGAAAATAAAAAAATACTTCAAATAAATACGAAATGAAAATCGTAGTGAAATTTTTACATCTCAACGAATTACGAAGATACCAATTCGTTAAAAAAACTTTTTAAAAATTAAAAAGGTTACATGGCGAGTATTAAAATATCTATTTTTTTTAAAGACTCAAGATTACTTCAACTGGTTACGATTAGGTATAAAATAATATTACAAAACATTTTATAGAAGGTTACCAGGAATTGAACCTAGGACTGGTGGTCGTTATCAGAGGTTAAATGTTACTGTTATACTACAAATCATGGAAACTGTCAATTAAATATAAAGATCGATAATAAATAAAAAAAGTCGCTTAATTTGTTCAACAGAATTCGAACGATTATATTATTAAAAAAAGAAAAATAAAAAGAATGAAGGACTTTAAAAAGAATTAAATGTAAAAAAAAAACAAAAATAAAATTCAATATTAACAATCAATTTTACTGTAACGCAGGATGTCAAATCCCACGTCTAGAAATCTTTATCTAAAATTGTATTGCCAACATACTCGTATATTCTGTACTGTAATAAACCGTCCATACTGACATTATTAATGTGAAAGTGTGTCTGTCCGATTTCCATAAAATTTTGCATACATTTATTGTGAAGTACGAAGAAGGACAATATACGGTTCTTATAACGCGGGCGGAGCCGCAGACAAAAGCTTGTGGTAAATAAATTAAATAATAATTTTGACACTTTCTGCTGTTTTTGCTAACTTGAGAAGTAGAAAATACACATTTCTATGAAAAAAAAACAGAAGACAAATTTCGAAAACTAATTTCTAGAAGTTCCTAGTTATTTATATTTTTTCCAAAACATTCCGATACGACTAAGCTTTATAAGTCATATCTAAGAAAGTTCAATACAAGTTAAGTAACTTTACAGAGACTTTGCTAGAAGGATTAGACGTCAGTTTCCCGAGTTAATACCAAATTTTATAAAAAATTTACTTAGTGAAATAATCAAGAGAGAGGCATTTTTTAGCCATAATCAAAATACATCTATGGTTTCTTTTAATATTTATATAAATAAACAAAGAATCTTTCCATAAACATTCATAAATTGTAAAAAATGCGACAATTACCGGTAATTTCAGCCGATTTACTTCAATGTACTTGTATGTTACTTAATTTAACTATAGGCACAACCCTAAAAAGTTAACTTTACCGTGAGAAGGAAATATCAAAAAGATAACCGTAATATTATCTTTCATTTTCCTTTTATTTTCATCTAAATGTTTACAATTTATATCTTTTATAGTAGCACTATTGTATACTGATGGATCTCCAAAAGAATAGAAAAAAAAATACTTTCTAAATGTTTTTACAAGGAATTTCTCCTGTATCCTCTTAAAAAGTTAAGATTTGGAAATCCCGTATAAATTTAATAAAGGATTGATGGCAATTTTCGAAAATTGAGGTCCAGACCGCTCTACACATTTTAAATCAAAGGTTTAGGCGACACGCTCAGTGACCAAAGGCTGTCCTTGCGCGAAAAAAAAACATTGGCTACTATTTCAAAAATAGAATTCATAAAATTAATTTTCACATCTAGAACATTATAGTTTCATTAATAATGTTCTTTAAATATGTGTGATTTTTTTAAATGTATATGGCAAAAGAAATCGTATCTTTTTTTAAAATTATGAATTGTGAATTTAAAATGAGTATCACGGTCAGAAAAGCCAAAGTGTACCAATAGTCGGCCAACTCTTGTCCTTATTATGTACAAATTTAATAAGGTCTATTCAGTTTGAATCAGAAATCCATCGGCTTTAGATTTTGTTTGTAAACACGAACTATATAACTTAGAATCTACAAGTGAACTGGGACACCTGTTGCTAGCAAGGACTTATGTAGCTAGGTACTGGGACACGGAGGCGATAATCTTTGTTATTATTCAAAGAAAGAACGGGTTTTAAAAAAAAAAACATAAATGATTTGACATTTGACAGATTAAAAATGGGGAGCGGTGTCTTGTTTTAGTGTGAGATGGACAGTCCACGTTCAGTTGGTCAATTGCATTAGAAAAAAAAACGTTTTCTATAAATCTCAGAAACTCTATTTCGTGATTAGGTCACGAAACGTGACCGTCGAATATCTTATAACTATTGGCCCTGTCTATTTCGTTTGGGTAAGAGAAAAAGACAGAATGTACGGAACGTCAGGCAGGCCACACCACTAAAACTTAAAATCTATTTTTTTCTTAAATATATTTAAGTATCCTTTAAATCGCTGGTCCGATTTTGGTGACATATATTTAGTTCTATTAAATTTAAAGAAGTATGCAGGGATTGTGGCAAGTTGAAAGATTAAGTTTTTGTCTACCCCTCCTCTACCTAATTACGTGAGTATACCTACATAAAATGACTCGTCTTTTCCGGTGGGGTAGACAGAGTACTTGACTATTAAAGATGTGTAAGCACAGCGCAGCTTTAAATCTGTATCTACATACATAAAAGCCCTGCCTGTAATCCCCTTGTACCGTAGCATCATCGCATACTCATCATAATCTGACTTTAATGACGTTTGATCATTCTGTAGTGCCAATGATTTAGGAATGTGACATTTAGGATTGTGGCCGTGGCAAGTGGAAGGATACAGTCTCTGTCCACCCTATCGGAAAAGGGAAAGATAGAGAGACTGTTTGTATTTTTCTAACTTTTTTAACACATTTTATATTAAAAAATATTAAAACCACATCCACACATGTAAAAAAGTAAATATTTTTATGATAATTAAAATGAATTATATATGCACTAATAAATTTGAATTCTCGTCACGAATAAACTCTCTGTTTTAAATTAAATTTGGTATACATTAGAATAGACCTTTAGAAATAACATAGGCTACTTTTTTTCTGACGGCCTCTGTGGCGCAGCGGTGATACGCTTGTCTGTGACATCGGAGGTCCCGGGTTCGAATCCCGGTCAGGGCATGATGAGAAAAGAACTTTTTCTGATTCACCTGGGTCTTGGATGTTTATCTGTATAAGTATTTATAATAAAATATAGTATCGTTTAATTAGTATCTCGTAACACAAGTCTCGAACTTACTTCGAAGCTAACTTAATCAGTGTAATTTGTCCCGTATATAAATTAAAAAAATTAAATTAAAATTTCTGGAAATTACCACGGAAGCGAGTCCCGCGCTGTAGCTAGTGTGATTATATAAAAAAACTGTGTTGTTCCCCATTCCCCATCCAGAGGGTCCAGGGATTTAAATCGTCCAGGAAGCCATTAATGTTCTGTTTAATCTGCCTTAAGTGAAATTGAGAACGCAATATATTTCGGATAGTCTTTTTACCTGCAAACTTATGATCTTTACAAACAAATTAAAGTGACCCACGGTTTACAAAACAATACATAGGTACATAAAAATCGCCTCTTTTCCGGAGGGGTAGACAGAGACTACAACTAACCACTTATAATTATGGGATACGATCACGATCTTTCGCTTCCTCCACATTCATAACTCTCTTCATGCAAACTCGGCTCTGGTACTCTACACCTTTTGCCAAGACGTCTCTAATTTGAAACGTTTTTATTTTTCTTTACAACAATATTTTAAAAATAATTATTATAGAAATATATAATAAAAATACAAAACATATCAGGTTGCTATCATATAAGTGATTTCCTCGACTGACTTTGGAAAGAGAAGCAATTGGCTCACACAATTTTTGCCCGACCAGCATAGAAGCAATTCGTAGTCTTACACCTCTTTTCTTCGATTTTCGACAAGCATAGAAGTGTTAACTTTATCTTATACATAAGTATTATTCCGCTTTCTATGGCTTCACGTATATTATTCAGAAGCAGTTATTAAAAATGTTTTAATTTTGTTTATCCTTAAATTTCTTTAATATACATACAGTTTTTGTAAACGACGTCTTTTTCATTATTCAATTCCACAAAAATTAGACCAGTGTTTTAAAATAATGCTTTATTCCAATTTTCCACTAAACAACTTATATTAAAAATACGTAAGTTAGTATGTTACCTCTATATGGTAAAACCACTATACTGATGTTTTTAAATATTTGTACAAATCATAGTTTAGATTGGAAACGACATTATCTTTTATATTTTAATTTTGAGAACGTGAAAATAAGCACAAGTAAGTATCTGCCAAGACCTAGTAAATTGATACAACGTTCTTTCAAAATAAAATGAAGAGCAACATGGTTCAAGTCGCTTCACTCTTTGTCTGACAAATTGCTCGTTACGAGTCTGATCTTGAGAGGAAACATTTGAACTGTAACTTTATGCAAAACTGTGGTTAGATCTCAGTTTTGTTGTTATTTCTACTCGTTTACGAATCCTGCGAAGATGTTTTAAGGTTTGAGAATTTCGCGTGAACGGCTTTCCACTTACAAGACAGCTTCAGGTTATTTTGAATGAGTCTAGGCTTGGTTTGAAATTTGCTGTTTGTATGAATGGTCCAGTTGTCAACAAAACATACTTGGCGTGTATGAATAAAAGCCTTGATGTATATTTTCAATTCTTACCGTAGCGGTCAGGAACGAACGAGAATCCTTTTTTTTAATGTACTTCGAAGTTATAAATATATGCGGACCCATACCCTACATTTACTTTAAAGACAGATAAATGATAGGAAAACGACGATGAATCATTCATTTGTTCATATCACGTCTAAATCCCTTGCGGGGTAGACAGAGCCGGAAGTCTTGAAAGTCTGATACGCCACGTTCAGCTAATAGGCTTATGATAGAATTGAGATTCAAATATTGACAGGTTGCTAACTCTCAAAGAATCCCAAGCTAATGAAGTCTAAGTCGAAGCTATTTCTTAGTCGCCTTTAACGACATCCATGGGAAAGAGATAGAGTGGTCCTATCCTTTTTTATATTGTTGCCCGGAACTATGGTAATTTTTTTTGCAAAACATAATGAGGTTTTATATCACGTTAAATATACGTCGCATGCAGACCCGTTGTCATTTGCACGTCAATTTATGAACAAGAGAAACATGCGGCCATTTTAAAATCTGTCAGTTATGTTGACAGGTATATTCTACATTTATGAGTTAGCTTTTGGCTGCTAGTTCGTAAGCGTGTAGCTTAAAAGCAAGAACAAATCATGTTCGAGATAAATAATTTTGTAGCTTATTGCAGGGGGATTTACTCCCGTGTGAATAAGTTTTTATTTCGAGGATGTCTTTTGCATTCTTTTATTTTTTGAATATAAGTATTTTTGTTATCGATAAGTAAATTACTATTTTAGTTTTTATACATTAAAATAGGTTACTAGTTTTCATTTGTCTGTGTTAATACTTTATAAAATTAAATAAGTGTAAAAATCAGGTCGTTAAAATACTGAGTCTCTAGAGATTTATAAAATTTGTTTAATTCCAACTTTCAAAAGGTTTGAGATTATACTAACCTTAGTGGTTTCGCTATGCTAAGTTAATACCTACTTAATGTTTTGTAAGATCTTTCATACAATAATAATAAAAAAAAAAAGAATATTTCCTTAAATTTACATGTGTAGGAAAAATCAAATACAAGCTAAATTTAAGGAAGATTAATTATTAATTTGAACTTATTAATTTCAAAAGGATTTTAATTAAGTTCATCATATGTATGTTAAGAATTGTACCTATTTGCTTTGGCAGCATTTTGTTGTGGTCCACAAAATCTTGTATAATTCAGCGTTGTTCATGAATTTCAGGAAGGCGTTTGTTGAAAATATATCTCTTTGTTTGCCAAATCGTATACGCATGTAGGTAAATATAAAAGATACACAAGTGGAACCATCTCTACGCCACACGTCACAACATCCAATCACACACCAACTGTCAGTCATTGCGAAGAAATAGACGCGCTCAGCCAATAGCAACGAAGAATCTAAATCGCGATTTCAATGATTTCATGGATTGGAGCATAAATACAACCTCCGACTCAACATCGTCGGAGCCGCGGTTCGGCGGAAGATCTTCTCTCTGATAGCGGTCGAGCCGAATCATCGCTCCCGCTACACAAAAATAAAGTCGTTATGATCGCTTTTACAAAATTAGAAATTAGAACGTTTAAAGAATTTTCTGCTGTTTGTAACCCCACTGTTCAAAACATGATATAAGTACTTAGGTATTGATACTTATTAAGAGTAAACAGTAAGTTTAGTTTCGAGTTAGTTTTAGTAGGTTTAGTAAAAGAGATGTTTTTGTAAAAAAAATGTTACTTTCAAATTCATAATACACGCGAAGCTTGACTTCGCATTTAGCCAGTGCTCATAAGAAATGCCTCAAAATTTTCCTCCAAACCATCCATGATATAAGTTAAATATTTGTAAAATTACAATCAAAGATTCAAATTATCTGAAGCAATCGACTGGAAACATCCAGGAAAAGTACGAATCGAATGGAAATGGAGGTAAATAGGTAACTTATTGCAAAGTTTATAATATATAGGTATATATTTAAGATGAAATTGACAAAGATTCTGAGATTAATTAATACTACATTGTACTTATCTTAACAAAAACACTCGTGCGCACCGAAAAGGGCACAAATGTTCTATAATTTTTTTTAAATTTTTCAAATGTTCTTAAAAAATTGATATTTTTAAGAAATCTGAAATTTATTTCTTTTATTTACTAAATTCACCCGTCGACCAAGCGACAAAGAAAATCAATAAGTACGTGAAAGTGCCATTTAAGTTAACGTCTAAAATGCAGATTTATATTTTAAAGACGGGTAATTTTATTTATTTATTCTTTGAAGAATATTGGTAATAAAACGTGATAACTAAGTATAATGATAAAGGTTTCTCAGTAGTTATCGTTAGTCTTTCGGATACGCGACCCAAACTGATCGTTAATATTGTCTATTATGTAATAATCGTTAGTTCGAAAAGCCTTAATTAATAAGAGTTGAGAAAAAACCAACCCCTAGTCTGGCTTTGCTAGTGAAATTTTAATGTTCAAATTCCTTCTTCTTTTTTATCCTGTGTGTAAATTTTCTTTTATTTGTCATACCATTAATTAAATGAAGGTATTCTTTATTATTATTTTGTAAGCAGAATTGAAATAAATCTTGCAAATTAAAAATACGTGATTAAAAGCAGAAAAACAAAGATCCACGGACGAAACTTATTAAAAAGTAAACCGCAAAATGAGTGCGGACCAGTAACTGTTTGCAGGTACACGTCCCAAAGGAAATACACCGTTCGATTGCTAATACCAAACCGCCCGCGGCCGAAACAATGTCATATAACGTTGTAAAATAAAAGAAAAATTAAACAAACATTGATTTTTAAAATCATTTTCTACTGTTTGCTGCACGCAACTTCTTCTGACTATATTTGAAAGCGTATTAATTTACTTTTATTTTTATATGGACAGCAAAAAATTAAATAATATTAACAACAAAAAAAAAACAAAGTCGCGCCTTTTTTCCGGATGGGATACGCAGAGACTACATAGATTTGCTTGCGATGATATTGACAACAGTGATCAAGGAAAAAAAAGATGTCGTCTCTGCGGATAGAAATCCTATCATCCTCTTTTCTCTCTTCATACCAACTCGTGGGTTTACAGTAGGTACTGTTAACCTGACTTGTCGTCGGGATATCCCTTCAATCGATTTTATTTAAGTGTGAAAAATAAAAAATAAACAGTACTTCTCTAAAGGGGGGGAGAGACTAGAACTTTAGAAATACTTTTTCGTTTATAGTCAACAATTCGTGAGTTGCACTTTCACCTTAGAAAATAACTTTAAACTTTTAACAATTTATATATTAACAAAAGTAATTAGCGACTGTTGTAATTAAAAGTGCCTAGAGCGGTCGTGTCGCAGCATAATATGCCCAACTATCTGTCATGGCGGCCGTCAACTGTCACTTTTTGGCGCGCGTTGACTTTTAATCAGATTTCTGAACGCAGCTCTGCATTTTGAACGCGGCTGAATTAGGCCAATTTGCAGGATGCTACTGCCTCGTGCCGCGGAAATAGATGTTTGATGTTGTGATACCGATATACAGGGTAAAACTGTGCTATTTTAGATTTGCCGCCACCAAAGGAATCTGATCTTCTACATACATATATCACAACTATAATATATGTACCTTGTGTGGATTACCGACTGCCATGCTTATTTAGAGTTTATATGCGCTAAGTAAAACATAAGGTTAACTTATTGAAATTTTATATGAAATGTTCAAAATATATGAAGAAAAATAGGACACATTCCCTTGTAACATCTTTTTAATGTAAGGAGTAAATATAAAAAACCGAAAGTTGTAAGACTCTTAAAAGAGCTTTACCTACTATTGGAATTTAGATCCAGAGAAAGTGGCAGGTTGTAAGTAAGCAGGGTCTTGCATTCATTGGCTCAAGAAAATAATAAATAAACAACATATAAAAGTAAGTAAAGTAATTTTAGCGGTTATTGATTTTTTGCTCAAAACGCCCAAAATTATAATAATAAAAAGCATAAATTATTAATTTATTTATAGACGATTTTGAAGATGAACCACGAAAACCCACTAATGAAAAAATATAATTCTCAGATCATTTTCAATTTCTTCAAAATCAGACCAACGCGGTTAGAAAGTTATACAAAGAAACATATGTTCATGCATACAAAAATCTATTTTGCCCCTTTATTGGTGGACCTTGCTCGCTCCAGTCGCTTCGCTCGCTCGGTCAATAAAATTCTATTTTCCGTATCCAAAATGTTCACAACACAACAACACCCAAACCTACCTATCCAAAGTGAAGTTAAGTATGTTTTCCCATATGGTCACGTTTTGCTGAAATCCGTTTAGAGGGCGGCTCGACTGGCAGAGAATCAATTGAAAAGGTTTTCAATGAAAAAATCTTTATTCATTTCAAGAAAAATGGTGACAAAACTTTGCGCTGCATGTTTGTATCAAAGAATATTTGCATACTTTTTCATTACCGTTCACACAGAAAATAATGCTTGCAGCTACTCGTTATTCTCGTATGAGATGCTTTGAACCAATTTCCTTTCACAATTTTCTTCTGTATTTAGCTATTCATGCAGTATAATATTTTTGGGAAGTACATGAGTATTTGAAATATTTTAATTTTCTCACCATACTGTATCTAATTCAAATTCTGCCCTCGCTTGTTTCCACTGAAGACAAATTTACAAACATATCCTTAAAGATATGTCTGTTAGAACGGTCATCAGCCAGACAGCCATAGCCATTACAATGAAACTGGTAAATTTTCGTAGTTACTTATTAAAAGGTTTTTTGGCAGATTTCTATTACCTAAAATCTTGATAAATTCCTTATTTCCACAAAATTAATCGAAATATAATATATCTACGAAAACGAAATTGTCTTGACTTAAAACCACCAATTTCTAGTCTCATATACAGCAATTTCTGTCTTAACCCACAGCCTAGCACGGGCAACCAAAAGAGAATCTGTACTCTTTTACGTAAAAATAAACAAATTTCACGTTCGACAAGTTCACACGTTTATTTTTGTCTCCTCCTTTCCAACGGAAGCAGACGTTACTTCGGTTCGCCAGAATAAGTAACTTTTCCACGGGGCGACGTAAATCTTCGCCTGTCACTGAAGTCGGATTATTTGCTTGCAATGCCGGATATTGTTCAAATGCTTTCTCATTGATTCTATTATAAGACCGATCTGTCTTTACTCTTTTTATATGGACTCCATAATTGTCTAATTGATTGATTTCAATTACAATTATTTTATCTTCACCAAGTCTAGACCTTCATTGTTGATGGTTTCTGCAATTCTAGGTAATGTGCTTATCATTGTGTGCTTTCTCATTAATTTCTGTCTAATTGATTACTATTTATTATATCCTCATCAAGTAAATCTAAATCATTATCAGTCTCTTTAGCGCAGTGCTAGTAACCCCTGGGTTACCCAAGTACAGATTTGATACACAGTCAGGACATCATGAAAAAGGATGCTACTCGACCATTTATTTTCCTGCTTATTTATCTAAAATATTGAAGAGTAAAATCTTACACTACTTTTATACGATACTGGTCACGACTACGACATATATTTGCTAAAGACTAGTAAAAACATAGTTTTTAAGACCTATTCTTTAAAGTTAGTGGCTAAATTTTAAACTGCCGTGTCTCAAAATTGTGTCGTTAAGCTTCGTATTAGTTATGTGGAGCTTCGGTTTTATTACAATTCAAAAGTTTTGGCTTTGAGACTGTCGTGTTCTCGTGTTCTGACATCTTGGAATACAAAATTTAAAATAGATATTTTTCTAGGTTTCTTATTGTTTCTTTCTTTGGTTTTTTTATGTTCGCAGTTGTACCTACTCTACTCAATACTTGAGTCACTCTTTCCGGGATGAGAAAAGTGACCAACTATAGTGCGATATCACGGTCTGTTTTTTTTTTACTTTTTCGCACCCACCTGTTGCATTTCTTTAATTTTTTTCTCATGGGAACCGTTGAAAAGTCAGTAAATCTGTTTTCTACGACTGAAATATAAGAGTGATTATATTTTTTCACTTTATTTAAATGTGTTCTTAAATTAATTACATAAATCGTGTAGTCGCATGTATCGTTGCCCAAACAAATAAAACAGTAGAATAAATAATGGATATTGAACGGCGAGTAAACACCTGTCGGATTCATTGGAACAAATTGTGTTCGTGTCTGTGCCATCCACGGCCGAAAACTTTGCTTTCGTATTGCTCAATGAAAAGAAAAAAAAGTCGTGAATATTTTTTTTTTCTTTATTAGTCCTATTCTTCGTGAAATATTGAAAGATGTCCTTAGAAGAAAGACTTCGCAACAAATATTATTGAGAGTACAATTGGCAATGACAACTAAAATAAAAATTACCGATTAAAATGGTTAATAAATACTTCGGCCATGTACCAATAGCTATTATCGAAAGTTATGTATGAACATTAGTTTGCGAATACTAACCGATGCTCTTACGGTGAGGGAAAACATCGTGAGGAAACCTGCACATTCAGGTAACTGGATGCGTAGGTAACCATGATCGATCCAATACAATAAGTTACACGATAGTTAAAGAAAAGCAACAGGTGGCGACATTAATAACGTAGGTACGTACTTATACATATTTTTTTCATCACACACATTGAAATGTCTTAAATCATAAGACTTTTATATCTTGATTTTTATATCACTTCAATTTCTATTTATTCAGAAACAGAGCACGTTCATCACGTAATTTTTTCTCACAAGGTAAATATCTTCCAAATTTAACATATGCAAGGTGCCTTTACCATTAAGTTTATTCGCGCTAAAAGCCACTTTTGGCGGCATAAAAGCCAAGATGGCGTCTACATTATTTTTAAATGCAAAGACTTGTGTTGCCAGCATATTACAATATTTATCTATATGCTAATTAGTTGCGTAGTGGTCATTTGGATTTTAATTGCTTAGGCGTAACCACAACGCGGATTTGCATTTCAAAGTGCGTTAATATTTTGTGTAAAATTAATGATTATGTAATTTTACTTTAATTTTTTTTTTATATTTATTTTATTTATTATTTGAATTGAAGAATGTTTTACATGCAATTTCGTTATCAGCAAATTTATTTTAAAATTCTATATTTTCTTTTAAGTAAAAAGTTCTATTGCATATAGTTTAACTGTTATGTACGGTCATCCATATAATTACAAATTAAAACCTAATAAACCACAACAAACAAACGTAAAACGAGCGTTTAGTTAATCCTGTAGTTTATTAATTAGACGGGTTTAGCAACGGTCGCAAACAGTATTTATCGCGTCGAGTTACAGCCAGTGCAGTAGGAACTGTTGCATTTAGCGTCATTGGAGTACACACGTCACTGATTAATTCCATTGTAATATTGTCGTGTGGTTCCCGGCAGTGCTGTGTGGTTCCCGGCACCAATACAAAAAATAATAGGACCATTCTATCTCTTTCCCATGGATGTCGTAAAAGGCGACTAAGGGATAGGCTTACAAACTTGGGATTTTTTTTAGGCGATGGGTTAGCAACCTGTCACTATTTGAATCTCAATTCTATCTTTAAGCCAAATAGCTGAACGTGGCCAGTCAGTCTTTTCAAGACTGTTGGCTCTGTCTACCCCGCAAGGGATATAGACATGACCATATGTATGTATGTATGTATTGTTGTCGCTTGTTTGATTTGACTAGTTCTGGTATTACAACTTTACTAATTCTTTTCAGGATTTCCTTGATCTTAAAATTGAAGAAATAAGAGATACTTACCTTTTTTATTCGTGATCGCTCAAATCAGTATATGTTTTTAAATACGTTACGAGAATAATATTTATATCATTCTGAACCGTGACCGCAAATCTATACTTACAATATTAAGAGGTATTTTTTTTATTTCCATTGTTTATTAATTTAATCAAGATACGTTCGTCTAGGCCTTCCCACTCCGACCTTGAAGATTGTTACATTTTGGTCTGTTTTAATCCTGTGGGAATATAGTGCAGACATGGTGCATTTAGTGGATCATTTACGTGCATGTTTACACGTAGGCATTAGGGATGTTGCTTTATTATCGATATTTCGATAAAATATACTTAATGTGTCGTGTTCGTTTTTGCTATTATGCTCAACTACTTATTTGTGATTTTGTCTTCTTCAAGAATTTTATTTATTTATTTATGTACACAAAATTATATACAGGAGCATTCAATACAGTAATTATAGTACAAAGGTGCTACTTATTTCAAAAGAAATCTCTTCCAGTAGACCCATGAGAGGAGATATGAATTTTGTTCCTGTATTTATCGTTTAGTTTAATTTGTATTATAATAAAGCTACACAGGCTTTATAGTTTTATTTTTTTCTGTATTAATTTTTTATTCTTTTCTGTTAGGTATTTTTGACCAAAACACTTCTGCCAAGATTTTTAAGTATTTATTAGATACCTATCCAAGATATTTCCAATAAACATAAGTACCTACCTACTTTACAGCGCGATACTAGCCCTATAACTTATCAATACATTACTTACCGGGTCAATCAAAGTGCCCGTATCAATTATTACCGACTGTCGATAAATTAGTCATCTTAAGATATTGCATGCAAGTGCATCTCTTTAGTCGACGTTCCCGAGATAAATTGATTGGTATCCCGTCCCAGCCTCAGTATCGTGCGTGCACGCATCTCGATATTTATCTCAGCCGTTCAACTCTCGTTAATAACGTTTAAAAATACCGCGCAACACTATTTTTAAACTTTTATTTTATTAACCGTAGATAAAAATATATTATAGTAACGCGATTGTTGTGTGTAATTAAAGATAGTTATTTTGTAAATATGATGTGTTTTAGTGTTGTTTAAACTCGATTTTTGATGTCGTGTGTGTAAGTATACTTTCTGTAATTGAATATTTTGTTACTAATTAATTCTTACTCGTTTAATTTTCGGTCTGAAATTAAAATTCTATTTCACAACTTGCTTAAAGTTTCCAACTGTTCAAAACTTTGCCAAATCTTTTCCACAGCACAAATCCAAATAAAAAAAAGTGAAGCAGTAAATATATAATAATTCATCGGTATATTTTATCTAAAAGATTTTTCATCATATTCAAGTATTCCCAATAGCTGCATGAGTAGGTAATATTTTGGAATTTTTCATAACCCGTCTCAATCGTGCTTACAAGATTTATATTCCGTTTCCTAGCAATGTAAGTCGTAGTTGTCGCGATATGCATTTTTATTTCCGACTTAACCCTTATCTGCTTTATTAGAAATAGTTCCTTCTAGCGATAATCAGTATAATATAGTTTTTAGGGATATTGTACTAGATAAACTTAGTAACTTACTAGATAATTGTATTTTTTGTAGATATTTACTCAACGGTATCTACTATTTTATTAATTTAAAGGTTTTCTTTATTTTTTTAAAGAACCGAGAACCTAAGGCATTGCTCTAAGATTAAAAAAAAAACGATTTTATTTTAAAATAGCATTATAAAACAATCGTTTCAATCATTACTCTTCGGCAATTATGTTTTTTATCGACTCCGAAATGTTTCCCGCCTAATTATGGACCAATTTGCAACAAGTAAAACAAGTTATATGAAAGTTGCCAGCCAACATTAATGTCCGCATGGTCACTTAATTTTGACTTACGAAGCCAAACCAAATTTAAAAAGTTTGGTCAAATTAGGAATCTGACTCCTTAGTCTAATATGGTCTCAGTTTTTTAAACGAAGAAAAAAGAAAGACGGCGTTATTATATAAAAAAAGATTAAAAAAAGAACGTTAGTAGTTTTTGTCTAGTAAAATGCGGAAAAAATCCAAATGGGTATTCCGTTCTGAATTCCATTGCAGAGAATCATCAATCATAATTTGTAAACGTAAAAGCTGCCCTGTCGTAGCCAGTGCCTCTCAGGACTTCTATCATTTTTCGACGTTTTTCATATTTTTTATGAATAAATCAAAGGGTATGCACATATGTACGTCTGCATTTATGCAAAAAATAGAACGAGAGGTTCGTAATTTCATTCAGATTTTGAGATTAATTGATTTATGTTGTGTTAACTATTGTTGTTTCATTTTCTTTGTGGTGCTGCAATTAACATATCTAAGTATTAGGTATATATTTCTTTAAGGTATATGCAATTTCTTTTTCTTAAAATTTAGGTTAGGTAATCTTTTGAGGTTATAAGTACCAAAAATTTTTCACAATAAACTTAAAAAAAAGACGGAGCGTCCGAATCGGTCCACCCCGTAACGGGTAGAGACGTGACTGCGCCATTAAATAATCGTTTAATCTGCAAAAGTTTGAGTTAGGACTTCAGACGGCTCAACGGCTCACTTTGTTTACCCCGGCTGCTGGGACGATAATACAGAATTAGCTGTGTGGGTTGATAAAAGACGTTGTGACGCAAATTATGGACCAGAAAGGCAATGCCGAAAAAGATACAGGTTACTGGAATAAGTAGGGAGGTGTAGGAGGATCTGGGGGCCCCGAAATGAACTGTGCAACCAGGAACACATACATATATATACATAGGTACCAGAGGCCGCCCGCGACTTCGTTCGCATGGAAACCCTATCAATCCCGCGGGAATTCCGGGATAAAAAGTAGCCTATTTGTTATACTGGGTCTTCAGCTACTGTTGCTAGCCCATCGCCCCAATATAGAATCCCAAGTTTATAAGTCACTTAGTCGACTTTTACAACATCTATGGGAAAGAGAAAGACTGGTCCTATTACACGGCACAACAATAAAGTATTATTTATATGTATTAAAAAAATAAAGAAACTTATTAGCTTACTCGTGTGTCGCGTTATGTAAATGCCCTTTGAAAAACAATAAAAATGGCCGCCGCTGGAATTTTGGGACCTCAATCCTTTATTGGAATGCCGAATTCGATGCCTATTGGTTTATATGTTGTAGGAGAAAATATCTGGTGTGTCAGAGATTTTCACCTGAAGAGGATGCTTGTAATATATCGGACTAGCTATTACACGCAGATTTATTTGTGACGAAAAGGATAAGGCGGGCAGGGAAATCAGAAACATTTTTTATTGACTCCGTACTTAAATATTTAGATTTTTCAGGCAATGTCCTAGCAATAGTACCATAAATATTTAATATTATCACTATTTCCGAATCTCACTCACCACACAGAACACCCCGTAAGCAAAAAAAGACGTGACAGGCTGTTACTTAGATGTAAACCGCCAACAGTATGAAGGAGTATTTTTTAAACTCAAAAATATTAAATATTTGAACGTCACTGAGGAGCTTATTGTTTACCTCCCAAATTGTATTCTTTGTAAAGAGCTCTAGAACAAAGTGTGTAATTTCCTGTGGTAGATAATTTAAAAACTACCAACCTGAAAATATAGACAGAGCACACTACTATATAAACGTCAATTAATAACATTTCTTTATTTTTCTCTAAGCCGTTTTTAAAGTTAACAATTTTTTTTAATAAGATCCCATTCTTAATATCCGTATTTAAATAAAGACATGCATAGGTACTATTATAAAAACGTGTTAAGCAAATTTTCTTTAAAATTTCACAATCCAAAAATTATGTCGACAACATACTTCGTTAAAACAATTTATGCTATGAACACATATCAATTTGGTTTCCCTCCAACTAGTGCAGCCATAATTCGGAAACAATACGAGAGCATTAACAAACACACAAACATTTCAGATGGATGTCGACAGCTCGAATAATTGTAACACAAACGTTATGTGGCGGGAGGCGAAATAGTTTACCTAATTCACTATGAGTGTTTGTAAACATTATACCTAATAATAGATTTAACATATAGATTAGAATAGATTTAGTGCCGTGTGGTTCCCGGCACCATTACAAAAAAGATAAGGACCACTCCATCTCTTTCCCTCGGATGTCGTAAAAGGCGACTAAGGAATAGGCTTATAAACTTGGGTTTCCTCTTTTAGGCGATGGGCTAGCATCCTGTCACTATTTGAATCTCAATTCTATCACTAAGCCAAACAGCTGAGCGTGGCCTATCAGTCTTTTCAAGACTGGTGACTCTGAACACCCCGCTAGGGATATAGACGTGATCATATGTATAGATTTAACCTGCATCTTTGAATATAGCCATGTTGGCTTTCCCATGGGATTTTTGGGAAATCCTAAGAGCGGTAAATGGACCCTTAACCTTTACAGGAATTGTTTATTAGTGCCGTGTGGTTCCTGATTAAACCACTCCGTATCTTTCCTATGGCATATCGTAAAGGCGAATAAGGGATAGGCTTAAAACTTGGGATTCCACTTGTAGGTCATGGGCTAGCAACGTATCACAATTTAAATCTCAATTTCATCAAATTTAACGTAACTTTCAATTGATTTCCGAGACCGCTGGTTCTGTCTACCCCTCCGGTAAAGAGGCGTGATTTTATGTATATATGTTTGTATAAGTACCCGAAATCGCCGAGCTTGCATGAAGAGAGTTATGAATGTGGATGAAGCGAAGGAAGTATGCAGAGATCGTGGCAAGTGGAAAGAGGTAGTCTCTGCCTACCCCTCCGGTAAAGAAGCGTGATTTTATTTATATATGTATGTATAAACTTTCCAGTCGTATAGCTTTACAGATGCTCTCAAACTATTACAGCTCAAACGTATCAAACACAGAGCAAAAGACACTCGGCCGTAACCTTGTTAGCCAGTAACAGGAGCTACAAAGGCGCCAACTCAAAGCTAATGCCTCACATATCGTATTATTCCTGTTTTTGAGACGGAGACGTTGTTTTTTCGTGGGTATCTAGTGGTGATGTGTGTTTTTTAAAAGGTCAAATAATGATAATTTTATTTTGTGATCAGGGACTTTTAACATTAATACTAAATCACAGATTTACTTTGATAGTTAAAATAATAAAATTATAAAAAATACCTACATACCTACTTAAATCTATACCTTGATAAATTTATCAAAAATATCTATATATAAGTATATATATTTTTGATAAATTTAATAAATTACCTCTCTCATCTTGGCTCGTACCTAGTTGCATAGTCTCCTGGCCTGGGGTCCACAAATTCTAAGTAAGTTTATAGTTTAATTATATGTACCTACTTAATATAGTAGAATTCTTCCTTACATTGAAAACAGAAGGCTGTATGAAGTATGTAGCACTGAATTTTCAGGATAAACAAAAAAATAGAATAATGCGACTTCTAATTGACCCACTTTGCGGACATCTGGGGAATGTAAAGTTAATTTTACAGCATATCGGGTTTGATCCACTTTCATCCGGTTCCGCGAGGAAACCAAAACCGAATAATTTCGTTTGTTCATTGTTATTACAATTTCGGTTACAAATAGCGACAATTATGAAGAGATGAAATTATGAAAACATATTATAGATTTTAAAGAATATCTAAAATACGTAGTTCCGGTTTCGTAAATATTGCAACCTATCTAATTGTACTTAAAAGCTTTATAATTATGAATTTAAACCAAAACGGTTCATTTTATTTTGCGTGAAAAAGTAATAAGTATTGATATGTAGGTACATAAGTTACTCACAAACTTTTTCTTTTATAATACTACTTAGTTGGTATGAAGTTTGATTAAGCCTGTTAACAGTATGGCTACTCCCGAATTAATAGTTAACGTAATGTCAAATGACGTCATAAGCTAAGCCAATTCTGAATTATTTTTCGGACGGACGAGTTTTTCCACGAGGCCGGCCAAAAATGCTGTACTTAGCTACAGTTTACCGACCGTGCGCTTATTATTTCTGGGTAACCTCGGAAATTGGCATCTTTGTGATGGCAACAAGAGCGTTTTTACAACGTGCGAGTCTACTCGCCTAAACAACTTGTACTCTCACCATTGAAATGCTAATAATATATGACAATAGAAATAAAAACACAATAGGAATGATGTGTCGCCGATTATCAACGAACGCAGTTATCTACGCAGTTGTAATTAAAAAGCTGTTAAGTCAAACTTACAATTGTGAAGCTAAGTGTGTAGTGAAGAAAATGCTGCAGTGCAGTTTGTTACCACTTTTTCTGCAGTGACGCTTTGGAAGCGGCTTAGTTTTAAGTAATTTATTTTTACGGAAAAGATTTTGACTTTATGGAAAAAAAAAACAATTTTATTTCAAATAAACTTACCTTTTAAATAACTGTGCGAAGCAATAGGATATTTCCACAAGATTGTATATTATACTCCGTAATAACAAAAATAAGAAATAGATATAATACTTATGAGGAATAAATAAAACCCTTATTTAGTCTTTTCAAGACGTTCTGATAGCTACATAATACCTACCATTTTCGTAATTAACCTGTGAGAGCTTATAATATATATATTTAAGTGCTGAAATTATAATACTCTCAGTTAACACTAACTCGTTCTGTGTGAATGTAAAATGGACATTTAATTTGCAAGAGAATGTTGCCGACCAATGTTTACTCGTATTGCTAAGGGCTTTATGACAAATGTTACAGTTTTTTCATAAAATGCCGTAATTTAGTACAAACATACATACATTCATATGATCACGTCTATATATCTTGTGAGGTAGGCAAAGCCAACAGTCTTGAAAAGACTGGATGGCCACGTTCAGCTTTATGCATTTGGCTTAATGATAGAATTGAGATTCAAATAGTGACAGGTTGCTAACCCGTCGTCTAAAAAAGAATCCCAAGTTTGTAAGCCTATCCCTTGACTAAGGGAAAGGCGACTGCCTTTTACGAAATCCATGGGAAAGAGATGGAGTGGTCTTATTCCTTTTTGTATTGGTGCCGGGAACCACACGGCACCGTAATTTTGTTTCTTGTGTTTACCTTTCTTGATGTGTCTGTGAACATAAATTAGTAAATTTATAATATCAGGGAGGGGTAGGGGTATACTCGTATTGGTACATTTCGAGTCTTTCACATTGATTCATGTTATTAGGTTTAAGTAATAAAAGTCAATTAACCTAAAAACTTTTAAACTCCTACTGTTTCCAAGTGATTATAATCTCCGAGATGTCGTAAAAATATAACTTAATTAGAAAATTATATGGAGAGCGCCGGCGAAGCAGCAAATAAAGTTATTGACAATAAAGCTAATGAAATACACAGTAGATTGTGACTGGGCCTCGCCGCAGGTAGTAAAGGGAATAAATTTGTTTTGATTGTGGGCTGGTTATTATTAGAATTAGTTATTGGGGATGATTCTTTATTTTGTTATTCTTTTTGGTAAAATTATTGAAGATGTCTTGCTGTTTTTTTCTTTTTTTTATTCAATTCAAATGAAGGCAGGAGTTAAATAACATACATATATTCACGTGTATATCCCTTCCGGGGTAGCAAGAGCCAACAGTCTTCAAAAGACTGATAGGCCACGTTCAGATGTTTGACTTAATGAAAGAATTGAGATTCAAATACTGACAGGTTGCTAGCCCATCGCCTAAAAGAAGAATCCCAAGTTTATAAGCCTTCCCCTGACTCGCCTTTTACGATATCCATGGGAAAGAGATGGAGAGGTCCTATACTTTTTTGTATTGGTGCCGGGTACCACACGGCACTCAATCGGCATTAAATATGTTAAATAATAATTTAAAATATTTATTTGTCCTCAGTGGTGAATCTTGTCGCTTGGCGGTTCTCTGCCTAGTCCTGTCTTGGTGTGCGCTGACGGCGCTATCGGCTCCCGCGCCGCTCTGCGCCGGCGCAGTGGAAGATGACCCGCGCGCGGCCCGCTTCTGCCAAGCGCTGAACACCTTCTTAGAATTGTATGCCGAGGCGGCTGGGGAACAAGTGCCAGAGTACCAAGGTATGTGAGGTCTATTGACCAAAAATTGCGGGAGATTTGACCAAAAATGTGGCTGATAAGCCAGGTTCAACTGTTTGACTTAATGATAGAAATGACATTCAAATAGTGACTGGTTGCTAGTTCATCACCTAAAAGAAGAATCCCGAGTTTATATCCCTTAGTCGTATTTTACGACATCCATGGGAAAGAGGTGGAGTAGTCCCATTCCTTTTGCTATTGGTGCCGGGAACCACACGGCAGAATTAGGCTATCAATAAGGCACAATTTGTAAAGACGATTTGCGTCCTTTGAGCATTACCTTTAGAGCTCCTGCGACTAACTTCCCTCCAGTGGGTATTTACTATTGTACCTATTGCTTCACAACTTACATTCTTTTACTTTCCAGCTCTAGTACGCGACTACCCCCAACTCCTTGACACGGGAATGAAGCGGCAAGACGTTGTCCACTCGTTCCTCCGCTTCGGGCGTCGGCGCTGACGCGTCCCGTCCCGTCCCCGTCGCGTCCCCCACCGGCATCGCACATAAAACGACGCGCATACCAGTAGGTCACCTACGACAATGCTTCACCCCTTATTAAACTCGTTACTTTGTCCAAAACATACTTAAAAGTTCCTTTTAGTTATTAAGGGTATCTGCACACTGCGATTGATGTATGTCTAAACCTCTCTCTCTTTACATTAAGGTTATGCATTGTACTTATTACTAAAAGTATTATAGTTGTAAGATATAAATAACATTGTTGTCAACATTTTGTGGCATTCATTTTTTATAGTTTTAAGGATATTGTAATGTTTTAAATAAATACATATTTATGACAAGCTCAGGGATTTTTATTTTATGCCGCTAGACATGAAAAATTCTTCGCTGAAGAAACAACATGACCCAGCAAAATGTATTGTAACAAATTTAATTTTCCTCCTGATGATACACCCTCATCGCTCTGGACAAGAGTCTGCGGCACTCTGCCTTTGACCACGATCCTGGATTGGTTTTTTACCCGAAGCGGCTCCTGACAGCTGCAACCTTTCCAGGGAAACCTGACCCATATTGAATCATGGCTACTTATCCAGTTGCCTGAATGCTCAGGTTTCCTCAAGCTGCTTTCCTTCACCGCAAGAGCATCGGTTAGCACTGAAACTTATGTACGTAACTCAGAAAAGATTCCCTGGCACAAAACTCCTTACTATACCGAATTTTATTGAAAGTCAATGGCACGAGTGAGGCGAGTGCGTCAACTCAAATAATTTAATTAAATCTTAAAATTTAACGTTACCTATAACGTTATTGAACCATAAACTGAGCTATAAATTGGCTATGGTTATGAGCTAAGCGTTTAATGATTTGGCAACTATGTTTGATACAAGTAAACCCTGTGATTTCTGGACAAAGATTCTAATTAATCTGAATGAAATGACTGGATTTAATGTGTGAATTTCGTAGGAGGCGACTTAACAATAAGGTCACCAATAATTCGTACACAGAACATATTGTCAGGTGAATAAGCTATCACTTTTGGTAAGGGTCTATTGCTTAGGATGCATTGGTTTATGCTCTTAAATATAACGAATGTAAATGTGAATATATGATAGAGAGCATTTTAAAAATAATGCATGCCATTTGAACAAATAAATACCTAAACCTTTGCTTCACAGCGAGCATCGCTGTTGATTCATGATAGGTAAACTATGAGCGGGACGTCAATGAAATGACTTCTGAAATGTGGAAGAAATAGCTTGGATTTCTGAGACCTGAACCCGCTACCGTTGGTCCGGAGACTTGCTCGATTGGTCGGGTAATACCATTTCCTAGAGTAGAAGAACATTTTTTCAATTCGATCATTAATCTTTTCGACCATAACGTAACGTATTCGACTAAACGAAAGCTACATTTAACCAAATTAAGTCTTGTAACTATTGTCTCTGTTTACCCCGTAAGGGATAAAGACGTGTGATGTGTGAAAAAGATTAATAAAAGACAGGTACAATTTCCGACAGTTTATTTTTTCATCCTACACACTTGTATACATTTAGACAAAATACATAAAAACATCCAAATTGTTTCTATATAGACCGATCGAGAAATACCACCGTATTTTACTGCGGTAAATTAAAATAGGGGTCTACAGTATTATTGAATTTTTAATTTAATTATTTCTAATAAGTCATATATACAAGGCCTGAAATTCTCCTAAGGGGCAGGCCAAGACGAACTTAATCAAATTGGGAACGTTCTTGTAAAAAAAATTGTTTGTTTGTAATATCTTTATTGCACAGAAATTTACACAGTTACAAGAAATAGTACATAGTTATAAAAGAAATAAATCACTTGCAATGGCGGACTTATCCCATGAAGGGATCTCTTCCTGTCAGCCGGCAAATAAAGGAACTAGATAATTAAATAAAAAGCGGCAAGTCACTGTGTTTTTAACAACAATATAATAATATACTAACAGAAATTCAAAGGTCAGGTCAAGACTACCTAAACGAGCTTGCATTAATGTAACAGAAATATGCAGGGAGCGTAGCAAGTGGACAGATGTAGTCTCTGTCTTACCCCACGGGAAAGAGGAACGATTATATGACAGTACGGTAAATAAAGATACTGTGGTAATTCTCAATCGAATTATTACTTATAGTTTGTAAAAACACTAAAGATACAATGTAGAATCACTGATAGGAAACAGTAAGTACAACAGAGTAGTTTTTGAAATAAATCGGATATCTAATAACAATTTTTTGATATAAAATTTTACGCCAATAACTTTGCCACTCCTTTTTAAATTATAATAGGTGTTCAGCCTCCGTACATGACACGCGCGACGCTGTTATTATCGCGCGAAAAACTATCGCTGTTTCGCTTTTTATTATGACGTGAAATGAGACAGCAGTAGTTTTGTCAAGCTACAGGCTCTATATATTACTAGGCTTGGCGGTTATATTAAACTCGACCTGTGCTATTTGAAACATCTTTTTTTGCCCACAGAACCACTGAAACCTTTTCTACACCAACTTGTCCAAACATAGTCCAATTTATTTCAAAAACGAATTTCATTTCATGCGATAGATCATACGATAGCACCATATATATATATATATATATACACTAACCGGGAGACATTAACCTGATAAAACACCGATAAATTGATTCAAATTTGTAAATACATTCAGTAAAATATACATCTATATATTCTTATACATTGTAAGCCAGGATTTTAATACTTCTACGCATAGGAATTTCGCTAATTATAGTAAAGACATTTTGATAATCTAAATGTAAATGAAAAATGCTTATATTTTTTTTTGTCTTTCATAATATTTACTTTATTAATGCAGGTCATTGATCAATTGTCCCATTTGGGTATCAGAAGATAGATTTTACTCGTAATCTAATCATTTTTTGCAGTTTACAAGGATAACATTTCAGAAATTTATTACGAAATGTTATCATATTCTTATTTACGTACAATATCGTGGTGTGTGTAATTTATTTTATGTTATTTTTACATTGCCCGAGTACATCAACTAACTAGTGATATTAAAAAAGTTTACGTTATAAAATGCACTCGAATTATTAACTGATGTTTAGACTTTCTAATGTAAAAAAAAACTAACATTAAATACAGTAGGTATTATTATAAAAGGTTTTAACTACGAAAAGGTGGGATGTGTAAATTACAGGTAAAATATCTAAACAAAATGTCTGTCTACATACATGCATATGGTCACGTCTATATCCCTTGCGGGGTAGGCAGAGCCAACAGTCTTGAAAAGACTGAATGGCCACGTTCAGCTATTTGGCTTAATGATAGAATATTCTGTCTGTTTGTGTGTAAACTCTTTACTGGACGTAAGAAAATTAATAACATAACAGATGTAAAACGAATGATTGCTTTGGAGAACTTTATTTCTTCTGTCCGAATAATAAAAAGAATTTTTATCCGTTACGTACTTTTATGAACTTTCGATTGAAATAACTTTATATAAATTCATAAATATTTCATAAATCTCCCTCACGAAATTATATTTTAAATATTAAAAAATTAACGCTACGGCAAGACAAAATTGCATTTTAAACTTGAGCAGATAAAATTTGTGAAGTTTTTTTCATGCAAATAAAAAAAAAACAATAATAAAAAAATTAGCAACATTTAAATACTGAACTACTATTAATGAAAAATCTTTTTCTTGACATGAATGTATTAATTCATTCATTCATTTGCCAACCAAATGAGAGTATTGAAAAATATTGAACACCAGATGGCAGCACAATAAAGTTTTGTCCAGAAATGATGATGATGATGAAAAAAAAACAATATTTTATTATACAAACTTCATTAAGATATCATTAGATTTTTATATAAAAATACAATTCATTACATGCATAACTTACATAATTTGAAATGTGTACACCTTTAAATTATTAATTTTAAAAAAATCATCGAACTAAATAGAATTTAACGTCACTATTCTGCCACTTACGTACATTTTTTAAACTTTACAGTTAATTAGAACACAAATTAACACCTTATAGTTTAGGCCATAACTTTTATCATGAATCAATAGTTCTCATTGAGCAGATATTTATTGTTAAACATCGCTAACATTTAGAGCCCCTCCACACTAAGCGTCGACGCCTTGGTAGGTACACACATGTAAGCATTAGAAAAACGACGCTCGAAAGACGCCAAGTGTATAGGGGCCTTAAATATCTCGTAAATAAAACGCTGATTAATTGACTGACATATCAAAACGATCCCCAAACCGCTGGGAGATTTGAAATTTGACATGCAAGGTCCTTATGTGGTCTAGTGACGATTTTACAAAATTAACACGGTAACAAAAAATATATGGATTTTTATTTGTTTTATGCGGGCGAAGTCGCGTGCTTAATCTAGTTGTAAATTTACATTTTTCGATGTTCAATTCTCGATTTGGCGAAGATCCATAATCTCTGCTTATCCTTTCAGAAAATAAGTAAAATTTCATAAAATTTTAAAACCACGCGCATTTTGATCACTGGAAGGTGTACACGGCATTCAAACGCTTAAAATTTAAAAACCGAAACACTTCTTACAAATATAATATAGACTTTATGTATATAATACAATGGGTATAAAGTGAAATTGCACAAACATATTTTAATTACATCAAATCATACAAGAACTTAAATTAGATATTAATAATACATTAAACGCTAAATTTTAATTGAAAACCATTCAATTACAATTCATTTTAAATTATATTACGTTATGACAGTCTCATTCGTTTATCGTTTAATGTGGCGACATCTCTTTGCCATCAGCCATTAACTACGAGCACGCTAAATCGCGCAAGCAAAGTTTTTAGACATTGGAGCTTAAATACAACCTCAGTTAGTAGTAAAAAAGTGATCCATCGATTTTAAGGTGTTATAATTATTATTTTTTCTAAATAATGTACGTATAATTTTATCCGACTAGGTCTTTCCAATTTTTGCTAATTAATAAGTTATGTGAACAACGTCGCCGCCGACTGAGAGTAGACATTGGCCCTGAAAGATAAATGTATAAAATCCTATTAGAAATTTTATATTTATGCGCAAGACAAGACCGATGTACGAGTATCAATTTAAAGTACGGGTACCGTGTGGTTCTCGAAACTTAAGATTAGGATCACTCCTATCTGTTTCTCATGGATGTCGTAAAAGGCGACTAAGGGAATATGTACGTACATTCATTAAGTGCATCGTTTACCGTGATTGTTTTATTTCAGACAGGAGTCGCTTCGTGTAAAAACCTGACTCACTCATCCTGGGTCATGGTCAAAATCACACTTCAGGCTTCGTTCGAGTGGATGAGGATGTGATCGGGCTTAATACCAGAAAGAAAAGGACACGAGACCCGATTAAATACGAGTCAAGATTAGTTTAGTTTTTTTTTAAATAAATATACTTAAAACGAATTTAGCGTCATCTAACAAAAACGAGACAAACTTATTACAAAAGGTAACTAAATAAAACCCACTCACAAAAAGCGACAAACCTGGCGCAATCTACAATAGAATACAGGTTTTTTCGTAAATCCCGCGAGAAATGTTGTTTTTACCGGGATGTAAAGTACCCTATTTCCTACTCTAGACCCTTATTTATATATTGATATTTTAAGAAGATTAATTCAGAAGATACCCCGTGATGAGGTAACAAACAAAGAAACACACTCCCTGGCACCTTTACAATATTAGTTGGGATGAAGTTAACAAACCTCTTGTAGGATTCTCAATAAGGACATATTAAAGTAATAAGTTTCTCACCTGGTTTTTATGCGCGTTGTCTTGTAACATGAGCTGTGTGATGTAGAAGGAAGTCAGTGCGTTCCCGCCGAGGGCTGCAGTGTATGCTCTGAGTATAGCCATTACCTACGGTAATAAAAAAATAAAAATTACAAATAAAACCGACACTAATTTTACACACAGACAGACAGACACACACACAGGTACATTTATAACACATCTCTTTTTTGCACCGGGTTTTAAGCTAAGGACCCTTGCGGGGTGAACAGTCTCGCAAAAACTGAAAGGCCACGTATTCCTTTATGGCTAAATGAAGGTATTGAAACTCAAAAGCGAGAGATTGCTAGTCCATCGCCTAAAAGTAGAATATACCTACAGAGACGTTAAACAACAAAAAAAAATATAACTATAACAATTATCTTAATTTCTCGTCATTTCTCACATTTGATCAGTCTATAAATTTTGCTTTAAGTAATTGTGTAGGAAAGTACACCTATCCCTACACAAACATGCAAAACGATGCTAAGCCTCCCAATTTTTTAACGGTGGTAATTTCTTGTACGAACATAACAACAAAACCTAAGAGTACAAATTCTCTGAGCACCGGCCCGGTATTAAAATTGCATATATACGAATAATTTCTCGTCATTTCTCATAGTTTCTCAACATTTCTCATCTTATTCTCACTTACCTCACAAGTAAAAGTATGTAGGAACCCGCTAAGGCCGCCCAATTCTCTAACAGCGGTAGTTTCTCGCACGAACAACAGCCGTAAAGCGCAAACTCGCCGAGTGCCGCGTGCGCCGCTTATGTAGCTTAATGACGTAAGAGAAACCATTGTCGGGGCCTGAAACAAATATTTTGGATTAACCTAATCGGATTAATTTACAATTTTTTTAATTATTGTCTATTAATGAACTTGGGACGAATACAATTGTTTTGAATGTTTGCAAAAGTTTGCCGCGTTACAAACTTACATATAAATAATGCATTTATACTTTCAAACTGTCGGTCTGATTTTGATAAAATTTAAAAGGTATGTAAGTTCTGTCTGTCTGTCTGAGATGTGTGTTAATTTTTCAGTTCGTAGGGTAACAAAATCGGTTAAGTGGTTTTTGTAAATAATAATTGTAACATGTGGTTCACGCCATTTTCCCCTGGATGTCGTCAAGAGCGACTAAAAAACTTGGCATTCTTCTTTTAGGCGATGTCCTGGCAACCTGTCACTATTTGAATCTCCATCATTAAGCCAAACAGCTGAACCTGCTCCTATCAGTCTTTTCGAGACTGTCGATTCTTGTCTACCTAGCACGGGATATAAACGTGATATGTATGTATGTGTAGATAGATAAAAACGTTTATTCAGTTGCTACAGACACAAAATACAAAAATAAACATAACATTATAAAAAAACACAGTTGAGTTGCATTTGCGTGCTGCAGCAAGTAGAAAAGGTCCATAACTCAGCGGAATTTAGCGTAGTGTATGTGTGTAATAAATAAAGTGTTTACGCGAAATCTGAACAGGATAAATGAGGCACTGACCTGTCCGCCCGCAGCGGCGCTGTCGGCGGGCGGCGCGGCGGCCGGCTCCTCGTCCAGCTGGAAGATGTCGTCGTCCGCGTCGCCCGCGCCCGCGCCCGCGCCGGGGGCGGCGCCCTCGGGCTTCGGGGGCTCCGCCAGGGGGAGCGCCGCGCCGGACACTATCAGCTGGATCTCGTCCTGGGGGAAACGAAATAAATAAATATTTACGGGACAAATTACACAAATTGAGTTAGCATCGAAGTAAGTTCGACACTTGTGATATGTGGCGATGTTTAGTGACGTCACACGACATCGGCCAATCGCAATAAGGATACGACGCGCTCAATCAATAACAGCGTGTGGCGATATCTCAAAAGTCATGCGCCACCAAGCCATATACAGCGCCTATGAATAAATCGCGATATTAAAAATTACACGGATTGGAGCATAAGTACAACCGACTCAAAATCGTCTAGCCGTATAAAAAGAAGCAGACGTAGTTTTACTATACGACAAAATTAAGCACCAATAGTATATTACCAATATATATTCACGCCTCACGCACACACTCTCACGAATAGTGAGACAGTCGGCCGCCATTAAATCATGAATTATCTCATTTTCTGTCACTCACACAAGCATACAATGCCGCCATTACGATGCTTCACTTTTTTTCAAGCCGCACAACGTCTGCCTTTTACCTACGTACATACATACAAACACATAGTCACATCTATATCCCTTGCGGGATAGATAGACCCCGCAGTCTTGAAAGACTGAAAGGCCACGTTCAGCTATTAGGCTTAATGATAAAATTGAGCTTCTAATATTGACACATTGCTAGCCCATCGCCTAAAAGAATCCTACGTCTATGGTTTAAAAAGAAGCCCTTATTATTTATACCTCAGGCAGCTCCAGCTGGAAGCGCGGCGCCAGCATCGCACAGGGCTGCAACCTGCGCAGTTTGTACGTGACGCCGTCCAGCGCCCGCGACACGTGGCGCTCGGCCGCCGGCGACGCCGCGCCGCCTTGACCCGACAGGGTCAGTCTCGCTCGCCACACCTAGGTTTAAAGAACTTTATTTCCTCATAAAGAATTAACAATTCACTTACTGAGAAATTCACAATATACATCATAAGTATAGCAAGACAGTGAGCGTATATAAAACAAAAATTAAAATAAGGAACTATGTAGGGTAGGAGTCACAAAAATCTGCGTCGACTGCTAGTTGCACATCGGGCAACCACGGATCTAAAGTTCACAGAGCGCAATCAAACAATACATACATACGGTCACGTCTGTGTCCCTTACGGGGTAGACAGAGGCAATGGTCTTGAAAGACCAAATGGCCACGTTCAGCTGCTCGGCTCAATGATGGAATTGAGATCCAAATAGTGACAGGTTGCTAGACCATCGCCTAAAAAAAATGGATCGCAATTTCATAAGCCTATCCCTTGGTCGCCTTTTACGACATCCATAGGAAAGAGATAGAGTGGTCCTAATTTTTTTTTCTTTTGGTCTAATTCTTTTCGTTTTGACTGACAACGACAAAAATAAAAAAGGTTATCATATACCGAGAAAAAAAATATTCGATATATTTGTAGATTGCTAGTTGTTGTATATGTGTAATTATCCTTGTAATAAAGGCAGACTATAACACATACCTGCGCAAACGCATGCGGCGGTGCGTTCCTGGCGGCTCTCATCGCCGGCGTGAACACTTGCATACGGGAGTGAAGGCGACGCGATGCTAAATTGCGGGCAGTCTCAACCTAGAATCGATTCGAAATCATTAACAATATACGATAAAGAGTCTATAAATCGAACAAAAGGAGGAAAAGAAAAGAGTCAAATAAAACTTACATCTTCCGCCTCGTCTAATTCAAGGACACACGCGTCTTTATCCGCGCTTAGTTCTAAGATAGGTGGCGCCACTTCTTCGGACTCTATTTCCGGTAGGGCGCCATTGGTATTGTGTTCCGGAACACCTGTCACAGATAGTAAAAAGATCACAGTTGTAAAAGATAAAATAATATAACTCTTATCATAATTCATGACGCGAATTATACAAATTAAATTTAAGCAAATAACTTACCGACATCATATCCATTAGCGATCTTGTTCGCTGTAAATGTGTCCCAAAGGGCTTTTTGTATTTCAAGCGCTTCCTTTTCATTCTCTGTGGCCTGCAAAAAATATAAATAACTATAACATTTGAATGCATGTACTAATGTGTGTAATTATCTCATCATAATGAATGTATGTGGATATTGTGTCTAGAAAACCGTGCGAGAAACGATGTTGTGTTGGTTGCTCCAAATCCGTAAAGGAATATTGCTTGCGCGTTTTAGAATTTTCACTCTAATTGGCTTTACAATAGGGCGTCATCTGTTTTCTTGATGTTCCCTATTTCATTTTCACTGACTCTGGCAGTCATTTTTGACTAAAGTAGTCACAATCTCATTTTTGACCGTAAATAAGTGATGGAGTCATTTTAGTCCATAAATGAGTGATGAGAGTAATTTTTGACCACAGCCGCAGCGCCGCGCCACTATCCAGCGCGACCACGCAGCGCTCGCCCAGCGACATGCGCGTTTAAGTGTGTGTGTGTGTGTGTGTGTTTGTGTGTGTAAGTGTGTGTGTGTGTGTGTATGTGTGCGCTGACCTTGACAGCGCGACCACGCAGCGCTCGCCCAGCGACATGCGCGTTTAAGTGTGTGTGTGTGTGTTTGTGTGTGTGTGAGTGTGTGTGTGTGTGTGTGTGTGTGTGTGTGCGCTGACCTTGATGGTGGGCGGCGCGGGCGGCGGCAGCGCGCACAGCCGCAGCGCCGCGCCGCTCGCCAGCGCGACCACGCAGCGCTCGCCCAGCGACATGCGCGTTTAAGTGTGTGTGTGTGTGTTTGTGTGTGTGTGTGTGTGTGTGTGTGTGTGTGTGTGTGTATGTGTGCGCTGACCTTGATGGTGGGCGGCGCGGGCGGCGGCAGCGCGCACAGCCGCAGCGCCGCGCCGCTCGCCAGCGCGACCACGCAGCGCTCGCCCAGCGACACGCGCGTTTGTAAGTTGAACAGCGCGTTTGCGCCCTGAAAAAATAAACGCGAATGGAAAATAGCAAATTTCAAATTATTTTATTTCAATAACAAGTTAAAATTGGTTGACGGGAAGAAATCCTGATTGGAATAAGTCCGCCATTGTACATATTCTTCTACATCTAATAACTGTTTTGTAATTTATTATTATTTCTCTTTACGTGCAATAAAGAGCAAACAAACAAACAATTCCTAATAGTCTTTGTTACGGGAGCAATGATTATTGCTCGACCGCCATCAAAGGGAAATACAACCACCAGGCTGGTATTGTGCCTGGAGAATCGCGTGACAAACGATGTTTTGTCGGAGGTTTTATATGTACGAGTATATGGTATATATGCGTGAAATCTTTGCTTGCGAGATTTAGTCACTTCGCTACTATTTGCTGATAGCGTCGATCGTATGATTGGTTGTTGTGACATGTGGTGTAGAGATGTCCGCACTAAAAGGGATAAAATTGCAGGTAAAAGTTAGTCTCAATAGATAAGTGAATAAAAGGGTACAAAAAATGGCATACCTGCATCCTCAGCTTGGCAAGCAGTAGCTTATGCAATTCATACTCCAAGAACGGCAGTTGGTCCGAGATATCCCGAGCCCCGGGTTCGCCGGTAGGGGGCGCGCGTCTAACTCGCGCCGCTACAGAAATAATATCCCTATTAATAAGTAGCTAACAATTCTGTATGTACTTAAGGTTTGGCTGAAGATATTTTAATTATTTGTAAATCTTTATAGCGTTTTAAAACTAGAACCTGTGTACGTAATTCTGAAAATATTATTTGTCTGTCAATCCCTGAAGAGAAAACAACATTAATGGATAGTTTAATTACCTTAATAAATTACTTCCGATACATTTTCAATTGTTTAAAATAGTGTAAGATGTTCAGCCGCACTAGGTGTCTGGTCAACATTTGACACCAGTTCCATTATGTCGAAATCCATTTGTAAATAGAACTAGTGATAAGAATCATTATTATCAGTAGTTCCATCACGGAACCGTACCATAATACATGTGTCAACGAATGATTTTAAATAAACAAAAATGAACACTGTACGTTTTAATAAGAGTTACTATGGTTTTGTACTACTCTTTAAAGGAAAACCAACGTGTAGACGGGATGATTGTTTATTTGCAACAGATTCACATAATGACAACTCCTATCAATTGGACAATGCATTTGAACATCGAACAAATACAAAGCAAATCCAATTATCGTAACACAAGTCTCGAACTTACTTCGAAGCTAACTCAATCAGTGTTATTTGTCACGCATATATTTATTTTAGTTAAAAAAAATGACAAAATGAAAACAAAAAAACTAATTTACTTACCTACAGCGGTCAACGTGACCGCTTTGGGGTAAGCGACGAGTCGGGAAGGTTTGGCGCAGGTAGCTAGCAACACCGCTGGTACTTTTGCTCGTCTGTTACATTAAAGGATAGTGTTAAAAACATTTATCATAATCTTAGCTGCAAAAGTTCCCTTACTGGATGATATAACATAATGATGTATTGTGTCACCTTGGCTGTTCAATCTTTTCATTGACATATTGGTCTTCTGTATTTTGACGATCATGCGGTCATCATATACATTTCCAAGAAAGAGGCATGATAATAATAAAAATGCTAGAAGGATTGTTTCAATCTGGAATTTCTCTGTAGAATGTTTACGGGCTATGTGGATGAGCGGTACTCCAACTAACAAGTTCTTAAACGAACGAGATGCTTGGACAAAACGTCACCACAAAATAATTACTCTATTTTCATAACTCTATTCTTAAAATGTTTATTGTATACATATGTATAGTATATGTCGTCTGACTTCCGCATCTTATACATCATATATTAAGCTTTTATTTACATCGGAAAGCCACCAGATGGTTTAATGATAGAATTCAGATCCACATTGTAACAGAGAGCTAGGTAATCGCCCACAGAAAATCAAACATAAATAAGCATTTTCCTTGATGGCCTATTACCCCTGCGCGGGGAAAGTAGCGATTGGGACACACAAAATATGTTTTTTTTGCTACCAGTACACTATGTCTGACCTCAGCAAGTCAAAGACAAACGAGAAAAACCTAGAAAGCCTGAAGGATAAATTTCTGTAAACAGTATTACCGGCACCCCCCACAGGCCCCCAGCTCGGCCCTGTAGGGCCCCGCGGCGGGGGAGTACGGCACGTGGGCCACGGAACACCAGTCATGGGGCAACGACTCTTCTGGGGGCTTCGTACCGTTACCTGGGAAAACACATATCTGTATAAATCTTGACCTCTTGTTGTCTATGGTCTATCTTCCTCATGGCTTTATGGTCCCGGTTGCATCCTCGCCACTCTGAAGAGGAGTGTGCCTTTGACCGTGGACCCTGGATTGGGTGAGCTCAGGGTATTAATTTGACTCTTATGTTCTATACAAATTTGATATTAATCATGTATTCGTTTATTTACGTAAGATGCGAAACTGCACCATAAAAAAACACAGATTTCATAAATAACAGTTAACGAAAAATGCCTACTAATTCCATCGAGACATTCCAATGTAGTATGCTTTTGGTCCATTAGATAACAATAATTCAATTGTGATTTTTCTTACCAGTGACAGTGGGTTCGAGATCGGCGTTGAAATCACAGTCGAGGTTAATGACCGCCGCGGTACCCGATGCGGATAAAACGCATACGTCTTCGCTGCAACAATATAGGACTGTAAACCATTTGTGTCAAACTGCAGCCAACTACACAAAGGTCTGTGGCAACATCACTAACGTCACACGCCAGCAGCCAATCACAGCGAAGAATCTGACGGGTTAGAGCATTTATTGATTGTATTTGCGACCTTCGACTGAACATCGTCTGTCGCGTGGATGGCCAGGTATCACACCAGCCTGGGGGAAGGGCTATTTGGCCAACCTTTAGGGGATCTCCATCCATCCGTGAGGCTCCCGGCACCAATACAAAAAAGAATAGGACCACTCCACTTCTTTCCCATGGATGTCGTAAAAGGCGACTTAGTGATAGACTTACATACTTGCGATTCTTATTTTAGGCGATGGACTAGCAACCCGTCACTATTTGGATCTCAATTCCATCATTGAGCCGAGCAGCTGAACGTGGCCATTCGGTCTTTTCGTGACTATTGTCTCTGTCTACCCCGCAGGGGATATAGACGTGACTATAAGTATGTATACATACATACATAAAATCACGCCTCTTTCCCGGAGGGGTAGGCAGAGGCTACCTCTTTCCACTTGCCACGATCTCTGCATACTTCCTTCGCTTCATCCACATTCATATCTCTCTTCATGCAAGCTCGGCGGTTTTGGGTACTTTTGACCTGACCCTTTACCAGGACGTTCTTAATTTATATGTATGTATGTATATATATATATAGAGTCACCATATGTGCGCGGTGTCGCTGTAGGCCAGCACGGCGTTGCAGCGCAGCGCGCGCGCGTGCGCCCGCAGCTCGGTGCGCAGCTCCGCCCACCACGCCGCGCGCGCCGCGCTCTCGCCGCCGCCGTCCACCAGCTTCACGGAGCGCGCGCACACCGTGCCCCCTGCGCACACGCATACACACATCGCAATCACACTCCTCTGACGTAGGCGGAGACTTGTATCATTTCATTTTTTGATTTTTACTCTTAATGTAATAGAATGCCGGTGCCGTGTGGTTCCCGGCACCAACAGAAAAAAGAATAGGACCACTCCATCGCTCTCCCATGGATGTCGTAAAAGGCAACTAAGGGGTAGGCGTAGTAACTTGGGATTCTTGTTTTAGGCGATGGGCTAGCGACCTGTCACTATTTGAACCTAAATTCTATCATTACCCCAAATAGCTGAACGTGGCCTATCAGTATTTTCAAGACTGTTGGCTCTGTCTACCCCGCAAAGGATATAGACGTGATTATATGTGAAATGTGATGTAATAGAATAGATTTATTTTCAATGTGATACGTCGTATCCAATTTTGAAGTTCATTTTCAAAATTGAATACAACGTTTCAGTTTTCGACGTCGCATCACTTAAATCTAATTATATCTGCTGCTGTTTCCAAAGCGCATGTGTAGAAGATGAGGCGGATCAAACTACAGTGCAATATTTTCACCGGACGTGAATTAACAAACATAGATCTCTTAAATCTAAATCGTGAACAAATGCACATTGTCTACATTAAAAAAAAAGAATGAATATAAAACTACTGATTTCAATATATAAAATCACACTTCTTTCCTGTAAACAGAGAACTACATCTCATTTTATTTTTGATTTTTACTCTTCATACAAACTTCTTTTGACCGAACTTTTGCTAGGATGATCTTTTTGACCTGACTTTTGCTAGGATGTCCCCGATTTGATCAATGCTTGCTAGGGAAAGTCGAATAAGTCATCATTTTTCAACACGCCGGGTTCAAGTTTCGGGACGCACAAGGCTTATTTTCGACATTTGTTTATTTACTTTTCCCATTCTTCATACACTTCGCTTGCACACCCAGGTTTAGTAATAAAGTTATATGAATAATTAACATACTAAAACCAAATAATGTAAAACAGTGTCACACACTTGCAACACAAATTGAAATCTTTACAAAAGTATATCATAAAAAATTACACCTTCTTCATCATCAAATTCAAAATAAATTTATAATTCTGAAAGCAACAAAAGTAACGATATTAAAGATGTATGTGTAATATATATTTGACAGCTGTCAAAACGGGTTTCTTATTTCTGGACGAACTGAAGAAATTTATTTTAGCAGTGTTGTGCTTACCGATATGCACTATGAATCCAGGCGGGTACTCTGTCATGGTCAAGAACGGGTACTCCAGCATTTCCAAGTTGTTGCTGTTCATAGACGGCCGTAGGATGGCGCCACCGCCGCTCCCCACGTTACCCGCTGAAGTGTTTAGAGAGCTGCCTAAAAGATGACGTATAATACTTAGATATAACATTATGTCAAGCATAAGAATTAGATTTGTTAAAAATATCATAAAAGGTATCGCTTAATGACGTCAAAATTACATAATATACCTACTACCGCTGCCAAAACGACATTCGGACACGGACAATCACAAGACACGGCGGAACAATCTACTACATTAAAAGGTTTGTCATATCGATATCTATGCATGCTACTTCTTGCGTCCTGTCTTTTTTAATTTATTTATTATAATCATTATTTAGTTTTTTCTATTGTGTCCTCAGCTGTTAAATTTCTAAGCGCTGGATCCGCTTTTGTAGACAGAAATTAAAGTGTTACGAGTAATGATTAGATAAACTGCGAAATTGACTAGTAGTAAAAGCCGCCGTTTACATGTTTTTGCAACGAAGCCAGCAACATATTTTGCGGTCGGCTGTAATGTATAATCAAATATTTAGACAAAGTGGAAGCAAAACACAACGTACCCTTCGGCGTAACACTAAGATCGGAGTCCGAAGATCTCCTATGTATCCCCATAGGCGCCGACGTGGCATTCAACGAAGAATTCTGATTGGTCGGCGGTGGCGCCGGATCTTTCCCGCCGTACGACTCGTGCCGTGCGTGTCTCGGCGAACCCTTATCTTTATCGCTTCTCACTTCCCGATCCCTGTCAACATTGCACGCTGCATGCAAGTTATCGCACACACTAGCACTGTTAGTCTCACAATCATCGACACCTTCTATATCTAAACTCTCAGTATGGTCAATACTACTCTCAGGGAGCGAAGGTATGGTCTCTAACGGTGCGCCACTAAGTATGGGATGAAAGTGCTGTAGGACCGGCTTGGTTTTTGGCACGGTTTCATTGGACATTTTGCACGAATCGATCGAATCTACGCTGTTTTGTCTAACTAATTTGTTTTTGTTCCCCGTTGCAGTTTCATTGGGCGTGATCATTAATGACTGGACCTTCTCGACAAGCATTGTTTCCATTGCGGTATTTATAAGACTGGGTTCACTATCAGTGGTCGTTATAACTTCTTTATTGTTATCTGATTTTTCATCAGTGTATTCAAGAATTTGATGTACTGACTCTGTATCATTGGTGGGATCTAAAATGGTTTGCACTTTATCCATAAGTATTGTTTCAACGGCATTTTTTATAAGGTTAGGAGCCTCTTCAGGATCTTTATGAGGTTCGAGCAAATGTTTTATTTTATCAATAAATGTTGATTTGGCACCAGATTTGACAGAAAACATGGATATGTTGTCATCTGAGTTTTTCTTCACTTCACACAAATCTACTTTACCATTTTTAATTGGACTATTATTACTTAGTTCTTTTGAAGAACCGTTCGAGGATTCGTTAATTGTACACTCTGTATTGGTTCTACTTGTTTCATGATCAACACATGATAGCTTGTCTGATTTTGTTTCAAAATCGAACTGTTTAGATTTAGTCACGTCAGGAGTCGATGGTATAAGCAAAGATTGTACTTTATCTAATAGAATAGTCTCCATAGCCGTGTGAATCAATCCTGTGGCCTCAGGTGACCTATTTCTTGTTTCTTCAACTTTCTCTAATTTTTCATTAACATCATTAAAAAATTGACTATTTCCTCTTAAAGGTACTGGTTCTGGAGACGTCGGTGCAAGAAGTGACTGCACTTTATCTATAAGTATTGTCTCCATAGCAGTATGTACCAAGCTACATGGTTTTATATCTCGCTTTTCTTTTTTCTTTATCGAATGTTGTCTATGTGCATGAGAGTCGTCAAGGAATAAACTACCACTCAGTGAAGCTCTAGAAACAGGTTCAGATCCAATGTACATGGAAACACTAGGACGTGGTAATTCATCACTTTTGTGAAACGTTCGTTTAGCTTCAATCCCTTCTTTATCTAAAGACATTAAGTCAGCGTAAGAGAGAAAAAGGGAACCTAATACGGTTTCACTTGGAGCCTTTGAAGTAACATCAGAACTTGAATTTGGTTGACTTAAAGGTTTAACAACTTCATGCTTTTTCTTTGGCAACAGGGAATAATGTGACAAACTTTTGATCATATTACTTTTAGATATTTTTGAAAGCTGGCGTTTAATGCGTCTGGATGAGCGATATACAAAGCTTTTGCTTTCAATCGGGGAAGATGGGGCACTAACGCTTTTGGATTTCCTATGGGCAAAGGGATTGTGGAACTTGAAATGATGAGTATTAGATTTAGATGCTACAAACGTGTTTGCTTCCGCGACGCCAGATGTTGATGGGACATTCAGATGTTCAATCTTCGCAACTCTGTTGGTATCAACCGCATCGTCAGTTTCCGAAGATTCGGTTTTACTTTCTTGACTTTCATATTTATTTTGGGGTCTAGGAAAAGTTTCTAGTATGTTTAGTTTCTTTTCCATGTGTGCAATAAGAGCCGGATTTATTTCTCGACTTAAAACAGACTGCACTACTGAGCTTGTTGTTTCATAAGACCGTTCATTGTCAGTTCTCAGATCTGAACTTTCGTCGTCTTCTTCATCAGAACTAGAGTAAATTTCAGAACTATCTCCTGAGAGTATTGAAGATACAGATCCATGAAAATCTGGTGCTATAGGTTTTAGGAGGGCATCACTTCTAACTCCTACGGGGGTTGTTGGACATGATTCAGATATTTTCCTCTCGCGTTGTACTGTTTCTGGATTGTCATCGGTAATATTTGTTAGAGAAGAAAACATAAGTTCAGGAATTTTCTTTTCAGATTTGTTATCTTGTGTTTCGGTATTAGATTTTTTTGCTTTGTCCTCATCAGATATATTAATTTGAGGTTCCGATTCACTAGTCCGCCTTATAGTGGAATTGGGAGATGGCTCAGAATCTTGAGTTTCAGCAATACAGGCTAAACTGGTATGAGCATGAATGACGGATCTTGCCAGAATAGACGCCATACCGACGCCTTCATCTAATTTATTTACGAAAGCCTTCTTAAATTTAGGTTTCTTTAACTTTCTCAATTTTCTGAACTCATTTTTAATGTCAATCAGAGATATTTTCGAGGTATCAGACGAATTAGATTGTATTGAAACAGAATCGTCTTGCTTATCTGATTTACGCGAACGAACGCTGCTGAGACGTTTAAAAAACATGTTTGGTTTAAATTTCTTTATCTTTTTAAGAGGGCTACTCGTATCAGAGTCTCCATCGCCGTCACTACGATTGAGTAATTTGTTCAAGTCAGTCTGATCGTCATGAATGTGTCTCAGACTTTTATTAGATATAAAATCATCTTGATATAAGGAAACAGTTCCTGCGTAACTTTTAACACTGGATTGTCTCGTTAGTTCTGCGCTTTTTTCATCATCGTCAATAATATCCTGATCATCGAAGAGAGAAGATGTTCTGGGGTTGAGAATACTGAGAAATCTTTGTAATTCTTCGGGATGCGTATGAAAATATTCGTTTACATCAGTTATACTCTCCGTATCGGTCGACAAAATGTCCAAGTACTTTCTTAGCTGTCTATTGACGGGTAAGACGAAGCGACACAACACACCATGCAAACACGTATTCATAAGTATGTTTATACAATTTGCATTAAGTTATTCTGGTTGCAGCTTCACGACATTTAAAGCCTATGCCATATTCCCTTAGAGTTAGGTATATTTATAGCTGTTTAAAGCAAAGAAAAATATTTAAAAAATTTGAAAAATACCATAATAGAATTTTTTTTTTTCAAAAGACAATATCATTAAATATTGATTGTGATCATAAAAAAACTGATAGAAATACGAATAAATATTTACGCTACTGTAGTAGATCATATGTATGTATGTAAAATAGTTAAAAATATTATTAACCATATTTTACTTACTGCTGGGTGCAAGGTGGTAAGTTGATCGGTTGACTAGGAGTCGGGAGTGGTGTTATGCTGACGGCAGTACCTACAAATACATGATTTAAGTAACATTGTCATCGGAGAATCTATGATCCAAAGGTTAAGGTTAACTGAATAAAAAAGCTGAATGCACAGGTTCAAATCCTTTTTATGTATTTCTTATGTAGTTCTGAGGGAAAACATCGTGAGGAAGAACTTAGGGTGTGAACGTGTAACCATAATTTAATATGGGTTAGGCTCCTCTGCAAACGTTGCGGAGGTCAGATGGGAATCGCTTTGTGTAAAAACGTGATCAAACCAATCGATTATGATACATACATACATATAATCACGCCTTTATCCCTTGCGGGGTAGATAGAGCCCACAGTCTTGATAAGACTAGGCCACGTTTAGCTGTTTGGCTTGATGATAGAATTGACATTCAAATAGTGATAGGTTGCTAGCCCATATCCTAAAAGAAGAATCCCAAGTTAATAAGCCTTTCCCTTTGTTGCCTTTTACGACATCCATGGGAACGACATGGAGTGATCCTATTCTTTTTTTATTGGTGCCGGGAACCACATGGCTCTCGATTATAATACTTAGTACGGTACGCTCTGGGTTCAATTTTCCAAAGGTGGGGGTAATACCAGAACTAATAGGAGATGAAGGTCCCCATGTAAAGGTTGCGGAGGAGGACAGACGAGATCGCTTGAAAATACCTGACCTACAACATCCAGGGTCATGGCCACGGGCACATTTCCAGAGAGGTGAGTATGCAATCGGGACTAACCATATGTTTAATATAATTTGTATTGTGCAACCTCTTTTCTATTTTATTCAGAATGTGTCATAACTGGCCAGTTACAAAAAAAGAAAAAGAAAATTTTTAAGTGTGCATTTGATTTCTTTTTACAATGTAATATCTAGTACAAAATCAAATTGTTAAAACATTATTGTATCAATAAGTTCAGCGGTTTATTACAGTGCATATTTAAAGTTAAACCAAAGTGCAGTTTTACTTCATCCCAAGAGCATCCCCAGTTTATTTTCATATCTAAGTTTTACTTTTTATAGAGTGCTTTACCGTCTTTAACACCATAAAAATGATGATGTAGATACAGTGGTCCTAGCAGATAGATAACTTGAGCCACCACCCATTTACCAGTCAAAGCGAAGAGGCTTGAGTTGTCACGGGAGCCGAGAGGGTATCTTTCAGGCCAACTATATATTATATATGTATATATACGGGACAAATTAGACAGATTGAGTTAGCCTCGAAGTAAGTTCGAAACTTGTGTTACGAGATACTAACGCAACGATACTATATTTATAATAAATACTTATATAGATAAACATCCAAGACCCAGGCCAATCAGAGAAAGTTCGTTTCTCATCATGCCCTGGCCGGGATTCGAACCCGGGACCTCCGGTGTCACAGACAAGCGTACTACCGCTGCGCCACAGAGGCCGACAAAACTGTACTTGTATGCTGCTTACCGATAGCCCTGGCGACTACACCGGCCTCCCCTTCCAAGTCGAAGTCTTGTTGGTACCCCACCACGGCATTGGCCCCTAGTTCCGCCGCTTTTAGACCAACTAGCCGTTGTACCTGGGGAGTAGCGACTGTTATTGTACTAAAATATTAAATTCGCCTTTTACGACATCCATGGGAAAGAGATGGAGTGGTCCTATTCTTTTTTGTATTGGTGCCGGGAACCTCACGGCACGAAATCTATTTACATTTACAACATACTAACTAATAGACCGACACACCACACCGTTAATCCTGAGCCGCTGAGATTTCGTGTTATACAAGTTTCGTGTAGGTATATGTACAAATTACCTGGTTGTACAAATTATCTCAATTCTATCATTAATACAAATAGCTGAACGTGGCCATTGAGTCTTTTCAAGGCTGTTGGCTCTGTCTACCCCGCAAGGGATATAGCCGTGACCATATGTATGTACCTGGTTGCTAAATTTGATGAATGCGACCTGCCTCGCCATAGATGTATGTAGAGATCGTAGCAAATGAAAAGATGCGGTGTTTGCCTACCTCTCCAGAAAAGAGGCGTGACCTAGCCCATAAAAAGCCACTGCCGGACTAAGGTCTCCCCAGAAAGGGGGGGGATTTTACCCATCACCACGCTGGGCAAGCGAGTTGATGACCGCAGTGTCTATTGATTATGGACTATTTTGTCATATCTGCCCACCCCCCAATTATTCCCTTATATGTATGCTATAAGTAATATTGTTTATTTATTTATTTTTTTCTTCTTATGTAACTGTTAACAAAATTTTGAAATGTATTTAAACTGCATAAGTACACAACGAACCTTTGTGGTTTTAACCTAATGCATTATGTGTACCATTGTAATTGTTGGTTTTTTTTTGTACATACATACATACATATAGTCACGTCTATATCCCTTACGGGGTAGACAGAGCCAACAGTCCCGAAAAGACTGAATGGCCACATTCAGTTGCTCGGCTTAATGATGGAATTCAGATCCAAATAGCCGCAATCGCAATTTTATAAGCCTATCCCTTAGTCGCCTTGTACGACATCCATGTGAAAGAGATGGAGTGGTCCTATTCTTTTTGTATTGGTGCCGGGAACAACACGGCTTTTTTTTTTGGTAAAGATAATAAATAAATAAAAAATAAAAAAAGTGAAGATTACCTGGTTGCTAAGTTTGATGAAGGCCACCTGCCTAGCCTCATTGGAGGCCCTGGGCGTGCGTATCTTGTCGATCCACTGGTATTCCGGGTCATCGTTCACCACCAACTCCTCGACGAAACCGTGGATGGATGTCGCTTTGTAGCCGGGGGGTATCATTGGACCTGTGGGAAATATCACAATCAATCGAATTGTTAAAAAAATCAAGAACTTAAAGATTTGAGATTCTTCTTGTAGACGATGGGCTAGTACCCTATCTTTTTTTCTATAACATACATACATACCTACATATGTATAAACACGTTAAGCTGTATGGCTAGAAGATGGAATTGAGATATAAATAGTGACAGGTTGCTAGCCCATCGCCTAAATGAAGAGTCCCAAGTTTATTAGCCTTACCCTTAGTCGCTTTTTACGACATCCATGCCAAAGAGATGGAGTAGTCCTATGTTTTTTTTTCTATTAGTGCCAGGAACCACACGGCACTCTCAAATGATGACAATCTGTTACTAATTAACTAACTAAACTTCAAATAGTGACATATGAATCTCAATTCTATCATTAAACCAAAAAGCTGAATTTGGCCTTTCAGTTTTTTGATGACTGTTGGCTCTGTCTACCCCGCAGATGATATAGACGTGATTATATGTTATGTTCCGTTCATCATTTAGAACTAGTCAGTAGCTTTTACAAAATCTTAAAAATATTTATTTACACACAGCAACTCTTTTTCTTAAGTTGGTTAAAAAAGTAGGGCAGTAACCCGCAAATTCATTCAAACTCCATAATCCAACGACGTAATTCTAAAAGCAAATTTATCAACGGCGCCATTAATTTTACTAAAAAAAAACAAAACTGAAGGGCTTTTGCGTCGTTTTCGCAAACAAATAATATCCACAAACATTTCCTTAATGCCAGATTACCCGACGCGACAGATGGTCCTAATAGTTTGTTATCGGACGCGAATTTGGCGCGACGTCAAGATTTTACACTATAGGTACATCTACGAGTGCTAATCATAAATGAAATTCTTGCGCAAATATTTGGGTACTAAATATATTTGCTAAACAAAGCTATACTTTTAAAAATATCGGATTCAATTTTGCGTTTATTCTATAGGTTATATTCTATAGGTATCAAATCTATGTCCGGATATGTCTTATCTTCAATAACTTTGATCACCTAACATAAGTTACAAAAAAAAACTCACAATGGAAGAATTGCACGCCGCAACTGGATGTCTTGTTGTTAAAGTCCGAGAACAATCAACTTCGACAATCACGTTATCTTCCCTCACTTTGATCACGTAGAAGAGAGTTACCAAATATGAAATAGCATCCTTAACATGGAATACCGACATTTCTCTCTAACGGATAGTCCCTCACTTTGATCACCAAACGTAAGTTAAAAAAAAAAACTCACAATGGAAGAACTGCACGCCGCAGCTGGAAGTCTTGTACTTGTTGAAGTCCGAGAACAATTCCACTTTGACGATCACGTTCAGGTGTCATTTGACCTAAGTCCGGATAGGTATGTCTTATCTTCCCTAACTTTGATCACCAAACATAAGTTACAAAAAAACTCACAATGGAAGAACTGCACGCCGCAACTGGATGTCTTGTACTTGTTGAAGTCGGAGAACAATTCCACTTTGACGATCACGTTCAGGTGTCATTTGACCTAAGTCCGGATAGGTATGTCTTCCCTTCCCTAACTTTGATCACCAAACATAAGTTACAAAAAAACTCACAATGGAAGAACTGCACGCCGCAACTGGATGTCTTGTACTTGTTGAAGTCGGAGAACAATTCCACTTTGACGATCACGTTCAGGTGTCATTTGACCTAAGTCCGGATAGGTATGTCTTATCTTCCCTAACTTTGATCACCAAACATAAGTTACAAAAAAACTCACAATGGAAGAATTGCACGCCGCAGCTGGAAGTCTTGTACTTGTTGAAGTCCGAGAACAATTCCACTTTGACGATCACGTTCAGCTCGCCGCGAATGCCGTGCATCGTGTCGAACACCGGGATCCAGCCGGAGAGCACCGCACCTTGAATTTGTACAAACATACATACTACATATGGTCACGTCTATATCCCTTGCGGGGTAGACAGAGCCAAAAGTCTTGAAAAGACTGAATATATGGCCACGTTCAGCTATTTGGCTTAACGATAGAATTGAGATTCAACTAGTGACAGGTTGCTAGCCCATCGCCTAAAAAAGAATTTTTTAAGGGATAGCCCTTAGTCGCCTTTTACGACATCCATGGGAAAGAGATGGAGTGGTCCTATTCTTTTTTGTATTGATGCCGGAAACCACACGGCACCGAATTTTGAATTTGAATTTGTAAATGTACAAAAATGTTTATCTCCTTCTATGGAAGCCAATTCACTGGAGAATGAAAGACAATGCGTTTTAACCTGTCCTTTTCAGACTTTGGGAATTCCCTATTCGTTATTTATCCCAACAATTTGCGTCTCTCTCTCTCTCTCTCTCTCTCTCATCTTTATGTGCTCCCAGTAGTAGCGATCTCCGCCAGTCCAGCGATCCAGCCGGAGAGCACCGCACCTTGAATTTGTGAATGTACAAAAATGTTTATCTCCTTCTTTAGAAGCCAATTCACTGGAGAATGAAAGACAATGCGTTTTAACCTGTCCTTTTCAGACTTTGGGAATTCCCTTTTCGTTTTTATCCCACCAATTTGCGTCTCTCTCTCTCTCATCTTTATGTGCTCCCAGTAACTATAGTAACAACCTGTCACTATTTGAATCTCAATTCTATCATTAAGCCAAATAGCTGAACGTGGCCATTCAATCTTTTCAAGACTGTCGGCTCTGTCTAACCCGCGAGGGATATAGACGTGACCATATGTATATGTATATGTATGTATGTGCTCCTAGTAGTAGCGATCTCTGCCAGTAAATTTAAGCCCTAGGTCCACTTGCACATACTTACTAATAATAAGACTGTTTACATAAAGTAAAACTTTATGTCTACCAGTTTACCTGTTTCTTTCCCTTAGTCTAAATGTCGCAATTGATAACCAAAAGATAATACTTTTCACCTATTGCAACAATTATGATACAAGTCGGTTAAGGTTCCCTGGGTTAAGTGTGAAAAAGATCAGGCGGGAGTCGCTCCCTGTTATAACCTGACTTACCCAATTTTGGATCGTGTTCATATGCAGGCCTTGGGGTCTTCTGTAGGAAGGACAAAACCAGAATACATACATATCATCCACATCTCAAGCGTGGTAGACAGAGCCAATAGTCTTGAACTTCAACTGTTTGACCAATGCCAATGAAAAAAGCCGGAATGCTGATTATTTTTTACCAGGTTGATCAGAACACAACTTCACATATTTGTTAAGAGTGTATACGTTGCCAATCTGCTTTGAGCGGACACTCATGCTTATTGTGTGTTTAGTGTAGTGCTATATGATAGAGCTTTTTGTTATCGACCTCTTATCAGTGAAACATTTTGTTACATGGGCCATTAGCTAAATAGGCAGATTGCTCATTAGACGTTTCGCTTTCTCGTTTGTGTATGATGACCAGAGATCGGAATAGGTAGATTGATTTTGTGTACTTGCATCATGAATTACCATAGAAAGCATAACATGGATAAGCCTCTTTTCCGGGATTCCATTTCAGTACTTACACTTACAGTAAACTACATTGTCCGCGGGTAACATAGGACTACAATTTACGTGAACGAAGTCGTGGGAAAACAGCTACCACTAATATATTCTTCATCCCACTTGTAAAAATTCCGGAAATAATCTTAATAATTTACAAATCCCGCAATCCCGGACGGAGGCATGTCCATATTAATATATACGTTTCAGTTCATTGACCCCAATTCAATCTACCTATCCGAACTTTAGTGATGACGCCTTTAGTTAGCTAACGAATCCTTACCTCCGTGCCCCCCGGCGGTACTCTTTGCATTGATAGCCTCTCTCGCAAGAAGGGGTGCTAAACTTATGACAACTTTTCCAATTGCATCATTAGCGGAGTACGTGTCGTGGTCCATTAGACGAAGCTGTAACGGCTCATCTTGTAGTTCTGATTCGTCGACCTGGAAAAGTATTTATTGTTATTTTTGCATTTTTGAAATGAAAATATTGATAAATGTGTATGCAGAAAAAGAAGTATGCAGGGATTGTGACAACTGGAAACTCTTCCTTTGCTTCATAAAGAGACGTGATGTATGTATGTATGCTTTTCCCCCAGGGCGTCAGGTACAAATGATTTTACACGTTAAATTCTTTTCAAATTATGTATTATGTTAGATTTTTATACTATTTTTAGGTTTGTAATCGTTGGCAGTGACAGAATTTGAGTGGACCGCGAGAAATGAAATAAATACATTACAGTTTTACGACCCATTTACGTTTTCAGCAAAACAATTAGCCAGTAGGTAATAAATCTTTTCCTGTTTTCATTTCTAGTCCTTTAACTGACTGCCAAATAGTGCTATTTTATCTGACTAGAGAGAGAGAGAGTTATTTATTACATTATGTTCTGTAAGAAGTAACTTTGTAGTAATAAGATGGCAGACGGACGCCAGACGTTTACAAAAATACCCACTATGACGACGCACATCGCACGAGACGATGTCGAACAACAAAATTGCGATAAATTATGAAAGAGTATGGAGGGAAAGGTCGGAGTGGGAAGACCTAGACGAACGTATCTTGATTTTAGAAATTAAGGACGTCCTGGTAAAGGGTCAGGTCAAAAGTACCCGAAACCGCCAAGCTTGCATGAAGAGAGTTATGAATGTGGATGAAGCGAAGGATTTTATGTATTTATTTATTTATTTTATTTTATAACACACTAGCAGCTTATTAAGCTGATGCGTGTGTATCCAAAACTTTGGAGATTTTATCTATGTATGTATTATGAAAACTAGCCATTGCGTGCATCATCATCATATGCACGCATTTAAGTAAAATTGGTGTCATTCCTGTTCCCAAAAATAAATTAAAAAAAAAAAGAAATCTTGTAAAGGTTTTTTCTTTTTTTTTAAATAAAAACTATTTTTAAATTTGTTGAGAGGATGGTATGATGTATATTATTATATTTTATGACTGGATTGAACGTGTGTAATATCTCCGTTTAGCGAAGTGCAGCATGCCACTGACTGCTAGCTGCTAGTCGTCGGTCGGTAGCACGCATGTTTAATTTATATATGTATTACAAAACAAACACTAACATATAATCACGTCTATATCTCTTGTGGGTAGACAGAGACAACAGTCCTCAAAAGACTGAAAGGCCACATTCAGCTGCTGGGCCGAATGATAGAATTGAGATTTAAATAGTGACAGGTTGCTAGCCCATCACCTTGAAGAGGAATCCCAAGCATACATATAAGCCTATTAATTAATCGCATTTTACGATATCCATGGGAAAGAGATTGGAGTGGTCCTATTTTATTTTCTATTGGTGCCGGGAACCACACGGCACAAAAAAACAAACAAATATATTTTCTTTATATTTTTTAAGCTTAAATATATGCAGGATACACTTTGACATAGTTATTTACTATGTTTTTAATGTGACTTACATGCTAATTAAAATTGATTAACTTGAAATCATTGCCAAATTATTCACACAACAGGCATTTTAAAAATCAACCATTATAACTGCTACTGCAGTATTAAATCAAATAAAGTGTTTACATTTACATACATACATATAGTCACATATATAACCCTTGTGGGGTAGACAGAGCCAACAGTCTTGAAAAGACTGATAGGCCATGTTCAGCTTTTGGGCCTGATGATAGAATTGAGATTCAAAAAGTGACACGTTGCTAGCCCATCACTTAAAAAGAAGAATCCCAAGTTTATTTAAGCCAATGGCAAGAAAAGGAGTGGTCCTATTCTTTTTTATTGATGCGGGGATTCATGATTAACGAAAAAAAAAACAATAATTTTTAAGCATATTACTTGCAAGTGTTATCTATTGGGGATGAAATTAGAACATTAACTGTGCTTTATACAATGACAGGTAACTAAATTTACAGATTATTAGTAGAGATAAATAACCTCATTGTTATTCTATGTAATTAAATTGTACTTGATATCTATTAAATGATTTTTTATTTAATTTTCATTTAACCTATGTTTAGATCTTACCTCAAACCTATACCATTCTGTACTACTCCAGTGTGGGTTCAAGGACTTCCTGCACACATCAGTCTTATGGGTGATCCCTCCAAACTTTATCTCCACAAAAGCATCCGTTGTATCACTAGCTCTGTCCATGACAGGCAAATTTCTACCCGCCAGTACTTTTACCTTTATTTTTCCAGGCATTTTTACGGTGTACACAACTTCTTAACACTAAAACACTAATATTGTAATGCAACGAGGACACACAAACTATTAGCACAACATATTTGAGAAGATTATCGCTGAATTCACGAGAGATTAGCGCTTTTAGAACTTTTAATCAGTACCAAAACATCAGATAACGATCTTATCGAAATGTCTGTATGTACATCAAATTTAGACCACAGATTTGATGCACAGGTAAAAAATATGTCCCGTATCATTTCCAACACATTGTTGTTATGAACTTTGATGAAATATGATAGTTTTTGATAAAAATGTAATTATTTTATTTACGCAGACACTGTTTTCATAACGCATTTTCCACGCGATTTACGCGGTGTACTATATAAACACAAGTTTTGCTCGCTTCAGACGTCTGCGAGAGGTGTTCTAAAAGCAATGACTAGGGTTTATTAATAGATAAACGTGCAATTTTATAAATAAAAGTTCGTCTTTCGTAATTCAAGCGACAACAAATGTCAGCTCAGCTGGGATAATGTCAAATTTGAGCTGCGTTCCAATTTTCGTTATTTTGTGGAATTTTCATTTGATACTTTCAATATTTGTTATTGATAAAAAAAATGAACAGACTTACATTTAGTATTTACATAGCAAATAGATTATTAAATTATTTGTTTATTTTATGAACTTATTAATTAGGTACATAGTTTAAATCATATTAACATCATTCTATCATTAAATACGCTAACATGACCTTCCAGTATGATTACATTCTTTGGTATTTTCAAGACAGAGACAATTTTAAATTAGGATTCCTTTTGTACAAACCTTTCACTATATGAATCTCAATTCTATCATAACGCCATACAGCTGAACGTCTACCTCGCAATGGATATAGACGTGACTATATGTGCGTTGTTTAATTCAGTGCTATTACCAGAATCAACATCTCCCGGGACCGGCCGGGACGGCTTTAGTATACCTAATGCATATGATCGTACGATAAATGTAGATTTATACGATAACAATAATTCGATGGATACAAAGTCGAGTTAGACTACTTACGAGAGTCGATCGACTTTGTTGCTTTTCCAACACAGATAAGATTCCATCTCTTTTCTATAGATGTCGTAAAAGGCGACTAAGGGATAGGCTTATAAACATGAGATTTTTCTTTCAGACTATGGGCTAGCAACCTGTTACTATTTGGATCTCAACTCTGAAGTTGAACGTGGACTATAAGTCTTGTCAAGACTGTTGGTTCTGTCTACCCCGCAAGGGATATCGACATGACTATATGTATGATAAGATTTCAAGGCGCATATTGACATGTGACTCTTTTTCTATCGTAGAAGGTTACCAAAGTAACAGAATGAGAGAAGACATATGCCTCCATTAATGAAACAGGGCAGGTTAGAAAGTTAGTTAGGGAAAATCATTCAAATCTCCAATTAAAACTATCAAGTCAGATTCAATAATTTATTATTATTTTGTAACAGTCTTTCGTATTCTTACTTACTTATTTAACCTTTTCTTATTAATTGAAATGGCTTTACATTTTGCTTGAGACATAAAAAAAAACTACTTATATATCTCTGTCTCTTATCAACGATATTGCTAAGAAAAGGAAAGCAACACGAAATATTTCAAATATTTCATTTGATCCGAATGAGTTTTTAAATAACTAAAAACAGTTGATTATCAAAATTCAATCACGCATTTCAAATTATATGATTAAATACACAAAAATCGTTATTAATCGTGAAATTGTCGTCAATTCGCTTCACCGGCACAGCCGAAAGCGTGTAATTATTTCTTTATAGAATGCAAAAACAAAATGATAGCTAATGTTGGCAATGTGAACTTCATGTATTTAATTTGATTATTATGTTTATCAATTATTTTCATATTATATTATTCTGATTGATAAATGTTTGAAGAAAATAAACTCACTTCTATATCCCAATAAAGTCATTTTATGACAACTTATTTATCTTGTAATCAAACCAATATTTTGATGATATCTTGTCTACCAGAGGCACCTTTACCTATATTACCTACTTAAAAGTTGCACTTCTCTCCAGGAAACAATCACTCATTATTTAATTTATTACACAACACTGAGACCATGAAATGATTACCGAGTTATTTCATGCAACCACGTCACGTTTAATCCCTTACGGGGTAGACAGAGCAAACAGGCCGCGTTCAGATCTGTAGATGGGTCATTTATCCTGCATCTTAGCCAACATTTTGCTTATATCCTGGCTGCCATTAGGAGTGGGTCGCTTTAGTTTGTGCTTAGCTGAAAGTTTCGGGACGCAGCTTTTCAGTGGGCGTTTTGTGGGCGTCGGGAATATGTCCGGTTTCGAGTGGCCTCCTGCAATTAAAATATAATTAAATAAAAAACGAACGTATCTTGATCAAATAAAGGACGTCCTGGTAATGGGTCAGGTCAAAAGTACCCGAAACCGCCGAGCCTGCATGAAGAGAGTTATGAATGTGGATGAAGCGAAGGAAATATGCAGAGATCGTGGCAAGTGGAAAGAGGTAGTCTCTGCCTACCCCTCCGGGAAAGATTTTATGTATGTATGTATGTATGTTAAATACAAAAAGGCTTATTTTCAGGGTTATGTAAAGGTAACGTTGTTCCAACAAAAAGCAAATTAGGGAGAGTGATTTAAAATAATTTGGCTCTATATTTTAATAATAAAAATTCCTACTCATATTATGTTTGTACATAAAAATAAGATAATAAAATAATAATACTAAACATAAAATTAAATTATAATATATTTATTTTTATCTAATATTTACAATCGTGAAAGTACTTTAACTTTTATTCCTTCATTCAATTCTTTAACGGCTAAAACAATGCAATGATTTAAAAAAAAATTTGTAGAATACAATTTAAGACGTTTTTCGCGCGAGAATTTGTGGTTAGCAGTTTTTTAAACGGTTAAAATGAATATGGCCGGCTTCGATAGCACTTAAAAACTCCTCCATTTTGGTTCAACTTATATGTGTTTTACAAACCTAATCCGTCATATGTGATATCCATCTGTGCATCGTCGAGGTTAGGCTCGTGTTCCATCGCAAGCGATAATAGCTTTGGCTTTTTCTGGAATATGCTAGTGCTGGGTTCTTGCGCCGGTTTCTTCATTGCGATATTCCTAACAGAGTTCAATAGCGCCAATTCTGAAGGCTGGAATAGATATATAATGTTACCATTATTATAAACTAGCTGTTGCACACGACTTCATTCGCCGACAAACTTAACACGTAAAAGCTGGCACACTGTATTTCCTCCTTAAGAGGGTTGGGTAGAGTAGTAGTATATACATACATATAATCACGTTTATAACCCTTGCTGGGTAGACAAAGCCAACAGTCTTGAAAGGACTGATAGGCAACGTTCAGCTGTTTGGCTGAATGATAGAATTGAGATTCGAATTGTGACAGGTTGCTAGCCCATCGCCTAAAAGATGAATCCCAAATTTATAAGCCTATCACTTAGTCGCCCTTTTTACGACATCCATGGCAACGAGTGGTCCTATTCTTTTTTTATAAGTGCCGGGAACCACACGACACTTGGGAACCTTAGTTAGACAAAGTCTGACACATCTGAGAAAACCGCATTTATGTCGGAGCAATATATTTCGCATGATACAATTTTGGACATTAAATTGACACAAGGGCAGAAGTACATTTAAATATTTTAACTTACATACATACATATAATCACATTTATATCCCTTGCGGGGTATTCAGAGCCAACAGTCTCGCAACAACTGAAAAGCCACGTTCAGTCGAATTGGCTTAATAATGTAAAAATTGCGATGGGCTAGCAACCTGTCACTATTGGAATCTCAATTCTAGCATTAAGCCAAATAGCTGTGCGTGGCCTATCAGTCTTTTCAAGACTGTTGTCTCTGTCTACCCCACAAGGGATATAGACGTGACCAAATGTATGTATGTATGTGAAATTGAGATTCAAATAGTGACAAGGTCGCTAGCCCATAACCTACAAGAAGAATACCAAGTTTATGGTTTATAAGAGGTCGCTAGCCCATAACCTACAAGAAGAATACCAAGTTTATGGTTTATAAGAGGTCGCTAGCCCATAACCTAAAAGAAGAATACCAAGTTTATGGTTTATAAGAGGTCCCTAGCCCATAACCTACAAGAAGAATACCAAGTTTATGGTTTACTTACCTTCAGTTTATTATCAGCCGCCATTTGCTTCGGCCGCTGCTGGAGCACAGTCAACGCTAAACTACTCTGCTTCAGACACAAATATGGCGAGTCCGAGTCCTCTATAGTTTTCACCATTCTGTCCTGAAAACAAAGATAATGTAAGTTTATCTTTAAAGGTAAATATTATATTTTATGCCGTGTGGTTCCTAGCACCATTAGAAAAAGAATAGGACCACTCCATCTCTTTCCTATGGCGACTAAGGGATAGGCTTATACACTTGGGTTTCTTTTAGGCGATGGGCTAGCAACCTGTCACTATTTGAATCTCAATTCCATCATGAAGCCAAACAGCTGAACGTGGGATTATTGGTCTTTTCGAGACTGTTGGCTCTGTCTATCCCGCAAGGATTTACATAAATGAATCCATGAGGGTACAGAAAAAAATAAATCAAAGATGTTATAAGAATTACTTTTGCTTTTGATTATACATGGTTACCTACATTTATATCAGAAATTCGCCTTTTACGACATTTACAGGGAAGAGTGGTCCTTTTTTGTTTTTCAATATCAATATAAGTAGTAATAAAGACCACAGTTAATAATAAAGAGAATTTTATTTTATTTTTGTAAGTTTGTAGCGAATAAAACGACTGAACTGATATTTACAAAGTTTGGCACAGATATAGAATAGACCTTTGGGAGTGACATGGGTTACTTTTTTCCGGAATTTCCCACGGGAAAGAAGGGCCGCGCGAAACCTAATTGATACTTATGATGTGTTGTTTTACATTTATTGCAGTTATTCTAATACGGAAACTTGAGGAACCAAATCATAATTAAAGGCAGGATTTTTACTTTAATTAGATCATTAAATATGATTTTATTTCATTGTTATCTTGTTAGGAAGTTTTAAGATTAAAATATTAGAATAAGGAAGTCTTTGTTCCAACCCCCTTTATTACGGCGTCAAAAATTTGACTGTTTGCAATGTTTCTTTATTAAAACAACTCTACTACTAAATAAAACTAGAAACAGTGATTAAAAAATAAAAAAAAATAATTCACCGTGTGTGTCGGTCCAAGCGTTTAAGTGGGTAAGTGGTAATTTACCTGGGTGGTAATTACCGAGTTAAGGCTGTATTCACATTGTTAAATATGTGGAATAAAAACACAAAACTTCAGTAACATTTATTGAAAAAAAAAATTATATAGTTTCAAGGTGCATACCATTACCAACATAAAATCTTTGAGATACACATATTGAAAGTTCAAGTATTTATTTAAAATATAATTAAAAATTTCTTATTGATTCAAAGAAGTAATGAGTACAATAACGTACCCCTATGCATGAAGCATTAAAATTAATTGAAATCGCAAAATGCCAAGTTTCTACCTAATATACATATTATCACGTCTATATCCCTTGCGGGTAAGACACGAGTCTTGTTAAGACTGAAAGGCCACGCTCAGTAAGATAGATAAATCTCTTTTTTGCACCATAAGAGTAAAACATTCAAAACAGCTGTATGGGTTAATTATTTTCCACCTTTTTTGACAAAATCCTGGAAAACTACATAAGCATATATCTAGTGGTACCCTTTTGCTTGGAACGCCACATATGATACCATCGCATTGTGATAAATAATTAGATTTTACAAATTATAAAGATACCGAATGTTAAACATACATTAAACACATAATTAAAAAAAATAGTATAGTCAATTTCTGTAGGTACTGAAATGAAGGCAAAGTCTTGACACGTCTTTTTATTGAAGAACTAGCGACCCGCCCCGTCTTTGCACGGGTAGCAATTGGCTCTATGATTAGATTGTTGTATCAGTCAAAAGTCTCTAAGGAGTCTCGCCCATCTACGCATAGGATGTTGGTCCCAACACTAATATATGTTTTTCTTTAGGCGCATTTGGCAAATTTTGAAGACTGAAATTGGATTTTTCCGATATATTGTATAATATAAATAACTTACAAATGATTTATCGCTATGGCTAACATACATAGCTTTGTTGAATTCGGATTGCCTCTTTGGGTGATCTTTGCAAACATCAGGTGATTTCTTTTCATCGCGATTAGACTCTAAGGCTTGCTCCATATCAGTCTGAATTACGTTGTCCTCCGTTTTCCTTTTATTGTTACTTTCATATTGTTTCTTCAATTCGGAGGCGTTCAACTCTGCATGTATAAGCTTCTCCTCTAGTTGGCTGTAAAAAAGAAATAAGATTCAATACTGTATTTTCTTAATCGTCGAAACTAGTTAATTGAATTATTCAACTGTTATATAGAGGTTTTTTTTAGCAAATATATTAAAAAAATACTGAAACTGATTTTGGTAAAATTTTGCGCAACGAAGCGACAAAAACTAAGCTACATTTATTTTTGAAATTACCACAGGGAATTGAGCCCATGGTTCTAGAAAGAAGGGTTTGGAATATTAAGTATGAAATGTAAGTCATAATGGCCACTTTTAAAAGAAATGCTCTCTGAAACACGCTTTTAAAAGATTTTCTCTCTGAAACACGCTTTTAAAAGAAATGCTCCCTGAATTAAGTTACGACTTACGCAAGTTTTGTCTGCAAAGAGCGAACTTTAGATATTTCCGCGTTGCAGTTCTGAGTGGCCGAGTGCAGTCTTTCTCTTAGTTCATTCTTTCTTGCCTCAGATTCACATAATGCTCTGTTAAAAAAAAAACATTCTATTTAAAAGGTATAAATATTACACTTAACAAAATTAAACAAAAGAAACCATATGTATGTATGTATTTAATTTAATTTTTTTTGGGCATAATGAGAAAAGAACTTATTCTGATTGGCCTGGGTCTTGGATGTTTATCTATATAAGTATTTATTATAAAATATGGTATCGTTGAGTTAGTATCTCGTAACACAAGTCTCGAAGTTACTTCGAGGCTAACTCAATCAGTGTAATTTGTCCCGTATATATTTATTTATTCATTTAAAAAAAAAAAAAAAATAAAAAAAATTACCTTTTGAGAGCTGTCGCGAAGGTGGCTACAGTACGTACATCCGTGTATCCTTGTAACATCTGTTCCACTTCGTCACTTGTAGCGTTTAACACCTTCTGTAGACTGGCAAAAAATATATATACAATCTGTGAATAGTTTTAGCCTTTACCGATTTTGACGAATATAAACTAATAAATTAATGTTATTTCTCTATCCATACTAATATGAAAAAGAAAAAATATTTGTAAGTTTGGTTGTGATTATCAGAAACAAACACAATACTTTAAGAAGTTATACTATACATGGTGCTTTTATTATGGCAATTGCGAACGGGACTGAAGGCGCAAATTAATAACTTATTAAAAATTCCTGGACCAATTTTTTCTACAACAGTACATCATTAACACTAACCCATTTAAAGTCTGCAAGTTCTTCTTCAAAGACGTATTCTCATCTTTTATCCTTTTCGTTTCCTTATTCTGCAATTTGATATACTCCAGTTGTTCCCGAAGAGCTACCACAGCTGAGTCTCGGCTGACGAGCTTCTTCTCATACGTCTTTAGAAGTTCCCTGAAACAAGGTAAAGTACCAGGTTTGAATGAATGAATGAATGAAACTTTATTAGCATCACAAAAATATATCGAACACTTTAAGTAATTATTAAAAGTATTAATAGTGGCTTAATTGTAATACTAATCTAACGTACACTCAGCATGTGCCGAGGCATTTTACCACACTGACCTTCTGGAGAAACGGGTCAATCATGAGGAATCATCAAGGTTACAGCTTACAAGACTGACGTTTTATAATCACTACAAAAGTAAATGAGGAATTAAGCAGATGAATGTAATGGTATGTGTGTATGGTATTTGGCGCAGGAGTAGTGCACTTATCTGTGACAACAGGGGTCCCGGTTTCGAATCCCGGCCAGGGCATGATGAGAAATGAACTTTCACCAGCCTGGGTCATGGATGTTTATAGCTATATAAGTATTTATTATAAAATATAGTATTGTTGAGTTAGTATCTCGTAACACAAGTCTCGAACTTACTTCGAGGCTAACTCAATTAGGGTAAATTGTGCTGTATAAAAAAAAATTACAATTCTGGAGTGGAGTAGTCATGTACTCACCATATGGATATCAGAATAGGGTATGAATAGTACTAATGCAAATTACAAAAAGATTCAATGTGGCCCTAGACTCTTTTTCAAATCATAGTGAGATTGAAATCATACCAGGGTGCTAAAAAAACAATACATAGACATTTGATCTATGTACATGTCTACAGAGTTAAAACAATCAATATATTTGATTTGATTCAACCATCTATATCTATGTATCTGTTGTATGATAAAATAGTACCATAATATAATAAAACAGAATTAAATCAAGTTGCTTTCAATAAACTTTGAAGCAGCCTTAATTTGACCATTTAAATGCCACTTAACATAAATTTTTAGTTTGGTTTGTTTTTATGACACCATATGTCATATAATGTAAATAAACTATTAAAATGAATAAGAAACATGCACTCATGAACAAGTTACACACGTGTAGAGAATTGATAAAAGGTGACTTACACATTTTTCTTCAAATCAGCACCGATTTCTGCCAGCTTATCCTCTTTTTCTTTCTCTTTTACTTTCTGCTGTCGCAATTGCAACAATGCATCGTCCAGCTTCGACTGAAGTGTGGTAACATCATCACCAGAATTCTCATTTGACACAGTTGGGTAAACACGGAACATACATCGGTCTGTCACTTTGTTACGGCATTGGGGACATGATGCTGATCTGAAACATAAATGAAATTACCTCATTAGAGTCATAAAAGGCAACTAGGACACATGTTAGAAGAATGAGGGAATGTAAGTCTACACCATCAACCACCTAAATCACCACATGTGTCTCATCTCCGTCGCCGGCACGGCAGTCCATCGCCTATGCTTATCGAGTGCACTATGTAATATGTTTAGTATGATATACCTTGGTCCATGATAGTTTCACTTAAAATTGAAGTGCGGTTTCTTTAGCAACAGCTCCATCAATTTTCCTTGTTCTATCACAAACAAAGTATTTCATGGAATATTTGAATAAAGCCAGGTGTTTCCAAAAATAATGTATTGTTTTATTTTTCCTATGTGATGGTTATTAATACAAAAATTTATACCTTTCGATCCATTGTGAGAGACAACGGTAATGAAACAGATGACCACATTTAGTAGCATGTAAATTTTCAGCCGGATTCACCAGGTCACTACAAATAGTGCATAGAATATGCATCTGAAAGATATAAAGTTTTTTTTATGAAACACACTCAGATTGAATTAAAAGCCATATACCATAAGGATTTTTTTGACCCATACCACTAAGCCCATCCAATTTTCGAGCCACTGATGAAGCTAATGCTTCCCTCTGTGTGGATCGGATTTGGCAGAGTGGCCTTTGTGAACATAAGTTCTTTGAGCAAATCAGTAAGACATTCCGCAACACACGCTCTTTCCGTGTTTATGCTGACATATATGTAAATAAATGACATCAATTTTGCGCGCTCCATTGTATTGGCTAGACAGCTAGGGAAACCGCGTCGAGTAATGTCTCTCTGAGGTTATGATCGATTGTAATTGTAAAAATTAATAAGAACCGACATCATAGCAATAGCTATTTCCTTACTTACCCTCACACAACTGCCAAGATACGGTACAACAAAGCTTTTTTAGAGGAGTTTTTCTTTTTGATCATACCACAAGCAAGCTACCTAAAAAATAACAACACTGTCTCATCCAATCAACTTACAAATAACAACAATTAAACTGCAAACAAAGAAAATCAATCTTAAACGAAATTCAAATTCAACACACTAAACGAAACCAATAGTCTAGGAATGGGCACAACGTTGTTATACTCGTCAACGCAAACGTTATAACCGATTTTTTTTTAATTTTTACCACGATCTTTTCTACGACGTCAAATTCAATTTTGTTTTCCGTTGCGGCATCGTTTGCGGAGAAGTGAAAACATAAACAACGACAGCGAAAGGAGTGGACAGAGGTCACATCTAAAAGAAAAATTCCAAGTTTATCAGACTATCCCTTAGTCACCTTTTACGAAATCCATGGAAAGTCCATCAAAAGAGATGGATAGGTTTTATTCTAAAGTACCGGAAACCACACGGCAAATATTTTCGTTGTTGAATAATCCCTCAGCCGTTACAATATACGTATAGACATTAACAAACAAAGCCATATTCCCAAAGTTTTACTACCTCGTTAAAATTGTGAAACAAATTTGTTGTGAATTTGTAAAACAACCTATATATAATACATATAAAATATATTATGGACGTTGGTTGTCAAGTAGATCGTTTTGAAAATAGACGGATTGGACAACGTTGAGTACATTTGTAACGTTTCGATGTGTTATTAATAAAACGAACAACAACACATAACTAAAATATGTAGTCCCTTTGACTTAATAATTTTAAGAAAAATAATTTAACTTTTTTTATGGTTAATTTTTAAGCGTTTAAGTTTTTAAATCAACAATGAGTGATTGATAGTAGTACCTGACAATGACATAAAGACCCACACACTAGAGATGAGCTCTTGGCAATGGCAACACAGCTGAGATGAATGAAAATAAACAAAAACCACAGATTTACCACAGTCTGTGTACAAACATCTCGAATTCTTTTTCGGAACTCGAATGTCGATCTTGCATTATTTCGATTCTTTCGGCTTCCCAGGCTCACCAACGTGCAACCATTCTTCTTTGTGATTGTTGACTATAACATGCTCTTTATACTGTCGTTGAAGATCTGAATTGTTGTTTGTTCTTTCCTTGTTCTTTTTTCTCGATGGGGATTTTCATATAGATTAATACCATGCTTTGGCCATTAGTGGACTTGCATCAGCTGTACTCAGAATAATTATGGTATTTATTCTATAATGTAGTACAGAATTTTAACAAAGGTAAGTAATAAAACGACATAATTTTTGGATGCATCGCGTTACTATTCATGGAAGTTTTTAATTTAGGCTTGTATCGTAATGTGACCACAAGGCAAAGTAATAAAGAGTGCTGCATAATTTGATTTTAAATGCTTTGTTCTTACAAAGCATTTAAAATCTAATAAGAATATTAAATTAGTCATTTGTGTATGAAGTATCTTTACTTCATACACAAATGACTAATTTAATATTCTTATCAATTTCCTGTTTAAGTGTTTAATGATATTGAAATGATTAATATTATTAGGATATGCAGGTTTTACCAATAGAAAAGATTCATTTCTATTATTTAATTTAGGTGTCTCTTCTTGTGAGAATGAGTGAGTGTGTGTGAGTGAGATTTAAATAGTGACAGGTTAACCATCACCTGAAGTTAACCACCACCAGGTTAACACCTGTCACTATTTAAATCTCAATTCCAACATTAAAAGCCATGCAGCTGATCATGGCCTTTCAGTCATTGTGGACTGTTAGCTCTGCTTTACCACAAGGGGTAAATAAAAGACGTAATTTCACTCTGCCAGCTTATATGTTCTATTACTCATTCAAACCTGGTTTGCTAGCCTATATATTAGTAATTGATTCTTCTATTGGATTTCAGTAGACATATTTATTTTTAAATTTTTCCCTAATTTTTTATATGTACAGTCACCTGCATAAAAATACAGTACAATAACATGCACATCTCACACACGTGAGACAGGATCAAGTATGTCTGTGTACATACTTATGGTAAAAAATTCTAAATAATTTGTTACGGGTTTGTTGTGACAACTTGCTAGACAGCATTTACCATACAGTTTTGGTGTGTTCCATCAGGGAGTCATGGTCCTTTGACAGCACCATAAATAATATTTCCGTTTTTCAGATGTATATCATTTGCACTATATGTACCGACCCAGTAAACCCGGCGGACTACTTGAACGTAATAAATTGCGGTCACATGTTTCATTGCCGTTGCCTTGAACAATGGATTTTAAGGTTTTCATAAATATATACATACTTTTTCTTTTAGTCAGTTTTGCCATTTGGTTTCCAGCACCAGTGCATCTATTTCGTATGTTTATCTGGTGTTGAAAAAGGCTTCTTAAGAGAATAGGCACACTACCCTGTATTGGATAAAGATATCATAATATGTATGTATGTTTAGTTAATTTACATTGTGTCACACTCCATGCTAGAAATAAAGATAAGCGCTCTTTATCATATATATGTGTGTGGGTTTAAACCTGGTACCTTGGCCAATGTACCAATGACTTTTCTGAGTGCTAAGAAATGTTCTCACGGTGATGAAAAACATCACGAGGAAGCTGCACATTCAGTCTACTGGACGTGTAACCATCCAATGCAGGTTAGGTTCCCCTGCAGAGGTTGTGGAGGACATACAGCTTGTGACACTTCAAGATTATGGCTATATGGCACTCTTCTCCAGAATAGAATAGATTTATTTTCAAAATTAGATACAAGTTATTACTTATTGACGTGACATAACTTAAAGCTAATTATATCTACTACCGCTTCCAATGCACATGTGTAGAACAAGTGGCGGAACAAACTACACTGCATAATTTTCACCAAACGTCAATTTACATATATTGATCTCTTAAATCTAAATTATGAAAGAATGCCCATTGTCATTGTTGCCCAAAACTGTGAACAAGCTGAAGATGTAACCGGGATTAACATGAAGTAGAGGAAGATGAGTAATTAAACCTGTAATGGATTTCAGATCGAAAACATGCCCACAATGCCGTCAAGAGGTGTCGTACGAGCGAATGTATCGAGTGTACCCCACGATGTCAGACGAGCCCAGGGATACCGTCCAGGAAGAAATTGAGCCCAACCCAGAGCCAGACAAAACTCAGGAAAACGAGTATGTTCCCCATTTTTATAGGAAGACCGATTTTGATGCAGTTTTCAGAATAGTTTTTTTTTTACCCTAAGGAGAAGGTTTTAGATATTTAATTGACTTCCAAATAGGAGGATATGTATTGTAGCCGGTCCTCTTTTTACAATATGTACTTATATTATCATTTAACTTTTTAACAAAAACTTTTGATGTCAAGTATTGTAAATTTGCAATTTTAATTTCAATTTCAGAGAACTCATCAGACTGTACACTGCGGAGCTTGACAATCGCAATTTCGAACTGATCAAGCTGAAAAGCGAATATCTCGCCCTGAAACGCATGCATGACGTGAATGCCGCGGATATTGTCTACCTGAAGAATGCCAAGAGGGTTATGAATGAGTAAGTAATCTATATATGTGCCGTGTGGTTCCCGGCACCAGTACAAAAAAGAATAGGACCACTCCATCTCTTTCGTATAGATGTCGTAAAAGGCGACTAAAGGGTAGGCTTACAAACTTGGGATTCTTTTTTTAGGTGATGGGCTAGCAACCTGTCACTATTGGAATCTTAATTCTATGATGAAATCAAATAGCTGAGCGTGGCGTATCAGTCTTTCCAAGACTGTTGGCTCTGTCTACCCCACAAGGGATATAGACGTGACCATATGTATGTATGTATGTAAGTAAATCTATACTATAGCTTGACCAGAAATTTTGCATACTTCGCCATTATGCGAATAAATAAATAAGTATATACGGGACAAATTACACAGATTGTATTAGCCCCGAAGTAAGTAAGTAAAATTGTGAATAGGTAAGTATAAAATTATCATTCTATGCCGCTGTCACAGAGATTATCTAAGTTATAATAAAGTTATATTGCAATAATAATATACAAGTCTTGTATAAATTTTAATGATATAGGACGATGTTTTCCAGAAATTTCCGCTACAATGTGTATTCGTTTGTTTTAGCGAAATGAAACGCCAAAACACTGTGTATAATGAGCTGCGGGAACAGTTCGACGCTCAACACTCGGATTTGGGGTTGTACATAAAAAGAAATAACCATCTTACCCACAAGATCGATGTGATGGAGAAAGAAATGAAGAGATCCAAAGAGTGAGTATGAAGGTCTATGTTATATGTACATACATACATATAATCACGTCTATATCCCTTGCGGGGTAGACAGAGCCAACAGTCTCGAAAAGACTGATAGGCTACGTTCAGCTATTTGGCTTTAAGATATAATTGAGATTCAAATAGTGACAGGTTGCCAGCCCATCGCCTAAAAGAAGAATCCCAAGTTTATAAGCCTACACCTCAGTCGCCTTTTACGACATCCATGGGAGCGAGATGGAGTGGTCCTATTCTTTTTCTATTGGTGCCGGGAACCACACGGCTATATGTATATTTACAAAATAGTTTTGGTAAATCTTGATCAGAAATATAGCATCGCCATATTGCGGATTAAAAAGTAAATTGAAATGTTGAGCTGGCAATAATTAAGTGCCGTGTGGTTTCCGGCGGTTCTTTTGAATCGAACCACTCTTGATCTTGTAAAAGGCGACTAAGGGATAGGTTTATAAATTTGGGATTCCAATACTCAATACTCAATCATTTATTGCATACCATAAAGTTGACATGATGTTATGAATTATATAAGAAGAACATATTTATGGACCCTGGCGGGCACAGCAGTATGGATAGATAAGAGGAGGTCGCACTAAATTTTTTTAAATATTCAACTTAATTTAATTACATTTATAAATAATTTAACAATAGTAATTGGATTTTAATAATGTCATTTTAATTGCGTTGTAGTTACAATCTGTCATCGAGGTAGTCTTCGAAGTAGCGGGATACACGCAAACGAAGTTGCGCGGGTCAGCTAGTCTATACTATAATAAGTTTTGTCTATTAACATTTTTTTCAATTTCTTATAGAACATTTTATCGTTAGCCTCATCTTGTATGTCTTTAGGTAAATTATTATATATTTTTATAGACATAATAAGCGTACTATTAGAATTTAATTTTAAACGGCTAATTGGTAAGACTAGCCTGTTTTCATGTCGGGAAGGGTATTTGGAGTTGACATTTCCTCGTCTGGTGTATAGCTCTGGGTATTTACGGACAAATTTACATATCTCTAATATATATAAGCTGGGAAAGGTAAGAATATTTAATTGATTGAAATGCGGTTTGCAACTTTCCGTTCCTTTAATATTAACTAATCTAATTAATTCTAATTAATTTCTTTTGCATCGTAAACAAGGTGGAAGCGTCTGGGCTGTTACCCCATAGTATTATACCATAGGATAACCATGCATACGCGTAGGCATAATAAGTGCTCAGTGCCGTTTCAAGGTCAGTTGTTTTCTTGATTTCTCGAAGCGCGTACACAAAACTCGATAGTTTGGCTTTTACCTTGTTTACATGCGTTTTCCAGTTTATTTTGCTATCTGTGGCTAGTCCAAGAAGGTAAAATTGTTTTACACATTCTATGTTTGTGCCATTATAAGTCAAATTTAAATTTAAGGATTTTTTTTGGTGAGGGTGGAAGCACATTAACTTAGTTTTTTTGAAATTTATTTCTAAATTGTGATCCGTCATCCACTCTGAGGTACTGGCAAGCAAACTGGTTAATTTATTTTGGATGGTTGTTTCGTCCTGACAAGAGGTAAGTAGTGAAATATCATCCGCAAATAACACACATGGGTCCTGTATGATTTTAGGGAGGTCGTTAATATAAATAAGAAACAAAAGACACCCCACCACACTCCCCTGAGGTATAGATGCATTTATCACTTTGTTATCAGAACGAATGTTTACTATTTTGCTGGGCTCATAGTCGTAGTATTCAATTTCGACAATTTGATGGCAGGCAACAAATTTCAGGTACGATGCGAACCAATTCAGGGCGGCACCGCGAATACCTATTCCATTTAATTTATTCAATAATATGTTATGTTGTACTTTATCATAAGCTTTCGTCATATCTAATAATATTCCTATACCATATTTTTTGTCATCTAGTAATTTGATTATTTCACGAATATATTTATAAACAGCTAACGTTGTAGACCGGTTTTTGCGGAACCCGTTTTGACACTCGTCAAAGATTTTGTTTTTTTCACAAAATTTATAGACACAGTCACAAAAAATTTTTTCAGATATTTTGGAAGCTGTAGGTAAAAGAGCTATGGGGCGATAATTATTCATATCCGTTTTTTCGTTTTTTTTGTGTATTGGCTTAATAATGGTAATAGTAAAGTTGGGAAGACGCCCTCGCTGAATGATTGATTAATCAATATTGTAAGCGGATCAGTCAATTCATCAACACATTCTTTAAATAAACTGGGCGGAATTTCGTCTATTCCGCAGCTTTTTTTATTTTTTAATTGTATAATGGCCCGACGCACCTCTCGGGTATCCACGGCGTCGAGAAGCATGCTATTCACAGATGGAGCCTCTTGAAGTATTCCTCTTGTAGGCCGTCACTTTTTGAATCTCAATTCAATAAACTTGAAAATTTCTAAAGTCATGGTAATGAAGCCATACAACTGAATGTGTCCTTTCAGTGTTTTCAAGACGTTGGCTCTGCCTACCTCGCAAGGGATATAGACGTGATTATATGTATGTTTTGTTTGTATTTAGTATTTGTTCCACTCTGATCCATTTATAAAATTCATCAACAGATTCAGAAATATTGTATGTTTCATTCCAGGCAATTGCTTCGGACATATTTTGAGAAAATTGCCTTACAACAGGAGCAGGGCATCATTAACAACAAAATGGCTGACATAAAGAAACGTATCAAGGAAGGGTCAGTATTGCATTCAAATTCACACCTATTTTTTTTAATTTGTTTACTTCTCCATCATTAAATTTCACACATATTACAAGGATTAATTCAAAAGACATGAGGTATTAATATATTAAATGTCACGAAACCTCTCTCCAATACTTTCAGCCATTCCCATTTTCAAGATTCAAAATTATATCCCGTTTTTTTCACATTTTCCATTATTTCTTTGCTCCTTATAGTTGCAGCGTGATGTTATATAGCCTAAAGCCTTCCTCGATAAATGGTCTATTCAACGCAAAAAGAATTTTTCAATTCGAACCAGTAGTTCCTGAGATTAGCGCGTTCAAACAAACAAACAAACTCTTCAGCTTTATTATATTAGTATAGATTTTCTGTGCTTTAAATTATGAAAAAAATAATTATATTCAATATTTATTGATTTGATTTTTAAATTCACAGATCGATTGGGAAAAACGAAGTGTGCGGGACGTATAATACAATATTTGCGACACTGTCAAAGTTTTTCGACAATAATATAATAAATATGGACCTGGAAAACGTGAAAAAGTTGTCTAAAATATTGGCGGAGGATGTCGTCCGTCAAAACAGACTCAGCTCATCGTATGTAGAAGCGCCAACGCCTAAGGAAAATCCAAAATCCAATTTGGATTGCCCCAGCACTAGTTCAAACAGTGAGGTTCTTATAAACGGGCTGCCATTCCAGGATTGGATTCAAAAATTGAGTGAAAAATCATCTATAACATGCGGAATTGTACCTAAAACAAATGAAACTGCTACGCGTGTATCGCCTAGTTTGATGAAAAGATTTGATAGTGAGAGATCGAGCGTTCAAATTACGACTGTCAACCGGTCGACTTCAAAACAGTGTGATGACGTCAAACCGTCGACTTCACAATGGGACAGCCGGGTCGGCAAAGAACCGTTGCCACCGAAACCTATTTGTTGTTCGAATAACCATTTGTGCAACAAAGATTTGATTATATACCCATCAAATTCGAAACCATTCGACTGTGTCTACCATACTTCAAGGCATGGCGACAACGCTTACCCGTCGACTTCAAAAGAGATAATACCAAGAAACCATATAACCAACGGAGATTTGACCGTTTATCCAACGTCGAAACAATTTAATTCTGTCAACTTGTCGACTTCAAAACCTTTGGAAAATTTATTCCCGTCGACTTCAAAGCGTCCAAACAGTCATGTTCCGAGTGGGGTATTAGGCAAACCTCTGTCTCATATGTTGCCAAAGGGTACTACTATCGTTCCGAAACCCATGCATTTTACTAATAAAAATGTAGTACAATCGTCAAAAGTACCGTCTAAGGGTTTCGTCTTTTCCCCACCAGTGACCTCAAACAAACAGTGGCAAGATATTGTGAGAGGACAACTGTCCAAAATGCCAGCCACAGATGTATTCGGCTTTTCATCGAAACAGACTAACAATGCAAGCAATAGGCATGCTAGTATCACTCTGACGCCTTCAAAACAGCCTGACAATGCTCAACCGTCTACTTCCAAACAGTCGAACATCGTTTATCCATCGACTTCAAAACAGCCTGACAAAGTTTACCCATCGACTTCAAAACAGCCTGACAAAGTTTACCCATCAACTTCAAAACAGCCTGACAATGCTCAACCGTCTACTTCAAAACAGACGAACATTGTTTATCCATCTACTTCAAAGCAGCCTGATAACGTTTATCCATCGACTTCAAAACAGCCTGATAACGTTTATCCATCCACTTCAAAGCAGCCTGACAAAGTTTACCCATCGACTTCAAAACAGCCAGATAAAGTTTACCCATCGACTTCAAAACAGCCTGAAAAAGTTTACCCATCGACTTCAAAACAACCTGACAACGTTTTCCCATCGACTTCAAAGCAACCTGACGTTTTCCCATCGACTTCAAAACAGCCTGACAATGTTTTTCCATCTACTTCAAAACGACCTGACAACGTTTTCCCTTCTACTTCAAAACAACCTGACAACGTCTTCCCATCAACTTCAAAACAACCTGACAACGTTTTCCCATCAACTTCAAAACAACCTGACAACGTTTTCCCATCAACTTCAAAACAGCCAGACAACGTTTTCCCATCAACTTCAAAACAGCCTGACGTTTTCCCATCGACTTCAAAACAACCTGACAACGTTTGCCCATCGACTTCAAAACAACCGGACGTTTTCCCATCGACTTCAAAACAGCCGGAAAATGTTTTCCCATCAACTTCAAAACAACCTGACAACGTTTTCCCATCGTCTTCAAAACAGCCTGACAATGTTTTCCCATCAACTTCAAAACAACCTGACAACGTTTTCCCATCGACTTCAAAACAGTCTGACAACGTTTTCCCATCAACTTTAAAACAGCCTGACGTTTTCCCATCGACTTCAAAACAACCTGAAAACGTTTTCCCGTCCACTTCAAAACAACCTGACGTTTTCCCATCGACTTCAAAACAGCCTGACAATGTTTTCCCATCTACTTCAAAACAACCTGACAACGTTTTCCCATCAACTTCAAAACAACCTGACAACGTTTTTCCATCGACTTCAAAACAGCCTGACAATGTTTTCCCATCTACTTCAAAACAGCCTGACAACGTTTTCCCATCGACTTCAAAACAGGATACTTTAACAAATTGCCATGTAAAAGAGCCTTTAACAGAAATATTGCCCAAAATCGACGCCCTATGCTTAAGGCAACACAGCTCTGAAGTTCCGAGCGCTCTTAAATCTCAAAACCAAAAATATACGTATTTCGGAGAAGACTGCGCGAACAATAACGCTGTCAATCAATTTACGAACACAGGCCGGGAATCGATTTTAACAGTCGAGAATCCGCGTAGCGAACAAGAGCTATGCGAGTATTTGAGGAAATTAAACATGGCTGTCGAGTCTGCCGTCTCCAGGGACGGCGCGGAGACATTGTTGAAACAGTTGTTCGATATTTTGCCTGAAGTGGCTTCCGTTCTGCAGAATTCTAACGTTGATAGCGCGGCGTGCGATTTGATTAGACAAGTGTACTGCGCGTTTAAGAAGAGCGAATTGGAACTTGCGTGTGAACCGCTCAATGAGGGTATAGTGAGTGGAATGTTGGAGAAGCATTTCGGCTCTTTGTCGGTTGGGGGGCAGCCAGTGTTCACTTTTCAGGCGAGGAAGGGTGTTAGTGATGTAAGTATGATTTATTTATCTGTAATAATATAACATATCACGTCTATTGCGGGTTAGGTAGAGCCAACGGTCTTAAAAAGACTGATGGGCCACGTTCAGCCGTTGATTTATCTATAATAATAATAACATACGTACATATAATCACGTCTATATCCATTGCGGTATAGGCAGAGCCAACGGTCTTAAAAAGACTGATAGGCTACGTTCAGCTGTTTGGCTTAATGATAGAATTAAGATTCAAATAGGGACAGGTTGCTAGCCCATCGCCTTAAAAAAGAATCACTTGGGATTCTTATTTAAGGCGATGGGCTATATATATCATTAAGCCAAACAGCTGAACGTGGCCTATCAGTCTTTTCAATACTGTTCACCCCGCAAAGGATAAAGACGTGATTATATGTATGTATAGACATAGGGACAAACGCGGGAAGCGACTATGCTAAAAGTATGTAGTGAAAGATAGATATACTCTTTATTGCACCATAAGAAAAAGAAACCGTGCGGTGTGGTTCCCGGCACCATTACAAAAAAGTATTGGACCACTCACATCTCATTCCCACGGATGTTGTAAAAGGCGACTAAGGGATAGGCTTATAAACTTAGGATTCCTCTTTTAGGCGATGGGCTAGCAACCTGTCACTATTTGAATCTCAATTCTATCACTAAGCCAAACAGCTGAGCGTGGCCTATCAGTCTTTTCAAGACTGGTGGCTCTGTCTACCCCGCTAGGGACATAGACGTGATCATATGTATGTATGTAGAAAAAGAAAAATAAAGAAGTGATAAATAGTAGTAAAATATTTTTTACTCACGACTTCAATTTTCAGGTATCAGAAGCGGCAAAACTGAAGAAGAAATCTGCGCAGTTACCTTTGAATCACGTCGCACGCAGCGCCCGCCCCGAGAGAGAGGAACAGCGATATGTGAAAGCGAGAAGGGTGAACAGCACCGCCGCCAAACCTGTGCCTTTTCAATTTAAACCATTGAAACCTGAATAATATTAACATGGGTGTATAATATGAGGTTATGTAACACTTACTTATACATTTTCTGAACTATGTACACATATTCATACATACATATGATCACGTCTTTATCCCTTACGGGGTAGACAGAGCCAACAGTGTTGAAAAGACTGATAGGCCACGTTCAGCTGTTTGGCTTAATGATAGAATTGAGATTCAAATAGTGACGGGTTGCTAGCCCATCGCCTAAAAGAAGAATCGCAAGTTTATAAGCCTTTCCCTTAGTCGCCTTTTACGACATCCATGGGAACGAGATGGAGTGGTCCTATTCTTTTTTTTTATTGGTGCCACACGGCATATTCATTCATGTTTTTTAATGTAGGTAGACAATGCGCATTCGTCCACGATTTAGATTCAAAAGATCTATATTTGTAAATTGACTTCCGGTGAAAATGCTTCAGTGTAGTTTGTTCCGCCTCTTCTTCTACACGTGCGCTTCGGAAGCGGTAGTAGTTACAATTAGATTTAAGTGATGTGACGTCAATAAGTGATACTTTTTATCTAATTTTGAAAATAAATCTATTCTATTCTATTCCACAGCATATTATGTGTACATAGTTCTGCGTTATAAAGTTCCGTGCAGGGTTATCTCATATATATTATGAAAAATTGAGCATACAGCCTTAACTTTTTCTGCCAAAAGCAACTTGACGTAAAAATCCACCTAAAGTTTATTTTCATGTAACTTTTTTTATTAACTTTAATTATTTTTTTTAGTAAAGTGAAATAAATACGAAAATTCTCTTTTTTAATTACAATCTTATATGATTCTCTTATGATCTTTGCTCAAAAATTATTTTAAATTTTTGAAAGACATGTATAATTGTGAGCTTAATCATTTTATACTTGAGTATATAGTGGAGTGATCTGACATTTGGAAATAGGATAAACAGGTCAGATTTGACTAGTTGCAACATATATGGCATTGTTTATTAAATTCAACCAGAGGGCAGCACTTCTGATCAAATGCGTTGTTGCCATTGGTTGAAAGTTTCGTTCCGCGGCGTCATGGAAAATGACACACAATAATAACTTTATATTTTTATTTTAATTGAAATCTGTTAAGGTGGATTCACAAGATCGCCCTAAAAATATAGAAATTAGTAGTACTGCTATAAAACATGTTTCGCTTTTTTTAGCAAAAATACACATTCAATTTAAGTACATGATATTTTGCGTATTGGTTATCTAAAAATTGTTTTATTTGTAGTAAAAAAATTATGAAAATAATACTAGATTAGATGCAAAATTTCGTCTAAATAAATCATATCCTTTGGAAATGAAAGCGAAAACATGTTGTGTTAACCGATTCATTGCGGATGACGCCAATGGGCGTCATTGATTTCTTTTACCAATGGCGTTTGACGCCAAATGGCGTCAAAATAAATTTATCCGCAACTCTGAGGAATGACAATTTCTAAAGTCCTACCTAACAGAACTGCTATTATTTGTCACGTAGGTTGTGTCCGTATCAATAGTTTTAGGAAATAGAGGCGGTTTCAAAACTTCAGAAGTTGCAAACCTTTTTTTATTATTAATAGAATGAAACAGCTTGAATAGGTTTTGAACGCAGTATATTATTTAAAATTTAATTCGACGTATGCAAATTAAAGTCCGAGTACGCATACATGGTTGGAAAATTTTTAATTCTTCACCTATCACTTGTGAATACAAATCTTGCCGTTTGTCATAGTCGCCAACAGAACAGTACCTGTTGTACTGGATTTGAAGTTAACTACACATTTATTTATCCTACACGAACATACTCAAGTAGATATGTACCTATATTAGGTTTTTTCGGATACCAGAAATATAAAAACTTAATGATGCATATGAAAGTATATGAAAAATATATATTCCGATCAATATATCTGTCAGTGTACACAAATCCAATTAGATAACCTATATAAGGATATTTTTTTCAGAAATCTCTACTTTATATACAAAAAAGGTTTCAAACAACTGATCGAAATAAATCACTTACCAGCCATTTCAGCTAAATCTCGTAGCGAAGTCACTTTAAAACACACCAAACAATTTAATAGGCCGTTCACGTTTAACATTCGATGCCAACTGAATGTAACCACGAGTAAACAAGCCATAATCGTACCATGAAGCAAAATTTGTTCGCTCATGGCTGAAGACGCGTAAAGGCGTCACTTTAATGGGTGGCGGCTGACGCGCGGAGGCGTCACAGAAGATTTGTTAGCCGCCATGTCGGAAAGTCTTAAAAAGTGTGGTACGCAATGAATCGGTTAAAATACTACTACTCTTAAAAATTTTATTGTTTAAAAATATTTTATTGACTTCATAGTGAGTGCATTGCATTTTGTATAAGTTCATTTATCACATAAAACGTATAGACTGATTATTATTTACCTAGAGTATAAGATATCAGATTTTTTATTATGCAAGTATATTTTAAGTATTGCCACAAAGTTATTACCAATCTATTACCTCCTATAAAAATATTGTGGTTAATGGGGCACCTCATTTAGTGGCAAATGTGGACCCGCCCGAATATTGATTAAGAAATATATTTTTAATGTGTAAAATGTGGGTAGTTTTATTTTTTACAAATGTTTTTTTCCTTTAAACTTTTACTGATCATATTATTCTGGTAACTTTACATTACATTCCTTTTTTAATAATCTATTTAAAAAAAAGAGTAAGGTTTTCTTTATTTATTTATTAAAACTTCATTCCACAAAATACAAATGTATAGCAGCAATGCAATGCAATGTATATATTAGCGGACTTAATGCTAGAAGCATTATCTACCAGTCAGAACTTTATGTGGGGTCAAACTAAATAAATATATTTATACCTACACAAAATATAAAATAAAATAATTATAATATACATACATAAAAACTACAAAAGATAAACAATATAATAAATAAATAGGTTTTATGTTCTTACCGTGCGTACAATACACACTAAGTATATACCTTAACATAATGTTTCAGTAATATAGACATTGATTGCTATATAACATGTTAAGTTACATAACAGGTTATTCTTGTTACTTTAAAATGTTACATAACATTGTTATTCTAATATGTATAGTATTGTAACAAATCGCAAAGTTGAAAAACAATAGATAATGTGGACGTGTTATACAACATTGTAACATAATCCGTGCCGTGTGGTTCCCGGCACCAATAGAAAGAAGAATAGAACTATTCGACTAGGAATAGGGATCGGCTCATAAACTTGGGATTCTTCTTTAAGGCGATCGGCTGACAACCTGTCACTATTCGAATTCAATTCTATCATTAAGCTATACAGCTGAACGGGGCCTTTCAGTCTTTTCGAGACTGTTGGCTTTTATTTCCCCTTTAGGGAAAAATACTTAGTTTTCATAATAACTATACATACATTTAATTTCTCGACCAAATATCGAAATGATTAACTAAACTTCCTAATTTAGGGAATAAAAATTTGTACCCACAATCACAATTTATGTATACTCTGAGCCGAATAATTTTTTTAGCCATTTATTTAAGTGGTATTCATGTGATTCTACATACATACACACGTCTTTAACGCTTGCGGGGTAGATGGAGCCAACAGTCTAGTGAAGACTGATAGGTCACGTTCAAATAGTGACATTATTGTGTTCCTTCATTTTAATACAACTTCCGTGAAGACAAAATGCTGATCAGCACTAACCTTGGGGATAGTGTAAATCGAGAATTCTTTATTACGGATTATGGTCACTGATCCCTATAAGTATGTATATTATTGTACTTCTACATGTTTTTACTCACGTTAGGGATGGCGATTCTTTCCAAAAAAGATCGATTCACAAATAAATCGAAGTCTAAAAAATCGATTTCCGAAAAGTCTTTTTTTAAGATCGCATTTACCTATAATGTAAAAAATTAATACATTTTATGAAAAAGAAGATAAAAAAAACATAATAACTGGTCTGTCACCAGTAAAATCAGTTTTTTTTTGTATAGGGAATTTGCTATCATTTTATTACCATATCAGAGTCAGATCAGGTATGAAATTTGTTTCAAAATGTATATATTTTCTATAACAAATTCATAAATAAACTTAAAAAAAATTAAATGTCGTTTTTTAAGGGTGAAGTATCGATTCCCTGAATCGATTTAGTATTGCATATCGATTTAAAAAATTGATATTTTGGGATAGAAAAATCGATCTCAGATCATTATTCCTATTACGTCAGTGGTCTACGGGAATTCCCCGGTGCCAAATGAACGAATGAAAGAACATGCTTTATTATTTTTATGTTATCAAATTGGTAGGTACTATTAATTTTATCAGTTACGAGCCAAGCGTCTTTGTTCTGGGAATAAATGACTATTTAAAACACGACTGCTCAAATGAACAAAGCGGATTGTTCCGAATGTGCTTGTATTGTGTGATTTCCTGTGGCTATTCTGTAATTTGTAGTTAGAAGGTACGCTCGCCTTTTCTTTGGTGCATATATACCTATAAGTAGATTTTTAAAGAGTAATGACTCTATCTTCTTCTACCTCATCTGTTTTAGGTTCTTGTTATTTTTGAGTTATCGTGCGATATCGAGATCGTCGTGTAGTGACTAAAAGACGGTAAGATTAATTTGTTCTTGGAAGAATATTATACTTTTTAGATACGTATTATTAGTCTAGTAATGTCTTCTTCCTCGTGGCCTTAGTCCCGGTTGCATTCTCGCCTCTCTGAACAGAAACCAGGGGTAAGCGTTTAACCATTGATCCCAGATTGGGTGAGTCAGGTTTTTACACGAAGCGACTCCCATCTGACCTCCGCAACCCAACCTTTGCAAGTAAACCGTTTTGGATGCATTGCTACACATCCAGTTGTCTGAATGTGTAGGTTTCCCTCATTGTAAGATCATCGGTTAGTATTCAAACTAATGTACATGATTTGAAAATAGTCATTGATACATGGCCAAGTTCTTCATAAAATTCTAGCAATGTATTGGACTGAATCAGGCAGTAGGTATAATATCTCGCCTTGACCTAAAAATGTTCTCATTTGTACTGATATTTTTATATACATACAGTCACGTCTATATCCCTTGTGGGGTAGACAGAGCCAACAGTCTTGAAAAGACTGATAGGCCACCTTCAGCTAAATAGCTGAAGGTAAGCCAAATGGCATAGTGATAGAATTGATATTTTTATATGATAAACATTATCTGATTTGGGTTTAGAAGCAATGCAGATAGGTATATTATTTAGGTACATTAAGCTTACCAGCCTAAGATAATTACATAACTCCTGTACTTAAAAAGATTTGGAAAAGATTTTGCAATCAGCTGTCTGACAATGAACCATTGAGAATGTTTGATGTACAATACAAATTTTATAAAGTAGCTATTTTTATTATTAAGGCCATAGGTACATACATTATATTATCCCATCTTAATTAGACTCATTTGTTGACATCCACAAATAGTCTTTTTCTTCTTTGGTAAGTAGGCCTATTTATTTCACAAATTTTTATTTTATTTTTATTTTAAATTCATAAGTAAGTTCCTACCTATTAAATGAAAGGCTGCCATGTCTACTTAACAAGAAGTCAAGTTTGTAACTTAAACTTTCAGTCATTATGAAATTAGATTTTATAAATCAAAGCAAACACATGTTTTGTTTAATTCTTTACAGATGAAGATTTCATGCATAATTTGCAGTGAATTGATGAAAGCATCTGACAATTTAAATGTGACAAAATGTGGTCACATTTTTCATCACAGCTGTCTCTCAGATTGGAAAAGAAGGTAGGTAATTAGAAAAAATAAATCTGCATATAAAAAAGATGCTGTGTTATGTCCGGTACTATAGAACAGAACTAGGTACTCCATATCTTTCCCATGGATGTCGTAAAAGGCGACTAATGTAATATTAATCTATAATTCAAATCTAATTAGTTTATAAATGTAATATGTAATCACTATTGGTGTACTAATTAAAAAGTTTTAATAAATAAACACTTCAGGTCTTGGCAGTGTTGTACTCTATGGAATTTATGTATGTATGTGTTTAATCCCACAGTTCGGATCCAACCCTAAGGTGGGCTTGACATGTGATTTATTAGTCATTGTAGTGATTTATTAGTCATTGTAGTGATTTATTAGTCATTGTCATGATTTATTAGTCATTGTTGTGATTTATTAGTCATTGTCTTGCAAAGTATGCAGATAGTTTTTTTTTTAGTTTATTTTGGCACAAACAGTCATTACAACATTTTTACAATAAGAATTACATATTAAATAGACAAATAGCGCCGAAAAATTTAACAAAAAACATATTAATTATGCTAGTGTGTTGACAACATAAAAATTGAATTAATAGTTTTAAAAATTACAAATTCAATGCCCTTTATAGTATAGTATAGAATACCACAATTATTTCAGATCCCTAACATGTCCTCAGTGTCGTCGTGTGCTATCAGATATTTCCATATTCCCCCTCTACCCAACTCTGTCAGATGACAAAACCGATGTTGAAGATCTGCAGTCGACCCTGAACGACACGCTACAGCAAGTGGAAAAACTTAATGCAGCCGTCGAAGAAAAAGACAGACATATAACAACAGTAACACAGGAATTAAATAAAAATGAGTTAGTTTTCTTTCTTTCTTTTCTATATTATGGCTTCCACCGGACTTTCGGTGATTCTGCCAATGTCATGGTTTGAAGAGACACGAAGTTACGAAATTGGACGGTATACAATCTGAAAGGAAGGTTAACAAATGTACAAACACAAAAAGACAAACACAACAAGTAGGTATTGTTAGTAAAAGAGAAGACAAGTTAATGATTATAATGTGTAGTGAGTGTGTAAGGTGTAAAAGTTATGTAAAACAAGGCATATACCTACTTAATAAGAGATTTCGGAAGTTAGTTAATTCGCGTACATAAAAATGAGTTGTTTGATGTCTCTTAAAAAATCCACAAGTATTTATTAGATTAAGTATTTATTCCTCTCAAGTGTTGGACACTACAAGTGCGGACATCGCCTCATTTCTGGAGGGGTAGGCAGTCACGATCACTGCATGCTTATTTCGCTTCATCCACATTTATAACTATCTTCATACCAGCTCAGTGGTTTCGGGTACTCTTGACCTGACATTTATTTTGCCGTCGAGCGTTCGAACGTCCTTAATTTGAATAAAGTATGTTCGTCTAAGTCTTCCCATTCCAACCCATTCACACTCATATAGTATACAGATAACATATTGAGCTTTAGTTTAAAAAAAACACTCATGGAGGAACAGTTGACACTTTTAAATATAAACACAATGCTCTAAAGTTCTTCATTTTATGTATGTATGTATGTATGCACATATAAATAATCACGTCTCTATCTCTTGCGCGGTAGACAGAGCCAACAGTCTTGAAAATACTGATAGGCTACATTCAGCTATTTGGCTTAATGATATAATTGAGATTCAAATAGTGACAGGTTGCCCAACCCCTAGTTTATTAGCCTGTCCATTAGTCGCCTTTTACGACATCCATGGCACGAGATGGAGTGGTCCTATTTTATTGGTGCCGGGCTCCACACGGCACTGCCTGTATAGTAACTATATATTTTCAAACCTTAATTTCAAGGAACTGAACAGTGTTCATATTTTTTTTCAGAGAAATTTTGAAGCAATATGCATCAGAAGTGGACAGTTTAAACTCTGTAGTAGAAATACTCGAAGATGAATTGAAGACAATGGAAACTATCAAAGAGAATTTAGAGACAGAAAAGTCCGTCTCCTTACAAGACACCCACCGACAGAGTGAGGAGATCAGACTTTTAGAAGAGGATACACGACACTTAAAGACTGAAATCATAAAACTAAACGAACGGGATCAGAATTCACAAGAATTGGCGCTTCAGTTGGAAAATCAGATAGCAAGTTTGAACATAGATGCACAACGGTCGAATATGGAAATACGAAATTTGGAAGAAGAGTTGCAACATTTGCAAGTGGAAACAAAACGTTTGCAAGACGAGAAAGAGGTGTTGACGGAAGAAATGCGACGTTTGGCGAAAAAGAAAGAATACGTTCGAAATGAGATCCACAATATCGATATATTTCCAGGAATAGAAACACAAGACATAGAAGAACATGCTCATAGTCTGCAGGCAGAGGTGGAAAGCATGAATGAAGATGGACATATAAAGGAAGAAGAGGAATTCTTGACAAAAGAAACGCCATATTTAGAGGATGAATTTACAAGTTTGGTAGAACCGAAATACTTGGAAGAATCTAAAAAATCAGAACATTCCAAAGAAGATTTAGATACTATTGAAGAAGACCAAAGTTTAGTGGAGGAGTCACCATATTTAAAAGATGAATCTATAACTTCGGTAGAGCTAAAATACTTGGAAGAGTCTAAAAAGTCAGAATATTCAGATAAAGATTTACATACAATTGATGAAGACCAAAGCTTAGTGGATGGGAATCTGTGTGCGAAAGATGAAATGCAATACAATGAGAAGCAGGTTTTAAAAGATGATTCTTTAATTGGAGAAATATTACATTCAAATGAAGGCGAGAAATGCGTGGAAGACAAGATGCAACTAATAGAGGAAGAGGTGAAAGTTTTAAAGGAAGAAACACAATGCTCTAAATTAGAAACAGAATGTTTACTAGAACAGGAACAAAGGGAGATAGAGGAACATTGTATAAAGGTACCAACCATGGAAGAAGACACACAAGGCTTGGCAGAAGAGAAGCAAGATGACCAAAAGCAAGTCGAGCAGGATATAACAATGATTGTGTAAGAATCGATTACACCAAAACTGTATACAAACTATGGTTCTATATATTAGGATGAAACTTTATAAGATTATGTTAATTTGTAAAAGAAACTAAATTGTTGTAGACTTTTTTTTTTTTAAGAGAAAATCGTGGTATTGTCCTTCTGCAAAATCAGGTGATGATAAAAACGTATTACTATTTTTATTTAAGTATTAAGTTTAAATTAGTAAGGTACACAAGAATTATCACCAAAAAATAGGTAATTTTAAGATTATAAAAGAGAAGTGGAGTGATTGATTGATTAAGTGCATTTCAATTATTTGAGGTGAGTTTAGTATGAAACTATTCGAATTTTAAGGAATCTCAAATTTGTTCTTTTTAAAGTCTACTTAGATTTTTACTTTTGACATTAAATACGATATAAGTAGGTTTAGATTTTCATAGTTATTGTTATTTAAAAAGAATAACTGAATTATTACTAAGTATTTGATGTTTTTTTTAAGAATCTGATGGAAAATGTGAGATCAACATTTTTGGTCAACGTTAGTTTTAACTTTCAACGCTAACTGCAAATAAGGATATATGTGATTTCGTTTATTTTTGTAATTTGAATATCAATATTGGTTTCAAATAAATGATAAACTTAAAAAAATCTTATTTTTTTATTTAACATTATAAAAACAAATAGAAACCACCATTACAAGTATGGTTATAAGTATGATTACATGTATTAACATACAATGTAAATAATATGAGGTGCGGGACGATTATAAAGAAATGGGACATATCAAATTTCTTCATAATACTCTTCCATCGGAGTTTGAGAATAAAATTGTGACAATGGCAAGGAAATTTAAACTAGCCAAATAACTTACATTGACAATTACTGATTTATTAATAAATGTTTGGCGTTTTTGTCAAATGTCAAATGACAGTAGAAAAATCCAATGAAATGAATAACCGCATAATTGTAGCGTAGCAATGTGCTAGCGACCATATATATAAATATATATGGAAAACTGATTTTGGGTGAAAATAATAGAAAAAACGAATTTTCCCAGATACCCGGCTAAATCGATAATTTTTTCCCGTGTGCACTTAAATTTCACAATTCGATTCGTTTTGGAAAACGCGCGTTTAAATATATATACCTACAGATAATGCTCGTTTAATAATACAGTGCACATTATAAGTAATTTCCAAAAATCCGATCAATCAGCTTCAAGGTCCTCCATCCGCTTGTATGCCTTCTTCAGCTCTGTCAGCAGTTCTCTGACCTGTGACCTCTCAATCAGGAGGTCACGTTTCTTGTGCTCCCCGGAGAATACATCGTCGGTGAACAGAGACAGCCTGCAGGTGTCCACTGTACCATCAGGACCCGAAGAGAGGGCCACGTCGGAAATTTTATTCACTGTAAATGATTTCATTCATTTATTGTAATAAATGTATTTAATAGAATCATTAAATCAAAGAAATCTGAAGCGAATAAATGTGTTTTACTATCCGTTACAAATTGTGCGTGCCGGGTGGTTCCCGGTACTTCAGGATAGGACCACTTCATCTATTGTCCATTGATCTCGTAAAGGGTGACTGAAGGAATAGGCACATTCATCTAGTGCAGCGTTTACGTGATCCAATATGGGGGGTTCCCTGGCTGGCAAGTCAGGTTTTTACACGAGGCAACTTCCGTCTGACCTCCGGAGCGATTACAGGGTAACCTTACCATTATTGGATAATGGTTACAGGTCCAGATGCCATACTTTAAAAGGTGTACTTATTTGTGAGTCAGTTAAGATAGAATAGAATAGATTTATTTTCAAAATTGGATACAAGTTATCACTTATTGACGTCACATCACTTAAATCTAATTAAAACTACTACCGCTTCCAAAGTAGAAGAAGCGGCGGAACAAACTACACTGCAGCATTTTCATCGGACGTCAATATACAAATATAGATCTCTTAAATCTAAATCGTGTACGAATGCACATTGTCTACATTAAAAAACATGAATGAATGTAGAACTAGTTATTTCAATACGACCTTACCCATGAACCCATTGCTCCGTACATTCGCTTGGTGGGGCTCTGACTGTGCGTCCACGGTCTCCGCTAACGCCGCGGCATGGGCCCTGGGCACACCCAGAACCAGGAGGTCCCTGGTCAACTGTGAGCCAGAACACGAGCAGGAGAGCGCTTGTTGTACCACCCACCGGATGACGGCGGCTGCGCGCGCGCACTCGTCGCGGGACGCTGGTAAACGTTATTCATTTCGTCTTCATTTATGGCCTTTCCCGTGGTAAATATGTAGTGTATAGTGAAAATATTTTATTCACTAAATTGTGTTATTAAAATATTGCTATTTTAAATTAATTAAAATTTTGAAATAGAATAAAAACACAGTTTATAGCAAACAACTAAAGGTTTTATCGTTATCCAAGATGTTCTTGTCTGTTCACTTGTCACTTGTCTCTTTATGTTTGCAACTGGCCACTAATAAAAAGAGTTTTTCAGACAGAACATAAATAAAAAAGTGACGATCGAGAGATAAGTTGAAGTTCAAATTGTTAACATATAGGTAAATCCCGTTTGTATTTAATGTATAATTTAATTCTTTTAACGAAAATATACAGTTTTAAATTAGTTCAGGAAGAGTGGTTTTATTTTCATTTGTTTTAAAGTACATTTTTCCCGTAACATAAAATTTTAAAGTGCATGAACAATGATCTAAAATAAAGAGTTCTCATTTACTTACATAGGCTTGTGTCCTTCAAAATCTCCATGATGCCATCATCCTAAAAAGAAAAGATAATAATTTAATTTTAAAAATTGGACAGGTAGTATTATTTATTATTGGTGCCGTGTGGTTCCAGGCACCAACAAAAAAAGAATAAGAACACTCCATCTCGTTGCCATGGATGATGATGAATAGGCTTATAACGTGGGAGTCTTCTTTTAGGCGATGGGCTAGCAACCTGTCACTATTTGAATCTCAATTCCATCATAAAGCAAAACAGCTGAACGTTGAAAAGACTGATGACTTTTCAAGACTGTTGGCTCTGTGTACCCCGCAAGGGATATAGACGTGATTATATGTATGTATGTAGTATTATTATGTCTAGACTAAAAGAATAACATGTATTTACATACATACATAAATCTCTTTCCTGAGACCACATCTATCTCAAGTAGAAAGATGTGGTCTCTGCCTACCCCCGATTTCTGTAAACGCTTAATCACACGCACATGTATTTGAAATCTATTGTCAAGCGTATGTCACCTTGTACACACTTTTTCTTCTCTTACGTAGATTTTTCTCCCATACTGTACCTACAAGAACAAATAAATGAAGCGTCTTCTCTGAGAGAGGTCCAGGGTTTTGCAAATAACTACCTTCTCCTGGATTGTTTAAGTCCGTTAATCATACGAAGAGATCCTCGTCTGATCTTCGTGACGATGTTTAAAGCGGAATCCAAGCCAGCTTATTTATTCAACTCTTACGACACCCACGGAAAGAGGGACGATAAATGTCGCTGGCGGACACTAGTGTTAAAATATTCCCGATTCACTAACATATAAATGTAAACCCAATTCGACCAATAACATTCTCACAGACAGACAAAAAAGCATATAATGACCACTATTCAATTAGTTACAAAGGCTTCTACGGACGCCAAATCATATTTCCGAGAAAACGCAATACAAAGGGACACATTACTTTGATAATATTAACATTTGCTACAAAAAGGCTACTTACTACGATCCTGTCACTTGTTAGTTTTTCATTTTTTCTCACACATTTTCATTTTATAAATATATATAAATATTTATTAAGTAGTTTTTAGTAGAATTTATATAAGTAATTGTAAGAGAATATTATTTTAGCTGAAATTTGACATGTAGGTAACAGTAAAAAGTAACAATTCCGATTCAAGATATCCTTATTATAAATTTAAAATATTTATCAATGTAATTATATTGAATAAAATCAGTAGAAGATAAAAACGTGAAAAGAATTAATCAACAATTAATCTATATCTCAGGAACTACTAGTTCGAATTGAAAAATTATTTTTGTATTTAATAGACTATTTATCGAGGTAGGCTTTAGGCTATATAACATCACGCTGCAACTATAAGGAGCGAAGAAATAAAAGAAAATGTGATAAAAAAAGGGGAAAATTATTCATCCTTGAGGGCTTCATTGATGCCCAAAATAAATATTCCACGTGGACGAAGTCGCGGGCACAGCTAGTTACACATAAAATGTTAGGATGTGTGATCGATGGATTCCATAGAAATACAGGAGGTAAGTATTTATTACAAGTTCAAGGGCTAATATAATTCTATTTAATCTTTTACTTTTCAATCTTGGCATTATAGACAACTCTTATCTAATGCCTTTGTATTGAAACAAGTATTTAAAGGAGATTAATTTGCCAAAACGTTGGGATTTTGAGAATATAATGAAGAAACCTAACAATAACTCATGATTAATTAACAAACTTTGATTCCGAAAGGGATTTATTGGATTTGTGTATTTAGAGGCTTATAGTAATTTTGAACCGATTTATTTAGTTATATTTACAGCGCGATAAGAGTCATACATATATATACCTAATAACGTCTATATCCCTTGCGGGGTAGACAGAGCCAGAAGTCTTGAAAAGACCGCATTCAGCTAATGATGGAATTGAGATTTAAATAGTGACAGTGATCTGTTACATACAGAAACAATGTGTGTTTGAGTTTTTAAGTCCATTAGAATTATTGACCAATGTCTCTTAGGTCTTCAGATCAATTGACGAAATATTCGTATTGAAATCATTAGTTTTAGGTACATTCATTCACGTTTTTTAATGTAGAACAATGTGCATTCGTCCACGATTTAGAATTAAGAGATCTATAAGTATTTGTAAATTGACGTTCGGTGAAAATGCTGCAGTGTAGTTTGTTCCGCCGCTTCTTCTACACATGCGCTTTGAAAGCGGTAGTAGTTATAATTAGATTTAAGTGATGTGACGTCAATAAGTGATACCTTGTATCCAATTTTGAAAATAAATCTATTCTAAAAGAGAAAGAAATTATTTCATCTTCCTTCCGGCACCAATACAAAAATGAATAGAACCACTCCATTTCTTTCCCATGGATGTCGTAAAAGGCGACTAAGGGATAGGCTCACAAACTTGGGATTCTTTTTTAGGCGATAGGCTAGCAACCTGACACTATTCGAATCTCAATTCCATCATAAAGCCACATAGCTGCACGTGGCCATTCAGTCTTTTCCAGACTGTTGGCTCTGTCTACCCCGCAAGGGATATAGACGTGACCATATGTATGTATGTAATTATTTCATAGTACGTCTTACGGGACCGGCAGAGCCAAAACCACAAGATTTAAAGTCCGCATCTACCTGATGGTTTAATGATGGAAGTCAAGATTCAGATACGAGTATAGAGACAGCTTGATAGCCCATCGTCTAAAAGAAAAATCAAAAATTCATAACCCTCGTATCGTACAGAATAAATATATTATAGTACGTACGTACCTATATTAGATGCTATAAATCATATCATATGAAAAAACCATTTCATAACAGGTTTTCCCAAAGTTTGAGTCGGTAATAAATACTTAACATGAAGATTTTGAGAGTAATAGCAACACAGAAGCAAATAATTGTAATAAAATTAATACTTCTGCCATCGTGTCTTATAACTTCTATGTTGTCTTCCCCGCAGGAGATAAAGACGTAATATGTGTAAATAGTATAATCTAGCCGTGTGGTTCCCGGCACCAACATAAAAAGAATAGGACCACACCATCTCTTTCCCATAGATGTGGAAAAAGGCGACTAAGGTATGCTTATAAACTTTGGATTCTTCTTACAGGCGATGGGCTAGCAACCTGTCGCTGTTTGAATTATGATTCTATCATTAAGCCTAACAGCTGACCGTGGCTTGTAAGTCTTTTAAGACTGCTGGCTCTGTCTACCCCTTCCTCGATCCTTCCATCGGATGGTCTGTTCAACGCAAGAAGCATTTTTCAATTCGAACCAGAAGTTCCTGAGATTAGCGCGTTCAAACAAAAAAACAAACAAACTCTTCAGCTTTATAATATTAGTTTACATACATATATGCGGGGTAGACAGAGCCAACAGTCTTGAAAAGACTGAATGACCACGTTCAGCTATTTGGCTTAGTGATAGAATTGAGATTCAACTAGTGACAGGTTGCTAGCCCATCGCCTAAAAAAGAATCCCAAGTTTCTAAGCCTATCCCTTAGTCGTCTTTTACGACATCCATTGGAAAGAGTTTGTATTGGTGCCGGGAACCACACGGTACTAATATTAGTATAGATATAACTTATTAATCTACGTTAAATTACTTTGTTTGATCTCGCCGATTACCATATTCACAATAGATATATCTAATATTGATATATACTTTTATAAGATATCTCTGAAAACAATTCTACCTGTTATTCGGTAGTCACGTAGGTAGGTACACGAGCGTGCAAAGCAAATTCACTTATATTAACATAACTTTGTTTGGCATACATAATATCAACGGTATACCTACTTCAATTTCTATATATCACGTCTTCATACCTTACGGGGTGGACAGAGCTATGTCTCAATACTAAAAGGCCACGGCGGAGCTGGAGGTGGAAGCTGGATAATGATAAATTTCATACTTAAGAAATACTTTTTATTAGCCGTGTTAACTCCATTATTGTTTTGCAATCGATCATTCATTCATTCATATAATCACGTCTATATCCCTTGCGGGGTAGACAGAGCCAGCTTAATGATAGAATTGAGATTCAGATAGTGACAAGTTGCTAGCCCATCGCCTAAAAGAAGAATCCCTAGTTTATAAGTCTATTCCTTAGTCGCCTTTTACGACATCCATGGGAAAGGGATGGAGTGGTCCTATTCTTTATTATATTGGTGCCGGGAACCACACGGCACATTGCAATCGATTCGGTCGATCTTCCTTCCAAAACTTAAATCCTGCATGAAACGTTTTTCACGCGATAAAAAAGGGCGTCGCGTGTGCCATGCTACTGTTGGCTCTGTCTTCCCCGCAAGCGATATAGACGTGATTATATGTATGTAAGTAGTAATGAGTAAATAATCTCTGTATGTAATTTGTATGTATGTTTAGTGTAGTATATATGGTATAGTAAGTATGTTTATTATACACTATTATTATCACCCACACAAAGGTTCTCCGCTTAACCCAATGGTAGACTGTTAAATAATGCTATTAGCATTAAGTCCGCCTATTGTACTTTACAAATTGTAATTGTTACAATAAAGAATAAATAAATTAATGAATTGCCTACACGAGAAGAATATATTTTGCAGAAGGCACATTTAATCTCGGAAAAAGGTGGCGCCGCTGTAGGATTTGAGTTAAGAGGTAATCTTACCGGTTGTTCTTTGATGACCTGCTGCAGTAGCGTCCTGAAGAGTAGAGCTGGAAGACTGCTCAGGGCATGAAGACCTGCCAGCGCCCAAAGGGGGCAGTCGCCGTCGGAGCAAAACTTGAACTTCTGGAAGAACAAATATAATACATACATACATAAAAATCACGCCTCTTTTCCGGAGGGGTAGGCAGAGACTACCTCTTTGCACTTGCCACGATCTCTCTTCCTTCGCTTCATCCACAAACAAAAAAAAAATACTAAGTAAATGTAAAGTAGAAACAAATATAAATACTAAGTAAATGTAAAGTAGAAAGTATTTATTCAGAAAACATACATACATGTTATCTTGTCCATATCCCTTGCGAGGTAGACAGAGCGAACAGTCTTGAAATGACTGATAGCCACGTTCAGCTGTTAGGATTAATGATAGAATTGAGAGTAAAATATTGACAGGTTGCCAACCCATCGCCTAAAAATGAGTCCCAAGTTTGTAAGCCTATCCCTAAGTCGCCTTTTACTTTGTTGGCTCTGTCTACCACAAGGGATAAAGACGTGATCATATGTATGTATGTTTTAAGTCGGGAGGGTGACGATTTTCTTTTTTGATCATCAATGCCCGCATTAATCGAAAAATCCCATAATCTGTCCATATAGGAATTTTGTGATCCTCTCTTACTTCGCCTCTAGCTAACTCAAATGCTTATTTGAACACCTAATACTACGTTTTATTAATGAAAACAAATAAAGGATTGATAGACATTAATTTTCTAAAAAGAGTACCGCCTCTAACCGATATTCCCCTTTTTATAAGTCAGTTAATTTCTTAAACCTTTTCCTAAGTGTAACAAACAACTTCCTGGAAACAGCATCATCAAAATCGGTTCAGCGAAACGGGAGATAATCGCGTACAAATATACATACAGGTCAAACTGAGAACCAAGTACGTAAGTAAGTTTATTAACGCCTTCAAAAAACAAAAAAAAGGATTTTGAAGGCGGTCTAAAAGTAACCTACCCGTCAAATTTAACATCTAAGGTATAGGGGTTTGGGCCGCGACTTGAAAAACAAGTTAAGAACAATGGAGTTTTAATTAATTTAATTAATAAATTTTAGGCGCGCGTGTGGATCCTACGAGATGAGACTAAATTCTTAGATACTTGGGTGTGCACATCTTTGTCCTCAACGGGATAGGAAGAGCTTTAGTTTAACTAATAGAAATAACAACTTTAGCTGCACTGTTTAGGTTATTGTTTTCGTTGGTTTTGTGGTGAAATTAATTATTTGCGCAAACGCAGAAACGGGCAAAAGTGTGAAGAATAGTTAATTAGCTTATAAAGCAGAATACAATATTTATAAAGAAGATTAATTTAGATTGAGACTTCTAGAAGTTTCTTTTTCTTCTAGTTTTAAAATACAAAAAATTATTCAGGTATACGACTACATGAAAAGATTGATAAATGTGAATGAAACGAAAGAATACGTACGCTGTGGAAAATGGAAAATGAAGCCTCTGTCTACCTCGTTTGGGAAAGATTTCACATCATATGCCTATATACATACATCAAATAACTTACCATATCGTTCGCCTACCAATCTGTAACAAACAACATAACATATAAAATTATCATGTAAATCACTGGTTTGACATACAGACTGTATGCAAATAATGCTTGCTCCATCAATTTTAGTCGTCTTAACTTACGGCCAAGCGCAGACATGTTGCTTTAAGAATAATTTATCCATAAGTACTAAGTGCCGTGTGGTTCCCGGCACCAATTGAAAAAGAATAGGACATCTCGTTCCCATGGATGTCGTAAAAGGCAACTAAGGGATGGGCTTATAAACTTGGGATTCTTCTTTTAGGCGATGGGCTAGCAACCTGTCGTTATTTGAATCTCAATTCCAATTCCATCATAAAGCCAAACAGCTGAACGTGGCCTATCAGTCTTATCAAGAATGTTGGCTCTGTATACTCCGCAAGGGATATAGACGTGATTATATGTATGTATAGGTCTTAAGTATTAAGGTACAGTTTCTGTTAACACATATTCTACCTTTGAAGGCGTCGGAATTATATAGGTACATATATTTTAAATAAGTAGCGTATAAAGGCTCTGTCTAATTATTATCATTTTGTCATCATCCCGGTAAGAAGTAGTTTGTTTGTTTGTAAATTCTTTATTGTACATGACAAATTTTAAGTAGTACATAAAATACGTTAAAAATAACGATGTACAAGGGCGGACTTATCCCTGTAAGGGATTTCTTCCAGTCAACCAACCAGGTAGGTAGGTACTAGTTTTCGTGATAATTGCGAAAAAATTGTATTCTTTTGTAATTTTTTTTGACAACCCGTACTTACAAGAAAATGTTGCTATCGGTACCAATAAAACGACATTTAAATCATTCCAAAAAGCCAGGTAAATTAACGATTAACTCAAAACTAGGTCTTAAAAGTTTTGCTTGTCAATTCATAAGCTCGAGTTGAATAAGAATTATTAATAGGGCGTAATTAAAGGGGAGAGTATTCGTTTCAAAAGAGACATTTGTTTGAAAAATGAAATTTATTTAGAATCGTAATTAGTAAGATCGTCAAAGGGTTATTTTGAAGAGGCGATCACTGGCGTATAAAAGCTTGTAAAAAGGTTGGCTGTAATTTTTTCAGTTAAATTTATTAATAAAACATTTTCGGAAACATTAAGTAGGCCGAATAACGTTAAGCGGAATGCGGGTCAAATCCTCTTTTTTTACCTTATTCCGCTCATTTTCTCATTATAACGTGTTACGGATTGGATTCATATTTACAAGACATGTGAAATATATGTTAATTTGTTAAAAATAAATTCTAAATAAAACTTGTGCAAATGATTTTTTTTTATTGATTGACTTGAGTAATGTTAATTCTTATTGTAGGTAGTAAAGGTGGGCGTTTAAACAATAAAAAAAAATATCATAATACTATTAAATTTAAGCACTTAATTAGATTAATTACGATGTGTGTTATTTTTTTGATTTGTATGTGATTTAATCAGCGCCATCTAGCGGTAACGCGATGGCACTAATGCAACTCCATACAATACTATTAGCTTAATTCAGAAGTAAGCAGGAATAATACCAAATATTTACGTGATTACATTTATTTTCTTATCAGAAAACCGACAGAGATTCTCACGAGTCAAACGTAAGGAGCAGAATGATTCCATTGCCAATCCAAAAAGACCGGCTGTCAAAAACATTATTAATCATCGATATTGGAATACATTCTTATTAAAACTTTTTACTTATACAACATATAGTTGAAACGATTTGTAGAATAAATAATATAAAACTTATGTAAAATAAATTTTAGCTAACAATACAAACTCACGTTTACTTGCTCGACGCGTTTGACCGAGTAAACTCGCACTAACCCCTCAGAAACTCGGTTGAAAAACATGAGTAGCTTCTAGCTTCATCGTGTCGTAGCACGGCTACGAAGTGCTACGACCGCCTACGAAAGTGCTACGACCGTCTACGAAAGTGCTACGACAGTGTATGAGTTCGTGCTAATTTTTCTAGCTTATTATTAATGTATTTAGGGTAAGAACATACATATATACTTATATAGTCTTTACCCATGCGGGATAGACAGAGCCAACAGACACAAAAAGACTGAAAGGCCAGGTTCGGCTGTGTGGAGTAAGTACGTGATTTTTTAATATAATTATCCTATTTTATTGTAATTTTATTTAACCACAATAATCAATAAGAGAAAAGATTTGTTTTTTTGTATCTTTGCAACGAATGAACTCAATAACTACTGAACAGATTTTGATGAAATTTTATAAGAACATATATAGAAGAGACCTTTAGGAATAGCAAAGGCTACTTTTTCTGGTAATACCCATGAGAGCAAAGCCCGCGCAAAACTATAAAAAATAGAATTAATCATATAACTAAACTAAATAAAATAAATGTGTTACGTTATATTAAGACTTGTCATTTTTAAGTATGTAATTTTTTGCAACAACGTATAAAAAATAAAACTGACTGACTGAGGGATATCAGAGTCCTGACCAGTACAAGAGGATTTCCCGTAATTCCCGTGGGAATGGAAATCAACGGGACCTCTCATTGACCGTAGGCGGAGCCGCGTACTCTAGTATAAAATATTAGCTCTCAGCGCATACCCTATACAACGTAATAAAACATAATATTATATTGACTGTTCTGTCGCCGCTTTCCTTGCAACAATAAGAATATTAAAAATGTCACAATGGATAGGTGCCTATTGTGAAAACGTCCATGCCAGTCTATGAAAGGGATTTAAAAAAAAATTGCTAAATAATGCACCGATAGTTCTTGGGTACTGGCTGTTCATAGAGTTTAAATTTAGAATGTATTTTTAAATGTTTTTTTTTTCTTAATTTTACAGTATTTTATTATTTGATCGGAATGCGAAAAAAGAATGAATAATCGATACACAAAATTATTCATAATAATATATCGATAATCGATAATTATGTTCGTGTGTTTATTGTTATTTTTTAACTTCGTCTGTTTGTATTGACACGTTTAACTTTACTTTAAACATTATTAATAAGTCAAATCGGCATTAGTAGACCCCAGTTTAGATATATTGCGGCAGAGGGTGCAACTGGGAACAAGCAAACATAAAAGAAAGAGAGAGTCAATAAAAAGGCAATCTAACAATAAATTAATTTCTCAATAACTTATCGCTCATCTTGACTTCACCGGGAATCGAAGATGACCTTAACATACATACATATAATCACGTCTATATCCCTTGCGGGTTAGACAGAGCCAACAGTCTTAAAAAGACTGATAGGCCACGTTCAGCTATTTGGCTTAATGATAGAATTGAGATTCAAATAGTGACAGGTTGCTAGCCCATCGCCTAAAAAAAATAATCTCAAGTTTGCAAGCCTATCCCTTAGTCACCCCCAAGTAACAATTAGGCGCTAAAGTAAGATTTATAATAAGTCTATAAAAGCGCTAACTAGATTCTAAAGTGGTTTATGGGTGTAACAAATTAGTGTTAGAGCGCGCTCTAACCCTACTTTACCCCCGAATTGGGCACAATTTTTATATTACTTAAGGTTGTATAATGACGGTATACAAGAGTTATGGTAATTGGCTAAGAGGTACAATTAGTGCTATAAGAAAGTTATTATAGCGGTAACAGGATCTCTTAGCGATACAAGAGGGGTAAGTAAGCGTCAACTGACTCCTTAAGCGGTACAGTAGAGATACAAAGGCGGTAATTATATTTTCAAGCGCTAAAAGGGAGGTAAATAGGTGTTTTGTAACGGTCTGAACGCTATTCAAGATAATTAAACTAATTTTGTGATCTAATAATAAATAATTTTATTTTCAATGGCTATAAGTTTACGACTAATGATTTTTATATTAAACAAAAAAAAAGTGATATTGTATGGTGAGAAAGGAAGCATATTTTTGCTGCGAAGGGAAGTACACTGTGAATATGTTACATATTTATTGGCAAATAATTCGAGCGCCCGATGAATGTTGTCTATTTACTGAAAACTTTTCCACGTATTTACAACAATTTTTGTTTATTTTGGTTGCGACGCCATTGTCAAAAACAAGTAGTCAATATAAGAAATACAGTAGTGACCTTAAGCGCTATTACTTTACCTTTAGTCACAAAAAAGTAACAATAGACGCTATAGGATCTGTTATAGCGAAAAATTATACTCCTATTTGACTTAAGGTAATGCAAGAGAGTTTTGTATAACTTCAAGCATTTGGTTCTATATAAGATTAAATAAACACTATTGTAAGGCTGGTAGCGCTTATTAACGCTATTGTGCAACTTTAGGTTCTTGTAAAGAGTTTATTATCACCTGCATAGCACTTTTGGAGGTAGTAGCTAATTCTTATTCTTATTTAGATCTTAGAGTTCTAAGATTCACTTAAAGCTATAACACAAAATGCTGTGCATGTACAACAGTGTTAAGATTTGCCATAATACATCCATAACCTTTAAGCTCGCCTAATTGTCGCGCTTGTAACTCTGTATTATAAGTAGAAGTGATATACGTTACTTGGTACGCCACTTTATCGCCAATAGTCATAAGTGTTGCTACTGTAATGCCTTTGTAGCCCACTAAGTAACAAAATAAGCTCTAATCGTCGCCTAAATGTTTGTTGGGCTTTTACGACATCCATGGGATGACCTTAAATAGTGTAAAAACTCGATACTGCGTCACAGAGGCCGTCAAAATTGATACAATTACGACGTTGTCACCCGTCAAAGGTTCTACACTAAGGGGCAAAAGTGCCCTTATCTCCAATTTGATAAGTACATTGTTTTCATTCAATCAACGGTTCAGGTGGCCTATCGACAACCCTTCTTATACACTCGGTTAAATTAGTTCCGAATTAGGAACAAAACAAATGAATGAGAATTAATCTTTACATGTCAAACCGTACGTAGTACCTACCTTAGTTGTAGTAAGTGATACCTTGTATCCAATTTTAAAAATACATACACACATATAGTCACATCTATATCCCTTGCGGGGTAGACAGAGCCAACGAAAAGACTGATGGGCCACGTTTAGCTATTTGGCTTTAAGATAGAATTGAGATTCAAATAGTGACAGGTTGCTAGCCCATCGCCTAATAGAAGAATCCCAAGTTTATAAGCCTATCCCTTAGTCGCCTTTTACGACATCCATGGGAACGAGATGGAGTGGTCCTATTCTTTTTTTTTATTGGTGCCGGGAACCACACGGCACCCGAACAACGAAGGTGATACATACATACATACATATAAAAAATGACCCCTCTTTCAGGCGGGACAGGACTTTCTTTTTCTTGCCACGATCCCTGCATACTTCTTTCGCTTCATCCACATTCATAACTCTCTTCATGCTAGCTCTTGGGTTTGGGGTATGCTTGACTTGACTTTTCATTAAGATATTTAGAGATATTTTTGTTTCTTCCAGTACCGGACAGAGTCAAACGATAGTTATTGTAACGAATTATTCGAGCGAAAATATATAGATTTTCTAGAATCTTAGTGCAATATTTATATAGATTTAATATGACTGTTCTAGATATTCTCAGTTCTAGCTATTACATCTATTCCGATCTTACTGGGTATTAGACGTACCTACATATAGTCACGTCTATATCCCTTGCAGGGCAGACAGAGCCAACACTCTCGAAAAGACTGAAACGCCACGTCCAGCTGTTGAGACTCAAAAAGTAACAGGTTACTAACCCATCGCCTATAAGAGGATCAAGTTTATACATAAATTCATACTTAAAATCACGCCTCTTTCCCGGAGGGGTAGGCAGAGACTACCACTTCCACTTGCCACGATCTCTGCATACTTTCTTCGCATCCACCTTCATAACTCTCTTCATGCAAGCTCGGCGGTTTCGGGTACTTTTGACCTGACCCTTTACCAGGACGTCCTCAAGTTTATAAAGGGCCTTAGTCACCATTAACGACATCCATGGGGAAAGATATAGAGTAGTTCTATTCAAAAGTGACGGAAACCACACGGCACTTAAGAATTTTAATCTTTATAAATGAAACAAAATAAAATCAGTGGTTTTCTTACAGTGAAAAAAAACCGACGCAGTGTTAAAATTTCGACGTCTCTGTGTGTGTCACCGTAGCTCCTCAACGAATCAACCAATTTTGATTTTTATATCAATGTTGTTCATATCACTACATAGTATAAAACAAAGTCGCTATTTTAGTCTGTTTGTCTGTATGCTTAAATCTTTAAAATTACGCAACGGATTTTGATGCGGTTTTTTGTAACAGGTAGAGTGATTCAAGAGGAAGGTTTTTATGTATAATTTTTTCCGAATTTTGCACCCGTGCGAAGCCGGGGCGGGTCGCTAGTGTTTATTTAAAACAAATTTAAATAGGAAAGTGCCGTGTGGTTCCCGGCACCAATACAAAAAAAAAAGAATAGGACCACTCATCTCTTTCCCATGAATGTCGTAAAAGGCGACTAAGGGATAGGCTCACAAACTTGGGATTCTTTTTTAGGCGATGGGTTAGCAACCTGTCACTATTTGAATCTCAATTCTATCATTAAGCTAAATAGCTGAACGTGGCCGTTCAGTCTTTTCAAGATAAGCTCTGTCTACCCCGCTAGAGATATAGACGTGACCATATATATGTACATACATATATGTATATGGTCACGTCTGTATCTTTTCATTCAGTGTCGTTCCCCTATACATATAGGAGAGTGACACTGAATGATCTATCATCCAATAACATTATTATTCAGAATGTTGATTTTTTTATTTACAAAACGCTTTAATATCCTACCGATATGCGAGAGTGAAGCGTGAGGAAACATGCCATCGTGACATTAAAAGCGCTCATCACAAACAATTGACAGTCTCTATTTGAAATAAGAGTACGTTTCAGCATCAGAATTTAAATATTATTTTTTGAAATTGGGTTAGCAACCTGTCACTATTTGAATCAATTATATCATTAAGACAAATAGCTGAACGTGGCCGTTCAGTCTTTTCAAGACAAGCTCTGTCTACCTCGCTAGGAATATAGACTTGACCATATATATGTATGTATAGGAAAGTGACACTGAATGATCTATCATCCAATACCATTATTATTCAGAATGTTAATTTTTTTTATTTACAAACGCACATGCCATCGTGACATTAAAAGCGCTCATCACAAACAATTGACAGTCTCTATTTGAAGTAAGAGTACCTACTCAGCATTTAAATATTATTTTTTGAAATAAATGAATATGCAGTGCCGTGTGGTTCCCAGCACTAATACAAAAAAAGAATAGGACTACGCCATCTCTTTCCCGTGGATGTTGTAAAAGGCGAATAAAGGTTAGGCTTATAAACTTGGGATTCTTTTTTTTGGCGATGGGCTAGCAACCCATTTCAATCATTCAATCATTAAGCCAAACAGCTGAAGGTGGCCTAATAGTCTTTTCAAGACTGTTTATTGGCTCTGTCTACCCCGCAACGGATATAGACGTAAGTATATGTATGTATGTATGAATATGAATATTACTTTTTATTATAACGTTACAATAAATATGTATAAACGTCTATATCCCTTGCGGGTAGACAGAGCCAACAGTCTTGATAAGACTGATAGGCCACGTTCAGCTATTTGGTTTAATGATAGAATTGAAATTCAAATTGTAGCGTAAATATAGCGCTTTATTCTAAAAATAGATTATTGACAACAACAAAATCTTTCGTCGCTTGAAAAGTTAAGAATAAAACCTTATTAGTCTCAATTATTGAAAAATGCGACCGGAAAACGGGTAAGTTAGCATCGTGAAACACTTCCAATATTCTACCCTAAGAAAGCTAAAGTAATACACTGTAATTTTTAACTTTATCCCGTTTATAATAAGGTTTATTTGAGAGGTTTAAAAACCTCCTTATGGTGGATGCGTCTAGGAAGTCATAGTGTAGCAAAATAGTAATGAATATAAAATAATTGGACGTACTGGATGATACTCCATGCTACGGCGCGGTGCAAAATTATCCCATTGCAATTCAACAGTTGCTACAAAAGTACTGATAGCATTGCAAACATGTGAAAAGAATTTTGTTGAAAAAAATAAATAAAAAAATCTTCAATATTTGTACCATAAGTCCATTACTTATGGTAAATTTTGTTAGTTATCTTTATAATGTTTTAGAATAGAATAATTTTCAAAATTGGATACAAGGTATCACCTATCGACGTCACATCACTTAAATCTAATTATAACTAACACCGCTTCCAAAGCGCATGTGTAGAAGAAGCGGCGGAACATACTACACTGCAGCATTTTCATCGTTCATTATTTATTAAACAATATCAAACTGACTTTATAGTGGGAAGGCCTAAACGAACGTATCTTGATCAAATTAAGGCCATTCTGGCAAAGGATCAGGTCAAGGTCCAAGCCAAGGAAGTATGCAGATATCGTGCCAAGTGGAAAGATGTAGTCTCTGCCTACCCCTCCGGAAAAAAGGGTGAGATTTTATGTATGTTTGTATCAAACTGACATTTGTCAAACTGCTTTAATTTGTACTCTGCGCATGACCGAATCATTAGTCACGCAATTTCATCTTCTTTCATATCACACCATTCCGTTATCAGGATGTTTCTAAATAAATCACTAAATTTTACATACTCCTTAATGCTGACAATTCCATCGCATAGATTCCACCATTCTGCAAGATGTAAACTAGTGTTAGATCCTATTCCTAAACTCACGTTAGTTCTTCGTATAGCCCAAAAGTTAAGAATAGTATATATGTATAAATATAAAAACAAAAAAAACATTGCATGATTAAATAAGAGTATTAGTGACATTACGTATCAGGCCGTAAGCTAACAAACTATAATTAGAAAAAACAATATTGAACGATTTAAACTTTTTAATTAGATAACGGTTTACGTACGGCTATCACTTATCACATCTTCATGTTCCAAAATTTTTGAATTAAATAGTAAATAATTTAACTTCTTTCGTAAACCATATCTTGTACATTTCTTGAAAAATGTGAATGCCACTTTAATAAAAAATATTATTTTGCAAAATCTTTATGGAACAATTCTTTGTACATAACAAAAAAAAAAAAAATTCAATCGTTCTAAAAATAAAAAAAAAATCAAATTAGATTTTTCTGCTATCGCTACTTTCGCCGGCCGAGGTCTGTATATAAGGATGGAGGCACACAGAGCGCTGAACATAACATTCTTGTCTTTCATTCACAACACTTGTACCTGTGTGTAATGCTTATAACTTAGTACTAATCCCTTTTTTGTGACAGTTTCGGGTAATGCTGTAGTTTTATTTTCATGTGAGTATTGTTTTATATTTTTCTAATTAGTTTTAATTATTATTTTGTTAATTATTTTTTAAAATTATTATAATAATAATTTAAATTGAAAATAATTTGTTTTTAAACTAAAAAGTAACGTAACTAAGTACTTTTAGTTTCTGGTAATACTTTTTTTTTATAAATTACATTAATAAAATAATCTTTATTTATATCTTTAACGTAGAAAACATTTTGAATTAATGTGTTAATAATTAAGTACATTTTTTTAGTTAAGATTCATTCTTAAATTGTTTTAGATAATAAATAACAAAATTTGAGGTTACATAATAATAAATGGTGTTTTGAGTGATTAAGAGTAATAAAAAAATCTTAATAAAAAAATATCACATAATTTTTTGAAGTTAAAATATTTATTAATATCTACTTAAGTATCTATATACAAATTAAATCGTTTAAGTTTAAGAATTCAGTTCAATTCAGTCACTATTATTTTAATTGGAACTTTTTTTTTCAACATACTCGTTATTACATAATGATTTGAATAAAAAAAAAGAAAAGATGCCGAAAGAAAAGCTGTTTCGTTGAACCTGGGCATGCATTTTTATGAAATTCTCACGAGAGCGAAGTTCCAGGCAAAAGTTTATTAAACTATAAAGACCTGGGCGAAATATAATTTATATGTTTATTCACAAATTCCTCAGAAACAATATAATATTATTAACATTTTCCACCAACTCTGTGATGTGGAGAAAGTTAGGAGTTATTTATCACTTTTCTTACCTCCATTTTAGTTGAACAATGGTATCATAAATTTTTGAATACATCCACGGCGTGTTCATTTCAAACCTAGATTCATACATATAGTCACGTCTATATCCCTTGCGGGGTAGATAGAGCCAACAGTCTTGAAAAGGGTGAAAAGCGACGTTAAGCTAAGTTATATAATAAATTAAAAAAGAATCCTATTCTTTTTTACTTTTCTACCACTCCATTTCTTTTCCATGGATGTCGTAAAAGGCAAACAAGGAATAGGCTTATAAATTTGTGATTGTTCTTTTAGGCGATGGGCTAGCAACCTGATAGTATTTGCATCTCAATTCTATAATTAGGCCAAACAGCTTTACGTGGCCTATTAGTATTTTCTGACTGAAAACTGTTGGCTTTGTCTACCCCGCAAAGGATATAGACGTGATTATTTGTATGTATGTCAAAAATAATAGCCGAGCCGAAACTTCAGGGCATAGAAAGTTGAAATATATGTTCCTTAAGGAGCACAAGGATGTCCTGTTATTCCCACGGGAATGTAATTACAATTTATAATAGGCAAAGGTTAAAAGGTATTTTGTAGTGTCAAAGCTCTAGAGTGGTTTCACGTTTCGAATTGTACAAATTGAATTTATCTCAAAGCAAGTTTTCTTCGTTATAAAAATTAGAAAAAAAACATACATATAGTCAAGTCTGTATCCCATGCGAGATATTATACATAGCCAACAGTCTTGAAAAGACTGAAAGGCTAAGTTCGGCTGTATGGCTTAATAAAAAGAAATTCACGAAAAATATTCACCTGATTTGCATACGGACTGAAGTACGGCCACTTTCCGAATTTTAATCATAAATAATTTTAAAATTAATGATTGTTGAGTTTCTTCCTTACCATCAGTTTTGATTAGAAAACTTTATTGACAGGTTCACATTTACAAGATAACCTAACAAACATGTAGATACCCCTTTCAATATATATATATTGTGATGAAGCGAAAGAACTATGCAGGGATATCTACTTCCCCAGGAAAGAGGTGTGGTTTTATATACATATAACTATTTTTTAACCGCGGCTTCGGCCGGCTTTAGAATATGAATTTATTTTCCAAAGTATGTGTACATAACATATATATATATACATACATACGGTCAGGTCTATATCTCTTGCGGGGTAGACAGAGCCAACAGTCTTGAAAAGACTGAATGGCCACGTTCAGCTATTTGGCTTAATGATGGAATTGAGATTCAAATAGTGACAGGTAGCCCATCGCCTAAAAAAAGAATTCCAAGTTTGTAAGTGAACGACATTCATGGGAAAGAGATGAAGTGGTCCTATACTTCTTTGTACTGGTGCCGGGAACCACACGGCACGGTACTTAAATCATTATAAGGTAAAATTTGCCAAAACAAGAGTTCATAACATATGTAAGATAATGTATGTAAGATGTCAAAATTAAAATATTGATTATGGTTCCACATCCAGTTTCCCCAAGATGTTTTCCCTCACCGTAAGAGCATCGGTTAGTTTTTTAACTAATGTACATAACTTCGAAAATTGTCATTGGTACATGGCCGAGGTCTGATTCGAACCTATGCCGTTTTTCGCCTCACGCATTTAACCACTTTACCGATTCGATTCGAATTAAGTTATGGGTATACGAGTATTATTTCAAAGTTTCATGAAAACCCTTTCAGTTGTTTCTTGCGTGAATGAGTTACAAATTCTATCATCAAGCCAAAATGCTGAACGTAACCTATCATTATTTTCAAGACTTTTGGCTCTGTCTACCCTGCAAGGGATATAGACGTGACTATATGTAATGTTATGTATGTAAGAGTTACAAAACAACCGGATCCTTACAAACATTTGCATTTTTATTATTAGTTATTGTGAGATAGTCCGCCAGTTTGACTATAAACAATAGAGGAAGTGGCGTTAGTAAAAAAAAAATATTTGTAAGGTACGCCAATGAATTATTGATAACTAGAGGCCGCCCGCGACTTTGGAATCCCGCGGGAACTCCGGGAAAAACGTAGCCTATGTGTAATTCTGGGTCTTCAGCTACCTATATACCAAATTTCATCTTAATTGGTTCAGTAGTTTTTGCGTGAAAGAGTAACAAACATCCATACTGACATCCTGACATACAAACTTTCGCATTTATAAAATTAGTAGTATATGAACTCAATACTTGTAGTCGAATAAGTTAGTATTTATGGGGTAACGAGTAAATTAAAAAAATCTCTGCCCGATTTTATGAAAAACTTGGTACAGTGATGATCCCTTTATATATACAAGTTTCACATAATCGGGCAGAGATTTTTTAATTTAAATAAGAGATAGGCTTATAAAGATTCTTCTTTTAGATGATGGGTTGGCAAATTGTAGTGACAGGTCAATTTAGACATTCGAATTGTTTAAAACACAATTAAAAACATTATTTCAAAATTCCCCATGGTTCCGGTTTAAGGAAAAAAATTTAACCGAGGTCAAAGTTCAAAAAAATGTATATAGGATGTATTTTTATTGATATATTAAAGCAATGTCGTGTTCACTGGAATAACATTCCTAAGAAATCTCTATTGAACGCAGCTGTCTAATTCTCAGTAAAATGTATTTATTTTTTTACAGTTATCGTGAAATCGAATACAAAACAAAAAAAAAGAAAATGAGGAAATCAAAACAACGTCACTAAAGAATTGTCGGTAGAATCAGATTATATAATAAATAAAGATCAACGTGGCGTTTCAGTCTTTTCAAGACTGTTGGCTCTGTCTACCCCGCAAGTGATATAGAAGTGGGTATATGTATGTATATATAGATAATCAGCTTATCCACCTTTGTTATGTCCATTTCCTTGGACCCAAACTTGCTTACGATTAGATGGATTTAGGTTAACCGCGCAAAAAAAACGCAACTAATAAAAACAAAAATACAAATAAGAAAAAAGAATGGTTTTTCAATTTGAAACAGCATTTATCATAGTTCTTTTTTATCAAGAGCGTTAAAATTACAAGTCAATTTAAGATACCTCATTACTTCGAATCTTGAATTGGTACCTACACACATTTAAAAACTATAAAATTACCCAGTGATTCGAATTTCATATAATCACTTCTATATCCCTTGCGGGGTAGACAGAGTCAGCGATCTTGAAAAGACTGAACGGCCACGTTCAGCTGTTAGGCGTAATGATAGAATTGAGATTCAAACAGTGACAGTTTACTAGCTCATCGCCTAAAAGAAGAATTTCAAGTTTATAAACCTATCTCTCAGTCGCCTTTTACGACATACATGGGAAAGAGATGAAGTGGTCCTATTCTTTTTTTCTATTAGTGCCGGGAAACACACGGCACGTAACGTCACTCGAATATACATTTCGGTACATTATTCCAATCCAGCAAGAAATACGAATCGGGAAGTATGCAACTGATTTTATTAAAAATACAACCTTATTTGTATTTTCATAATACACTAACAAGATACAACTCGATAACAATGCCTTTAATATAACTAACGATACGAATTTTCTATTGTCTTTATACGTAAATCATTATGTAAATTCTAATGGTCATGTAATCCTCTACTTTATTTGCCCGTGTGGGAGATCCTACAGAATACATATTGATTACTTCCTTATATTATTTTATCATTATTGGAGTGTTTGTGAACGAGTGGTTACGGGTTCGAATTCCATGGGGCAGTGAACCCAATGATTAGTTCTGACATCTGTGACCCGGTCACGGATGTCATACGGAAGTCGCTTCGTGTAAAAAAAGGGGAACATAATTAACATTCGTACATACATATAATCACGTCAATATCCCTTGCGGTATAGACAGAGTCGACATTCTTGAAAATACTGTAAGGGCACAGATATTTATCGAAAAACAAAAAAAATTAAATTTCACATTTATTCGCTAAAATTGATTGTATCTTTTTATAACTTTAGTTTTAATATGTATACATATATCACGTCTTAATCGTCTTAATGGGGTAGTTAAAGATAATAGTGTCGTTTAATAAATTGCACCTATCGGAAAAATTTACTATTTTTAGATACGAATATAATGTATCCCGAAATATATAGTTACACTTTGTCAAACGGCTTGTACTAATTAGGTACCTGTCTTACCTCTCGCGGTCTCTCCTGAGACATTCTTAGGATGTATTTTGCGTATAAAATGAATTAACATACATACGTATAAATATGTAAAACAATATGTAAAATGATATAAATCTTGGGGCACTATCGCATTAAGACTTTCCTGTCACAATAGCTGTAAGATGTAAATAAATAAAATAAAAACATTATAAGAGCTCACGTGTACCACCTCACAACTCATCTTTACCATCCGAGAGAAAAAAAACATACATACATATAATCACGACTATATCTCTTCCGGGGTAGACAGAGCTAACAGTCTTGTAAAGACTGATAGGCCACATTCAGCTATTTGGCTTCAAGATAGAATTGAGATTCAAATAGTGACGGGTCGCTAGCCCATCGCCTAAAAGAAGAATCATATTTTATAAGCCTACCCCTTAGTCGCCTTTTACGACATCGATGTGATGGTGATAGAGTGGACCTATCCTTTTTCCTATTGGTGCCGGGAACCACACGGCACATAATATAATAAAAAAAACCCGACACAAGTCTCGCATTTACAGTCCCGATGTAAATGCGAGACTTGTGTCACGAGATACTAACTCAACGATACGAAAAAGAAAAGCTAATTTTAAAAATGAAATTGTTTTCCATTTTTCCTCCCAGAACTATGCATTATTGATCATCGAGTGTAACAATGTGAGATTCGCACGGATGTGGCTTTCAAAACACATTGTTGCGGTTGGCCATTTGAGCAATTGCTTATTTACAAATCGAGATTAGGTTGCATGTATTGCCAGGAATTTGGACATAATTGGCTTACACTAGGATTTCAGTGAAGAACATGTGTCGTGTGGTGTCCCTATAATATAATCTATACTAATATTATAAAGCTGAAGAGTTTGTTTGTTTGTTTGATTGCGCTTATTTCGGGTACTACTGGTTCGAATTGAAATGCTTTTTGTGTTGAATAGACCATTTATTGAGGAAGGCTTTAGACTTTATAACATCACGCTGCAACTTTTAGGAGCGAAGAAATAATGGAAAATGTAAAAAAAATTGGGAAAATTATTCATCCTTGATCTTATCTTCATCCTTATAAAATATATAGTATCGTTGAAAATATATAGTAGGTACCTATAAAGAAAGCGCACAACTTGGTCTGACAGATGCATGATGAAGACAACTGACGTTGTAAATTATTCGGAGTCTATCATTAACCAAAACTATTTTTTACTTTCAGAATCATGTCTTGCCACTGGCTCCTCATCACGTTTTGGTTCAGCCCGGTCAGTCTCCAGTACATCACCACAGGGGGAATTGAACCCATGGTTGAGAACCCTCAGAGCAGTCCACCCTTCTCCCTTCCCTATATCAACTATCTCAGTCCTGTTTCGCAAAACAACGACGCTGACGGCCAAGCCGACACATTAAATGACAACTTCAACGAATTCTACAACAGACCAGAGCCAGACCTTCAAAGAAGAAGACGAGGAGTAAACTATGAAGAATCATACTGGTATTCAGATCTCACTGACAATGACAAAGGCTACGCAAGTAATGAAGATAACGAAATAACCCAAAAACCATTACTCGCAACGTACAATTTAATAACTGATGATAATGCGACGGAGATGATGTTTCCACTCGATAAAAAGAACTTCAGTCCTTGGGGGGGAAAGAGAAAGCAGAGGGCCGATGCAGAGGCCACATGGACCTGGAAGAGATCTAACGGTTTGAGAGAACCAAGTATGCCAAAGCGAGTACGCTTCAGCCCTTGGGGAGGCAAACGGAGCGGGCAGATGATTTTCAAGCCAAACTCTAAGAGTACGAGGATTATTTACGCGTCTGCCTTGCCAGAGTTGACTGGTATTGTCTCGAATTTGTCCCCAACAGGCAAAACATTTAATTGGGCTGGTCTACAATTGATACCCACTCATAATCTGGCTAAAAGACATCCAGCCCAGGGCCTCGCTTACAGCTCACCGTTGCAAGGAAAATTGTTGCGAGACGCGTTACCGTTCAAGGCATTCTTCGAACTGATGCCCAAGACTTTCAAACCTGGACATCCATATTACGATGTGAACCTGAAGAAAGATGGAAAGAGAAAGGTGAAATTCAGTGCGTGGGGAGGTAAACGCTCTCCGCCAATCATAGGGCCCATTTGGACCCCCACTCCTACTGATATTAAAGAGTCGACGCTTAACAGCATCTTGTTAATACGAAGCCGCGATAACTTGAGAGACGTAAAGGCAGTGTAATATGGACATTTTCGAAAATTTTAACTCCTGAACTTCATAATTCGATGTTTGTATTAGCTTATAATTAGTGCCATATGTGAATAGGAACAGACCATAAAAGACAAAAAAAAAAACTTGGGGTCACGTTGAATGAGTACTTAATTGGTAAATAGTATGTTTTAATTGAACTCAAAAGCAACTGTTAGTAGTAAAAGGTTTTGTTCATTATTTATTAAAAAAAATACTATCATTTGAAGTGTCTGAAAAAGGCAGGTATATAATACTTCTGAGAAAAAAAGCATGTCTATTTGTGTTTTTAATTCCAATATTTTTTTGGAAATTACATTCCACGGGAAACCCATACGAAGTTTTGGAGTTATTTTACCCCTGACGAATGGCTGGAATCGTCAGGAGAAAAGTCAACTTAAACTTGAGTGTTGCCATTCGATAGATAGTCTTTTATCGATACATATGTATTAATATCTATAAACTGAATTAGGCACTGAACGGATACATAATAGTATTTAAAAAATATAATTATAAAAGAATCGATAGATAAAACGAACTATCGAATTTCAACAACACTACTTGAAGTGATACCTTGGTGGCGCACTAAGTCATTGTTAATACATTTGTAACTTATTTATTACCTCTTATAAGATAATAATAAAAGTATTAAGTTCAAATTGATGTTATTTTGTTTATTTACGCTTAAATTATGAATGATTTGGGTTAAGGGAGAGTGTGAATGGGACCCGTAGAGTGTAAAGGCGTAGACGAACATACCATAATCAAGTCGGGCATAAGATCAGGTCAAGAGTACCCTAAACCGACGAGCTTGCATGAGAATTATGAATGTGGATGAAGCGAAAAAAGTATGCAGTGCAGGCAGTGGAAAGATTGACTTAGACATGATTTTATGTAAGTATAACACAAAAAAATTAATATATTTACTTTACTAACTTAACGATACACACACGACAAGCACACTACGGCTGCGCCACAGGAAAATAAGACTTTGATCCACTTATAACTACGATCCTGGAGAGAGTAAGTCAACTTCTTACAACAAAGCAACTCCCCCATGACCTCCTTGACCATACCGAATAAAAAAATTGCTAAGGCTTCAAACTAGCCAGAGAAGTTTACATACTGGTCAGTTTTATGGTGAACAAAGATATCAAAAGAAAGTCAGTTACATTTAAATAAAAAAAATATTCATATCATGAACAAATATACTTTTGAATAGTCAATGATTAATTATTTGCACTATTTTTAACCGGCTTAAAAAAGGTGGTTGACCTGTATGTATGTACGTTGTTTGTTCGCATTTGTTTCACTGATGTCATTTTGATGCGGATTTCAGGAAAGTACCTATTTGTTACACTTAGAACAAGGTTTTAGAAATTTAATCGACTTCAAAAAAAGAAAGATATCGATTGGAGGCGGTTCACTTTTTACAAAATGTATTCCTATATGCTCACCACTCTGGAGAGGAGCCTGGGCTATGCCATTGACCATGGATCCTGGATTGGGTGAGTCAGGTTTTTACACGAAGCGTCTCCCATTTGACCTTTGCAGGGATAGGATCGATCATGATAACACATACAGTTTTTGTATGTACAAGTTTCCTCACAATGTTTTCCCTCAACGTAAGAGCATCAGTTAGTATTCAAACTAATGTACATTTAACTACGAAAATAGTCATTGGTACATGGCCGAGTTGGGATTCGAACCTGCGCCTTTCGGCACTTCACCCGATGCTCTAGCAATCAAACTAATGTTAAAGTTAACTCAGAAAGGACTCAATGTGCTACAGTAGGAAATGAACCTGTGCATTACGCTCTTTTAATCCGGCATCTTAACCGATTGACCACCGACCCTCAGTTTAAACGTGAATATATGTATGTATGATTTTATTCGGAGGATAAATGAAGACACCAAAAAAAATGTTACTTTGTGATATCATCTCGGTCTTCTAGGACATAATGACCTACATTAATATAAAAAACTATCAGTTTGTGGTGGCTGTGTATTGTTAGAAAAGTCATTCACCGATTCCTTTTATTTGGTTTGATCAAAGTTCACAATACAGTTCAAATTCCCATACTATACCATTCATAATAGTATCTATTATTAGCGACACGTAATTTGAAACAAGTATCTATGAATATATCATGTGGATTCTATATGGAGATACATTGTAACTCGTAAGGGTTCCTACTTCACAATGAAAGTGTAAATTTAGTTTAAGAGTTCGACTACCTACTTATATTGTGTTGTGGTGTTCATAAAATCACACCTCTTTACTGGATACTTTGTTATTATTTCAGCTATAAATCTCTAAATGCAGCTTGTAGATTTAGGACACTCTTGAACTGAACTTTTGCCATTTAAAAACTAGTTTTAAAGAAGTAGGATCACATCTTAATGATAAACATTGACCGTCTTTAACAACACGTCAAGATCGCTGAGCTATATTCTTGGATGTTTTACCTTAATCATAATCATAAAGTTTATAGTTTGAACCTTTTGACATGACAGAAGACCTTTTTGTACTGTTCAAAAGTATTTGTTGTAACACAGATCTATACTAAAATTATAAAGCTGAAGAGTTTGTTTGTTTAAACGCACAAATCTCAGGAACTACTGGTCCGAATTGAAATGTATAATAAAATTAAAAGCCAGTAGTATGTGAAATTATGTAATTTTAATTGCAAATGGATTTTTCAAACATTAATGAGTGGCACACATTATCCTTAAATCAGTTTTAGGCAGTTCTTAATATAATGTGACAGCCCGAATCAGTGTCAACCGGTTTGCTAAGCTGTCCGACCTTCAGCTTGAACGCTTCTTCTTCAAACGGAGGCTGCATCTGACCACGACCAAATAATCCAAGATCACCGCCTCTTTTTGCTGATGAACAATCGGAATATTTACTTGCAATATCAACAAATGTTGCATCATTAGCTACAATCTGTTTACGGTAGCCTTTCAAGATGTCTAAAGCCTCTTCTTTAGTACGAGTGATTGTTTCTTCTCTCCATGATGACGGGCGGCGGCTCTCGCAATGTTTGACAAGGATGTGGCTGCAACGGATCTCACCAGGGTCCGCAGGGGCTTCAGGCCGCTCCCATTGGGACTTCTTTGTGTACATGTTGATGAAGTACGTCATGCCAGTGGAGCGACTAGTTCTCATCTCCCATCCCTCAGGCAAAGGGGCGTCATTGTCGTTGGACATTCTGCAATGGGTTTTTTGATTTTTTGTTGGTACATTCATACATACATATAGTCACGTCTATATCCCTCGCGGGGTAGACAGAGCCAACAGTCTTGAAAACTGAAAGGCCACATTCAGCTGTTTTAGGTGTATTTTGTTGGTACTTCACAAATAAGTATGTGTAAGATAAGTTATCCTATTTTTTAAATGAAATGAAAAAAATGATTATTTACCACAAACGTTGCATTAGAATCGAAATAATTTGGTATGTTTTGACGTTAAGATAGATAATTTATACCTACGTCTTATTTAGATATTAATTCACAATGAAAAATTCGTATGACTACGGGAAAAAGGCAATAAAGGATACTAAACATTTGTTCACCATAAAAACCAGTTTCTAACGATGTAAAAGCGCAAAGCGTTGTTTAAAAATTAGTCAACTATAACCTATTTAGAAATAATCATTTGATAAAACAAAGTAGTGTTGAACTTACCTTGATTAACAGGGTAACTTCTGCTATCGATTTGATGTGGTATTAATATGTATTTACCTAAATTATGATTACTAAAAGCAACAAACAAAACTTTTTCGACGCCGTCCGACATCAATCACGTAGGAAGCTTGTTGTTTATTTGACAACTTTGACAATGACAATTGACAAATATTTGACATTGACAACTAAAATGTTACTATCTTGAATTTCAAAGGAAAGTGATATCAGGTATTGCCACTATAATAAAATCCGTTTCCAGCGCCATCTCTTAAATCATTCTCATAAGAAAGTATTATGTACGACAGTTACACTGTCGAGGTTGGAAGGGTTTCGGTTGAAAATTGTACTTGTTGTTGCTTTTTGTAAATGTACAGAAAGAAAATATGATTATAACTTAACAGTAAAGTAATAATAGATGGTGCTAATGCTTACACGTAACAAGTGAATTGTGGAAGTAAAAGTTTTACAAGCCTCTAGGTCAAACATGATGCCACTTAATCCGATAGATTTGCCGCTGTCTATCCCGTAAGGGAAAATGAGTCTAAATATTTTTAAAGCCCAAGGCATTTATAAAACAACAATAATCTATGTAATGTACCTATATCCATTTAACGTGTAGGTAGTTCATCTTTCTATGATGTTGTAAAAGGCGGCAAAGGGAATATAGGGCGCATATTTATACAAGTGCAAGCTTCCATTGCTGGTTTTCTTCACGAACAGATTGTACAAGTCTATTAAGGGTAAAGCTAATACATACATACATACATATGGTCACGTCTATATCCCTTGCGGGGTAGACAGAGCCAACAGTCTCAAATAGACTGAATGGCCACGTTCAGCTATTTGGCCTAATGATAGAATTGAGATTCAAATAGTGACAGGTTGCTAGCCCATCGCCTAAAAAAGAATCCCAAGTTGGTAAGCCTATCCCTTAGTCGCCTTTTACGACATCCATGGGAAAGAGATGGAGTGGTCCTATTCTTTTTTGTATAGGTGCCGGGAACCACACGGCACAAAATTAACTTGGGATTCTGCTTATGGGATAAGCTAGCAACCTGTCACTACTTATCTTCTCTCCTATCATTGGGCTATGGGTTATATTACAGCTGAGCGTGACCGTTCAGTCTTTTCTAGGCCGTTGGCTCTGTCTACCCCGTACGGGATGAAGACGTGATTGTATGTGTTCATCGAACGTTTAGACATTAATTGCTTTCCATTAATTTGTTACAATAATACCTGTTTGGTCAATATAAACTGAAGCGAGATTGGAATCCTATTGATTGAGAACTACCTAGTATCTAATCTACTGAACTGAGATTACTCGGTTAGGTAAACACTTGTATTGCAACTGTCACTGCCGTGTGGTTTCCGGCGTAAATATAAAAAGGAATAGGTTCACTCCATCTCATTCCCATGGATACCGTTAAAGGCGAATAAGGGATAGGCTTAAAAACTTGGGATTTTTCATTTAGGCGATCTATCATTAAGCTAAACAGCCGAATGTGGCCTATCAGTCTTTTCAAGAATGTTGGCAATGTCTACCCCGCATGGATATAGACGTGACTGTAGGTATGTATTTATGTAATAGCAAAAGTCATCCATTACGACATCTGACATTAACTTATACTTATGTGATCATTTATTTTGTAAGCCCACTGCAAAACATAATAAACAATGTTATTTTATCATCTTTAAGTTTAATTTATCCATCCCAGGGTAGGTAATTATTTGCAGAGTCGAAATCCTACGGGAAACATACATTATTTATATTGCAGTTAGTTTAGATATAATAAGTATTTCATTGTCCACTTCGGTGCGTCAAGTCGAGTGGTCAAATTAAAAAGCCTTTCCCTTGTATCGATGCTCATACATACACACATACATATAGTCACGTCTATATCCCTTGCGGTCTAGACAGAGCCAACAGTCTTGAAAAGACTGATAGGCCACGTTCAGCTTTTTGGCTTTAAGATAGAATTAAGAGTCAAATAGTGACAAGTTGCTAGTCCATCGCCTAAAAGAAGAATCCCAAGTTTATAAGCCTATCCCTTAGTCGCCTTTTACGACATCCATGGGAACGGGATGGAGTGGTCCTATTCTTTTTTTTATATTGGTGCCGGGAACCACACAGCACGCAGCAGCATACATTGAGAGAAAACATCGTGAGGCAACCTGCCCACTCGGACAACTGGATGTGTGACCATGGATCCAATACGGGTTAGGTTTACCTGCAAAGGTTGCGGAGGTCAGACGGGAGTGGCTTCGTGTAAAAACTTGACTCACCCAATTTAGGATCCATGGTGCTTTGACCATGGATCCTAGATTGGGTGAGATAGGTTTTTGGACTCCTGGGTACCTGGGCTCCTCTCCAAAAAGGTGTGGATGCAACCGGGACTAAGGCTAGGAGGTAGAAGAAATAGTTTCAACCGGGCACTTTATCGTTTCGAACAACCACGCTTTTTATTGTGGATGGTCAAAGTAAATAAAATTAGTAAATACTAGCTGTGCCCGCGACTTCTTCCGCGTGGAATAGTTAGTTTGGGCATCATTGAAGCCCTCAAGGATGAATAATTTTCCCCGTTTTTTTCACATTTTACTTTATTTCTTTGCTCCTTATAGTTGCAGCGAGATGTTATATAGCCTAAAGCCTTCCTCGATAAATGGCCTATTCGACGCAAAAAGAATTTTTCAATTCGAACTAGTAGTTCCTGAGATAAGCGCGTACAAACAAACAAACAAACTCTTCAGCTTTATAATATTAGTTATAGATTATGTAAATTTCATGGTGAAGCGGAGATACCTTTTTTAGTACACAACTATAATTTATTCGATATTTCCAATATTTATTCGGGACAAGACTAGGTAATAATTTTATAAAAGCAATATACTCTAAATATAACGTCTTTATAATGTTACATAAGATAGATAATCACGTCTTGCGGGATAGATAGAGCCAACAATGGTCAAAAGGTTAAAAGGCCACGTGCAACTCTATGGCTTAACTATGGAATTGAGATTCAAATAGTGACAGGTTGCTAGCCCCTACAAGAATCTTTTTTCTTTAGTCGCCTTTTACGAAATCCATTAGAAAAATATGGAGTGGTTTTATTCTAAAATGCCGGAAAAGGTTTAGATGTGTAATGTGTGTGTGTTTTATACACTAGTTTGATTGCTTTAGTCGTCTCCTACTACATCTATAGGAAGAAGACAAAAGGTCCTTTTTAATTTACCGGAAACCACTCGGCTATTGTGATTTAATAGAAATGTCGGAGACTGTTTATCTTTAATTTTCTCAAAAAAAAAACAGGATTTGTGTTGCCATTTAATTTTAAAATACACCTGACCTACTAAGGTGTTGCATTAAGAGTAAGATAATATTCACTCATTAATTCATACAATCACGTCTATATTATAGCCAACCACTCTTGAAAGACTGAAAGGCGACGTTTAGCTGTATGGCTAAATCAAATTACAAATAGTAACAGGTTGCTAGCCCATCGCCTAAAAGAAGAATCCCAAGTTTAAGTCTATCCCTTAGTCGATCATACATAGTCACTTCTTTATTTCTTGCGGGGTAGACAGAGCAAACAGTTTTGAAAAGACTGAAAGTCCTCGTTCAGCTATATGGTTTTGTTGAGTTTTGATTCAAATAGTGAAAGGTTTCTAGCCCATCGCCTGTAAGAGGAATCCCAATTTTATAAGCCTATCCTTCAGTCGCCTTTTACGACATCCAAGGGAAAGAAATGAATTGGTCGTATTCTTAAGCGCTGGGAACCACGCGGCGTAACTAAATGGTGGGTACTGATACATACATACATACATAAAATCATGCCTCTTTTCCGGATGGGTAGGCAGAGACTACATCTTTCCACTTGCCACGATCTTTGCATACTTCCTTCGCTTTATAACTCTCTTCATGCAAACTCGGCGGTTTCGGGTACATTTGACCTGACCCTTTACCAGGACGTCCTTAATTTGATCAAGATACGTTCGTACTGATATTGACCACAATTGAAATGTGGGTGACTGAAAATTTACAACAACAGTGTCAAACGCTGGTAACACCTCATTAAATTGATGTTGCTACAATAATTGCCTAATTGCTAAGTTCATTATTGATTCTAGACAACTGTGTAAATTCAAAGGTTTCCGGTAATTATGCAGTACAAGCGTCTGTCTGCGGCTTCATACATACTATACATAGATATATTCACGTCTATATCCCTTGCGGGGTAGACATAGCCAACAGTCTTGAAAACACTGATTGGCCACGTTTAGCTGCTTGATGGTAGAATTGAGATTCAATAGTAACAGGTTGCTAGCCCGTCGCCTTAAAGAAGAATCCGAAGTTTATAAGCTAATTCTAAAGCTTTCTAATAATTAAGTTATTTTCAATATTGGATCTTCAGTAGCTGGACTGTCCAAATAACCTCATGATTTTCCTATCCGTAAGAGCGTTGGTAAGTACATAACTTAGAAAAGAGTAACAAAATTTTAACTGAGCCTCGCAACTTTGGGAATTCTTTTGACAAATCAAAGTATCGAAAATTATGACAAATCAAAGTAAGAATTTTTATATCTTTTTATGTTCATATATAGGGAAAGTTAACTATACTATCATAAAAGTGATAGTCTAAAATCTGGAGGCGATCGTGTGGGTTGGGTGGGATTTAACGTAACACAAAATAAAGTGCGCGTAGATGTATCAACCACGTGGACTTCTTCATTTTTTCAGGAGGTACTTACGTACGTACTAGACTGAGAATTTACTTTATTTTTCATTTCAGCACTTTTGATTTACACTACTATTTACTGCGTCCTCACAAAATATTACTTATTTTGCAACTTATGAGGCATTCCGATCTCTTTTTCGATTCTTTATATTTCCCATTTTTACCTGATTTCTTAATACCTACTTTACGTAATTTATCTCTGTAATTAAAAAAAAATTGGCATATTAAAATAGTTTTCACTAGATTACATTATTTCGGCATGGTTTGAAAACAAAACATCTGTCAATAAGCGTAATATATCTTAATAAATAGCGTACAGGGCGTACATCTCCATTTTCTATAATTTCCGCAAAATGCGGGCGGTCTTTCATGTGACGAAAATGCCAAATTCCATCAATTAATAGTAATCGCAATACAAAAACGGATGGATAATCCGCAAATGGTCCACTCATCACTTGCTCTGTTGATAAACAAATTTCCCTATAATTAATACGATAATAATAACAATGTCGACACGAAAAACCTATTAAAGTTTTTGAGTGTTTCGCCTTTAACGTGATTGGTGGAGAGTTTAGCGCGGAGGCGTACGGCGATTGTGATTGGTCGATCGGGCGTGTAAGTAGTGGCGTTTTCCCGCGTTTTCCATCAGTTCAACTGTTTTTCCCGCGCGATAGAACGCGGGCTCCATTTTAGATTACGCGAAGTTGCGTTCGGAAGTTATGAACTGTGTTTAACATTTGTTTTATTTTGCTGAAACATATATCGGGTAAGTGAATTTATTTTAATTAAATGTGTATTAATATGTGTTTTACTAAAAATAATTATAACACTGGTTTTACAATATTATTTTTAAGATATTTCATTATATAAAGAATCCTTTCTTTTTAGAAGAGCATTAAATATAATCTCGTAAAAATATTTTAACCAATTCTTTGAAAAATGGAGGTTAATAAAAAAATTAAGTTATTTTAATTATTTTCTTAATTATTTATAAATACAGCTATCAATTAAGATACGTAGGTATTTTGGAAACAAAAACCATAAATAAGAAAATATTTTCGCTGTATATTTTGGGCAACGAAATTTATATGAAACTTCTAAATTAGACACTTAAACAACTAGAACCTGCAAGTTTGAAATTTGTTTAAATTAAGTAAGTTATCTATTTTTGGGATTTTAAGAAATTCATTGTTCTCGAATAAACAAAATTACGTCGCTGTATGCTTAAAAATTACAAAAAAGTTAAAAAAAAAATATGGATGTTGATTTAATAAAGTTTTACCTACGGAGACCAATACAAAATACATACATCGGTAAAAAAAATAATTTTGTCAATTCATAAAATTATAAATTTCATCTCCGACGTATGTATTTAAAAAATCTCAATGATTCGAAATATCAGACAAATGTGCTTTAATTACAGTGCTTATTTTAAAGAAAACTTAACTAAGCCTACAGGTGAATTTAACGTTAAAAGCATACTTTGTCAGTAAGTCTCCCGAAAATGGCAAACAGATACGGAATCCTTTAACTGATATTTAAATTACTTTAAAATAAACCATATTTACCCATGGAGTGGTAACAAGCGATTAAGGGAAAGGCTAATAAACTTGGGATTCTTTTTGTAGACGATGGGCTAGCAACCTCAATTATAATGATATATATTAACCTATCATTTAGCCATACAGATAAACATGGCCGAGGTATGTTTAAGACTGCTGGCTCTGTCTACCTAGCAAGGCGTATAGACGTATTTATATATGTATGTATGATATCTAAATTCTAAGCTTAATGCAATGGGAAAGACGCTAATGAAAGAGAGAAAGACCATTTATAGCTGTAGGTAGGAATTTTTATAAGCAATTGATGAAAACGTTAGTCGGTTTTAGTTATATAACTTCTATAATGATAAAAGTTGTAAAGCTCCTACCCTATTTATACACAATTTAAAATAACACGATATTTACACATTCACCAAACTCCTTGTACAATAAATGTGAGTTTGTTTATTGCAATTTCACGGCTGGATTGAGATATGAAATTGGTATAAATTTAGTTTATTAAACGCTTGTGATACAATTATTTTACTAAGGAGGTACATACATACATATATATGGGGTATACCCCTTGCGGGGTAGACAGAGCCAACAGTCTCGGAAAGACTGAAAGGCCGCATTCGGCTGTTACTTAAGATAATGAAAGAATTGAGATTCATAAAGTGACAGGTTGCTAGCCCACCGCCTACAATAATAATCCCAAGTTTGTAAGCCTATCCCTTAGTCGCCTTTTACGACATCTACGGGAAATGAGATGGAGTGTGGCGATGGCACCGTGTAGCTTACCGTAGCCGGCCGGATGACATTCCACACGTTAAAAAAAAAGACGTGGCTAGTGATAGGAAGGAACAAAAAGGATATTAAAGTAATTTTATAGGAAGTAAGAAAGAGTGCCGTGTGGTTCCTGGCACCAATATATTGCCGTGTGGTTCCCGGCACCAATACAAAAAAGAATAGGACCACTCCATCTCTTTCCCATGGATGTCGTAAAAGGCGACTAAGGGATAGGCTTACAAACTTGGGATTCTTTTTTTAGGCGATGGGCTAGCAACCTGTCACTATTTGAATCTCAATTCTATCATTAAGCCAAGTAGCTGAACGTGGCCATTCAGTGTTTTCAAGACTGTTGGCTCTGTCTACCCCGCAAGGGATATAGGCGTGACCATATGTATGTGTATGTAGTAAGAAAGAGTGCGCTGTTGCAGAACACCGCGTTAACTTTCTTCTTCTTGACTTAGTCCCGGTTATATCTTCACCTTCCTGGAGACGAGCTGAGTATACGCTTATATTATCCTGCCTGTTTTGGGTGAGGGAAGGCATAAAGTATAAACAGTAATAAAAAAAGGTTCGACATTCCAGTATAAATTATTCTAAAGCAGAATTGGAGTAATCAATCAAAAATATCGATACATTTTATCACTCGCTCGAATGATGCCAAATGAAAGGGCATGCGTTGTGAATGGAGACCGTGGTATTCATATGATGTTCTAAAATAATTAAATTTCGAATGTAGATAGAATAAATCAATACTTTTTTATCCCTGTCCAAAATACATACCTATTACTAATTACTAGTACATACATACATATAATCACGTCTATATCCTTGCGAGGTAGACAAAACAAACAGTCTTGAAAGACTGACAGGCCACGTTCAGCTGTTAGGCTTAATCATAGAATTAAGATTCAAATAGTAATAGGTTGCTAGCCCATCGCCTATAAGAACAGTCTCAAGTTTATTAGCCTATCCCAATTGGTACTGGGAACCACACGGCACTATTTGATGCATATGTTTGATATACCAGAATCAGTCGAAATAAAGACAAGATAAGATAAGGTTTAGGTATCATATTATGTAAATAAATTTGTTCACCACACTAACACTCTGAACTTTGCAACCATAGAATTTAACGGTGTACCTATAAATAAATGATATAACATTTTAGTATGCATCAATGCAAATACTGATCTGTTACGAGTATGAGCTCGGTAGTTCTGTGGTCACTTCTACGGCGTTCCCGATATCAGAGCAAATATCTTGAGGCAACATTATGTGCGGTTCATAACGTCTTCATACAACTGTCAAGTGGACTGAACTATATTCATTAGAAATGATGAAGCATAATTATGAGTAATAGCTAACTCTAAAATAAAAATGGCGGATATCGAACAGCTGATCTGATACATATTCGCCAAAAATCAATGACGCCTCTTTTCTCGCTAAAGAGGTCACTAACGAACGAAATTTTAAAATAAATACTTATATTGATAAACATCACACAATTAATTAGAAAAAGTATGTTTCTCATCACGCCCTGGCCGGCATTCGAACTCGGGACCTCCGGTGTCTCAGACAAGCACATTGTGCCGCAGATGGTGTTAATAGTATGTACATAATTAAAAAAATTAAATCGTATAATTAAAAAACATTAAGTTTAATACTTACTTAAAACACTTATTTTTAACTAACTCTAAAAACATGGCGGAGGTCGATCAGCTGATCGCGGTATCTGCCAAAAATCAATGACTCCTCTTTTCCTTAACAGGAATAGAAAAGGGTATGTTAAGATAGTTTGGTGGAGTGGATGAATGAAAGTCGGTTGACTATACAAGGAGAGTGTGGAGGGAAAAGTCGTGATGGGAAGGCCTAGATGAACGTATCTTGATCAAATTAAGGATGTCCTGGCAAAGGGTCAGATCAAGAGTACCCGAAACCGCCGAGCTTGCATGAGGAGAGTTATGAATGTGGACGAAGCGAAGGAAGTGTGCAAAGATCGTGGCAAGTGGAAAGATGTAGTCTCTGCCTACCCCTCCGGGAAAAAGGCGTGATTTTATGTTATGTTATGTTTCCTTTTCCCTCCAAAACATCCAGTCACTTGGCAAAGTTAACAAAATATTATGGGTAAAATAAATAGTTGTTATAACATTTTAGTATTGCATAAATGCAAATAATGATCTGTATGAGCTTTAGTTCTGCGGTCACCTTTAAGATGTTATCGATGTCTGAGCAATAGCCTGAGGCAGATATCTGCGGTTCATAACATCTTCATACAGCTGTCAAGTGGACTGAACAACGTTCATTAGAATAGAAATGAGGATGCCCAGGTAATAACTGTTAAGATATGTAGTAATAATGCAGTTATAACTTGTAGGTCTTCTTGATAGTAATTTATTTATAAATACCATTGGTATTAGACGCGCATGTAACGTATCATTTTATCTCGGATGTTTCGAAAAATCATTTTGAGGCAGTCTTGAAAGACAATCAGCCAACTGGATGTGTAACCATGATCGATCCAATACGGGTTAGGTTCCCTGCAAAGGTTGCGGACATCAGACGGGAGTCGCTTCGTGTAAAAACCTGACTCACCCAATACAGATTTCATGGTCAAAGGCATACCCCAGGCTCCTCTTCAGAGTGGTGAGGATTCAACCGGGACTAAAAGCCAGGAGGAAGAAGAGATCCCTTACCGAGTAGACAAAGGCAGCAGACTTGAAAGACTGATAGGCCATGTTCAGCTGTTAGACTTAATGATACAATTGATTCAAATAGTGACAGGTTACTAGCTCATCGTCTAAAAGAATAATCCCAAGTTTATAAGCCTATTCCTTAGTCGCCTTTTACGACATCCATTGGAAAGGGATGGAGTGGTCCTATTCTTTTTTATATCGGTGCCGGGAATCACCCGGCACTTTGGACTTAAAAGTTAGTTAAATCTATGTGATTTTTATAAGTTACTTAGGTAGTCAACTTACGAATTACCTGAGACTACCTCATTCACGAAAAAAGGAAAATATTAGCTTAATTAACACGCGAAATAACTAGTAAATGTTATTCCTAAGACATCTCCTTTAGAACCACAGTGTAAGTTATGACGTTTGTTTAAAACTTCTTTATTTTCAACTCGTAAACGTGCGTGATTCACGAGTCGGTTAGCACGTCACATATGAGTATGAAGTGCATAAACATACATATTTTATATGCATCCTGTATGCATCTAGCATTTGACATTTATGCGGGCAATTTCGCGACGATATTTTGCGTGTAGATACAGTACAAATCTTGTGGTTATTCGCTTAGTGTGCCGTGTGGTTCCTGGCACACTTAACGAATTAAATACCTTACCACGAGATTTTGTGTTACCGGGATTTCTATAAGAATTACCGCGAGCCTAATATTTCGGACTTTTTGGAACTTTGAAATAGCCATCAATGTATGTACATATGTCTGCTAAGCTATTTAATTGATTATTGTTCCTTAGATAGGCTTATATACTTGTTCGATTCTTATTTTAGGCGACAGGCTAGCAACCTGTCACTATTTGAATCTCAATTCTATCATTAAGCCAAACAACTGAACGTGGCCTTTCAGTCTTTTCAAGACTGTTGGTTCTGTCTACCCCGCAAGGGATATAGACGTGATTATATGTCATGTTTTGTTCCTTAGACAGTTAACATAGCGAAATTCCGGGGGGCTACTACGATACCGCACGAGTTATTTCGTACCAATGTATTCCGCAGGGAATCAGTGGTCCGAAGAGGAACGTAGGCCGACAGACGTGTGTACCGCATACAAGTTAAATAGCCAAGTTTCTGCCGTAAAGTACTTACCTACTGTTACATACCTGCATTTTGTATGTCTATATATATCCTACTGATATTATAAATGCGAAAGTTTGCGAGTATGTCAGTTTGGGATGTTTGTTACTCTTTCACGCAAATATAACTGAATCGATTACGATGAAATTTGGTATGTAGGCAGCTGAAGACCCAGAATAACATATAGGCTACTTTTTATCCCGGAGTTCTCGCGGGATTGATAGGGTATCCATGCGGACGAAGTTGCGGGTGGCGTCTAGTCTTATATATTCTCGTGTCGCAATGTTCGCTCCCGTACTCCTACGAAACGGCTTGACCGATTCTCATGAAATTTTGTGAGCATATTGAGTAGGTCTGAGAATCGGCCAACATCTATTTTTCATACCCCTTAGTGATAGGGTTGTCCACCCTTAACATTTTTTTTTAACTAGAAATTATCTACTTAAAAAATATTTATATGGCAAAACAACGTTTGCCGGGACAGCTAGTAATAGAATATATGTTAATTATGCATACATACATAAAATCACGCTTTTTTCCCGGAGGGGTAGGCAGAGACTACATCTTTTCACTTGCCATGATCTCTGCATACTTCCTTCGCTTCATCCACATTCATAACTCTCTTCATGCAAGCTCGGCGGTTCCGGGTACTCTTGACCTGACCCTTTACCCAGGACCAGGTCTAGTCTAGGCCTTCCGTTTTTCTTACGTACTACGTTGACTTTTAAAAGTTAATTATGATCGGTAACTTTTTTTATCTATTGCAACATGTCACTATTTGAATCTCAATTCTATCATTAAGCCAAAAAGCTGATCGTGACCTATTAGTCTTTTCAAGACTGTTGGCTCTGTCTACACCTCAATGTATGTATAAATGTCTATTTCTAGAAATTCTCAAACGATCAAAGTCTTACAAGCGGCTAGTTTTAAAATAAATTTTCAGAGGTTATTCCCCTCTATTGAGTTAAGTCTATGCCTATGCCTAGTCTATGTCTAGATAGCCAAAATGAGATCTGCTCGGAAGGAAGCTAACTTATTTAGGTTTAATATCGCATCAACGAGTACTTATCTACAAGGTAATATAAAAAAAAGTTTCATCCTACGTTGACTTTTAAAAAACGTAAAACTCCTGTTGTCAACATTTGTGTTCATTTCCTGCAATTATAATTAAAATATATTGTTGATCTTATGCATTAATTGAAAAGAATGAATAAATACTATTATTTTTAAATACCCTATTAGACTGTTAGCCCTGACTGCCCTGTAAGGAATTAATACGTGTGTATAAAAATATCTAACTATGTCTAAGAAAAAAAAAAAAACTAACAATTATCAGGTATTCTTGAAATTAAAAATAATAAGAATTAATGTTGGATCTTTTGTAAGCGTAGGTATGTTGTTGATATGTTTGTTTAGTAATTTCTCGCCAACAAATAAAAGAAAATGATTCTATTTGATTGAAAGTCCAAGTTTCATAAAATTGGTTCATTATTTTTGAGACAATAAATAATTATAAAATGCGTATTATTGAGGTACCTAAGCGTTCCTTCAAATCACTTTATCATGTTAACTTATAACACACTGTATTTTGAGTCCCTTTATCTTTTAGTAGGGCTGTCGTAACTGAATTGTATGAGATTAGACGTAAAATATTTCGGTGCCACTCAAACAATTTTCCCGCTGAGAATGTCGGTTTCCCTCGGATTTGATTTGAGATGTATTGCCAATATAATGTAATGACTTTGCAATGTTACGCTGTGCTTTGTGTAATTTAGTTCAAGACAAGCTTTCGTACGCGACTCTGTCAACATGGGAAGTACTTTTATGTCTGTATAAAAATATACACAAAATTTCTATTACTTTAGAATTTTTATTTAAAATTGTAATTTTAATTTCGGACTTTTACTTGTTTTTAGATATTTGTAGGTACTAGCCCTAGATTAAGTTTATAATTACTAATTATTATTATAGTGTTTTAATTTTTTGATTAATTAGAAGAAAATGTGTATTATTAAATGTGTTAATTTTTATTGATATAGATCCCCGCTTTTTAGAGATTTTTTCTAGTGGAAAGAGAAATAGTACGCTGTGATGCCTACCAGTCTGCTAAAGAGGCATTATTTTGTACTTATAAAAATGAAATATTTGATATCTGAACACAATATACAAAAGATGTAAAATCTCATCCATACATAAACAGCTTGCCGAAAAACAGCTACTTGGCTGAGAATAAAAACTGTCTCAGTTTTATTTTATGAAACTATAAAGTTGGGTTTGAACGATGTGTCATTCGTTTGGCGGTTTTGTATTTTTGTTGTTTGATGTAAATGTAAATAATTTCGACTTATATTGTGGTCTGTCAATACTATCATATTAGGTCTTTATCCCTGGTAAGGTAGGCAGAGCTGACAATCTTGAAAACACTGAATAGCCACGTTTTAGCCGGCGGCGTACTGATGGAATTGAGATACAAATAGTGACAGGTTGCCTACAAAAAGAATCCGAAGTTTTCCCATAATCCCCTTTTACGGCATCCATAGAAAGGTATGAAGAGATCCTATTCTGAAGTGCCGGAAATCATATTATATTTTCTTATTATTTTCGAAGGTTATTTTAATTAATTAATTAATTTATTTATGTACCTAAGTACATCTATACTAATATCATAAAGCTGAAGAGTTTGTTTGTTTGTTTGATCGCGCTAATCTCAGGAACGACTGGTTCGAATTAAAAATTTTTTTTTGCGTTGAATAGACCATTTATGATTAATGCTTTAGGCTATAAAACATCACGCTGCAACTATTAGAAGTGAAGAAATAATGGAAAATGTAGAAGAAACGGGGAAAATTATTCATCCTTGAGGGCTTCAATGATGCCCAAATTAACTATTCCACGCGGACGAAGTCGCGGGCACAGCTAGTAATTAATAAGATATAAACTTATTTATTATAACCCTATTTGTATTAACAAAATTTTGATCTTTGCTAGCGAAAACTGTGACAAAATGAACTCAGTATATAAATTGGAAATTTCATATCTCAAGGTTTCCCGTGGTAATAGCAATCTTCATTCAATAAAACGATTCATGAATAAAAATGTATGGCCGGTCTCAGTTCAAAAGCAAAAGTTTTGTCGACCCTTTATGGGGTAGTGACAAATTTGTCTGTCTCAGAGGCATACAAGGAGGGTTTCATCCCCGTCAAGTTAAAATAGTAATTTTTTTTTTCATGGAAATCTGAATTGATGAATTAAGTACCTATTTAGCCTGAATTAGTATCCTTCTATGAAAGGCTAATAAACTTGGGATTCTTCTCGTAGGCGATGGGCTAGCATAACCTGTCACTAGTTGATTTTCAATTCTATCACTAAGCCATACAGCTAAACGTGTTTCTTTTTGAGACTGTTGACTATGTCTACCCCGTAATAAAGATATCAATTGTATGTAATACATTTCTATACGAAAATACATATGTATCCTCTGAAAAACAAATAAAAACAAAACTGAAAAGCCTTTTAGTCGCGCGGTGCACTTTATACCTGTCAGGCGTATTTACACACTGGCTTTAGGTAGAAAGCAATTGTCTTTTAATCTTAAAAAAAAAGCTTTTGTACTATTCTATTATGGGCTATCTATAAAAATAGATAGAGAGATTAAAACTCTTTATTGCACCAAAATAGTAAAACATACAAACAGACAGAGATGGTACAAAGGCGGACTTATCGCTAATGCAATCTCTTCCAGTCAACCTTTGGGTGGAAGTTAGGAAAACAGGAGATTGGCGTTGGCGCAGAGCAAGATAAATAACAATAAAGTCCTTACTTTTCTCCATTTTTTTTTCATTCAATATATTTTTTAAATTGTCAGGGTTAAAATAGTTTAATAAATTATATAGTTTATTAATAGAAAAACAATTTTTATATGTTATATTTCTGATGTCATTTGAAACATCCACACAAACCGGCTCACCTGTTTTCCATTGCAGTAGGCAGAGACTATTGATTTCCAGTGGCTAAGATCCCGACAGACCTTTACGTTCGAAAGAATAAAAAAAAACACCTAGTTCGGCTCGGTCGCCCAGGTACTATAGTTAACATAAATGACGTGAATGTAATTCGCTTCCTAACTACAATACAAGTTTTACAACGGCTATCATGCCGACAACGCGACATCACTTATAACAGTATACCCCCGTAATGGAGTTCCAAACTTATTCCAGCCTGTTGCAGCTTCGTTATTATATTCAGCTTGGAAAAACATTGCAACGTACATCGCTGAATATAGAGGTCAGAAGTCAAGTGCAGAAGTACATTGTAATGCACTAAAAAGTACCTTATTGTAATACATTTTGGTCCTTATTAGTAGTGATAGATCCATTTTTTCTTATTGGGGTGAATTAAAAGAATGTAATTAAAATTACTTTGTTCAAGAACTAAATCGCAAGTAACCAAACAAATATTTTAAAAGAGAAAAAAACCTAAGGCCATATTGGAAACCGCGTAAAACATTACTCACATATACAAAATAAACTTTTGAAATATTATAACAATTATGAATGCAATGTTAGTTCTGTCTGCTTTCTATGCATCACAATGAGACTCGCTCGCATATGATAAGGCTGTATGTAGTTAGATGTGACGGCCAGATTAGCGCCATGATACTTTTTAGTCTGTTGTTTGACTTTGACAGTTGGTGCGGTGGCGGGAAAACGCGCGCGAAAATAATTTATTTTTTAACCGCTCGACCAATGACGCTCATGATGTCTAAAAAGTACCTATGTTATATTAGAACTTTTTTGAGCCTGATTGCAATAACATCTGCTACAGATAGAGCAAATGAAACATATGTATGTTGTCATCGAAGTATGAACTAAGTGAATATTTGAGAGATAGACAATTCAATTTATCCAGTCATTCGGTGGTCGGCATGAGCGTGTGGGGGACATCGGTTCAAATTATACCTCGACCATGTATCAAGGACACTTTTCTGAGTTAGTTAGATTATTACTTTTATATAGTCGAACTAACTCACGCTTAGCCTTCTTTTCTCCATATCTTTTCCCTACCCTATTTATTCGTATAATTTGTTTTGTTAAATTTATCTTTTTCTTAGTACCTCTGTGGAATCCGAAATTGTGATCAGAATTTAAGAGATTCTTGAGAATACACATGTTGAGGTATGTTTGTATATCTTCTACAATTTCCATCAGAAACTGTGCCAGAACTAATGTGTGTGCGGAAATAATTCCGTGCTCTGATTGGTGGGATTAATAGACTAATAGTTGACGTCGCAACGGAGGCATCTTCAATCACTAGTTATTTAAAAGCGTTAGTTATGGTTCACTCGTCGCAATTACTCTTTGGTGGCTCCGGATTTTCTCACTAGTCACAATGTAAAAAGGTTTTTCACTTTGTACAAAAAAATCTTCTTACCTACATTTTTTTCTACATTTTTCGATGTAGGTAACATAGAAAGTTACCTTGATTTCGGTCGTGTTTCGATATCCGTTGGACTTGGTCGTTAAGCTTATAAAAGTAAGTATTATAAAATTCATACACATATATATAATCACGTCTATATCCCTTGCGGGATAGACAGAGCAGATCAGTCTTAAAAACATTGATAGGCTACGTTCTGCTGTTTGGCTTATTCAAATAGTGACAGGTGCTAGTCCATCGCCTAAAAGAAGAATCCCAAGTTTATAAGCCTATATCCTAATCCTATTTTATGACATCCATGGGAACGAGATGGAGCGGTCCTATTCTTTTTTTTTATTGGTGCCGGGAACCACGTAAGTACTATAAAATAGTCTTAATTAACTTACTTAGGGGTTGTCTGACTCAATCTGTGTGTTTTTTCGGTATATTAATTTCTAATAAATACTTAATAGAGGAAGAAGGTAAAATTGCGGAAAATAGAAGTAAATATTTTGCGAAGTTCAAGCCGCGGTCAGAAGCTGTTACAAAATAATTCAAAGAAAACACGGAAGGTTTCCGATATATGGTACAATTGATAGAATTGACAAATAATACTACATTTATATGTTATGATAAACATTGACCTGTGATAGCCCGCCTTCCGGGGTGTTCCCCAGGGACCAAAATGGGATCCATTTGTTATTAAATCTGTTCCCTTTGATAATGTTGTCGGCTAAAATGTTGTGTAGTTTACAAACAATTTACTATATAGATATACGAGTAAATTGGTTGGAAGATTTCAAGTTATGTAAGAAGATAGAATTATGAGAATATATAATAATACTGAAAATTGGAAGCGATCAGGGGTCGTGCCGAGTGTAAATTTGCTCTATCTACCACTTACTTACATATAATCACCCTTGCGGGGTAGACAAAGCCGACAGTCTTAAAAAGACTGATAGGCCACGTTAAGCTGTTTAATAAAAATGTGATATACATATGTATGTATGTATGTAATTTCATGAAATATGTATGTAATTTCATGATATATGTATGTATGTAAATTCAGTCTCTAATTCCTAAATGTAAAGCATTTAACTAACCTCTGCCAACCCTTATGGAAAACGGGCAAGTTAGTGTATGCAATGGAAAATTAGGACACAAAAAGTATGAAGTTATTTATGTGATGATATATCTTAATTATTTTTTCTTAATGATTTTCTACAATATGATACGCACTTATAAAGATTTTACATTAGGTACTCATATTAAAAGTTCAAAATAAATAAGCATTCAAAATGTAATTTATAAAGCCTGTTGTTTTTTTCCATAGAGAACGAATGACATCGAACGAATTTCACAAACTTTATACAGCCAAAAGTTGAGGTATTAACAAGTTTTATCTCAAGAAACCGGGAGTCTGGATAATTGAGATAATACAGGATAATATTCGCCTTTAAAGGTAAATTGGGTTACAGGATGGAAAAATATAATATTATCTAGACGGTTGTTTTTTTTATTTTGTTATCATAACCGCCATGTTTTTTTAGGACTAAGGTTGGTTTCTCGAAGTTTTTTGCCTGATGGAGCATAAGTGTCATTAATAAAATTTATAATTTAACAGTTCAACAATTATTTTTCAATTATATCGACATAAGAATTAGGCCTAGACGAACGCACCTTGATCAAAACGGAGACGTTCTAGCAAAAGGTCTGATCTCAGAGAGTTACGAATGTGAATGAAGCGAAGGAAGTATGCAGATATCGTTGCAAGTGGAAAGATGGAGTCCTTGCCTACCCCTCCGGGAAAAGGCATGATTTTATGTATGTATGTATGTATGTATGTATTTATGTTATCTAAAAATCAATGGTTTATTTCTGAAGTTAGGTATTTAATATTTATGCATGCGCATAATTATATTGGTTTCCATCTGTTGACAAATACGAATGATGAAGCAGAAAATCATAAAACGACATTATACAAGTCTTGCCTACGGCTTTGCCGGTTGTTCAAATTCGTTTTCAAAATTTCAAATTCGGGAAAAGCATTTATTTCGGGAATTAATGGTAATCTTCTTTTTAAAGTTAGTTAGCGTGAATTGTAACTAATATCATAAATGCGAAAGTAATTTCATTTGTTTAATAAATAAATAAATAAATAATAAATATATACGGGACAAATTACACTGATTGAGTTAGCCTCGAAGTAAGTTCGAGACTTGTGTTACGAGATACTAACTCAATGATACTATATTTTATAATAAATAATTATATAGATAAACATCCAAGACCCAGGCCAATCAGAAAAAGTTCTTGTCTCATCATGCCCTGACCGGGATTCGAACCCGGGACCTCCGGTGTCACAGACAAGCGTACTATCGCTGCGCCACAGAGGCCGTCAAACGTGTTTGTTAACAACCTTAAGGGTTATCTAGTAAACCAATCTTTTTGTAATATGACGTTCATTATTTTAATTTATTACATAATTAAGAGTCTGGAGAAGGACACATAAAAACCTGTATTTTTTGTAGGCGGCGCTAAATCTGTAGCTTTTTGTAGATGGCGTTAAATTCGTTGCTTTCGGTAGATGGCGCATAATTCACGCGGGCGAAGTTGCATGTAAAAACAAGTGATTATGTAAACAAGCGGAATCGTGTACAAGAGCTTGTATAAAAGAAGATGAAGGTGACCTCATTATAACTTTACAAGTTTCCTTAAAAAATATTTAAATAATCTTTGAGTAATTACTACCCAGAAAAGTTGAAGATAACATAGGATCATTAGTTTATGGTTACATAAATTATTTAAAGATAGGATATCAAAGGCTTACTTAAAATATAATACTCTTATGAATGTTTCAAAGCTTTATAAAAAAAATTGTGTGCTTATAATTATATTTTTAAAAAACTTTCCGAGATTAGCGCGATATAATATGATAGTGATGACAAACAATAAAATATAATAATATTTTTTTTTACCTTTTTTTGAAAATCAAATCAGTATGCATATGATCGTATTCAGAGAGTACTCAGATGTGAGGGACTAGTACCAGGAGAAAGATTGTTGTACCAACAAATACAGAAGTCACCAACTATTGGCACAGTTAAAACGCCCGGGGTTCAGAGGTTAAAAACATTGGGCCTTTTCAAGCATTCTGTCAACATTTATCCTGGGTTAGCGGATTACCTTTCACGATGGCCATAGCTTCCAAACCTTTTATATGTTTTGTTGCATCATTTTTTATTTTTGTCGAATTAGTAGTGTCGGGCAATACTTTTGATGTGTACGATCTGGGGCACATAAATTGAACCAAAATGATTGGGGACTGCACAGGAAAAGTGGCGAGAACAATAGTTAAAGGCTTAAAAGGTAATGAAAGTTACAACCCTATATTTTACCTCAATTGACAGCTGTAAAATGTGCACTAGTGCCTAGGTGATAGGCACTCTATAAATAAATGAGGATAGAATAATACATGTTAATCGTACACAAAAATCATCCGTCTTTGTATATTTCTGTTACAAACAAACAATCTCTTCTCGTGCAGATTTAAAATACATTCTCAAAATATAGAATCAGATTCTTAATAAAGTTAAATTGGGACATTTAACGTGAAAAATGCACATAAAATATGTTAATCTTGATTCCATCTAAATTATAAAGCTAAAATTAGTTAATTTTATTTTATTTATTTATTTATGTACACAAAATTATGTATATAAAGGAGCAATTTATGTACCTATTTGGTCTTTCATATCTGTTGGCCCCAAGAGTAACATTTCACAGTTTGAGAAACACAGGTTTAGTCTATAGTGGATAGTCCAGTGACCAACATTTTTGTTTGCGATTTGACACAGAAAAGTGTATATTTATTCAGGTTTTCAATCAATTGTAGGCGGTTAAGTGATGGTCACCGTGACATAGGGAGTAGTACATACATTTTTCACAGGGCAAGGTAATTATGACTTAGGCGGTAGACATTTTTTACAGTGTAAAGTGGACACGATTGATTAGACCTGTGATTAATTACATTAAGAATAGATTAGAATAGAATAGATTAATTTTCAAAATTGGATACATGGTATCACTTATTGACGTCACATCACTTAAATCTAATTATAACTACTACCGCTTCCAAAGCGCATGTGTAGACGAAGCAGTGGAACAAACTACACTGCAGCATTTTCATTGGACGTCAATTTACAAATATAGATCTCTTAAAACTAAATCGTGGACGAATGCACATTGTCTACATTAAAAAACATGAATATAGAATTAATATAATATATATATATAAAATAATTTAATAAATTAGATAAATGCGTGTTATTTGTCCACGTTGCTTGCAAGTAACTGTTAATCATAACAGTAAATGAAAATATCTAGGTTAAATGTCGGTCTGTCTGCTACTGTTGCAGAATGTAAAAGTCAATTAAGGGAAAGGACCTATAACTGACCTGCTCTTTCAATTTCGTCATTAAGAAATTCAGCTGAAAATTCTGCATGTAAGTCATAGAATGACTTATTCTTTGACTGATAGAAAGATAGACAGACGAAAAAATGATGGTGATAATGATTAGTAACTTTAATCTATGCTAATATTATAAAGCTGAAGAGTTTGCTTGTTTGTTTGAACGCGCTAATCTCAGGAACCACTGGTTCGAATTGAAAATTTATTTTTGCGTTCAATAGACCATTTATCGAAGAAGGTAACTATAAGGAGCAAAGAAATAATGGAAAATCTGAAAAAAAAAATCATCCTTGAGGGCTTAATGATGCCCAAAATAACTGTTCCACGCGGACAAAGTTGCGGGCACAGCTAGTTCAATATAAATGTTGAGAGACATATGAACGAGCGAGTAGTGTTGTGGGCTTAATCAGTTCTAGAAAGCGTATCGATTTGAATATTAACGTATTTATAAGTATATTTCAAGAATATTATACGAAGTATATCAAAAGCCCAAGAGGGCTTATGAGAATAAGCTAACGAAAGTCCAACTTAAATAAATAAACAAGATATAATCTATGTTTGATGTCTGCCTATCAAATATGCATAATTCGTAACATTTCAATCCGAAATCTTTTATAAATATTGTTTGTTTGTTTTGTAAACTCTTTATTACACATTAAAATTGTCATTGGATTGAGAAGAATATTTACAATGGCGGACTTATTCCAATCGGGATTTCTTCCAGTCAACCAAAATATTATTAAGTTTTACAGTCAAAAGATGGCCTTGTGGTTCTCAGTACTTAAGTACCTATAGGACTACACCATCTACAAAAAAAAACAAAAATAAAAAAACAAAATTAACATGTTTAGTTTTTGAATTACTTTAGATCACTAATATGAGGTGGAAGGCTGATAACCTGAAATACAGGAACCATCCTAGTTCAGGTATTAGCCCACCATAATCTATCTGTAGGTACCTTTGTTTTTCTGCATACATACATATATACATATGGTCACGTCTATATCCCTTGCGGGGTAGACAGAGCCAATAGTCTTGAAAAGACTGAATGGCCACGTTCAGCTATTTGGCTTGATGATAGAATTGAGATTCAAGTAGTGACAGGTTGCTAGCCCATCGCCTTAAAAAAGAATCCCAAGTTTGTAAGTCTATCCCTTAGTCGCCTTTTACGACATCCATGGGAAAGAGATGGAGTGGTCCTATTCTTTTTTGTATTAGTGCCAGGAACTACACATCACATTGATTTTCTGCAATGTAATGTATATTATTTTTTGGTGAGAAATAAAACATTTATTTATTTATTATGATCTCTTTGCCATGGACGTGCTTAAATGCACATTTGCACATTCATCTAGTGCAGCGTTTACGTGTTATATAGCCTAAAGCCTTCCTCGATAAATGGTCTATGCAACGCAAAAAAAAAAAACAATTCGAATCAGTAGTTCCTGAGATTAGCGCGTTCAAACAAACAAACAAACAAACTCTTCAACTTTATAATATTAGTATAGATTAGTATAGATAATTACAAAATTTCAAAGATATCCAAATTCGACTATGAACTTGTATTTTTACCGCCCAGGGTGGGTCTGGCCACGACGGAATGTCAAAATTGATCGTCTTAAACAGACAAATGTCAAGAAGTTAGACAAAACGCCTAAAGTCATAAAGTGGGGGTAATTATCTTGCCAAGGATCGTGTTTATTTCGTCCTAGTTTCCTGGTTAGGCAGAGATCACATTTTTCCACATGCCACGATCTCTGCACACTTCTTTCGCTTCATCCACATTCATAAATCTCTTCATCCGAGCTCGACTGTTTCGGGTACTCTTGACCTGACTTTTTGTCACTTGATCTGACCACGATACGTTCGTCTACGCCTTCTTATGACTATTTATATACTTAATAAACATAAATTAACATAATTACATATTTATCCCTTATGCCATGTATATCTCGTCAGAATTCAAATAGTATATAGCCATGTTGCTAGCTCATCGCCTTAAAGAAGAATCATATCATTAGTAGGTATAATTATGAATCCGATCTTCATAGACATTATAAATGTTCGTGTGGTTCCCGGCATCAATATAAAGAATGGGAATGGGACCACTCCATCTCTTTCGTCGATGTCGTAAAAGGCGACTAAGGAATAGGTTATATACTTGGGATTCTTCTTCGAGACGATGGGCTAGCAACCTGTCACTGTTTGGATCTCAACTCTATCATTAAGCCAAACAGCTGAACGTGGCTTATCAGACTTACTTGTCGTTCTATCTACCCCGCAAGGGATATAGACGTGATTATATGTATGTTTGTATGTACTTACCCATTCAACTTACATATTACATTTTATAACTCTTTGATTACGGAATCAAAGAAGCTAAATTAATACCAAAGTATACGAGTAGGTAGCCCTGAACCATAAATATTACAGTTGTCAATTATGACAAAACATTAGCATGTTTGTCTGTCTATCACGGGGTCAATAAACCAACCAGGTGTCGCTAAATACATTGGTTGGAATTACCTCAATTTGAGTTAAAATGCCTCTTAGCTGTTGTAAAATCAAATAGGGCTCGCCTCTTTATGGCTTAAGTTAGAAGAGGTAGCGATTAATAAACGAACAAGTAAAGCTGCGCAGCGGTAGTACACTTGTCTGTGACACCGGAGGTCACGGGTTCGAATCGTGGCCAAGGCATGATGAGAAAAGAACTTTAAATATATTAAATATATACGGGACAAATTACACAGATTGAGTTAGCCTCGAAGTAAGTTCGAGACTTGTGTTACGAGATACTAACTCAACGATACTATATTTAATAATAAATACTTATATAGATAAAATTCCAAGACCCAGGCCAATCAGAAAAAGTTCTTTTCTCATCATGCCCAGGCCGGGATTCGAACCCGGGACCTCCGGTGTCACAGACAAGCGTACTACCGCTGCGCCACAGAGGCCGTAAATATATCATATTTATCCGGCCCCATAATTTGTCTGTGAATCTAATAGTATTTTGTTCATAAATAAATATTTTGTAGCGCCATCCGCGTGTCGTCATATTCCCATCGGATTCTCATAACTGCGTTTTCCTATTTATTTACTCATTTATGTACACAGAAAACATCGAGACTGATAAACACAAGAAACAAAATTACAAAGGTTCTGCTTATTTCAAAAGAAATCTTCTTCCAGCAGACCCGAGATAGGAGACATGATGGAAAGGGTGACAGGCGTGTTCTTCTACTCCTGCCGCACGTCTACTGATTAATTCAAGAAATAGGAAGGAAACCTAAATCAAACAACATTTTAATAAATAGTTTGTCAGTTGATGAGTTGTTAACGGTGACATGACGTCATTAAAACTAAAATAATTTTTATGAACGAAAATGTGAAGGATTTTTGTAGTTGATTGAAAAATCGCTCCCATCTTATAAATCAGCCCATACGATATAGTGATAAAACAAAATACAGCGTGTAACCTCAGCTTTATGACCGCGGCTTTATGAGTTTTCACCGCGAACTCAACAAAATATTTATTGGCGTGACAAACCGATAAAAAGACAACTTATTTACGTACAAAACAGTTATTTTAAGTATTATTCGGTCAATTAATTTGAATTTGTTTAATGAAAACAAAGACGGGAATCGAATTTGTAAACAAACATATATACATCCATATGGTCACGTCTATATCCCTTGCGGGGTAGACAGAGCTAACAGTCTTGAAAAGACTGACTGGCCACGTTCAGCTTAATGAAATATGTAAACAAATATGAGGAATATTTGATTTTATTATTATTATGATCATACTATCATTTATAATGATACTATGTAGATTGTAGGCGATAGGCTAGCAACGTGTTACTATTTGAAACTCAATTCTAAGATTTAGCTTAATACAATCATATGTTTATGTATGTCAATTGGCGTTTTGTTCTGTGATAAAAAAGCGTGAGTTTTGTACTAATTTATTATATAGAGTCGAATTGTTTTTGGTTAAATATTTTTACGAACTCTAAAACTACTGGCCCGGTTTTGATGATATTTGTCACAGAGGAAACCTCCATATGGTACTTAAACAAATTGTGAAGAGAGCGAGTTAATGTTTTATTACGAAATTCGTAGCTTCATATAAGAGTCGTAGCAATGCTACGAAGTGCTACGAGGCTCTACGATACCCTTTGTCAATGAAATATGAATTGGAGCTAAAAATGCTTGTTTTTCTCCCATATAAATTTGTTTAAAATATCAGTCTTTTCATGCCCGTTTGTTCTATCTACCCCGCAAGGGATAAATACGTGATTACAAGTATGAACGTATATATATAATATTAGTGAGATTTTCATCTTACAAATGCAGATAAAAAAGTTATTTCTTTTTCCTCACAGTGACTTCAAAGAAACACGACAAAAAGATTCTCGCACCTGATACGTCCCAAAAAGGTTTCGTCTGACCCGTAACCCGTGGGCAAACTATCCCGGTTCCATATTTACTTGTGACCGATACTTTGAAGAAAAAGATTATTTGTAAATCCTTCTTATTAATATTGTAGAAGAAAATGCTGCAGTGCGGTTTGTTACCGCTTTTTCTGCATGGAGGCTTTGGAAGCGACAGTAAACTTAGTTTAAAATAATGTTGTGAAACCAAAAAAATGAGAATTATTAAATTAATAAATTTTCTTATAGAAGAAAAATGTTAACAGATAAAAGTTTGACATTATGATATCCATAAAGTACAGTGAGATATTCTGAGTATGGTAATGTTCTTATCATTAACAAGTGCATATAAAATATTGTTAGATTCATCTTATCTATATCAATAGCTTATCTGGAATCGATAACACACAGAACTTCCAGGGCTTTTGGTCAAACTTATCCTCTAAAATCCTTCATTCCTAACGGGATTGACAGAGCCAAAGTGTATTCCTTGCGGTCTAAACAGAGCCAACGCTCTTGAAATAACTAAAATGTAAAGTTTAGCTGTATAGTTTAATTACGGAATTGAGATTCAAATAGGGACAGGTTGCTAGCCCAAGTTTATAAGCCTATCCCTTAGTCGGTTTTTAAGACATCTCAATAAATTTATGATATATCTTAGCTTTTGTTTAATTCGGCTGACGACGCTGCAAAGGCCATTGACCGTATCTTTAACTCCAAAAATTGTACAAAAAGATATTTTTGTTAAATAAATGTATATCGCGGTACATTACTTTCACATACTTTGTGTCATAAATGTTTTCGGGTATTTATTGTTCCTTGCGATTTGAATAATAATATGACCCCCGTCACTCGTAGATACAAGTTGACAGAACGCATTGTTAACATTCTCATAAAGTTGGATAGAGGGATAAAAATATATAGCGTTTCGGTTTCATTAGTGTAAGGTAACTTGTAAATAAGCTTTTAAAACAGAGCGGTCCAATCTGTAAGGGTTAAAATAAACATATATACATACATATAATCACGTCTTTATTCCTTACTGAGTAAACAGATCTAACAGATACACATCCAGTTGCCTGAATGTGAATATTTCCTCACGATGTTTTCCCTGTGCCGGCACCAATACAAAAAAGAATAGGATCACTCCCTCTCATTCCTTCTCATTCCATCATTCCCATGGATGTCGTAAAAGGCGACTAAGGGATAGGCTTACAAACTTGGGATGCTTTTCTTAGGCGATGTGCTAGCAACCTGTAACTATTTTAATCTCAATTCTATCATTAAGCCACATAGCTGAACGTGGCCATTCAGCCTTTTCACTGTTGGACTGTTGGCTCTGTCTACCCCGCAAGGGATATAGACGTGACGTTAGTATTCAAACGATTGCACATAGCTTCGAAAGTAGTCATTGTTACAAGGCCAAGGTGGGATTTGAACCTCTGCCTTTTTGCGCATCATGCATTTTAACCGACGACACCTAATGTAGACCGCCAGCTGTCTTTTCTTGAACGAAAATACGATGTAGCAATGTTTAGTCCAAGTGCACCTAACAGGTACTACAGAACGCTATCAAGACGGTGTAAGAGCTGAACAAACATTGTCAGTCAGGATTTACAAACAATTCCAGACTTGAAAGCATACCTTTAATGAACGATTTTAACGAAATGTAGCGGGAGCGATGTTTCGGCTCGACCGCCACCAAAGGGAAGATCTTCCGCCAGGCTAGGTGTTATGCCTGGGGAACCGCGGCTCCGACGATGTTGTGTCGGAGGTTGTATATATAGCTCCAATCCGTGAAATCTTTGAAATCGCGTCTTAGATTCTTCGCTGCTATTGGTTGAGCGCGTCAATTTCTTCGCGATGATTGACAGTAGTTGTTTGATTTGATGTTGTGACGAGTGGCGTAGAGATGTCGCCACAGTACTCCCCCCCCAAGACCGGAGGTCTGAAGTCTTGAGATCTTGCTGTGCAATCTGTGCTTCAGTAGCTTGCAAGTGCCAGTTGTCTTCCAGTGAGTCGGAAGTTGCTCGAAGTCCTAGTGAGTCAGGAGTGAGCCGTTGCGTTGCTCGTAGTCTGCGGTGAGTCGAGACAGTAGAGAGCGAAGTCGACTTGTTGGCGCCGGGAGAAATCGTGCAGAGCTGCCACGCTGGAGAGAAGAGCGGCCGTCGAAGAGATCCAGGCGTGGGCTGCGATAGATGCGTCGGTCGCTGAAGTCGATGAGAGTGAGTGCGGGTGGAGACAGGACCAGGAAGCTCGGTGAGTCGGCTGCGATGGACCTGCTGCGATACCCAGTTGCTGGCTTGCTGTGAGACTGCTTGCAGTGTGAGGAGTGATGCTGAGGATTGGAGATGATGATGAAGAAGGTTGCTTCCAATCACGTCGGGGTCACCAATGTAGCGGGAGTGATGATTCGGCTCGACCGCCACCAAAGGGAAGATCTTCCGCCAGGCTAGGTGTTATGCCTGGGGGACCGCGGCTCCGACGATGTTGTGTCGGAGGTTGTATATATAGCTCCAATCCGTGAAATCTTTGAAATCGCGTCTTAGATTCTTCGCTGCTATTGGTTGAGCGCGTCAATTTCTTCGCGATGATTGACAGTAGTTGTTTGATTTGATGTTGTGACGAGTGGCGTAGAGATGTCGCCACAGTACTTGTTGGCGCCGGTAGACAAGAAAGGGAAGATCTTCCGCCAGGCTAGGTGTTATGCCGTCGGAGCCGCGGTTCCCCAGGCATAACACCTAGCCTGGCGGAAGATCTTCCCTTTGGTGGCGGTCGAGCCGAATCATCGCTCCCGCTACATTGGTGACCCCGACGTGATTGGAAGCAACCTTCTTCATCATCATCTCCAATCCTCAGCATCACTCCTCACACTGCAAGCAGTCTCACAGCAAGCCAGCAACTGGGTATCGCAGCAGGTCCATCGCAGCCGACTCACCGAGCTTCCTGGTCCTGTCTCCACCCGCACTCACTCTCATCGACTTCAGCGACCGACGCATCTATCGCAGCCCACGCCTGGATCTCTTCGACGGCCGCTCTTCTCTCCAGCGTGGCAGCTCTGCACGATTTCTCCCGGCGCCAACAAGTCGACTTCGCTCTCTACTGTCTCGACTCACCGCAGACTACGAGCAACGCAACGGCTCACTCCTGACTCACTAGGACTTCGAGCAACTTCCGACTCACTGGAAGACAACTGGCACTTGCAAGCTACTGAAGCACAGATTGCACAGCAAGATCTCAAGACTTCAGACCTCCGGTCTTGGGGGGGGAGTACTGTGGCGACATCTCTACGCCACTCGTCACAACATCAAATCAAACAACTACTGTCAATCATCGCGAAGAAATTGACGCGCTCAACCAATAGCAGCGAAGAATCTAAGACGCGATTTCAAAGATTTCACGGATTGGAGCTATATATACAACCTCCGACACAACATCGTCGGAGCCGCGGTTCCCCAGGCATAACACCTAGCCTGGCGGAAGATCTTCCCTTTGGTGGCGGTCGAGCCGAATCATCACTCCCGCTACACGAAAAATTATTTATTTTCCGCTGGAAGCTTAAGCTGGAAGCCTTGTGGATCCCGGCACCAATAGAAAAAGATTAGGACCACTCCATCTCTTTCCCATGGATGTCGTAAAAGGCGACTAAAAGATAAGCTCATAAACTTGGGATTCTTCTTTTAGACGATGGGCTAGGAACCTGTCAATATTTGAATCTCAATTCTATCTTTAAGCCAAATAGCTGAACGTGACCTATCAGTCTTTTCAAGACTGGTGGCTCTGTCTACCCCGCTAGGGATATAGACGGGATTATATGTATGTATGGAAGCCTTAAAATTATAAATAGATATAGATTCTTCCCGCGGCTCTGCTTGCACACGCAATGTTCTTCTCCATACTAAACATTTTATGTAGGTATGAAAAATTTCTTGAAGATAGGTTCAGTAGTTTTGACGTGAATGCCCGACATGCAAACACACTCTCCATTTATAAATTATTATTGATACGGCCAAATTATTTATTTCCCGTGTATGTAGTGGAAGGCGACTAAGGGTAAAAGAACTTGATTGTGGCAAGTAAAAATAGCCATTCGTTAAAGAAGCGTGATTATACTAAATTTCTTCATGTTTTGACCGGGGTTGTAACCCAGGTCCAATAAAGAGGTCATACTAAACAATAGATAGATAGACTCTTTATTGCACCATAAGAAAAAGACAAACAGAAAAAAAACAGAGGTAAAGAGGTACAAAGGCGGACTTATCGCTAAAGCAATCTCTTCCAGTCAACCTTAGGGTGGGAGGAAATTAAAATAAAAAGGCAGTTGGCGCAGTACGTATAAAATAAAATGCAAATCTATACTTCTATACTAACATTATAAAGCTGAAGAGTTTCTTTGTTTGGACTCGCTAATCTCAAGAACTACTGGTTCGAATTGTAAAATTGTTTTTGTGTTGAATAGACCATTTATCGAGGCTTTAGGCTATACGACATCACGCTGCAACTTTTAAGAGCGAAGAAACAATGGAATATGTGAAAAAAAACGGGGAAAATTATTCATCCTCGAGGGCTTCAATGATGCCCAAAATAACTATTCCACGTGGACGCAGTTGCGGGCACAGCCAGTTATGTATATACCTCAACCATTTACATAAACAATGCCAATGGGCTAACAAATTGAAATACAACTTATTGCATTTTCTCATTAATTCCCAAAACCGCCTGCAGCCTCATTTAGTAATCAACAGTGCTAAGTCCAAGTGAGTAATAGGCAGTCGGCACTTCACTGACGCCATTACCCTCGGAATTACAGCCGTGATTACGAGCCGAATTAAAAAACTACCGGCTTTCGTTTTTTAAATTTTTTTCCACTAGAGAAATTAAAAACTCGTTTAAATAATAGGTACCAGTTTTAATTTTAAACCGTTCCCACTATTTTTTTTTGTGCCGCCGTGCGGTTCCCGGCACTAAAGAATGGGACCACTACATCTATTTCCCGTAGATGTCGTAAGAGGCGACTAAGGGATAGGCTAATAAACGTGGGATTCTTCTTGAAGGTTTATGCTGATGGGCTGGCGACCTGTCACTATTTGAATCTCAACTCCAAAACAAAGCCACACAATTGAATGTGGCCTTTCAGTCTTTTCAAGACTGATGGCTCTGTCTACCCCGCAAGGGATATAGACGTGACTATATGTATGTATGTATGGTTCTTTAAAGTGCACTTCAGAATCACAAAAGGAACTTACCTTTTTTTAACAATTCGACCCATTGGTTTGAGCTATGCGTTGATGTTTCTCAGTCATCATTAGATCAGTCAGTGATTCTTTTATTTTATAAGGTTGGTACATTTAGAACACTTTATTCATAACTTTAGTAAAAAGAAAATTGCCTCCAATCAATATCCTTATTATTTGAAGTCGGTTAAGTAACCCTCTTGTTAGTGTAATAAACACTTTCCAGAAAACCGCATCAAAATCTGTACAGCGAAACGCGAGATCATAGCAGATAAACATACATACAGGTCGAACTGAGAACCTTTTCTTTTGAAGTTGGTAAAAAGTTGATCAAAATAAATTACGATCCAGAAAGCATTTCTTCTAGAAACTCATTATACACCATTTAAACCTATATTACCTTTAAGGCCTTTATTTCACGTAGTTCTTATTTCCTCCTGGCTGTAGTCCCGGTTGCATCCTCACCACTCTGGAGAGGAGCCCGGGGTATACCCTTGACAATGGATCCTGGATTGAGTAAGTCAGGTTTTTACACGAAGCTATACTAAGACCATTCTGACTAAGGAGGTCATATGATCCACATGGGATCTTATGGTTACGCATCCAGTTTCTTGAATGAGTAGGTTTCCTCGCGATGTTTTCACTCACCGTAACAGCATCGGTTAGTTATCAAACTAATGTACATAACTTTGAAAATAGTCATTGGTACATGGCCGACGTGGGATTCGAACCTGTGCCGTTTTTGCGCCACACGCATTTTAACCGACACCTCAACTATTCGGCCACCGACGCTTTTACTCCTACGTAGTTCTGTATGATACAAAAAAAAATCCACCTGTTGTGTTACAATTGCACAGTTGGCAATACTGTGTTCATTTGTTAATGTTGCCGCTCCTATCTTCTTCCTGTTTTGTGACGTGAGCGCATTACGTTCCGTTTCTTGTAAGTTTAAAATTAAGAAAATAAAGCATTTGTACGTTCATCGTATTAAGTTTTTTTTTATATAAAAAACACCACCGAAGAAATTAATTCCCGTCAAAAACCTGTCAAGGAAAGAACTTTAAGCACTTATAAACAAATTGTTTGTATTGCAATCCTATTAAGCCCGAACTTTGAGCTTATGAATATCAATAGGTGAATACATTACAAGCACGTAGGTACGAAAATGTCGGAATTTATACGAGGTAATAATGTTTTTGGAAAACTTTGACAGTGCTGGCAGGAAGCGTGGGGTACTTCTCAATGTTATGTTTACACTAGAGGCCGCCCGTGACTTCGTCCGCATGGAAACCCTGTCAATCCCGCGGGAACTCCGTGATTAAAAGTAGCCTATATGTTATTCTGGGTCTTCAGTTACGGCTGCGGAAGTCTGATGGGAGTCGCTTCGTGGAACTTAACTAACCTAATCCAGTATGGTCCAAGACAAATCCCAGGCTCTTCCCAGAGTGGTGAGGATGCAACCGGGACAGCCAGGAGGAAAAAGAATGTAAAGGAACCGTCTTCATCTTGGGGTTTGTCCCGGGTGCTCCATTGTTACCATGATAACTGATTTGGGTGAGTCAGGTTTCTACACACAGCGACTCTGACCTTCGCAAACCTAGCTGAAAATGCGGATTTTCTACATATTCAAAATTTAAAAAAAAATTGCTTCAGAATTGTAATATTTTGCAGATATTATCGCTAAGGTGCCCCGTTAGAATGCGTGATGCGCAGAAAGGCACACGTTCGAATTCCACCTAGGTCATCTACTAATGACTATTTGGAAGTTATGTTTCAAATATATCAAACTTAAATTTTTATACCATGACGGTTAACTTTACGTTAAATCCGTTATTCCAAACATTTTTGCACGGTAGGTAATAATTGAAAACCAATGACATTTTGAAATATGGAACGTACGACATTCGAAATTCAAATGTTTGTGGAAAGTTACAAAATGGAGTCCTACCTTTATCGGATCGGTGTGGGATGCGGGACCGTGTTTGAAAAATGACATTCGGATTGAATTCAAAAATGGAATGCGGTTGCTGAAATATGGCCAGTGATAACATCAAATGTAGGTAACGTGATGGATTTACCAAATAAAGGAGTTGATTAGGAATGTAGAAAAACTTGGCATTCGACATTTAAACGTATTGGTGTTTATTTTTAAAATACAACGTTCAGCAAACGGAAATAAGACCCTTTGAAGCAGAACTATGCGCACTAAAAGTTATAATTATGTGTCACATAACGTAACGTATCTATTTAACTTTGAAATGTATTTAACTGCATTAGTACACAACAAACCTTTGTGGTTTTAACCTAATGCATTATGTGTACCATTGTAATTGATGTTTTTTTTTGGAATGATAATAAATAAAAAAAAAAAAACTCTCCTAGTCTACACCTGTCAAGTCTTGATCATTTAAATATTATTTTAGCATAAATATACTTTCTCTTAATGATGATATTTTTCTATCATACACTTAGCTAACTTTTTTGTTAGATGAATTATGTGCTAATGGTCTTACATAAGGACGCTGCAGACAAGACAAAGATGAAAAGGATATTCTGGAAAGCTAACCCTACGCCCTGGAGCATTGTGGCTAAGAGTGCAACTGGGAACACGCAAAGATAAGAGACAAAGACACCCAAGTTTCGACAAAATTTTTTTTTTGTTTTGTTAACGCCTATTTAGTTTTATGGACGCCATTTCCATCGTGAAAAAAAAGTAAAAACGTCCCGCCTTTTTCGAACGTTACCGAATATACTCCTATTTTAAGTGTGATGAGTTTTATTTCGCCAAAAATAATATCAATATATAGAATAATCAGCACTAGTTGTCCACATCTGCTACTACACTACACTACATAACAGCTAAAAAAAAAATTTGTAAATTTTCCTTTATAAACTTTATGAAAACCAAACCTCTTATTTAAAATTCGAATGCACATTAATGCACAAGTTTCTTAGCCCCAAGTTAGCAACGCAACAAGTTTGTAACGTTATACAAATCGTTAACTAATGCCAGTTGTTTGAACTTGTTGAATGCTGTTTGGACGTCTCGGGAAACTTGATTCAATTATAATTTAATCTCGATTATACATACATAAATACATACAATCATGTCTATATCCCTTGTGAGATAGACAGAGCCAACAGTATTAAAATGACTGATAGGCCACGTTCAGCTGTTTGGCTTAATGATAGAATTGAGGTTCAAATAGTGACAGGTTGCTAGCCTGTCGCCTAAAAGAAGAATCCCAAGTTTATAAGCCTATCCCTTAGTCGCCTTTTACAACATCCATGGGAAAGAGACTGGAGTGGGTCTATTCCTTTTCCTATTGGTGCCGGGAACCACATATTTTGAAAATATTTTTTTTGTGATTAACACAAATTATTATAAATTGATTATTACAAAGAAAAAAAAATATGGAAAGATTTAAAGTTTAATGCCTGTATTATTTATAAATACATAGTATAAAGAAATAATCCCAAGTTTTAGTCTTTGATTGGCTTTGATCTGCACGGGTATTATAATATACGGGATAAGTAGCTTGCAACATACTATATTTTTTTACTACCAGAACATATGAGAGAATTTTACAAGATAAATATGCCTATATTCCCTTTGACTCCCTTTACGACATCCATGGTAAAGAGAAGGAGTGGTGCTATTCTTAACTGCCATAAACTACACGGCACAAGAATACAAGCTACTGTATTTTAAACAGATGCTAATACTATTGAATTAAAAATACCCTTTTAAGATCAGATGTAACAGCGTAGGAAATTCCCAAGACTTTAAACTTGAGTACTTAGTCTTAGTCTGACAGGTAATGACATTAAGGCTGTATGCACACTTTGGCGGGACGATAAATAAAAAAAAACAATACATACATACATATGGTCACGTCTATATCCCTTGCGGGGTAGACAGAGCCAACAGTCTTGAAAAGACTGAATGGCCGCGTTCAACTGTTTGGATTAATGATAGAATTGAGATTTTTCTATATACATAGATATAATCACATCTATATCCTTAGCGGGCTAGACAGAGCCACCAGCCTTGAAAAGACTGATAGGCTATGCTCAGCTGTTTGGCTTAGTGATAGTATTGAAATTCAAATAGTGACAGGTTGCGAGCCCATCCAGAATTCCATTTTGTAAGCCTATTCCTTAGACACATTTTATGAAATCGGTGGGAATGGTCCTATTAGTTTTTGCTAATAGTGCCAGGAACCAAACGGCACGAGATTTTTCTAAGCTGACACATAACCCCCAGTTGCTGTAAGCACTTCCTGCGGTAAAGTCTGTAGTTGGCTGACAACTGTTTTACTGTCGCGTTAATTGTACACTCACTTAGTGCAAGGTTCAGAGTGATTATTACGTCTATAGAGCGAACGCGAAGTGCTTAGGTAGTTTGTAGCTTGTTGTTTGAAAATAAAATAACGCAACCTCTTTGAATAAGCAATAGATTGAAATAGGTTAGAACTGGCCACCTATAAAAAATATATTAAACAAAAAAAAAAGAGAATGACGCGGGAACTACGTTTTTTAAATAAATACAGCTCAGTACAAATGTTTTTTGTAATGTATATAACACATTAAATGTCAATGAGTCCAAATATATACTTAAGTTATTAAGAATATGTGCCGTTTTACTTCATATAATTTACAAGTTTCAGTAAAGTGAATAAATAAATGCATGCATCATCATTAACACTTGTAGTTTTTTGACAAATACTAATTGTTTAAAATTGTATAGCGTACTGGCCGCTTAGAAAAAGTTAATTTTTAATAAAAGAAAAATGGTGATCGTCAATTGTTAATTTTCACAACAATGATTTAAGACGCAATAAGTTAAGATTATTTTTATGTTTTCAGATTGTATTATAGTTTTTCTTTATTTTTACCAACACAGTATTTTATTTTACGTCCCGGATTAATTATCTAAACACTATATTAGACATAACTTAATTAGGATATATTCAAATTTAAAATGACGTAAAAAAGTGCCTGCGAATGCCTGTTTTCTGATTTTCAACATGGCTGCTAGTCAAATATCAAATATTTGTACATTTCTTTGGCCTAAGAGGCTTTGGCTGCATGTAGGTTATGAGGGTAAACGGGTACCTATGTAGTTGAAGGGGCTCTCAAAAAGAGCTCAAATTCAAATAAAAAAAGTATTTGCTTTATTATTATATATTATTTAATAATTAATATTTATAACTATATGATAAATAATAGACCTCCCGCGGGAATAGATATATACAGAATTTTTTGCGTTACTTATATAGGTACTTTCATAGCTACCATAAAAATCCAGAAAATATCTTGATTTTTTCAACAGATGTGCTCTAAATATAACAAGGAGGTTTTACTAACTCTATGCTGCAAGGTTTGTATAGAGTTAATGCAGTACAAATAAAAATAGCTTTTACCGGGCGTTAAGATGCAGTTAACTTGCACTGCGTGTGATTTTCTACTAAAGAACATTTTACAATTTGTCATCGATTAATAATACTTGAATTGTGTTAATACTGACTGAGGGGAAGGCTAAGAAAGCTATGCCGTGTGGTTCCCGGCACCAATACAAAAAAGAAAAGGACCACTCCATCTCTTTCCCATGGATGTCGTAATAGCGACTAAGGGAGAGGCTTACAAACTTGGGATTCTTTTTTAGGCGATAGTTTAGCAACCTGTCACTATTTGAATCTCAATTCTATCATTAAACAATACAGCTGGAAGTGGACATCAGTATCTTGAAGACTCTGTCTGCAACGCAAGAGATAAAGACGTGAATATACATACATATGTATGCAAACTTATGTAAGTTTTTATCTCTCTTCTTGATACAAAACCCTTTTACAGCCGATTTTTCTGCAAACACGTTAGTTTAGTACGAAGAGTAGTTGAATCTGAATGTAAGTAGACCACTGAAATAAATGGAGGGTGTAAAAGCTTTCAGCAGCTTAGCATACAGTTGATATTCAGTTTCACCTCGCAATCGTTGCAAACTAGGGTTTTCCTAATGATTTATTGAAATCCTACTTAAAAATTTTAACTTTTCTATATTCGAAAGTACCTGCATAGCTCATGCTTTTTTAAATAATTGCAAACTTTTCAAAGAATCGGGTGCCGTGTGGTTCCTGGCACTAAAAGAATAGGACGACTCCGTCTCGTTCCCATGAAAGGCGACAAAAGGATAAGCTAATAAACTTGGCATTCTTTATCTCAATTCTATTATAAAGCTATACAGCTGAACGTGGCCTGTCTTTTCAAGACTGTTGGCTCTGTCTATCCCCAAAAGAATATAGACGTAGTAATATGTATGTATGTGTATGTATATTTTATCTCACTAAGAAGAGTATTATTAAGTAATATATATGTAATGTATATTATATATCTTCTCTCACTAAGAAGAGTATTATTAAGCAGAATCTAATTAATTGTGTTTTTGACGAAGCATGTTGCCGATGATTACTGGCATTTTATTGTTTGTTTCCAAATAATAATTATTGCGATAATTTTTTCATCCTTTCATCTTTCATATCTTAGAATCTTAATTTGACTGCAGTGGGAATCGAACCTGGGTATAACTTTTAACTTTCATCCACGGACGCTCTTAACTAAGAACTATTGTTCCTTATTCCTAAACGAGGCGGTAGTAAATAACCTTAAAATCGCTTATAACGCTTCAATTACTCACAAAAGAAACTTCCTCACATCTTCACAATAGCTTTTAACCTTTGATGAGGGGTGACAGTGTCGCTCATTAGGCAAATCTTCCGTCCCTCTCAATCTCCAGGTGTAGTGCCACTATCTCTGTCACACAGCACTCAGGTAAAGCCAGTTGCGAAGTGTTTCCAGCACGGTAATTATTTTTTAGTCAACAACGGTTATTTTTGGGAAAGTGAATGGGTTTTGGCGGGAAGTTTTACAATATCGGTGTGAAAAAAACGCCCATAGTTGGTAGATTTATGGTGCAGTGGCAATGTGCATGATTTGCGAGGAACCGGGTTCGATCTCCACTCAGACTCGAATAGTGACAGGTTGCTAGCCCATCGCCTGAATGAAGAATCCCAAGTCGCCTTTTACGACAACCAAGGGAAAGAGATGGAGTGATCCTTTTCTTTTTTTTCATCGTGCCGGGAATCACTCGACACTATCTATCTACTACTTTTTTGCAATTCCCACGGGAACAAAGCTCCGCGCTAAAGCTAGTTAACATAATATTTTCAATCATAATTTATCATTTTCGAAGTAACAAAACAGTAAACATTAATGGGAACATTGTATGCGTGTTGTAATTTATTCTAACCGGACCTTACGCTAAAAAGTGGGGTTAAATTTTAATCATGTTTTTGCATGTTTTAATTATACAATATTAATGTAACTTTTGTACTGTTTTGTTATTGTTTTGACGTGATACATCAGGATATTATGCGGGAACACAAATGTTTCTTCATGCTTGCTTAATTAGTGATTCGCCGCGGTTTTACCCATGTTTAGTTGCTTTTTTTTGTTTGAAATCCATTTTTATCTGCCATTTATCATTGTATATATACCCACTTATAGACTATATTGTGATTTATACCCACTTATGGACGTCGATAACTTTTAACCAACTCCAGATATATTGACAGAATGTCAGATCATTTCGTCTTTTGCAATTCAAACTTTATATGTCGTTTTTTTTAATTGTATTGTGTGAACAGCCTGTACGGATTTAATAATTAAGTTGTATATAAGAGCCGTTTTCATACCGTTCTGGTAGAGGAGAAAATATATAGTGACGCTCCAGCCAAATCTTTTTTTTAAATTGTATTGTGTAAAAACTATAATAATTAAAAATGAAACAGCGATAGTTTTTCGCGCGATGAAAACGGCGTCACGCGTGTTGCTACCGGGACAGGCTATTTACATACATACATAAAATCACGTCTCTTTCCCGGAGGGGTAGGCAGAGACTACCTCTTTCCACTTGCCACGATCTCTGCATACTTCCTTCGCTTCATCCACATTCATAACTCTCTTCATGCAAGCTCGGCGGTTTCGGGTACTTTTGATCTGACCCTTTACCAGGCTGTTTACACAATACAATAAAAAAAAAGATGGGGGGGTTGGTGCGACACTTTATATTTTCTCATCTACCTGACCAGTATGAAAACGGCTCTTAACTACAACTAAATTATTAAACCTGCGGTAAAAGGCAACCAAGGTTCTATTTGAACCCGGCTCCACTAATTTGCTTGTCCAAAATCACTCTAACCCCATTATAAGGATAATTGGAACTGATAGTCAAAATTCGGCACGAATATATGGGACTAATATTATTGTTTCATTATTTCAGGCCTAAAAACATACAACATAGTTATCAGAACGTCAAATTAATTTGGAAACGCTGGCACGATACTGATTTTTAATTTAATTTAAATAAACTAATCCAAATAGTGTCAATATTTATTTTGTGAACTGTTTGGATGGGAAATAAAAAGCGTTGACCGGTTACGATTATATTTTTATTGAATGTTTTTTTACATACATGCATACAAACACAGCTGAACGTGGCCGCTCAGGACTGTTGGTTCTGTCTACCCCGCAAGGGATATAGACGTGATTATATGTATGTGTATGTATGTATGCATACAAACACACCGTTATCTCCTACGAAGTAGACAGAGCCAACAGTCAAAACTGAAATGCCACGTTCAACTGTCTGCATTAATGATGGTATCGATATTTAAAAAATGACAGGTTGCTATCCGATCGCCTAAAAGAAGTTTATTAGCCTATATCTTAGTCGCCTTATACGATATCGGGATTTAGTTCGTAAACAACATACATCACGTCTATATCCCTTACGGGGTAGACATAGAGTCAAATTCAAATTCAAATTCAAAATTTTTATTCATTATTATAGGATACTTCATATCGCTTAATAATTGTCAAAACGTATGGTTTAACAACATTGGTTGACGTCAATTAAATTACTTAACACTAAGTTTACTGCCGCTTCCAAGGCGTCAGTGCAGAAGAAGTAGTAACAAACTGCCTTTTCTCAGCCTTTTTCAGTCTTTTCAAGACTGAAAGGCCACATTGACTGCATCGCTTAAGATTGAATTGAGATATAAATAGTGACAGGTTGTTATCCCAACATCTAAAAGAAGAATCCCAAGTTCATTAGCCATTCCCTTGATTATTTTACGTTCCATTACGTTCACTTTTAACTTGACATCTTTCTGACACTTGTGTTTCCTCAAAAGCTAATAACAAAGCGGTTTTAGTGGCACAAATCGATTACCTCAACGACATAACATTTTGCGTTTACATACTTTTCTTTCGTCATACAAATATTTCTTTGACATAATCGTGTTTTGCTTTTAAAATGTTTGCCTCCCTCACTCTTTGCGTCGCATTCTTTCTTCAATAGTATATCCTCATGTGTTATTACTCGTTTAATTTTCATAAGCGGTAGGTAATTATTGTCAAAATATTTCATAATTGTCATTACTCAAATATTTATTGCTTTTCATAAGTTTACTTACAAAGTGACAAAAAACATATTTAAATAGTATTTTGTTTTTCCTATATAATATTCTGTTTTTCCTCGTGTCATATACTATCTCCCTTTAGCCTATCATATATTATTGTTTACTATAATATTGTTTGTAACGAATACAAACGGTTTTTAACAGGAAAGAAACCGCGGTCGAAAACAAGCATACATATGTTGGTAAATTTAATATTACAAAAATGTAAAGAGCGGCCGGTATTTCGCAACGCGGCTTTTCAGTGAAATTTTAAATAGCCTAATTTGGTAGATAATTAACTTTTTTTCATTTACAAGAGCCTACATCTCTTTTATGTATCCATACTTGTAATAATAATGAATGGGAAAGATTACATGCAATATATAAAATGTAATATAAAAAAAAAGAGAATCATGAGGAAACCGACGAATTTGCACGAAGAGAATTATGAATGTGGATGATGTGAATGCAGTGATGTGAGTGCAGGAATCGTTACAAGTGGAAAGATGTGACCTCTGCCTATCTCTCTGGGAAAGAGGCGTGATTTGGTGACTGTATATAGATATCCAGCCACGTTTGATACAATATCCTTTAAAAAATAAGAACAACTAAATATTGGAGTTACGAAGTTGTAGGCATAAGGAAGTACAGTTTAAATTTGGATCATTTGAAGATGGAAGATTTTACTTTTTAAAACAAATGGCGATTTAACGGGACAATAAGTATTATCAGTTCATTTATCAGTCAATAAACTTAGTTTCGGACGTGCTAAGCCATTCGTAAATCTTCAGAAGTTGTAACATTTCTCAGCAAATAATACCCACGTATCTACTTTTATCAAATCTTTTCTATCAAAACTCCTTGCAAAGTTGTTTTTAGGATTTAAGTCTCCTACGTCTAAAAGCGTTGTTCGTAACATGGCTTTCCATTCGACTCAAAAGATAATAATTTTTAAACAATCTCCATAATTAGGTATATATAGGTAGAGAATCACACTTACAATTATAAGTAAGTGTGATTCTCTATAATTTCTAAATCTTTTTTATAATTGTAATTATTAATTAAATAAGCCTATTTGTATTATTTTTGCGTGTTCCCAGTGTATGATGTAGTGTACTCATTATTTGATTTAATGTTATACAAATCCTTTAAAATAAAGAGTTTATTATTTATTTATGACCACAAAACTTCTGGGCCCAAGGTCTGCCTTTTGACATTTCTCTCACCACTTCGTCCAGCTTTTTTGTAGTATATACTATATCATTTGAGTATAAAAAAATTATTGAGCAACAAAATGATTCGTGAAATGCTAACAGAAACTCATCAGTAAAACGCTTCTTCAAAAAAGAGATAGAACGAGTAAGTAAGTATTTTTAGCGACATTTTTCGACAAATATACAATTGAGTAGAGATTATTATTATTCTAGTATTATATTTAACTTCATTTGTTTCTGTTATTGGCCAATAAATTAATTCAAAAACAACCAAACTCTCTTCCGACATAATTATACATGTTGTATCGAATAATTGAAAACTACTTGTGAGACTTAGACTAACTTAAATAAGTAGGTACATTGTGCTTTTAATTCAAGGAGCAAGCTTATTCATATGAGCTTCCCTTCAAACCCATGTACCTTCGAATTGAGACGAAATACCGCTAAGTTGCGTACAAGAATTCGTTCAATGGTTATATACATGAAGTTTCTTAGTAAAACGAGGTTTGTTGGAGAAAGTTTCAATTAGCAATGTTCGGTATTACACAATATAAATTTAATGAAATAGTCCTAATGTTGTATGTATGTTGTTATGTATGTACAAGGTACACTTGAGCGACGAATTTTGCGCCAAATGTAGGTTTTTGCAAATCCCACGGGCACTTTACTTTTTACTGGGATGAAAGGTAACCTATGTCATTCTCCAGTCTATTAATGATATATATGTGATATTTCAAGAAGATCATTTCAGTAGATAGCCCGCGAAGAGGTTACAAACAAATAAACATTTATATTATTTAGGATTAGATGGGATTTGGATGTACTCACGAGATTATAACAAGCCGAAAAGCTAATCCACTTTGATGGCTAATGTATTGTTATCTTAAACCAATATTTATATCGTACATTAGGGAACTAAAGTGATGTCATAAAGATAAAATTCTCAGCAAAATTTATAAAGTTTATTATGATGATATTGCAATTCATATCGTATGAAGTCTTTTGCAAAATCGCCGACTAAGGGTATAAAGCACGTATAGTATAACAACTAAGGTGGATAGAAAAATATAAAATACAAACAAACATATAAAATAAGTAATTAATACGTTGTAGGTACGCGAATAAAGCTATAGGCTTATAAACTTAGGATTCTTTGTTTAGGCGATGGGCTAGCAACCTGTCACTACTTGAATATCAATTCTACCATTAACAGCTGAACGTGGCCAATCAGTCTTTCAAGACTGTTAGCTCTATCTACTCCGCAAGGAATAGGGAAGGGAGGGACTCGTGGATATATGCATGTATGTATTTTGTACGCGACTGTACCGTTATCGTGGTAGAATCAACGTCACACCACTGATAGTATGACAGACCGCAAAATAATGGAGTCGTGGGTTTTGCTACTATACAAAGAGCGTACCTTGATCAAATTGGGGATTTCCTGCCAAAGGCAGGTAAAGAGTGCTTAAAACCGACGAGCTTGCATGAAGAAGCTTATGAATGTGGTTGAAGCGAAAGAAGTGTGCAAGGATCGTGGCTAATGGAAAGAGGTGTCTGTCTACCCCACTGAGAAAGAGGCGTGATTTGATGTATGTAGTATTTTGATCATGTAATGTTCAAGTTGAAAAGTTACAGTGGCCTTATACCAATGACTCTTTACCAAGTCACGGACATTAGTTACTTTGCTAAGCAATGCATTTACGGTGAAGAAAAACATCGTGAGGAAACCTGCACATTCAGGCAACTGGATGTGTAACAATGATCCAATATGGATTAGGTTCCCCAGCTAAGGAGCGATTGAGGAGGTCGGAAATATTTTTTAATAGAACAGTTTAGTGTGTTTTTAATATCAATGATGAAAGTTATATTATTGCAATAAAACAGTGACTTGCTATTTTTTACTTAATAATCAAAGTAATTTATTGTATGCTAGTTGACTGGAAGAGATCCCTTCATAGGATAAGTCCGCTTTCATGTGACTGTGTAAATTTCTGTGTTATAAAGATATTACAAACAGACAAAGTTTAATTTCTGCAAAATAGGCCAGCACTTAATTTGCCGTTGACATTTTATGCTAGGATATTGCCCCACGCAAGATAAAAATTATATTAAATTCCTAGGCTGTAGAGATCTCTCGACTTTGTCAAGACGATATGAGCAAAAATTATTTTTACACAATCTTCCTTCTCATAAAGCTAATCATCAGCTAATCAGAGTTATCATCTTATACGTATTGTGTCTTGTATGAATATACGTATCTTATAAGTCTGTTTGTAACGCATTAACTCAATTTGTATTCACATTTTGACGTTTTTTGTACACAGAGATAGAATAGACCTTAAGGAGTAACGAAGGCTTTTTTTCTGAAAATGAATGATGGGAGAAAGTCCCGCGGAATAGCTAGTAGTAAAAAAAAGGACGATGATTATATCTGATAAGTTTTTACAATAGAGTACAATTGTGACAATTTTCTATAGGTATTCTCGAATCAATAAGATTTTTCGAAAAATAAAAATATATATGTGTATATAATCACATTTAGTATATCCCTTGCGGCAAAGAAAGAGCCAGCAGTCTGGAAAAGACTAAAAGACCACGTTCAGCTGTTCGGTTAAGATGGAATTGAGATTCAAATAATTACATTTTGCTTGTTCATGGCCTACAAGAATAACCCCAAGTTTATTAGCCTTTCCCTCAGTCTCCTTTTACGATATCCGTGGGAAAGATATGGTGGTCATTTTAATAAAACTTTTGATAGAGTTAAAAGTGTTTGTTCCGAAACAAAATGGCAGCTGATCCCTAGGGAGTAATTTATTAAACAAATAGTTTACGAGATTCGTTGGCAATTTACATTGTTATTCCGAATGATTGCTACACTATCCTGTTTGATTTGAAAAACGTTCCCGAACTGTTGTATTGACGCGTGATTTTATTAAATTCGTTGTTCATGGGAATATATACATATAGGTACTATATTGTCGACTTGTCAGTCTGTACTACTGTCACTGTTTGAAGAATATTTGGTGTTAGTGAAAACTGTTCATATATTTATACGTAAATAGTGTATTTGAATTTTTTTTTGTACAAGGGTAAATTTTTAGACTTACAACGAACGAAATAGCCTTTGGAACGAAACGATTTAAAAAAGTCATTTTATGAAAATATAACATGAAATTAATGAATCATAGTAATTGATATGATGACCTTTATTCAGTGTAATAAAAAAACTTCTTATTTTCATGTACTTAAATGTTTTAGGTAGTTATGTTATCGTCTGTGAAACCGGAGGTCCTGGGTTCGAATCCCGGCCAGGGCCATGATGAGAACTTTTGCTGATTGGCCTGGATCTTGGATGTTTATCTATATAAGTATTTATTATGAAATATAGTATCGTTGAGTTAGTATCTCGTAACACAAGTCTCGAACTTACTTACGAGGCTAACTCAATCTGTGTAATTTGTCCCGTATATGTATATTTATTAATTATTTTAAAACACAACACATAAGCAAAATTTCAATCAACGTACAATTTGTTAAAAGTGAAACTAAATACAATAGGTAAGTAAGCATAACATACATAAAATCACGCCTCTTTCCCGGACGCATAGGCAGAAACTACATTTTGCCACTTGCCACGATCACTTTTTATTTTTATATTTATTGAATTTTTTCTAAATTCAAAATTCCCGCCTCATCTATACATTAAGTATTTTGACTGAAACGGATAGAGATTTTTTTTTAATTTTTTGTCTGTCTGTATCTGACTGTATGATCAAGATTCAACTCGAAATTTACGCGGACGAAGTCGCGGGCAACAGCTAGTGTCGTCATAAAAACGAAACATGTCTCTTCTCCCTCTGTATAAATGAGCAGTGTTATTATTGCATTAAGGGGCAGCTGCTCATTAATATTTATCGTGACAGGAATGCTTCCCGCTAAATACTCTTCGCACGTAAGGAGGATTATCTTACAGCACTGGACCTTAATACTGTTATTCTGTTATCTGATTTGACTTACAAACTTTGCGGACGAAAAAAAAATAACGATAATTATCGGCTTTGGAACTTTGGAAACAAAAGAAATATTATACTGATAAAGAAAAAGTACACTCGTTAAGTTTATTTTAGCACAGTTATCGATTATTAGCCGTATGGTTCCCAGCCCCAATAGAAAAAGAATAGGACCACTCCATCTCTTTCCCATGGATGTCGTAAAAGGCGACTAAGGGGTGGGCTTATAAACTTGGGATTCTTCTTTTAGGCGATGGGCTAGCAACCTGTCACTATTTGAATCTCAATTCTATCATAAAGCCAAATAGCTGAACGTGGCCATTCAGTCTTTTCAAGACTATTAGCTCTGTCTACTCCGCAAGGGATATAGACGTGACCATATGTATGTCCCATTATTAAACCATACAGCTGAACGTGGCATTTCAGTCTTTTCAAGACAGTTGGCTGTGTCTACCCCACAGGGAAAATACGTGATTAAGATGTACGTAATCTTCATCTCCTATGGTCCTATTTTATTGACATGGTTTTATGTGCAGTCAAAATAAATGTAGAATAAAGCACATTTCTTGCAAACTGATCGGAGTCGACACCACAAATGCAATCGATTGCACTCCACCTCTTAATGGGCGCAAATAAGATTGGAGTGATACGTATTATAATACTAGCTGTGCCCGCGATTTCGTCCGCGTGGAATAGTTATTTGGGCATCATTGAAGGGTGAATAATTTACTCCGTTTTTTTTTCACATTTTCCATTATTTCTTCGCTCTTAATAGTTGCAACTCGATGTTATATAGCCTAAAGCCTTCCTCGATAAATGGTCTATTCAACCCAAAAAGAATTTTTCAATTCGAACCAGTAGTTCCTGAGATTAGCGCGTTCAAACAAACAAACTCTTTAGCTTCATAATATTAGTATAGACTAGTATATACTAGCTTTAGGCCGCGGCATCGCTTGCGAGTTAAAAGTTCGAAACTTGTATTATACTTAGAATACACACGATACTTATTACTTAAAAAGATAAACGACTAAGACTGGATATTCACTAATCAGAAAAAGTTATTTTCCATCATTATCTGACCGGGTATCTAACCTGGGACCTTTTGGTTCGCAAGCGAGAATAATCGATAACTGTGCTATAGATACTCCCTTAGTTACCACTTACAAATCCATGGAAAATAAGCTATATCCGATTTTAAAGTATCGGCTTTTACAAAATAAAGAGCTCATTGCTATTTCTACATATCGCTTTATTATCGGACCTTCAAAATAAATATATACGGGACAAATTACACAGATTGAGTTCGCCTCGAAGTATGTTAAGAGATACTAACTAAACGTGCTATATTTTATAATAAATACCTATATTGATAAACATCCAAGACCCAGGCCAATCAGAAAAAGTTATTTTCTCATCATGCCCTGGCCGGGATTCGAACCCGGGACCTCCGGTGTCACAGACAAGCGTACTACCGCTGCGCCACAGAGGCCAAAGAATATAACATTCGTAGAAAATAACGCGCCAAATTGTCATAGCAGTAATAGAAATGAAAGTGGGTCACGTGACCTCCATACATCGTGATCACAAATAGCTTAACGCTTGTTTATTCCCAAACGTAAATAGAGTTTAACGATCTCGTGCACACGTCACGGCATTATCCTTTACGGGGTAGACAGAGACAAATCTTGAAAAGACAGAAGCCACGTTCGGTTAAAAAGCATAATGATGGAATTGAAATACAGATAGTCAAAGCTAGATAGCCATCGCCTTGAATCTCAACTTTCTTTGACTTTCCCTTAATTGACTTTTACGATAAAAGCAGCAATTTTTTTCTTTGCTACTTAGTTGCCTTATAAGACATCTATAGGGAAGAGATGTAGTCGTCCTTTTTTAAAGTGGTAGGAACCACACGGCAATAGAAATAAAATGTGCCGTGTAGTTCCCTGCACCGATACAAAAAAGAACAGGACCACTCCATCACTTTCCCATGGATGTCGTAAAAGGCGACTAAGGGATAGGCTTACAAACTTGGGATTTATTTTTAGACGATGGGTTAGCATCCTGTCACTATTTGAATCTCAATTCTATCATTAAGCCAAATAGCTGAACGTGGCCATTCAGTCTTTTCAAGACTGTTGGCTCTGTCTACCCCGCAAGGGATATAGACGTAACCATATGTATGTATTTATAGAAAAAACGTGGGCAACGCAAACGTGATATCATGATCACAAATAACCTTACGTTTGTTTTTCCCCAAATGACTTTACCTAAGTATATGGAGTTTAACGATCTCATTTCTTGAATATATTTATTTGGGTATTTTATCCTCTTCCCAATTGTCCCAGTCGTGTTTCCCCTGGAGAGGTCTTACTTAATTAGGTATAGTCCATTTTTGGGTACTTACCATAAAATAAAAGTGAACAGTCTTGAAATATTATCTTTAAACCGAAATGCAAATACGTCACGTATACTTATAAAGACTGTTGATTGTAAGGGGTTGACTCTGTCTACCCCATCAGAGTTATCCTTGACGGAGTAGACTGTAAGAATCTTACATGCGAAATTTCAAATTTGTAGACCTAGCGGTTTAAGCTCGGTCATTTTGTGACCTGATGTAAATATTTACGGTATACTTATCTTTTGTTACAGATCAAATCACAATGGGCACATCAAGAACTTGTATCGTCTTCATCGCCCTCCATCTGGTCTACATGATATCAGCTCAAGAAATCGCCAAAAGGGTCCCCCAAGGGTTTATGGGTATGCGAGGGAAGAAATTCGATTCAGATTCCACAGAACAGTTGTTCTACAAAAGAAAACCTCAATTTTTCGTCGGAGTTAAAGGCAAGAAAAATATTCTCGATTTGGACAATGATAACTTTAAAAGAGCGCCCATGGGTTTCGTCGGCATGAGAGGAAAGAAGGAATATCTATCTGACCTCTTCTATCCAGACAATAGCGAGTACGTGCCGAAAAGGGACGGATCGTTAATCGGACAGATCGACTACACGTCTAACGAAGAAGCGGGGAAACCTGAAGAATTTCCTATTCTTAACGAAATTATAAATGAATATTTACAGAAATTGGAAAATCCCTCAGATACAGACGCAAATGATATAAGTAATGAGCGTATAACGAATGAAGTTGACAAAAGGGCTGCAAATATGCGGCAATTTTACGGTGTTCGTGGGAAGAAATCTGTTCAGAATAAGCGACCTTATGACTTGACGTTTAGGGGTAAATTCATAGGAGTCAGGGGCAAGAAAGACGTGAAAAACAGCGGGGCCCAGGAGATCAGGTTTTTGTTGGGCGAGAACGGGCCCTGGCCTAAAAGGAAGGGCCAAATGGGATTCTTCGGTATGCGTGGCAAAAAGTGGACCGACGGTAAGAATTTTGTTTCACTAATACTGAGGCTATTGAGCTTTAGAAAATACATTTTCAAACCTTTGTTAGTTGACTTTTGTAAGGTTAAAAATTAGGTTTTCAATTGTACATGTACAATTTTACAATACTATAGGATATAAAAAAGAGTCTTACACCCATCACCGCAAAGCTGATGTTGTAATGACCTTCTAAACCAAAGGTTTTAGAAGGCAGCCTCATTCCTGAACAAATTTAGGTAGGTAGTAAAATAAGAAATCGATAAAAGAAAAAGTAGTGAACCATCTATGACTTGAAATGAAGTAGGCGAAGTTATAAAAAAGCCATAACAATTAGTCTCTAAACATAGAACATCATCTTACTCTCGACATTGTCCCAAGTTTTCTCTTTAGGGATTTCGAAATTCGCCTAAAACCACAAGATGCCGTGTGCCGTGTGGTTCAGAGCACCAATACAAAAAAGAAAAGGACCACTCTATTTCTTTCCCATGGATGTCGTAAAAGGCGACTAAGGGATAGGCTTACATACTTGTGATTCTTTTTTAGGCGATAGGCTAGCAACCTGTCACTATTTGGATCTCAATTCCATCATTAAGCCGAGCAGCTGAATGTGGCCATTCAGTCTTTTAGGGACTATTGGCTCTGTCTACCCCGTAAGGGATATAGACGTGACTGTATGTATGTACCACACGATCAGTCAGGTCAGGTCAGCCTTCCGTTCACTATAAACAGGGTAACCTAATACTCGACCACCGCTCATATGTTTCAGCACAGAACCTTTTAGAAAAATAATAAAATTTATTTTCCGTTTTACTCGAGGTAAAGATTCCACAAGTAGTTCACTCACATCGAGAAAATATGGTTTAAGCACCAATAACAGCAAACAATTTTAATACGCGTCCTTTGAGGTAGCGAAGTTGGAACTAAAACTAAGAATAACGTGGCGTTATTCAGATTTTACATTGTAAAAGCTACTTTAAGTATATGGAAATGTGAAAGCCTTTGAAGTAAAGATTTGAAATCAGTTAAAAACACAGATTTAATAAGTTCTTCCTTTCTCTACCTTTCCGTTTTTGTATATACTTATTCTGTTATGTACTTAATCTTCTGTGAGCATTGTTATTGTGTCATTTTAATATTCAGTTAAATTTTCAATCTACATATAATATTTTCTTGAAGTTTGAGATATGTAAGTAGTCTACCAATGGTCCATTTTCCATATAGATGTGCATAAATGGTGTTTTTGCAGTCGCTAAGTTCTGAAATATGCATACATACATAAAAGCACGTCGCTTTCCTAGAGGAGTATATTAAGAAAGGCCTAGCAAAGACGACAAGACAAACCTTGATAGTAAACTCATCACAAATCTAGAACTTAGTCAACAAAGTTTGATAGAAGTGGCATACCCTGTAGTATACAAGACGTATCCAGGTATATTGTTATCTACAAAGCAATAAGATTATTCGCAGAGTTTGGGAATTGGATGCTGCAATGTAATGGGCTTGCAAAGTTACATTGTGATATTGTATGTGTATATACCTGTTGTACATTTTACGTGCATATGGTTTAAATAAATAAATAATATAGTTAGGTATGATTATTTGTGCATGCATACATACATACATCGTACATATATCATACATAGATCACAATACATCATTTACATATAATTTGTTAATTATTATTATACATAATGCGCCGTGTGTTTTCCGGCACCAATAGCAAAAAAGGACCACTCCATCTCTCTCCCATGGATGTCGTAAAAGGCGACTAAGGGGTAGGCTTATTAACTTAGGATTCTTCTTTTAGGCGATGGGCTAGCAACCTGTTACTATTTGAATCTCAATTCTTTCTTAAAGCCAAAAAGCTGAACGTGGCCTGTCGGGCGTTTCAAGACTGTTGGCTCTGTCTACCCCGCAAGGGATAAAGACGTGATTATATGTATGTATTATACATACATACGAGTACAATTAACGTCTTTACCTCTTATAGAGCCAACAGTCTTGTTGGGATTCAAAAAGTGACAGGTTGCTAACCCATAGCATTCTTAAACGGTTATTTTTTGCATGTATGCCTGCTATCGGCTAGATTTTTTTCCCTCGGAAATTTCAAACTTGAGGTTTTAACGCACACTCATATCACGACTTTTAGAGTTAATATGAGAAGGCCATGTTTTGCCGAATAGATTCATGATGACTTCTTCCGTGACCAGCTTCACTTCTATAATCTCATGTTATTATGAATTCTATAGAGTTGATAGAATAATATGAGTTCTTCATATAGTTTACAAAAGAACTTGAAGTCTCTAGATGAACATTTAACACGTTTTTTCTTCTATAATATTTTCAGACACCGGTTGATTCTGTTAATTTATTCTACGAAAAGACATAAATGGATGTTTTTAAACGTTGCGCACGGCGCGTGTTTGACCCTTAAATAATAAATATTTAGTGCCGAGGGAGTCGAGGCATGGGCAATGTGAATAGTTTATTAAGTATACCAGCAGCTGCCCCGGCTTTTGTCGGTTTATAATTTCATTAAAATTGGTGCCATTGCCGTGTGGTTCCCGGCACCAATACAAAAAAGAATAGGACCACTCCATCTCTTTCCCATGGATGTCGTAAAATGCGACTAAGGGATAAGCTTACAAACTTGGGATTCTTTTTTAGGCGATGGGCTAGCAACCTGTCACTATTTGAATCTCAATTCTATCATTAAGCCAAATAGCTGAACGTGGCCATTCAGTCTTTTCGACTGTTGGCTCTGTCTACCCCGCAAGGGATATAGACGTGACCATATGTATGTATGTATGTTAAAATTGGTTCAGGTGTTTTACATTATACATTACATTTATATACATACAGTGCCGTGTGGTTTCCGGCACCATTAGAAAAGAAAGAATAGAACCACTCCATCTCTTTCCCATGGATTTCGTAAAAGGCGACTTAGTGATAAGATTATAAACTTGGTATTCTTCTTTTAGGCGACAGGCTAGCAACATGTCGCTATTTAAATCTCAATTCTATCATTAAGCCTAGCAGTTGAAGGTGGCCTATCAGCCTTTTTAAGACTGTCGGCTCTGTCTACTCCGCAAGGGATATAGGCGTGATTATATGTATGTATGTTTATTAATAAACTCACTCTTTGCGAGTTCCCAGATGCGTCCTTCGCTACAATTCCTTCCATTTTGTCCGGTTTGTCTTCAGTTTTAAGATTATTGGCACACATTTGTTAATAAACTCTTTAGTACATTAAAAAACATAAATAAGTATTATTTTGAGGCGTTAAAAGCCCATAGATACATACATACATACATATCAACATACATACAAATATTATTGCGTGAATCCTACTAATATTATAAATGCGAATGTTTGTAGGTATGTCAGGATGTTTGTATGGATGTTTGTTACTCTTTCACGGAAAATCTACTAATCCGGTTACGATAAAATTTGGTGTGTAGGTAGCTGAAGACCCAGAATAACATATAGGCTTCTTTTTATCCCGGAGTTCCCGTGGGATTGATAGGGTTTCCATGCGGACGAATCGCGGGTGGCCACTAGTAACTACTTAATACTGTACAAAGTGTGTACTTGTTAGTGGCAAGATACTTACCTCGTAAGAAAGAGTTACTTTGTTGGAATCCCACTGTGGTCATAAATCTATGACTCTTTTATGGGTAACGCACATTAGCAGGAACCGATGTTATTATAGTTGACTGGTAGAGTATGCTTCTAGCATTAAGTCCGCCTATTGTCCTATACATTTGTATTTTGTGCTCTTAAGATATAGGATAAAACATAAGACAACTTTTTTATTTTTGTTATCATAACCGTAAAAAGGATTTCCCCTAAAATCCTTTTTATGTGGAATCTTATTTATTCTATCTTATTTATATGGAACTCCTGGCACCTAATGTACCAGTCTACCCACTAAACCGGGTGGTTCCCAGCACCAATACAAAAAATAATAGGACCACTCCATCTCTTTCTCATTGATTTCGTAAAAGGGATAGGTTTAAGGGATTCTATTATTTTTCCTATTGGTGGTAAATAAATGAAATAATAGGCATTTGCTTAGTTACTGTTAAAAGTATTTTTTTTTTATTTCAGTAGATAATAATTGTTGTATGATTCATTTGCACATACATATATATACATAGTTTATATCCCTTGCGGGGTAGATATAGCCAACAGTCTTGGAAATACCGAAGGGCCACGTTCAGCTGTATCGCTAAATAATTTAATTGAGATTCAAATAGTGACAGATTGCTAGCCGCCGCTTTTACGACATCCATGGGAAAAATATGGAGTGAACATTTTACACAGTGCCGGGAACCACACGACAAATTCATTTATCCTGGTGGAAAGGTCTCACACCACTTAAAAGCTGAGTAAGTGTTTTGTGTCAATGTTTTTTTTTTTTTAATATTATTTATTTCTCTTCACAGAATCGAGCAGTGAAATGGAAACGCCCAACTGAGTGTCTTCACGAAATTGAAATTATAATGATATGTCTACCTTCTTCTAAAGATCTGACATACATTTCCTGTAATAAATAAATTCCTTGCCATTTTACGCGTTAGAGGCTTATTCTGGCGTTGTAATTCTTAAGTGACCTAGTCATTACTTGTTAAGATACTTTTGTGAATAAGGCGTGCAGTTACCAGTTTTGAATAGAAGAGATTACTCGTACATCATCGCTTGCTAGTTTGAAGACAATGGGTAACTATTACCATGGCTTCTGGTTCAGTTGGATGTAATGAAACAAGATACCCAACCAAGAAAAAAAAATTAGGTTGTTTTTTTGCCGACAGCCATGCAAGTGGAAGTCACACTCATTTATTCAAACAAAAGCAAAAGTAATGAAGTCGTTATTGAACTAGACTTGTGTGATCATGGGGTATTTGAATTCTGTAGCTATATGTCGTATAATTTTTTGCACATATTTATTTGCGTTCAGATATAATAGAATTTTTATAAACGTGTTTAAACTATACGTTTAAACACGTTTATAAAAATTCTCTTATATAAATTCACAAAATAATTCTTAATGTTTTAAATAAATTAATAAAAAAAATTCGTTCTAACCTGATACGGATGAAAATGGAGCTACTTAACAAATTTTAAAGAAAGTCTCTCATTTGTCTAATGTATTTTCTATAACAACAGGTTGTTATTGAAAGTCTTGTTTAAGAGGTTTTCTATTACTTGACTGGAAAGATCTATAAATTTTATACCTGAAAGTTAACTGAATGAGACGAAATTTAAACTGCTGTAAAACTTTGGCGGGAAAGTTCGATAATGCATTGGGTAAGTGCACGCCTTAGAAAGTTTATTTAAAATAAGTACCTAATAGACGCATGTATATCTAATATAAAAGATTTTTCTATTGTCTATGTGTATAAAGTTACTCACGTTTTTGTCGAAGCTAGTCAAGTACCTATGTAGTTTAATTCCTGTAATCCCATTGGATTCGCGAAAACTTATTAATTAATACAAGCAAGAATTATTAATTGTAAATTGTAGCGAATATTAATCCCAAATGAAACGTTATTCACCTTCTGTAGCGGAGCCCAGGGTACGCCTAAGATCAAGGTCCGTTTTAAAGATTTAGAAAAGTTCAGTTTATGAATTCCCATAAATTTCGATGCGGGAATACATTGCGAATCCGCTGGGAATACACGTTATCTAAATGTTAGATAGATTGGTGAGAAAAATTTCAATTATAGCTAACTATATAAACGAATAATGTAATAAAAGTTATTTATCAAAATTTTCTATGTTACCGAGATTATAACTGAATATAATTATCTGGCATTAAGTGTTGGTATTTACGTTATTGTAGTTATAGTAACCTGTATTCTGAGTACATTTTGTTAAGGCTGGACAAAATGTGACACCAAAGATTACGAAGCTAATAAATGCAGTTGCCAATTACTGTGTTCAGTTATTTATTGATCCTTTGCAGGTTTGTATTTTTCGAAGTCAAAACTCAAAAATGGACGGGCCTATTTCTCCAGAAACCACACTAGGTTTGTTATATGTTAATACTTAGTATCGTGCGGTTTACATGACACCTCTTTCCTGGGAGAGTGGGCAGAGACTACATCTTTCCAACACTGCCAAATAATTCATGCATACCTAGTTCATCACTCAATTTATACTTATAGTCACGTCTTCACCCCTAACAGAGTAGACAGAGCCAATAGTCTCACAAAAGACTGAAAGGCTACGTTCAGCATGGAATTGGGATTCAAATAGTGATACAGACAAGTTGCTAGTCCGACTAAAAGAAGCATCCAAAGTTATTAGCCAATAGCTTAGTCGCTTTTTACGACATTTATGGGAAATAAATTCATAAGGAATTAAGTTCCGCTGCCAGTAACCATAGGTACCTACTATAATTTCAATACCTAAAAAAGGACTGCCAAAGCTGAGTACTTATTTACCTACTATTATTCCGACTAAGAAGTTTTTACAATTGTTAAGTGAACGTTAAGTCCCACGCAGGCAAAGCTGCAGGCAAAAGTAAAGACCTTGCTCTGAATTATTCTGAATAGAAACTTGAACTTCTGCAGAAACTAGTCTCCATTGATAAATTATTCTTTAATTTATTTACGATGTTCTTATTAAGTAGGTAAAAAAAGCACGGAAGCACGCTTGAGTTAATGAAATTTGTAATATAAGTATTTATTATAAAACATAGTAGGTATCTCGTAACACAATCTATGTAATTTGTCGGTATAAAGGTATTTATTTATTTATTTTAACGAAAATTCTTATTATATTGCTAATATGATACTTTTCTTTATAAGCGACAAAGGGAAAGGCTAATAAACTTGGGTTTCTTCCTGTAGGCGATTACGTAGCATCCTGACGCTATTTGAATCTCAATTCAATCATTAAGCCAAAAAGCTGAGAAAAGCCTGTTGGCTCTGTCTACCCCGCAAGGGATATAGACGTGACGATATGTATGTATGATAGGCAAATTTTACGATAGAATTGAGATTTATATAAAGTGACAGGTTGCAAGCCCATCGCCTGAAAGATAGCTATAGCTGTAGTCATTTGTCGCCTTTTACGAAATCCATGGGAAAGAGATGGAGTGGTACTATTCTTCTATTAGTATAGGTATGTTGGTTAAAACTATTTTGAACATGTAATAGAAAGTCTTTTCACTGTTGGCTCTGTCTACCCCTGTCTGTAGGGATAAAGATGTGATTATATGTGTGTGTATGTGTGTAATATAACCGTGGCGCGCGGGAAGATCTTGACAACTAGATTTAGATGTCAATTTTTATTGGTCCAAACGCTTTCTAAGCCTATTATTCACCTTGTCAAAAAAAACAGCCAGATTGGTAGAATAATTGCGGAGATATTGCATTTGGTAGTATGTGGATAACTCGATAATTAGGGTTTTTTTCTTGACAAGACTATATATCAATTTTCGAATTCTCAGAATTTTTGCGAAAATTATTACAAGTTGTTTTATCAACTTACGATCTGAAAACAAATGAGGTTCCTAATCTGATATGTAAATTTGTTCCTTTAGAAATTGTACCTCCTTCCCCGATGTAAACTGATAAAACGAATTAATCGGTTATACTCGATTTATATCATACGTACGTTACTTAATATTTTGATTAATACATTTAAAATTTATTTATTGTTTTACATAATAAATTGATATATTCAGATAATTAGTTAATCTAACGCAAGTATAATTGTTTTCTAGTTTGGTAGGTACATAACTTTGATCAATCTCACAATATTTTTATATTTTAATAAATATTGACTTTCGTACTAGCTGTTGTCCAAAGCTTCGCCTGCGTAAAAAGTAACTCACATCAGGCTCCATCGAATACAATATACAATAAAAAGGTTTTTACATTTGTAAGCATTTTTGTCACTAGCTTTTATTTTTAAGGAATATAATAAAAGGAAAGATTTGTTTAAGAAAGCTGTGATTAGAAAGAAAAAAGAGTATAAAGAGGAATTTGATAAAAGGCTATCAGAAGACTTTCAGTCAAATTTGAAAGTATTCTGGAAATCCGTAAGGTCAGCCCGAGGAAAAACTACAACCAGAGAGCTGACTAGGATCCGATGCCAGGATGGTAGCGTTGTGAAAGGAGAAGAATGTGTGGTAAAGATATGGAAGGAATATTTTAAAAGTTTATTTGAAAAAAAAAGGAAGGACATAATAACGATTTCTGCTATAGCGAAGAAAAAGAGAATGAGATAAAAGGCCAAATTGAAATTTTCGAAATTGTGGATGCACTTAAGAGTATGAAAGCGGGCAAGGCTGCTGGGTATGATAGTGTCGGTCGAGATGCTAAAAGCAGGAAAAGGCGTCGTAGCTAGACAGTTGTACTGCCTTTTCAATTTGTGTTGGAGAAGCGGCCGAGTACCTACCAAAAGATTGGTGTAAGGCTGTTATCGTACCACTTTACAAAGGAAAAGGGTCACAACTGGACTGCAAAAATTATCGTGGTATAAGCCTGCTTAGCGTCGTCGGCAAATTGTATGCTAAGGTATTGATTAATAGAGTCAGGAATGAAACTGATGATAAAATATGGGATGCTCAAGCGGGATTTCGAACGGGAATGGGATGTACTGATCAGGTCTTTTCTTTGCGGTATATATAGCCGAAAAGTTTTTGGCCAAGAGTCAAAAAGTCTATTGCACATTCGTAGATCTGGAAAAGGCCTATGACAGAGTTGTGAGGAATGAATTGTGGTCAGCACTTTCTTTGCATGGGGTGAGCAGTCTCTCAATACGAGCACCGAAATCCTTATATGAGGATTCGAGTGCTTGTTTTAGGATAAACGGAGCGCACACTGAGTGGTTTAAGATTGAGAAAGGCGTTAGGCAACGATGTGTTGCGTCACCGTGGCTGTTCCACCTATTTATGGATAGTTGTTTGACAGATTTGAAAGAGTCTGAAAGTGGATTAAGGATGAATGAGTTACTCGTCAAATGTCTGCTCTATGCCGACGATCAGGTTATACTGGCGTCATAAGCAGAAGAGTTAGTGGAGATGGTAAACTGTATGCATGAAGCTTTAAAGGAGAAAGGAATGAAAGTGAACGTAAGTAAAACTAAAACACTGGTTTTTGAAATGGAGAAAGAAATGACAGCATATAATATTTTGATTGGAGGAGAAAAAGTTGAGCAAGTGAAAGAGTTTGTATATCTAGGATCAAAGTTTACATCAGATGGCAAGTGTGATAGTGATATTGAAAGGAGAGTGAACACGGGGAACATGTTACCATGGAGCTTTGCATGCCTTTATGAGCAGTCAGAAACTATCCAAAAAGGCTCGACTGGCTGTGCATGGCGTGTTGGTCCCGACATTAATGTATGGGAGTGAAAGTTGGGTATGGCAAAAGAAGCACGAAAGCAGAATTAATGCAGTGGAAATGAGAGCGTTAAGGAGTATGATGGGTGTGAAATTGAGTGACCGGATGAGGAACAGCGTGATAAGGGAATGTTGTGATGTGAAAGAAGATGTAGTTACAGGAATAGAAAAGGGTATGTTAAGATGGTTCGGTCATGTGGAGAGGATGAATTAAAGCAGGTTGACTAAGCAGATATACAAGGAGAGTGTGGAGGGAAAGGTCGGAGTGGGAAGACCTAGACGAACGTATCTTGATCAAATTAAGGACGTCCTGTTAAAGGGTTAGGTCAAAAGTACCCGAAACCGCCGAGCTTGCATGAAGAGAGTTATGAATGTGGATGAAGCGATGGAAGTATGCGGAGATCGTGGCAAATGGAAAGAGGTAGTCTATGCCTACCCCTCCGGGAAAGAGGCGTGATTTTATGTATGTACATATGTAGTAATAGAAATATGATGATAGTAATAGAAAATAATGTTCTGGGGGTACATTTTTAATAACAGCGGCCCAGTTTTCGCAAGCAAGTCAAGGTCGCAATGTATGCAGATGAAGTTGCTGCCCATCCACCAAGGATTTTAATAACAGTTTTGGTTTAAAATTGTTGTTTACTACAAAAAAGACGAAATATAATAGGTGAAAAACTTGATAACTCATCTTTACATTCTGCAAAATATATTGATAAGTGGATAAGTCACTTGATAAGTCGTCGGTACGCATATTGACATGTCGATTATTTCAAAAACTAAGAAAAATTATGCAAATTACTGTACGTTATTCGAATCATCGTAAAAAGTTTACCTTAGATAAAGTAAAAGTTATAAATGTAACAAATATATGCATTTTCCAGAGGAAGCCAAAGTTTAAAATGGCCGCCCTGTAAAATTGCTTTTTTCAACATGTCAAATTCTTCCCGCGGGGCACGGATAAAGTTAGCAGGGCTTCAGACATTTGGAATTATGTAAGATATGGACTTATCGAGTGCAGTTAATAAATTAACGCCTACAACTTACACCTATAACTTACAACCATAGGTACATCTCTTCGAATTTTAAAATAGAATCTTTGAAATCATAAACCTCCCTCAGGCTTTTATCGTAATGGCGCACAAATCAATTAACTAACTCATATGTAATTCTAAACATCAAATATGTAACCGATTGACGTCACATTGAAATTCTGATGCCTAATGGATGCCATGTCTCTTGCGGTCCCCAGGGGAATGAGTCTTGGAAATCAAATGCTGTCATAACGTACTTAGAGAAAATCATATTAGGTAGACCAATATATACGTTACTCAATAGAACTTAATGCGATTTTCGTATTCAAATTTATTTATGCTGTACCTACCTATAGATCTTAAAATAAATATTGTCTTGTAATTTAATGTTGAACATTAATAATTTTCGTCTTTTTTTAGATGATTATTTAAAATGGAGAGGAGCACTGCAAAATAAAGTGAAATGGCTCTTAAGTCATCACTTTTTCACTGAAAGACAGACAGACAGACACACACACAGGAACACTTATAACATATGACTTTTTTGCAATTAAGCTAAGAACGATCTCGATTAAATCAACAATTATCTCCATCAGTGCGCTTTCAATCAGATATATTCGCCAACATTCGTTGTTTTTTTACCAATTTCAACTCCCACAACTTTACAACTGATTTTGATCAAAACATGTCCTAAAACTGTCGCCGTAAGTAACCTTATCGCTTCAGCCGTTTGTGAGCTATGATGCCACAGAAACTTATAACATCTCTCTTTTTCCACCGGGGGTTAAAAATATCCGTGGGAAAACGATAGTTGCAATGTGTACCACTGCTACACAACGGGAATTTTTTTCCCATTGAGTAACAGTGTTACAGATCCGGGTGTGACTGAATGGGAACAAACCGATCAAATTAAGGACGTCCTGGTAAAGGGTCAGGTCAAAAGTACACGAAACCGCCGAGCTTGCATGAAGAGAGTTATGAATGTGGATGAAGCGAAGGAAGTATTCAGAGATCTTGGCAAGTGGAAAGAGGTAGTCTCTGCCTACCCCTCCGGGAAAGAGGCGTGATTTTATGTATGTATGTAATCTCCAAGTTGGATTTTAGAAGACATTTAGAATGTCTAGTCATGTTTATCTTCGAAGCTGATTCCTTACAGATTTTCTTTATTTACATACCGTACTTACTGGCCAAACTGCAACGGGCAAGTTCAAAAATAAAACGTCCTGTTAGTTTGATATTTTTTATTAAAACTGCTCCTTATAAATCCATCGATTGCTAACATAACATAGAAGAGAACGTACATAAGCCATAGTCTCATAGTGATATACATAAATACATTACATAAATGAATGACAACCTCAGTGTGAGAACACACATATAATAATATGAAAATAAAGTGTGATAGCTGAAAGCCACACTACATTGCGCAAGATAAAAAAAGTAACCTTAAAATGTCTCGTTTCTTTTTTATTCTTTTTTAAATAAAGTTAAACTGCCCTGATTATCTTTATAAACAATTTTAAGGTGAATAATATTCTTGCTTAAAAAAAGTGTGGTTTTAAGTTACTAAACTTTATTTCCATGTAACACACTCATACAAACGCATATGACAGCCCGCCATCTTGGATTTTCGACATGTCAAAACGTAAAACTTACGTAGAAGAGTAATTTTAGCAACGTATAGAATGTACAATCGCACCCAAGGATAAACGTTTAACGATTGTATTCTTAAATTTGTTAAAATTGCTTTTTCTTTTTGTAATAACAGATAAACATAGGTACTATTTGTATTCTTATGTAATTTAGGAAAATACAAAGTAGACAGCAAACTATTTAACATTAGAAGTGTCCCGGGTGTAAATTGAATGTTATTAATTGAATTTTCTTTTATTTATCGGGCCAATTAATTACAGAAGGCATATGTCTTATCAACTCTTAATAGAAATAGGTCAATATTGGGTGTTATAAAGCTTGATACTATAATTTTATTTGTAACGATTTTAGACATAATCATCGTTTCGGTAAACAGTTCTTACTTTTGAAATCTAATGCTATGTGATGATTATGGCATTTAGTCTTATGGGACTCAATATCGACCTCATAACAATCGTATCGCAACCTAAGAGAGTTAAGAAATGTACCTTATCAAAAATTTGTAATTGATGGAAAGCGGTCACCACATACTTGATCCTTACGCGCACAAAAATTAATCAAAAACTAAGATACATGGTTGGAAAGTGACGAATAGCAATAAAAAATGTATAAATTGTACCTACAAGCAAGTGATATACGCATACTATGACGCAGAATCCGATGAGAAAGAAAAAAAAAACGAAATATTTTTGTAGTAACCACAAAAATTTTCAATTTACAATTTGAAAGCTAATATATTTTAATGGAATACATTTTGGGCGATTCCCGGTGTTAACAATTGATTTGTTAATAACTACTAATATAGACTTGGATATAGATTATAATAGTGTATGTGAGGTCCTCATGTGTCAAAACTGCATTTGACTGCATATTTTAATACTGAAACCAGTCGTTTATCAAAATTCCAATACGAAAATTGTAGTCACAATTAGTTTTAACAAGTTGAAGACAAATAATAATACATATTATATGGATATGTGCAGCAAAATATTTTTATGAATTTGTTATATGACAAAAAAAGCATTCTAGAATAATTATATAATGTTTCAAAAAGCCTCACATATCCACATGACACGATTTCGTTTATTAAAATTCAATAACATCCTATGAAAAAAAATTAACTCGAAGAAACAGCATATTAACAAAATACACGAAGATAGATACAATTATTTGTTTAAACTCTAACTACTTATTATACAAAAATTGTTTATGCATGTCGTTAAATAACTTATTTATTATTTTATTATTGAATTTTGTTAAGCATATTAGATCTAGGTTTCTTTTGTGAGTTATTATCAATATTTTTTTTATAACTTATCGTTGATAGATAGTCAATTTTTTTTAATGTAGAAAGGGCATTATGTATATGGTTCTTTAGAAAACAAAATGTCGCAAATCATGTCATCTCACTCGTTACACGATTCAGTTGAATACCCAGAATGAGACATCATATTGTTTTACATTATAACCATTAGTTATATTATTTTATTGATAATAACCTAAAAAAGATGATACCACTTCAATGCAAATTTGATACCTACACTATACTAATGATTCTTTGTTAAATAAGGACGCGATTTGCTCTCTGCGTCACACTATATGAAATAGAGTGAGGCAAAAATTTAAATGTTTAAAAACACAGGTTTGAAGGTGACTTCTTTAACATTTAGAAATAATTAACACAAGATGTTAATTTTGTGAAAATTAACATCTTGTGTTAATTGTAAAGTATAACTCCAACTCCAACTATAGTTTCACGATTTCTACCAATCAGAGAATACAAATGGAACATTTCTATCTTATTTAAACGTTAAAGGAGTCACATATAAAAAAAATATCATACACTTGATTTTAAGTTGATTCAGCATCAAAACAGCATATCATAAGAACGCAATTAACTTAAATCATTTCATACGTATTGCAAATAAGGAAATCTATCACTGGTTCCAATGGCTATAAATATCGCCCGACGCAACTCGGAAAATATATCTGTCCCACTTACACGCTTTCGGCTAAACAGCGTGCGACAGATACAGAAAACGACCTCTCGGACAGGCAACGGCATTTTTTAAATAATAAAAAGAAAATCACAATAAATAAAACTAATAATTTACACATCGTAATATGCTGTTGTTTAGAACAGCTTTTTATACACAACCTATTTTAATTATGAAACGCCGAACTATTGATTTAAAAAGATATTTGACGGTCGGTTTTATCAACAAAAGTACATACAATTTAGAAGTCCCACTCCATTTAACAAATTGTAGACGGGAATATATTTCGTTACCGCTAAAAGAGATGGGACTCTTTTTAATTGATTCAGAAACAGTTGAGTCACACACAAAAAAGAAATTTTTTCTTACTAACCTAATTTGAATAAGATGAAAAGAGTGACTTCTTTCCGTCTTTTTCTAATGAGACTAGTTAGAAAGAGATTTTTTGTTTCATGCTCAAATTGGCATCCAGTTTGTATATACCTTTTTTTATGGCTGTATCAATTTAATAGCACGAAGTTCACAACTTTTTCTGTTCTAGAAATTTCTACCAAATCGACCGTCCGTATTTTTATATCTCGTTATTGTAAATAAGCCTTAAGTCTTACACTTAATTCGTCTATTATTTTCATGCGATTAATGACCAAATGATAAAGTTATATTCATATTTTTTTAATAATCTGTTAATGCGTGTCCAAGATTTTTATTAGTACGAAAATATTTCCCCTAAAAACGTGAAGCTGTCTATTTGCAAATGAAAACATTAAATCTTTTGCTGTATAAATGCATTAATAATAATATTATTATGATTTAGTATCGTCTCAATGTTGTTTTCATTTTATTTGACTTAAGACATGAATTTTCAAATGTAGAAGGAACATAATTTATTGCTTTTAATTTTAAAAATAATTTTTTTGAAAATTAAATACCGACATTTATGCCTTTTCTTACGTATTGATGTATGAATTAACACAACATTCATAAATTAAATAAAAACAAAAAATAAGAAAGGTTGCTACTATACAAAATGTAGCGAAAATTAAGTTTATGTGTTTATTATTACTGAATTTGAATCTTACTTGTATTTTTATTCATCCCTTGTCAAATAAAATGAAACCAACAGACCAACAAACCGTTTCCAAAACATACATATTGGCTTGGTACAAGTACAACTATCACTATTCGCCACGTTCCTTTTCACGTTTCACAACTAGCGCGGAAGATACGTTCCGTTTCACGCTTCGAAACTAAACGGGGAAGATATTTCTTTTTACCAATAAATTCTTTTGAAATGTAAAAAAATTTAGCACCGAACTAAAGGAAACTAAGGCACCACACGTATCGTAATCGAAAAACCTTTCTAGCGATCTAGACTTTTTTTTTCTTTATTATCATGTGCACGTGATTAATATTTAAATGTGCCACTAAGTGCTCTAATTGTAGGCCATATATTTGTTACATTGTTTTAAAAAATCTAGTTAATATATAATGCATTTATATGTATATTATTTTTCGTTTGATCGCTCAATTTCTTTTTTTTTCGCCTTCATAAGGCGGTAATCAATGTTCCCATTCAAAATCAAGTTTCTTGTACACTCTCGTATTTTATATAATGAATATTTTAGGTGTATAGCGTAAGTCTCGATTAAGGTTACTGAAAAAAATAATGGTTATGGCAAAGCAGTTCATTTATTTTTACGGCCATAGATACAAGTCCATTTATGACTTCTTAAATTTTGTTAATTACAAAACTTAATTTTCAGTGTTTATTTTTGAAGCTTAAAAATTACAACAATTTGAACTTTCCGTTAATGGAGTACGATAATATAACATTTACTCCTGAGTATCGTCCCGGTTAGAACATCTCAAACCACAACGATTATCGTCTAACCTTTGATCATGTGATTGTGTTTAAATAATTCACCGTTCACCTGAAACCTAACTAAGCTGGGATTATCGTTGAACATTTTTTTAGTGACCCGAATATTACCTTAGGATAATAGCCCTAATTAGAGTATTCCGTGAGTCCTTCTATAAGTTCAATCTTATGTCAACGCAGTACGGATCATAAATAACTCAACAGGTTAATAAATAGCTCATTCCTTAAAAATAATTAATATTTAAAGAAGTTTTTTATATCTCCCTTTTCAGTGACAGCATTTCAAAACCCGAACGCAGATTAATAAATTGCAATATTTTTCAAAAAAGGAACAACTTCTTTCTTTTTCAACACCATTTTAAATCCCGAAGAGTGTACAAGCGAGCGAAACCCGCACACAACCAGCCAATATATACGCTATGAAAACTCCAAATTCAAAAATTCGAATCTACCACAGATTATATAGCGTTCTGCAACGTCAACGGGTGATTATTATGTGTACCGTGGCCGTTGTGCGTCGTGAAGTCATCTTCTAGTAGTTTCTCGATCTTCTGGCCCTCGTTTGATAGCCGTTCGGTTTGTATGAAGTTGGCCGATATGTGGCCAACGTTGGATGTTGGGCCAACGTTGCCGTTGTTGGTCTCTGTGTTGTCTATCTGTTTGGGCGTCGACTGCTCTTGGGGTTTGTCGTCGGTCTGAAAAATAATATTATTGGATTGTTGTAGAATAAGGGATTAAAGTACTTTTTTTGCTAACAATGAAATGGAAAGGCCAATTCGCACAATCGATATAATGGAGAATAACGTTCACTTATATAACGTTTTAGGTAAAAAACGCAGATATACGGGTGTAATTTGAAGATTCATAGGATAACTATCAACTTTATTAGACTAGTATTACAATTGGTATGAGAGCGTGAGTTTAGCTTAAGCCAAATAGCTGAACGTAGCCATTCAGTCTTTTCAAGACTGTTGGCTCTGTCTACCCCGCAAGGGATATAGACGTGACCATAGAATAGAATAAATTTATTTTCAAAATTGGATACAAGGTATCACTTATTGACGTCACATCACTTAAATCTAATTATATCTACTGCCGCTTCCAAAGCGCACGTGTACAAGAAGCGGCGGAACAAACTACACTGCAGCATTTATTGTATGTGTGATTCCCGGCACCAATACAAAAAAGAATAGGACCACTCCATCTCTTTCCCATGGATGTCGTAAAAGGCGACTAAGGGATAGGCTTACAAACTTGGGATTCTTTTTAAGGCGTTGGGTTTCAATGGAATTTCAATTCTATCATCAAGCAAAACAGCTGAACATGACCACTCAGTCTTTTCAAGACTGTTGGCTCTGTCTACCCTGCAAGGGATATAGACGTGACCATATGTATCTCACCTGGTTGTGTTCGGACAAGCCCAGCAAATCAGCGACATTCCCATTGTTGGTTTGCGCCACTGAGGCGCTCTCCTCAGGTTTCCGTTCTTCCGGCTGGAATGAGGATCAACATTGTGTAAAGGCACCAATAAAAGTGCCGTGTGGTTCCCAGCACCAATACAAAAAAGAATAGAACCACTCCATCTCTTTCCCATGGATGTCGTAAAAGCCTATCGCTTATAAAATTGCGATCCTTTTTTTTAGGCGATGGGCTAGCAACCTGTCACTATTTGCATCTCAATTCCATCATTAAGCCGAGCAGCTGATTGTGGCCATTCAGTCTTTTCGGGACTATTGGCTCTGTCTACCCCGTAAGGGATATAGACGTGACTATATGTATGTATGTATGTAGCAGTAAAAAAAGAGGGTAGGACCACTCCATCTCTTTCCAATGGATGTCATAAAAGGCTAAGGGATAGGCTTATAAACTTGGGATTCTTCTTTTGAGCGAGCAACATGTCACATACATACATATAATCACGTGTATATCCCTTGCGAGGTAGACAGAGCCAACGGTCTTGAAAAAAATTCAGACGTCCAGCTGTTTGGCTCAATGATAGAATTGAGATTCAAATAGTGATAGACAGGTTGCTAGCCCATCGCCTAAAAGAAGGATCCCAAGTTTTTGTATGTATTTTTGAATAGCGATAACTTTCAAACTGTTTGTCTGATTTTGATAAAATTTAAAAATATGTAGGATTTGACAGTTCGCGGGGCATCCAAATCGGTCAAGTAATTTTAGTATACGCGTGGTCTAACTTCACGGCGAACAAACAGTATGTGTTAATCATGGTTACAAAGACTCCGATTATGATAACCAACTAACCTGACTAGTGAAACCTAACAAATCCGCTGTGGCGTTCCCGTTGTCTGTGTTTGTGTTTGGTAACCCTGGTTGCGAAGCTTGCGGTTGCGAAGCCTGGCTCTCTGATTGGTCGGCCTGCGACGGCAACGGCTGTGGCTGTTCGGCGGCCGGCTGCTGATTGGCTTTCTCTTGTTGTTTCTTGTCTTCTTCAGCTTGCTGGAATTAAATATTTCTAATTATAGCTCCCAAATCCATGGCCTTTCAGTAGTTTAAAAATTTTTTTTTGGTCTCTGTGTGTACTCTCAAGTGAAAAGATAGTATCTGCCTACCCATCAGGGAAAGAGGCGTGATTTTAAGTATACCTAATCTTATTTTCTCTCCCCCCCATTCAATCTCTCCGCTTCTTCCCCTTCTCCTCCTCTTTATATGAATATAATATCAATGCAATCTAATTTAGTTCTATTTATAAAAATGACACCGTCTTGAACCTAGTCTTGATTAAAATAACCTTCTTCCTTTAAAATTGCTTTGCCTACTCATTCGTTTTACCATTATACCGTGCACTTCTTAATATGAATATAGTTAACATAAATTGTCAAACAGAATATACGTTATGTAATCTCATCTTTTTGAGACTAGTTCTAGACATGATAGCTTCCACTGTTTGCTTTATGGAGAGCATTTATTTCTCCTCTCACTCCGCCTCCTCCCTTCTCAGCCGTTTCGCTTCCTACCCTTCTCCTCTTTATATATAATCATCTGCAGTGTCTAGTAACATAATCTATACATTACAGACGAATTTTACTCATAAAAATTCTAACTAAACTTACTTAACCTAGATATCTTAAACCTCTGTCCTTAATTACTTCCCTATATTACCATACTTCTTTTTCCGTAGGCCTTTTCTCCTCTACACAAACATAACTAAATAAATAATAATTAATAAATATATAAGGGACTTATAACACAGATTGAGTTAGTCTCGAAGTAAGTTCGAGACTTGTGTAACGAGCAGAGATCGGAATAGGTAGATTGAATTGGGGTCAATGAACTGAAACGTATATATTAATATGGACATGCCTCCGGGATTGCGGGATTTGTAAATTATTAAGATTTTTTTCCAGAATTTTTTACAAGTGGGATGAAGAATATATTAGTGGTTGCTGTTTTCCCCGACTTCGTTCATGTAAAGTCCAACAGTAATTGTCACCTTCTTGAGCCTGGTGCGGGCCATGATGGCCTCGACGCGCTGCTTCCGGGCCAGCCGCTCGCGCTCCTCGCGCGCCGCCTCGCCGCGCCGCCGCCGCTCCGCCTCCGCGCCCGCGCGCCGCCGCTCCTCCTCCTCGCGCGCGCGCGCCGCCCGCTCCGCCTCCTCGCGCGCGCGCCGCTCCGCCTCCTCGCGCTCCAGTTGCTGCTGCGCCTGCGAATGTTAACGCGACGTGTCTGTCTGTCTCTCTGTGGCATTGTAGGTTCCGAATGAACGGATGAACCGATTCTTTTTAAAGATGATCGTAGTCAGAAGTGTTACAGAAATACAATATCGGTATTAAATAAAACAAGTAGAATATCTGTTAGCGTAATCGAGTCGAGAGTAGTAAATTTTTTTTTTAATAATTTTTTAAATCGAAATTCACCGTGATTCTTCTTATACGCAAATAGGGTAGCAATATATCACTATTTTAATCTCAATTCTATCATCAAACCAAAAAGCTGAACGTGGCCTATCAGTCTTCGAAACTATTGGTTCTGTCTACCCCGCTAGGGACAAAAACGTGACTATGTATTTATGGTGATCATACCTCAATAGCCTTCCTCAGTTTCTCCTCCTCCATCTGCCGCTGCAGCCGGGCGAGTTCCTTCGCTTCCTCTTCTTCGCGACGCTGCCTCTCCTCCTCTTGCCGCTGTCTCTCCGCCTCTTCTTCTGCTTCGCGTTGTAATCTGCAATAGAATAAAAATATTTGAAAAAGTTTTCGTGACATTTTGTCTAACAATTTAGTGCGTAAAGAATATCCATCTATACAAACAATGACTACTACTACTGAATGACTACAAGACATAGTATTATAATGCTCAAACCGATGTGTCTTGATACTTGAAATTTTTCGTGTAGGTTTTTTAATGGTGTAGGAGTGGCCTAAGGGAGGATTTCCCAAAACAACCGCGTGAACTAAAATTGATGGGACTTTTAGTCGAGCAGTGAGCGTCCTCTAGTTTTATATTTAAAGGTAGGTATTAATCTGTATTTATAAAATGAAAGTAGTTATGTCTCTTTAGTTCGGACTGCCACTTCTATCAACCACTTCTTTGGCATGTCATCTCCTCTCTGCTAGAGCGGCTGCACATTAGTTTGAATACTAACCAATGCCCTTACGGTGAGGGAAACATTTACATTCAAGCAACTGGATATGTAATGTTATGATCGATCCAATTCGGGTCAAGTTTACCTGTTAAGGTTGCGGAGGTCACGAAACTATTAGTAAAAACCTGACTCACACAATCCTGAATCATGGTCAAATGCATAGTCCGAGATCTTCTCCAGAGTGGTGAGGATGCAACCGGGACTAAAGCCGGGAGGAAGAAGAAGAAAGTAGGTATAATTACCTCTGCCTCTCAAGTTCTGCCTGCCTCTCTAACTCCTCTCTGGCGCGTCTTCTCCTCTCGGCTAGAGCCGCTTTGGCTTGTTCTTCCGTTGTTATACGGCGCGCTGTCATTGACGCTGCAAAAAATTAAAATTATATTTAAAATAACGTATTTTTTTTAATAAGGAAAAAAAAATAGGGATGGAATCCAAAAGAGAATTGCAAAGATCGCGGTAACTAATATAAAAACTTATATATAAATAGATAAAACATTTAATATTAATTTTTATCTAACAATAGATAAAATTAATATCAAAACCGGGGACGCCATTATCAGGCCATTCTTATTACATCATACTATATTTTAACCGCAACTTGTGAATTTAACACCATCAAACAAAAATGCGACGAAATTAGCACCATATATAAAAAGTATCGAATAAAACGCTACCTACAAAAAGCGATGAATTTAGATCAACCTACTAAAGAATACAGGTTTTTCGCAAATCCCACGTGAACTATAGTTTCACCATATGTCCTCCAGACTCAGATTCAGTAGATAACCAGTGAAGAGGTAACAAACAAATAAACTCACTTTCGCATTTAAATATTTAGTTGGGATACGTCCGAGAAAATTAGGTGTTTCGATTTTCATTCAAAATAATTTTCCCATATAAGATACTACGATAATAATAAGTGTTTTTTTTTCTGATGTCATTTGAAACAGTAACCAAGATCCACCGGACTTCGCTCGGTCACCCAGGTCGTAAAGAATTAACTGTGTAATCTATATCATGAAAATTATAGCAGCTTCCTACCTGTCATCTCATTCTCTTCAGTCTTTTCCTGAGACGGCTCCTTCTCTTTCTCAATTTTCTCCACTTTATCATTCTTCTCCGTCTTCTCTGGTTTCTCAACCTTCTCTGGTTTATCAACCTTCTCTGGTTTATCGACCTTCTCTGGTTTATCGACTTTCTCCACTTTTTCAATATTATCTGCTTGTTTCTCGACTGGCTTGTGTACTTCCTGTTCCTCTGGTTTCGATGGCGTAACCTCTATGTGTTCTTTATTTTCGTTTACCTGAGAAATGTTAATTAAATCAATAATAATTAAGCAAAATTGAGAAAAGATTAAAAGATTATTCATAGACGTAAAATCATAGACGAATAAAAAAAGGCGGACGGAGTGTAGTTTAAAAAAAGTGAAGCATCGTATTGGCGGCGTTGTACACATGTGCGAGTGAGAGAAAACTTGCATTCGTGAGATAATCTGTGATGCATCTATGAAGTAATGGCGGCCGACTGTCTCACTATTAGTGAGTGCGTTAGGCGTGTATATATACTATTGCTTCATTTTGCCGTATAGTAAAACTCCGTCTGACTTTTTTCAACGTCTATGAGTAAAATGTAAAATTTTGAACAGGGAATAAGTATTGATTCTCAATCTGTCACATTGCAGCGAACATATGACTGTATTCTCTTAGCTGCGAATAGATATTTGAGTAGCATCAGAATAAGCAATATTAATATTATTCAGTTTTACAAGTATTCGAAGTATTTGTTAGCTGCCAGAATTTATAAACAGCATTTATCACACGCAGTAAACACGTTACAAAAAAGCGGAGACGCATATTAAAAAAAAAAAATCGGAAACCTTATCTGACTGATCTGAAAAAATTTACATTAAGAATTGAAGAACTGAAAATTTCATAAGTGGACAGTACAGCTGAACGTGATCTTTCAGTCTGTTCGAGACTGTTGGCTCTATGAGATAAATACGTAATTAAATTGTTGTATACTATACAAGCTTTCGCCCGCAGCTTTAGCGCCACTTACACCCGCGAATTTAGCGCCACCTACAAATGTATGTGTGTGTTTTTTTTTTTTTTAATATACCTATTTATTTCTTTATTAAGTACTAAAAGCCGCCAGCGATTTCCTGCGCGTGGAATCATTCCCGCGGGTACTCCGGGATAAAAAGTGGCCTATATGTTATTCTGGGTCTTCAGCTACCTACATACCAAATTTCATCGTAATCAGTTCAGTAGTTTTTGCGTGAAAGAGTAACAAACATCCATACTGACATCCTGACATACTCACAAACTTTCGCATTTATAATATTTGTTTCGTATTTAATCTGTGGTTGGACATTTCCTTTTTGAATGCTGAGGGCGCCACCGGACTAATGCGTGGTAGAAAGTATCAGTTTTAGCCACCGAGAGAAAAAGTGGCGCTAGAGTAGTCTGCTTCAAGCGCGCTCGCAATCACCATCAAAACTTTTAATAAATTTTGTTTTAAGTGATTTTGGACAGAGTTGTGTGTGTGGTATATCTTCAATTACCCGGAGGCCTCCGTGAGGAACTGGGAAATCTGCCGTGCAGGGGAAAGGTGAGTCGTACTCAAATTTCATTGGGGATTTGTCCGACGACCCGGGCAACCACGTTACATACCTACTCTAATTTATCTCCTTTATTAAATACAGTCCATTGTTATCCCACAATATTAGTAGGATGGATGTACGAACATACCTTATGATCTACGTTTTGGTTGTGAGCGTGGCCGTTCTGTATCTGCAACGCTTCGAGTTTCTGCGTCACTTCTATCGCGTTCACTTGCGATTTGTCCGGAACCGGTGTCGGCTGAATTAAATACATAATACATACATACATACATATGGTCACGTCTATATCCCTAGCGGGGTAGACAGAGCCAACAGTCTTGAAAAGACTGATAGGCCACGCTCAGCTGTTTGGCTTAGTGATAGAGTTGAGATTCAAATAGTGACAGGTTGCTAGCCCATCGCCTAAAAGAGGAATCCCAAGTTTATAAGCCTATCCCTTAGTCGCCTTTTACGACATCCGTGGGAAAGAGATGGAGTGGTCCTATTCTTTTTTGTAATGGTGCCGGGAACCACACGGCACGAAACTAGAATAATAACATAATAAATAAATAAATATATGCGGGACAAATTACACAGATCGAGTTAGCCTCGAAGTAAGTTCGAGACTTGTGTTACGAGAAACTAACACAACGATACTATATTTTATAATGAATACTTATATAGATAAACATCCAAGATACAGGCCAATCAGAAAAAGTTATTTTCTCATCATGCCCTGGCCGGGATTCGAACCCGGGACCTCCGGTGTCACAGACAAGCGTACTACCGCTGCGCCACAGAGGCCGTCAAATACTATTAATGTTGATTGTTACAAAGTCGTGTGGTTCCCGGCACCAATAGAAAAAGAATGAGGACAGCTTCATCACTTACCTATGGATGTCGTAAAAGAAGACTAAGGGATAGGTTTATAAAATTGGGATTTTTCATTTATGCGTTGGTCTAGCAACCTATCTTTATATGAATTTCAATTCAATCATTAAGCCAAACGGCTGAACGTGGTCTATCGTTTTTTTAAACACTGTTGGCTCTGCCTAGCCCGCAAGGGATATAGACGTGATTATATGTTTATATGTATGTAAAACTTTGTTGAACCTTAAAAAATACAATAGGTGTACTTAATGCTAAAAGCAATCTCTACCACTTATTTTCTCCTTTTTCCATGGCTAATAAACCATGACTACACCGTAGCAGTCAAAAGACGTGAGATATCCAAGTTATTCCTACCTTTTGTATGTCTTTCTCAACGCTAGTCTCCTTTGAGGCGGGCGGCGACAACGCACGGCCCGGCGATAAAGACTTGTTGCGCGTCTGAAAAAGAACACAATAAAGAACTAATTATTTAATTAAATTAATCTATATATATATATACATACAAACACGTCTGTATCCCTTGCGGGGTATACAAAGCAAACAGTTTTCACGACCACGTTTAGCTTTATGGATAAGTGATGGAATTGAATTTCAATTTCAAGGTTGCTAGCCCATCGCCTTCAAGAGGAATCCCAAGTTTATTAGCGATTCCCTTAGTCGTCTTTTACGACATCCACGGGCAAGTGATAGAGTGCTCATATTCTATTAAAGCGCTGGGAACCACACGGCAAACTTAAATTAATCTGATCATATTAATTGGCCTGTTGGCGACTGTACAAGTCGTTCGTGATAAACCAATGAATAAATTACCTTATCATTCGGTGGTCAAATCGGTTATGTGTGTGTAAAATGCGTGTGGCGCAAAAAGGAACAGGTTCGAATCCCACCTCGGCCATGTACCGATGACTATCGAAAGTAACGTACATTGGTTTGAATACCAACCGAAGCTCTTACGCATCGTGAAAAAACCTGCACATTCAGGCAACTGGATGTGTAACCATGATCGATCCAATACGGGTTAGGTTTCCCCTGCAAAGCTTGCGGACGTCAGACGGTAGTCGCTTCGTGTAAAAACCTGACTTACCCAATCCAGGATCCACGGTCAAAGGCATACCCCGGGCTCCTCTCTAGATTGGTGCACCCAGGACTAAAAGCAAGAATTTGCAGCCAGAGGGTATCGTGGTGAAATGCCTCCGATCCCATGATGCCCTCAAAATGGCAAGAAGAACGAACGGAGGGGTTTTAGTAGGTAGGCTGGTATACTAGGTGCCAGGAGTCCCACACTCTCCCGGGTGAAGACCCGGGGGGGTTGTCCGTAAAAAGGATTTCCCGTTCGATACCAAAAAGAAAAAAAAGGACTAAAAGAAAGAAGAAGAAGAAGAAGAACATATTACCTTATCGTGTTCTTTGGATGGCTTTGGCTTTCTACTCGAGTGCGGAGGCGGCTTGCCTTCGCCGGGCGCTAGCGCTAATGACAACGCTGTAAAAAAAAAAATCATAAGTACATTTCAACGAATTTGAAATATGTAAATTATATTTGAAATATGCAATTTGAAATATGTAAATTATATTTGAAATATGCAATTTGAAATATAAAAAATATATATTTATTCTTTACTATGCCGTGTGGTTTCCGACACAAATAAAAAAAAGAATAGGACCACTACATCTCTCTCCCATGGTTGTCGTAACAGGCGACTAAGGGATAGGCTTATAAACTTAAGATCCCTTTTTTTTAAATAGTGACTGGTTGCTAGCCCTATCGCCAGAAAAAGAATCCCAAGTTTGTAAGCCTATCCCTTTATCGCCTTTTACGATATCCATGTGAAAGAGATTGACTGGTCCTATTCTTTTTTCTATTTGTGCCGGGAAAAAGATGGAGCGGTCCTGATTCTTTATTTGTACTGGTGCCGGGAACCACACGGCACGGAGAGAAATAAACAATTTTGAATTTGAATTTTTTTAAGGTTTGTGATGAAAGAGCTAGAGAGTGAAAGAGAGAGAGAGAGAGAGAGACAGAGTATGTAGACAATGTGCATTCGTCCACTATTTAGATTTAAGACATCTTTATTTTCAAATTGACGTCCGATGAAAATGATGCAGTGTAGTTTGTCCCGCCGCTTCTTCTACACATTCGCTTCGGAAGCGGCAGTAGGTAGTTATAAATAGATTTAAGTTATATGTGACGTCAATAAGTGATACCTTGTATCCAATTTTGAAAATAAATCTATTCTATTCTAGTATACTGTATACTGACGTGGAAAACAAATCTATTCTATTCTAGTATACTGTATACTGACGTGGAAAACAAATCTATTCTATTCTAGTATACTGTATACTGACGTGGAAAACAAATCTATACTATTCTAGTATACTGACATGGAAAACAAATCTATTCTATTCTAGTATACTGTATACTGACGTGGAAAACAAATCTATACTATTCTAGTATACTGTATACTGACGTGGAAAACAAATCTATTCTATTCTAGTATACTGTATACTGACGTGGAAAACAAATCTATACTATTCTAGTATACTGACGTGGAAAACAAATCTATACTATTCTAGTATACTGTATACTGACGTGGAAAACAAATCTATACTATTCTAGTATACTGTATACTGACGTGGAAAACAAATCTATTCTATTCTAGTATACTGTATACTAACGTGGAAAACAAATCTATTCTATTCTAGTATACTGTATACTGACGTGGAAAACAAATCTATACTATTCTAGTATACTGTATACTGACGTGGAAAACAAATCTATACTATTCTAGTATACTGTATACTGACGTGGAAAACAAATCTATTCTATTCTAGTATACTGTATACTGACGTGGAAAACAAATCTATACTATTCTAGTATACTGTATACTGACGTGGAAAACAAATCTATTCTATTCAAGTATACTGTATACTGACGTGGAAAAAATATCTATACTATTCTAGTATACTGTATACTGACGTGGAAAACAAATCTATTCTATTCTAGTATACTGTATACTGACGTGGAAAACAAATCTATTCTATTCTAGTATACTGTATACTGACGTGGAAAACAAATCTATTCTATTCTATGTATACTGTATACTGACGTGTCTTCGAGTGCAGATGCACCGAGCTGGGGCGCGGGCGGCGCGGGGTGGCGGCGGCGCGGCCCACCGTGCTGCTGTCGCGCGACACCGTCGGCGTGGTCGCTGCGCTCGCGCCGCTCGTCTCGCCGCCGCCGGCTAGTGGGACGTCGCCTTTATTTATTGTTGTTTTTAGTATATACTTTATTGTACGTAACCAATTTTTTGGTAGGATAAGATTTAAAAAAAAAATTGTTCGAATACTGAATATATTTGTTTATTTCCTTGATTGGTAATGGATCAAAAATGGCTTTCTATAATACCTACTACTATAATTGGATCCATTTTCTGAAATACAACGTGAATTAATATAGAATGATGTGCAAATATTTTCTTGTATTTTATTCAAAAAATTTTGTGACGTTTTACTTCTTTATGAATCTGTCATAATTATCTATCTGTAAAATAAAAGAAATGTAAATTTCCTATTTACATGTGTCTAATTAGTAAGTTCGAGTATTAACAAGTTGTTATTTTTCATAAATTAGTTATGTTTGACATAACCTCTTTGAAATCATTATTTTGTTAGTTACAACAAAAGCACATCGAGCAATGAAGCAACTGCCATAACAAAAAAAGCACATCATCATGTGGTTAGAATATATAAAAAAACCTAAGACTCATTTAGAGCATGAAAATTTTTCATTATATATTATAAGCCTGTCCCTTACACGCCATTTACGACATCCATGGAAAACAGACGGAGCGGAGCTTTTTATATTAGTGCCGGGAACCCCACGGCACGGCACCCAAGTAAAAAAAATCACACTAGGTTAAACTCAAACAATTTCAAAACTATCAAGGAAAGCGGATTCACCTCTGGGTGTTACGGAGCGGTCCTATTCTTTTTTAAATTAGTGCCGCGAACACAGACACTATGATAAACTCAAACCATTTCAAAAGTAAAATCACACTAGGTATAGAATAAACTCAAACCATTTCAAAACTATCAAACAAAGTGTATTCCTTTTTTAAATTAGCGCCGTGAAACACAGCACGGCATCACACTAGAATAAACTCAAACAATTTCAAAACTATCAAACAAAGCGTATTCTTTTTTTAAAATTAGCGCCGTGAAACATACGGCACGGCATCACACTAGAATAAACTCAAACCATTTCAAAACTATCAAAAAAAGCGTATTCTTTTTTTTTAAAGTAGCGCCGTGAAACACTCGGCACGGCATCACACTAGAATAAACTCAAACCATTTCAAAACTATCAAGGAAAGCGGATTCACCTCTGGGCGTTACGGAGCGGTCCTATTCTTTTTTAAACTATAATAAACTCAAACAATTAAACTCAAAACGTATCAAACAAAGTAGAGATGGTACTACTCCTCACCTCTGGGCGTGTTGACGCCGGTGCCGGCGATGGAGGCGGGGCGCGGGCGGCGCGGCTGCGCGCGGCGCGGCACGCCCGCCAGCGCGCTGCCCGGCCGCGAGCCCGGCGTCGTCTCCCCGGACCGCGGCTCTGGGACACCGGTTCGATCGTTTATTTACACACATACATACATATAGTCACGTCTATATCCCTTGCGGGGTAGACAGAGACAACAGTCTTGAAAAGACCGAATGGCCACGTTCAGCTGTTTGGCTTAATGAATAGACAGGTTGCTAGCCCATCGCTTAAAAAATAATTCCAAGTTGGTAAGCCTAACCCTTAGTCGCCTATTACGACATCCATGGGAAAGAGATGGAGCGGTCCTATTCATTTTTGTATTGGTGCCGGGAACCACACGGCAATCATTTATTTATTTTATTTATTTAAACATTATGCAAGTAAAATGTACAACAGGTGCCACAAGGCATTCTCTGCTAGTCATATCAGCAAACACGTACAAAAAAAAAAGGCGGACGGCGTATCACCTGTACGACAAAATGAAGCACTGATAGTGTGCCGGCTGTATTTGAACGCGTCTCGCGCACGCGCTAATAGAGTGACAGTAGATAATCTAATTTTCTGTCACTCATACATGCGTACAATGCCGCCATTACGATGCTTCACTTTTTTTCAAGCGACACCTCGTCTGCCTATGTTTCTACGTCTAGGCTGGTGTATAGCACATATATTGTGTTAAGACTGCTTTTAGAGACCATATTGCGGAAATGTTGCAAGGCCATGTTAGGAGAATATATGAAAATGGTAGGTTAAGTATGAAAAGGTTTCCTTTAACAAATTATTTACTTTTCGATCAAAATTGTTCGTCATTACTTGTGCATTTCAAAGCTAAAAAATACAATTTTCCTTGTCAGGCTCACACCTACATTAGTAAAGCAGTGGCTTAAATGTTAATCAAAATTTGACTCACCTCGTGTGTAAGAGCAGGAAAGAAAACCGGACCCAGTAGGGAAGAGAAAGAGATCGTAAAATTGTACATACCCGATAGTTAAGTCGTACAGTTGAAGCAGTGCAACCCAGAAGTTACCAATATACCAAAAGGTTTCCAAAATCCATTATGATTTTTACCCACACCACATTTTGATGAATGAATCGTGAATTTAGTTTAGAACCTTACGCTATATGTTCAAAAATATCTGATTGGCTTTAGAAAAACGAATCCACCAATCAGGTAACGTTCTTAAGATATAGAGCGCTGTCATTGGTTGCTTAACTTAGCTCTGATAGACTATCAGACATTTCGATCAAAAGATTCAAGTTATGTATATCAGTTCTCTCAAGATGTCGAAGAAGTGATTAATCTTGTAAAGCAGACCTTGGGCCCGGACCTCGAAACAGAGAAAGGTGCAACTCCAATACCACTAGCAGTGATATGAAGTATGAAGATATCTGTGGTCATCACACTCGGTACAGCTAACTACGGAATGGCTATAGCTTACTTCTTCTTCTTTTACTACTTATCTACCTTACCACTCTTAAAACACACACACATAACTGGAATTAACATAGATAGATAAAATCTTTACAGCTCCATTAGATCAAGGATCAGAAGCCGAAGAAAGTAATTCTGGATACGGCACTGATTATCAGAAGTTTTGTTTTCTGCCGGCTTAACTACCGGTAGCTTGGGTCGAAGTAGATACCTAACTTTCTCATTTTTTTATAATGTTTAAATTTTTTATATATAAATATTATAAAATTGTCGTTTAAGCAATTTCAATAAATATGTGAATAATATTATAATAAGACTTATTTCGTCAATAGTATTGGCCAAATGTTATTTCATGTTACCACAAAATTGCACAACACAAAATGGATTAAATACTATACAAATGAAAAGCAAAGCGACCCATAATTGTATTCACACGATTGTATGCAAAGCGTAGTTTCTGGCGAAGCTCCCAACATATATATGGAATATTTAATTTATATAATTTTAATTTATAATTCCATCATCATTACTAACTAACGAAAAATACCCGGGTCGCCGTAATCGCGTGAGCCGGTACATTGCAACACATTATTTGGTGAGCCCTCATTTGAATCATTGATGTATGAAATAGAGAATTGTATTTTAATTTCGTAAAAAAAAAACTCGTCAAATGGGGAGTTTGAATCATTAATTGATGTATGAAATAGAAAATTGTATATTAATTTCGAAAATAAAAAAAAAATCATCTAGTCAAATGTGGAGTTTTAGAATTGCCACGCGGGGCGCAATGTAACAGATGGTGCGATAGTAAATCCAATGACAATAACTATCACATTGCAACAGTACCAAGTGTTACAATATACAACCAACAAAACGCAAAGCGCCAACATTAGCCTTTCCCAGCGACCTAAACCCGAAGCAATAAGCGCACGAGGCGCGTCGCGGCACACAATCTCTTACGGCTCCTGTTGAGGTGGTGCATACTCGGCGAGGCCGAGTGGAGCGGCCGCTGCGGGATCCTGTCGAGCCTGGTCATGGAGTACGCTCTACCTGGTCCGCGCGGCGCGGGCAGCGTGGGTACCAGGTCGGTGCGGCGCCGGGCCACGGAAGACCACATCGCCGGCTGCTGGCGGTCGGGTTCGTCTGCAACAATAGGGATGATGACAAGGTCTTAATATAAATTATTTAATAACATGATAGATTACACGTAATTAAATACGTTACGTGAATTTTTAGTTTTAATTTTGACACCCTATACGTTTTACATTCTTTCAAAGTACGATGGGAAAGTCCATTTAAAAAATTCAAAATTATTGAAAAATAACTATGCCAGGAGTGAATAAATAAAATTTGGAATAACTTTTATTAAGACATCATATTCATAAACGCAATAATTAAGGTAGCTGCCATACAAATGAAGTTCATGACGCGAACAAGTTACTCTAATGTGACGTCACACTTGAGTCGCGTTTTGTAAGAGGCGTTTTGGACGAGTCCAAATAATGTGTTATGTTACTTCGTATATCTCAGGTAGTTTATTGATGCCATTATTTGACCAATGTTTTAGTTGTTGTGAAACTAAATTATTACCAAAACAAAAAAAAAAAAAAAATTGTCATCATGCCTATTCAATTCAATTCAATTTATTTATTGCATCCTTAATGTACAGTATACAGGTCATCGTTTATGAAATAAAGGAACAATTAAAGACCCTGTCAGGCGCTGCAATGGGAGAATGACTATATATTAACTTATATGTAGTATTATTAAAACAAGAGAATTAGTTAGTTAGTTACTACTTGTACTATTGAACTAATCTAAAAGTACTCAGTTATTAGTTCAATGTGTCCATTATTTGTTGAACTGGCGGTTGATGTGTCGTTGTTTTTACAAAGCAAGAAACCGAGTGAGGTGTACAATTAACTTGGGTAGAAAATACATTTTTATATGAACTTCTGTATGTTTGAAACGCGATATTGTTGAACTGCTGGTCTGATTTTGATAAAATTACAAAGGTATATAGAATTTGTCAATAGAAGGCCAATAACGACCACATCGGTATTCGTTGTCTGTAATTTCACATGATAACAGGTTTAAAATGTACAGCTCGAACAAAAATAAAGCATATCTCGCCATATTGCAGATTAAAATATTGACGTGCCCCCGCAACATGGGACGCGCGATGCTGTTTTTATCGCGCGAAAACCTATCGCTGTGCTTTTTATTATATTGTGAAACGGGACAGCGATTGTTTCTCGCGCGATAAAAACGGCGTCGCGCGTATCTCGCTACGAGGTTTAGCGATGATTAATCACAAAATAGTCAGCAAAATCCCGTTTAGTACTGTACAAATGCAAAGCACGCTATAAATTTCTACATTTCTTAACATGCTAAAACTTAGCTTAGGATAGGCTAGACTATCATTCAAGTATTAGTGATGTCTAATCTTCTTGACACACATCTAGCTCACAAGAACTAGGTATTATCTTTAATCCAATGCAAGGCTGAGCGAATCCAATGTGAGGCAAGGAGTTTACATTGTTCGAGCGAAATGGGCGAGTAAAATAGGTATTCAATAAGCTTGAGCTAAGAGTTAATTTGTGTAAGTGAGTGAAATAAGAGTTTTGGTTAAACCTTTTTCTCTCATTCCAGTGAGCAGAGGAATGAATAAATAAAGAATCTCCTTTTTCTTCCTCTTGGCGTTCGCCCCTGTTACATCCTGACCTCTCTGTAGAGGAGCCTGGGGTTCGTCTTCAGACCATGATGCTGGATTGGGTGGAACAATTTCCGTACTATGACCTCCGAAAAGTTTAAACGGGAATCTAACCCAATATAATTATATTTTTTCTGACCATATTTTTCCACGCGCAAAAACTAAACTAACGCTCATCAGCCTCCCCAGCATGGCACGCGCGGCGCTGTTTTAATCGCGCGAAAAATTATCGCTATTTCGCAATTTTATTATGAAGTGAAACGGGACAGCGATAGTTTCTCGCGCGATATAAACAGCGTCGCGCGTGCTATGCTGAGGAGTCTTGAATAGTTACTTATCATTTGAACTAAGCAATATCTATTCGACCAATATGAAAAACGTCTTAATTGTATAAACAGAGAATTTGAATTATATAAGATACTTAATTTGTTAGTAGGTACTTACACAAACTCGTGAACATCATAATTCCTTTGACTGGCAGCGTTAACGGAAAATTGTGTTAGTAAATAGATGCACAAATGCAAGTTATTTGTCTCAAGGAGACACAAACAAAAGAAAAGAAGGTCGTGTATGTATTTATAAACAGATTTTAATGTTCGGTCGTTTGAACATATGACGTCAGTCATGACGAAGTAATGAGAATTCTCAAAGATAAAGCTTATTAAAATATATGTTCGTGTTAGAAATAATCTGGCTTACATAATATGTTAAATGTTTAATCATTTAAATTTATTGCACCTTAATCATAATAATCTATATCATCTTTTAATTAAATTGTAAGTCATACGACAACCCGTCTACATCTAGCTTAAAAAGTGTATTTTTTTTAAAGTTGAAAATATTGGAAAAGGTGCAATGCAGTTTTTTATTATATATTTATATTTTTTAATTATTTTATTACAGAAAACAAGTCAACAAGTCATAATATCAAATCATTTGCTATAAGTAAGTTTGTCGATGATGATAACTTACTAACATTGTTGATGATTTTGTTACTTAATATACAAAATTGTAATTACCTTTGTTATCATTGTCTGAGTCCAAGTGCAGAGCCGAGGCGCGTCTCACGAGCGGCGCAGACGCAAACATCACATTTGTTGTTGATGCTGCCCTGAAAATGTACACCAAATATTTGGTAAATTTGTAAATTGTACAAATTTTTAAAAGTCTCGTGGCGATGCGAAGCGTTGATTATTTGCTTTACTTTCATGATGCGGTAAAACTAAATTTAAAATGATGATATTTTTGTCAATAGGTATAGGTAGGTACCAGTGCTTTTAATAAAAAAAAAACAAAACAAAAAAAATATTTTCGAATCTACAAGTTAATAGCAAATTTTGATGTACTAAATTTTCTTTATTTTTATTGTAGTACCTAATATTGACTTTCTCACATACAAGTAATTACAAAATATTCATAAGTTACTAATTACCATGCAATTACATTACATAACATTCACACTACTTTGTGTATGTACAAGAGTTGTTAACTTAACTATAACTTTGTAATTATAATAAAGTATTACATGTTATCACATGCGGCGATCATATGTACAATTTGAAATTCAAATGCAAAAATGAATAAATTATACAAATTATTTTGAATATTAAATTTGTAATTAACTGAGAAAATCGCAGGTTTTTAGAATAAGAGTTTATCGATTTGTAAATAGTTTCTTTTTTATAGATCTATTCATTCATTTTAGAAAATAAAAAGTTAATTATTTTTTTCTCAATTTCTTTTAGAAAATATTAATTAAATTTAAACGAAATAATATAAAGAATATCTTTTGAAACACTTCAAGTTTTCATTATCAGTTCATGAGGTACAAGAACTCAAAATTTTGACTTTCCACCCAAAGCGACATCAGCTGCTTACTCATTTCAATTTTTTGTTGAAGCATTACATATGTATCCATTTTTGTAATATAAAATTTAAAACAATACATATTGCAAAATGGCCTTCACAGAACAAAGGGTCACCAACCCAAAAATTAGCATGAAAAATGTCAGCTCGATTTCGTCAAATCCGCTGCCATTAAAATAAGGCCATTGTACCAAGAAACAATGGCGAGGAAGGAAGATGACGTCACGGGGCATGGCCGGAAGAAGACTGGATAATACGGGATTTAAGAAGCATAGTAGTCTTTATGAGCAGTCTTATGAATACTGTGGATCTAAATATACTTACAGCCACGTCTTTATCAGAGTCTTTGAAAAGACTAATGACTAAATGCTGTTACTGATACTGTGTGAGAATGCTGCCGTGTAGTTTGTTCCGCCGCTCATTCTACACTAGCGCTTTGGCAGCTATTGCGTAGAGAAGACCATGATTAAAAAGTGCAAGTGGAAGAAATAGAACTGGAAATTCACGCTTCATTTCTAAATATTGCACATAGTTTTAAGCTTAGATCCACAGTCGTTAATGATCGGAATGTAGAGCTTCCAGCCTCAAAGTATGCAATAACTACGACTGAAAACTTTAGTCTGTACAGTCATGTGAAAAATCTTTATCTTAAAATTTTCTAACTATTCCATACTAATAATTTTAAAAGAGAAACGATTTGTATTTCTCTTTTGGCGAATAAATTCAAAAAGTATTGGGCAGATTTTACATTTGACACGGAGAGGGACAAACTATTCAAGAGTAAATTGCAATTTTTTTGAGGAACCATTCAGTTGAGCGAAGTAACGCACAAAACCTTGTCTTTCATAGATGGCCAAGCAAACATATTATATTTCGCTATTGTAAAAACGTAACTTTAATAAAGCAACCTCGGCTGACATCCAGCTATTAATTATAAGATTTGGCATACGATCAAAAATATTTAATAAACTTGAAGCCTCGTTTAGAAACAGACTGATTGCGGACCAAAAATAAATAAAAGCAACACGCATACATATGGTCTTTGTTTGCAATGATGTTTGTACAGTAAACAGGACAATGACACAATCATTACCTACTGAAATACGCGAGATTATATTTAAAGCAAACGAACTATGTTGGCACCTTGGTAAAATAAGAAAATTCTTTGGAGGCGGAGTGAAGTACCTATATGTTATTCGACTGTCACTTCAAATAATATTGGATTAAAACTTGGATGTAAGATTATTGTTATGGAGATACTATCTATAAAGAACGCTGTTCACGACAAATGTAAAGATGTAGTCTCTGCCTTTCCCCTCTGGTAATGTTAATAGTATCCTTATAATACGTTGGCATAAGCGTGAACGTGCCAAATTCATCAACCTCTGATAACTATGAGAACTTGCGTATCATTTAAATTTCCACACGAACATTACTCTGTGTTTTAAAGATACACTATTTAAATCGGAATTAATAAAATACAATCTTGTAGTATTTTTCTCGCCGACTGTACCTCGAGAGCGTTTACCACTTGACCGAAATTGCGCTAGACGCTAAGTGGGCTTCCGCCGGCGATCAAGCGGCGCTGGCGCTCGGCCCTTCGGCAATGGGCTATGAAAATCAATTTTGTTTACTGGCAAGTTATATCTAATGTTAATTGGTAGGTATCGTGGGAAAATAAACGTGGTTGATTTCATTGCGCTTATTATTATCTAATATTTGATTTATTTTTCTGCCTATACGTCTAAATATTTAGGTATACTTTATACATGCGAAAAAAATTATTCACTTTGTTAGTGTCATTTATCGTGATTGTAAAAAAAGTGATTCTGAATAAGTGGAATAATCATCTAAATGATATGGAAAATTTATGAAATATCAACATTGGGTACATTTACGTTAAATTAATTGAAAAATTCATATAATTTGAAATTAAATATTGTCATTATTATATTCGACCTTTTTCAAATTGACCCCAGTGTCCATTATTTGTATAAAGCCGTGCTAATAATTATTATATTTGCAAAAGAATTGATGTTACTAGGGCATAATGAATTCAAAAACGGTGTCTTGTAAGAGTGTTATGAATACTAAATATACTTCCGCGCTGGACAAGGCATCGTCGGCGACCTAAATCTAGGAATGTCAGAGTTGAAGTCAAAATAAACAGACGCTAAGAATTCCAGCTATATGCAATCATTGTTTATAAATAAATACCTATGCAATTACGCACTGCAGACAGACAACGCAACAAGAGCTATTGATATACATTTTAATAATTTAGTTAGAAAGCCACATTTGCTTCTTAATTGATTATCCAAATATATTTATATAAAAAATATACATAAAATCATGCCTCTTCTCCGGAGCGATAGCAAAGACTACATCTTTCTCCTTGCCACGATCTCTGCGTGGGATTTTGTAAGGAAGGATAATACATCTTTATCATCATAATAATCTTCCACTTAATACTATACCACCATAACAAAAAGACTTCTGAAATAAATCGTATAACCGAGCTCATCACATAAAAGAAAAAAAAAGCAAACAAAATAAAATGAAATTTAAGCAAGACTAAAATATCGACTAATATACTTTTAAATTTAAGAAGATCATAAAAATTTAAACTAATGAATTTACATAAAATACGGTCACGTGATATTCGTGCGTCATACAATTTGTGAACATATTAAATATTCTATTTAACGTCACATACTATATTATGAATACAATTAATATCGAATCAATCTTAGACGTACTATTCACGGAAAACTGTATTTCCATCTTACTATAGTACGGGCTTGTCATAGTAAAATACTATCCGTATTAAAAATAGAACCAGACCCCTCTTTAAAAAAAAGGCTTCAAGGTTTCCATATAGACTATAACCCTAGCGTTGTAAAGTCCATTCTTGTAAAGGTTAGGTCTATTATCAGACTGATATTTTCTGAGCGAAGAAATAAATATAGACACATAAAAAGGTTTTTTTTTTTAATATTTTTCATTATAAGTTAACTGAAAATACAATTGACTAATCAAGTGTTTTTAATATTGAAATTTTAATAGTTTTTATCAGCAACTCACGTTTCAATAAAAAAAAATTTCAATTATAATGTTTGGTAAATTGTATTTTTTTTTGCTGTTTAATATAGACTAAATTTTATTATATCCTGTTACTGTGATCGCCATATCTTTCAAAATATGTTATCGTCATGATAGGTGAGGTATCGCATAAACAATATTTCCTATCTATATCCTTCATTTGTTTCCAAATGTTCGAAATATAAACTTATTTGACCTTTGCCTGCCTACCTATTTGGTATAATCACCCTTTTATTTGAAAATGAAATTTTGATAGTATATATAAAATATGATTTAAATTTACATTCAAAATTTCACTAATAAATCACAGTATTTTTGATTGACTCTTTATTATTGATGGAATGTCATATTAATCTTAACTGGATTTCTGTGAAAATTAAGCACTTAAAATAGCTTTTAATAAATCTCCGCAAAGATTATAATTATAGCTCTTTTTTTCAGGAGCTCAGTGTTAAACCATTTAACAATCTAAAAATCTGTAAGTGAAAAATAAATTTGTTTTCTATCTAAATATCTGTAAGTACGAAATAATTACACAAAGCATGCTTCCAACGTCACTACCAAGGGTCATGCTGTTTACCATGCTCGACTGGTAGGTACCATCATCGTACAGTACGCAATGACTAAAAATAAACGGTAATGAACTACTAAGTACAGTCAGTGGCAAAACCTTGATACAACCAAGTATTTACGGTGTTTAATAGTGTTGTTTTTAGAATAGTAAAGGCAATATTGAACTTAAAACATTTTTTTTTGTTCGATAAAATTTGATTATCTGTAACAATATTACAAATTTAGTTTGAGGCACTTTTGACGCTGACTGTACTTTTCTGCATAATTATATTGCTAATAGCAGCAGTTACCTTTATACATCTAAATCGAGACTATATTAGTGAAAGTTAGTGTCAAAATACTCTAAACAATATTAGTTATTAAAGAGACGCAACAAATACTCGAATATAAAAAAATCTGCTTACAGCGATTCAAAAAAGTTCATCTGATCTATGGGGTTGGTACTGGAGAGGGTAAAACAAAAGAAAATAAATTAATAACAAAACAAAATCCTAATAACAAAACAAATATTAAAATTAAAGTTTCAAATTTGGTTAACCTAGCCATTCATGGGTTGGTACCTGTTGGAGAGGGTAAAACAAAACGAAATAAATTAATACGGAACAAGAACTAAACAAAAAAAAAAACTAAAATTTAAATATGAACTTATGTTAAGCTGTTATTCACTGGGGGGAACAGAAACCGTTACCCAATTACAAACCCAAAAAGCAAAGCAAAATCTGTTAAGAACTTCTAAAGAAAATCTAGAAGCAGTACCTATTTTGGTATAATTACCAGCAAGCCTACATTTAGGCCTCGTCAAGGTCCTATGACGCCCAGAGCTCAATTTACACCAGAGATTTTATAAATTCAAACAAAATTCCATGGCATTGGAGCGAACGGAATTTTATCTTGATCTATGCTGTGTGATTGTGAGGTACCATGTATATTGGATCAAACATTGGCCAAACAATAACAGGCTTTGGTCATTTAGTCTTGTTGACATGAATTAGTTATGACCTCAAATCAAATGCAATATTCACGCTCTTAATAAGATAAAAGTGTAAAAAATTAGTTAGATTATTGAATCTAATGTGAATAAAAATAATAATATTCAGACTTAATTGAGGTTTTTTGGTATAACTTCATTTATATGTAAATTCAAAACAAATATTTCAAAAACAAACAAATCAAGTCCTTATACATTTTCTCTTTTCTCGGTAAAAGGATCAAAAAGACTTTGATGTTATTTCGCAATCGACATTTGTGCTAAAGCTTATTTCTTATTACAATCGTCAATCGGCCAACATTTATGTTGGTGTGCCAGTAACAATCTAATTTTTACTATACCTATAAACGATGAATCTGTAGCTTATTTCTTTAATGACCAATGTTTGCGCCACTCGGCCAATATTCATGTTGTTTTTGCTGCCAGCCAGTCTGGCGGGGACGGCATTGGCAATGGCCTTCACACGCATCGATCCCAACCCGAACCATCACAAAAAGTGACCATTGTCGTTGCATATCATTATTTAGGACTTAGCTTCAAAACTAATGACAATTCTCCGTCGGCATTTAAATTTACTTGATAGTAATTTAAGTATAGCTTTGTTTGTATTAGCAAGAGTACACGGACTTGACACTAAGACAAATGCCACTCACAAAATTTCGAAGTGACTAACAAAAGTAAGAACAAGACTTAAATTGCTCAAATTGTCAACATTACCACAGCAAACCTAATTCATTAACACATCGAGTAAATTTCCTCAAATCTTTCTTTTATAAACCTAATTTAAAAAAAATGATAAATAAAAACTGTACCTGCGCGCAGCCCAGAAAAATCCACTAGAATCGAGCGGTTCGAGCAGTCGCGGCGTCGACGAACCGAAAGCGAACGCCGGGCGGGGCGCCGAGCGAGCGGCCCGCGCTCGCTCCAACCGCTCGCTCCGGTCGCGCTCGCGTTGCAACAACGCTTCCCGCCGCGATACGGACGCCTCCCATATTGCACGTTTGCGTTCCTCTACCTGTCGATGTGAAAGGAAAAAAAAATAGTAAAACATATTATTTAAATTTCTAGCATTTCTAGCATAGACGTTCTTTCGTCTGGTCAAGAGTACCCGAAACCGACAAGCTACCCCTCCGGGAAAGTGATAAAATGGACGTGTTTTAAGAAAACATCATAAAGAAATTCAAAACTGTAGACTACTGAATGTGTAACCGAAATCAAAAATCTGAGTGCGATTACCCTCTTTTCAGAATCACAGGGGTCAAACAGGAGTTAGTTCATGTAGAATTAACTGACTCCTGAATAGTATCCAATACAGACTGGGACTTCCTAACCAGGACAGCGCTGAGATAAACTATTAAAAAAGATCTAATCCTAAATGTATTTAATTTCGTTAACATACCACCACGGCCAATTTCATTGCGAATGTTACTGGCTCTATGCACAGTAATGCACACACTACCACAATTTTCAAGTAATTTTATTAGACTCTTGAACACGAGTTAGGCACATTATAACACCAATTTGACATTATGTTCGTTGTTGTCTCGTCCTCGATGATGAACAGATTACTAATGTAGTATCGGTCTTGTACTCACTAGCGCCACACAATTTTAAAGCTTGATTGAAAAACTGAACGCATCCCTCTGTGTGCTTCCTCTTCCGGTATCTATGGCCTTATGTCATTCGGTTTTTTGTGTCAAAAACGGCGTCACATATTTCCTCATTTTTTATAAGTTTTTTCAGTGTATTGTTGAAAAATGTCACAAAAATGGTCCTCGGAGGAAGAAAGGAACCATCTTTTAAAGAAAATTCGGAAATTAGAAAGAAAAATTATCCGACTCCCCGAATCGGATTGTGAAGGTGAGGTTATAACCAAATTTTTTCTCTTCCACAACACAGAATCTCAGGATATCTGTAAACATATATTGTTTTTTTTACACTGGGCCTAGGGCATTCTGCGGGAATGTACATGGCTGTCAAGTATAAAACAATGATAAAACCTAAGGGTGTTCTGTGGGAACACATGTGGTTTTCATACGAAAAGCACCTAGGACATTCTGTGGGAATGTACATGGCGCGACTTAATGCAGTATATAAACATGTTTTTTCGTCATTACAGACGATGTGGAGATAGATGAATGTCAATCTTATAACAAAGAAAACATGCCTACCCCACTACCTGAGGATGAGTTTGTAGAAAATCCATGTGAAGAAAATCTAGACCAGGAAGATTCTAACCTAGATGAGGAGATCCTCAATGTGTTGGGAGTGGCACCTGCTCCATTACCTAAAAAAGAAATCCTACATAAGGAAGTGGCTGACCGTTGGACAAAAATCCTTAGCAGAGGATTAGATAAAGAGGAAAGGGAGCCACTTCACAAGGACAATATTGAGTTCCAGAACGTACCAAAGATGATAGCACCTAAATTAAATAAAGAAGTGGCTGCAGCCATGAACGAAGGTGCTCGGAAAAGAGACCAGGTCATTGAAAACCGTCAAAAACAAATATCGACGGCATTATCCTGCATTGGCCAGGCCTTGCAGATGGCCCTACAGAACATTCAAGAGAATAAGATCTCCATAATCAAGAAAATGAATGATGCCGGGCGATTGCTGTGTGATTCTCTTTTCCTGGATTCCAGAGGACGTCGGACCTTAGTCTTGTCAACTATTAACAAGGATCTCAAAGATTCTTTGTTAGAAACCGAAGCGGGAGAATTCCTATTTGGAGAAAATTTAACAGAAAAAATAAAGACAGCCAAAGCTGTACAAAAATCAGGAAAGGACCTAAAAAGTGATGACAAGAAGAAACCTTTTGTCAAACAAAATGAAAATAAAGACAAGACAAATAATAATAAAACTTTAAACTGGCGGGGCCCTCCTCGAGCAGGAATACAGCAGAGATCCCAGAGGTCAGGAGGGCAGCCTTACCACCGGTACAACAAACATCAGTCTGCGGTGAAGAAAGAAGATCAAACAACAATGAGGCGAGGGAGGAAATAGATGTTAAGGTAGGAAGAATCTGTTATTATTTACAAAATTGGAAACAAATAACAAGTGACCCCACCATATTGGATTGGGTTAAGGGATATAAAATCCCATTCAGGGAAATACCTCATCAGAGGTCCATTCCCTTGAATAACAACTTTTCTGATTCTGAAAAATCACAACTATATTCAGAAATAAACAAGTTGTTATGTGTGAAAGCCATAGAGGTATGTTCACCTGTAGACAACCAATTTTGTTCATCCATTTTTATTATTAAAAAACCTAATGGATCATACAGATTTATATTAAATCTTAAAAAATTAAATACCTTTGTTAACTGTGATCATTTTAAGTTAGAAGACTACAGAACAGTTTGTAAACTGATACACAAAAATGATTACTTAGTATCCTTAGATCTAAAAGACGCTTATTATATGATTAACATGCATAATAGCAGTAAAAAATATTTAAGATTCTACTTTGAGGGAAAATACTACCAGTTTAATGTATTACCTTTTGGTCTTTGCACAGCCCCACTAACTTTCACAAAAATCATGAAACCAGTGACCTCTTATCTACGTCAAAAGGGCTACCTGTCAGTAGTGTACCTCGATGATTATTTATGCATTGACAGTAACTACACCAAATGTTTTAACAATATGACTTGTACCATAGAACTGCTATCTAAATTAGGTTTTATTATTAACAGAGAAAAATGTGAATTTATTCCAAGACAGACATGTAAATTCTTAGGCTTTATTTTTAACACATTAGATATGTCTATCAGTATCTCCAAAGAAAAGAGACAAAATTGTTTAAAGTTAGTAACGGAATTATATTCAAAAAATAGTATTACAATTAGATTCTTAGCTCAAGTTATTGGGAAATTTATATCAGTATGTCCTGCTATCAAGTATGGTTTATTATATACTAAAGAATTAGAGAGAACAAAATTTCTATCTCTTCTTAAAAACAATGATAATTTCGAATCAAAGACCTCATTAACTGAGCGGTGTAAAGATGATTTGAGATGGTGGTCCAGAATAATCATGAAATCAACCAACAATATAAGAAAAAATAATTATCAGTTAGAAATATTTAGCGATGCATCCAGGACTGGATGGGGAGCTTCTTGTGGTGCTAAACAAACTGGAGGAACATGGACTGAACAAGAATTAAAACTTCATATCAATTCCCTGGAATTGTTGGCAGCCTTTTTCGCATTAAAGTGTTTTGCTTCACATGTTACAAACAGTAATCTTCTTCTTAGAATTGATAACATCACTGCGGTTTCATACATCAATAGATATGGTGGTATCCAGTATCCTCATTTACATAAACTCTCAAAACAAATTTGGCAATGGTGTGAATTAAGAAATATACACATTTTTGCAACATACATTAATACAAAAGACAACATAATTGCAGATTTTGAGTCGCGAAAACAATTAGCCAACACTGAATGGGAATTGAATGAAATATATTATAATAAAATAGTCTCTGTATTAAGAAAACCAACTATGGATTTGTTCGCAAGTAGAACGAATGCGAAATGTGAATGTTTCATATCATGGCACCCGGACCCTGAAGCATTTGCTATCGACGCATTCACACTATGTTGGTCTAAATTCCATTTTTATGCATTTCCACCTTTTTCTATGGTTCTTAAAACCTTAGAAAAAATTATCACAGATAAAGCAAAAGGTATTGTTGTAGTACCATATTGGAACACTCAACCTTGGTTCCCTCTATACAATAAGTTGCTTGTTAGCAAACCTATTATATTTGAACCCTCTAAAGATTTGCTTATTTTACAAAATTCCAGGAATCCACATCCTCTGTACAAGAACCTCAGCCTGATGGCAGGTGTCTTATCAGGCAAGCTTTCCTAAAATTAGGAATCAACAATGATGCAGCAGAAATCATGTTGGCTTCTATTTCCACAAATACTTTGAAACAATATCAGCCATGCATACTGGCATGGGCCAGGTACTCAAAAGAAAAAGGTATTTCATTAACAGAACCATCTATTTCTGATATTATTATATACCTTACTAAAAAATTCAATGAAGGCTTGTCATATGGTAGTTTGAATTCACATAGGTCTGCCTTATCATTAATAATGGGCTCACAATTGGGATCTGATGAAAAAATTAAAAGACTTTTTAAAGGTTTCTTTAGGTTGAGACCTAGTGCCCCAAAATATAGTATTACATGGGATGTATCCATAGTTTTAAAATTTATTGAGGAGAAATATATAGAGGATAATAATTTAGAATTAGTAACTAAAAAGACTGCAACATTGTTAATTCTTGCCACAGGCCAAAGAGTTCAAACGATCTCATTAATTGATATAAATAATATAGTAATTAAGGAAGATTGTATAACAATCAAAATTGACAAATTAATCAAAACATCAGCACCTAATAAGTGCCAACCTTTTCTTACTTTACCCTTCTTTAATGATAGGGTAAACATCTGTCCTGCTAGAACTCTAATTAACTACTTGGATATTACTAAGAATTTAAGAACAACAAATATGTTATTTATTTCTTTCAGAAAACCATATAAAAGCGTTTCTACCAGCACAATCAGCCGTTGGATCAAAAAATGTATGGAAGAATGTGGTATAGATATCTCCACATTCTCAACGCACAGTACACGTCATGCCACGACTTCTGCGGCGTTTAAGAGAGGCGTCAACATTGACGAGATTAGGCGAACGGCTGGTTGGTCTGGAGAATCGGCTATTTTTGGAAAATTTTATAATCGTCCTATAATTAATAACTCAGAATTTGCTGAGAGTATATTTTTAAAATAAGTGATTAATTAATAATTAAAATCATGTATCTGTTTTTTGTCAATTATAGAAAGAAAATAATAAATATTTCTTTTCCAGTTACAAAGATTTATTGGTTTAATTTTACAACTTCTGTCTTTGAACATCTACATTAGTAATCTGTTCATCATCGAGGACGAGACAACAACGAACATAATTAATAGTCAAACGAACTTACCTGTACGTGAAGTTCGACTGTAATTATGTGAAGTTGTTGTCTCGTCCGAAGATGATGAGTCCCTCCCAACCCATTAGATCCTAAACAATTAGATTAATTGTATTGCCCTGTTATCAGCTGTAAAATTAATTCTTCGAACTAGAATGACATAAGGCCATAGATACCGGAAGAGGAAGCACACAGAGGGATGCGTTCAGTTTTTCAATCAAGCTTTAAAATTGTGTGGCGCTAGTGAGTACAAGACCGATACTACATTAGTAATCTGTTCATCATCTTCGGACGAGACAACAACTTCACATAATTACAGTCGAACTTCACGTACAGGTAAGTTCGTTTGACTATTAATTATCTCCTTACGAATAATAATTTGCAATAAATTAACACTTTTATTAAACACGTCACTGGATTATTTATCATCAAATAGTTGAAAATATGCACCGACCGACGACCTTACTCGAAAATATAAAGATAAACGTGGTAATTGTATAAATTTAATTAAAATTAAATTAAAGACAATGAGATATGTTGTGTATCGTCTCCCCTGAATACTTTATCAAAATGATTTCTTATTTGATGATATGACTTATCAGTATCTAACTGTAACGTGTGAGGAAGTGACTACAACAATGACTCACAGAAATGGTCACTTTTCTGTGTAATAAACATAATGTCAACAATTTCTCACATCTTTAAGAGTAGGATAAATAATGTAATATTATGATTATGATCTAGTCCTTACAAAGGAATTGAAACGACAAATCATCATTCTCGAGTATTGTAAAAGTTCATTTAACCATGATATTAAAAAAATTACAGGATTGCAATAAGTTAACTTACTTCTTAATTAAGGAACTTACAACTATCTATCTGAATATAACTTTTTTTAACGCCAGTATTGTCAGGTGGGCGAGAGACTAGCTTTTGTATTACGATAATTTGTTCTATGATAAACGTTGTTCATGAAAATTTATGGAAGGTTATTGTTTTATGAGAAATCTATGAGGATGTCCGCTTCACTGGATGTCTCATATGTTTCAGTATGTCATACTGGGGACTTGTATTAAATCAATGCCAATATTATGTCATCGTTTGCCGGTCTGTGTGTTTCAATAACATGGTAACTATTAGTAGTAAAATATATACATACAATTAAAGTATAATGTAGTAAAGATTTTGTGCAATTTGTTTGTTTGGAGCGGATTCATGAGCATTATTATGTACATAATTTTTAGACTACACATAAAATACTATACAAAATAGCTTTGGACACACTTTTAAACTGTTGCATTTTGTAAAAGAGGACATTTTGAGTAAAATTTGAAGATATTGTTAAAAGTAAATATGAAAATAAAAGAGACTAAAGAATAAAACCGACTGGAAAAATACAGAAGCACAATCGAATGCGCACCTTCTTCTCCGAAATGGGTTTAAGAGAAGACGTCACCGTACGAGACGAGCACGGGACCTTGACTGCGAAAATAAATTAGGCCGTACGTCCGTATAAAACAGCTGACACTTCCGAAACACGTATTATGCCTAAGTTTATTTTCATCATCAAATAGCTGCCTGTGACAGAATTCTTTTACCTTTCGATAAGTTTTGTAAGCGATCTTACAAAATTCAGTGACTGATAATATCACTTGGAATGATGAAACCTCAGATAAGTAAAATATTAAAAGATGTGTAGAAAGATACAGTACAAAGATGAAATTGTATTGGGATTATCTGAAATCTCTTGAACATGAGAACAATAATTATGATTGTAACAAAAATGCACCGGTCCACCAAGTATTGTGATTGCGAGAAGCAGAATTCTCTGCAATCAGAGAAAAAATCGTTTAGAATAGAATAGATTTATTTTATTTCAACTTAGAGCAATGGTCAAATTGCGCTGCGGAACAAAAATATAAGCATGCGACACGAGGAACCTTGACTGCCAAAATAAATTAGGTTGTACGAAACAGCTGATTTCCTAAATACGTCTGGAAAGCGTCTAAAGGCAGAAACGTATTTTTAAAATTTCGCTGTTTAAAAAGAAAGGTCATTCACAGAGCTAAAGCTGGCGATAAAAAAAGCTGTCAAAAGAGATAATTGAGCGAAACATCAAACGAGCAGATGTGCACGCGCAGAAAGTGCACAATACAAAAGGTAAGAAGGCAGTAATTAAATCAGAAAATATATTTGACCATTTGTTAGATCAAGATTTGCTCTAAAAAGTAGCAGATAGTGTATGTGAACTTATAATCCATAGTAATAATAAGGAGAAAAAAATTGTATTTGTGTTTGAATAAACTCCATAAACATACAAAATCGGAAGTAACATAGACAACTTTTGCTTCTGGAATTTCCCAGGGAAGTCCAGCGCAAATGTTAGTGTTAGATAAATGATTAAGGTCATCAAATAAGCAGTTATTCATGACCTATAAAGATTTAGATTTGATACATTTTTGTTTCGTTCGTTCAAATGGTTGTAAACTTCCGAAATAAAAATACTGAAAGGAAGTCATACAGCGAGTAGGTATTTAGTAGCTAGTTATGATATACATATGATTTAGCACTAATTAGCCAAGTGTGTCAATGTTAGGATTTGTGTACCAACACTGACGTACTGATGTGTGTGATGAAAGAAATGTAGACGGCACGTTGGGAATGAGACTACAAAATTGCTTTGCACAATATTCTTAAAAGAATCTTTCTTATTCAAGAAACTCACTCAAGAAATCAAATAAAAAACAAACAAAGAAACGATATATAGACCAGAATTGATTTCACAGTAAACACGACATCAAATATATTAAAGTAACAAAACTTAGCTGTATTAGATATCAAATCAGAGTATAACTTAGTTTGTCTTGTTCAGAATACGTATAAATTTCGAATCGTAGACATAAGAGTTATTCAAATTCAAAGAAACTTCGCAACTATTACAAACGCTTAGAGATCAATATGGATGAACTTACATACGCCGATAAATATACGGACTAATAATACGTAAGTAGTAATCCTAGTAATGAATATAGACTACATTTTAATACTAGTGTATTAATGTTAAGATGTGTATAAATGACAAGACTACATTTAGATTTGTTAAGGCTAATGAAAAAAGTACCTACTGTTTTTATGCAACATGTGTTTATGAAATTAAAATATAACAACAATAACAACAAAGCTTGAAACAATTATCATGCTAACAAAATAAGTATTTCGGCATTATTTTGTTTTAGATAATAATACTTCGTTACCCAATTTTCAAATACTCATAATTACTTTTTAAAATTCTAGTTTTCTAGATCCTTAGACGTAAATTTGAAGAATAACAAACATGTTAGATTTAAAGTATTTATTTTTCTTAATTGCGTCAATAAAAGATTTATACATAATGCGTTTAGACATAACATAAGCTAGCTACGTATTCCTACATCCATTATACATAGCAATACTTTTCAGATACTTAAGAACAAAGTATGTAAACATATCATGATCAGACCACAAAAAAATATTTTATTATTTTTACTTCATCAGTAGTAATGAGTTGTATTAGTACCACTAACTACAACAAACTACGGGTATTAAAATCAAAATAAAACACACTATTTAAAACGACAGCCACTTACCGACTGATTGGCTGTCTGTCTGTCTGGTAACTAGAAAAAAGGAGAAAATAAAAATTTAAATAAAACAAAACTTTGGGTGGATGCAAACTAAAAAAGGGATTTGGTTGCATAAAAAAGGTTTTACAAAATTATAACCTTATTCGTAAATTTGAGGTAAGCACAGGAATCTCGATGAAGGTTTAAATTTAAGGCAATCAAGTTTTAGCGAATAAATTCACAAAAGCAAATTAACACATACCTAATCTGCTAGCAACTGCAAAATATTCATAAATTGTATTCTTATGTTTTAAATATTTGTAAAATATTTGTCAGCAATATATACTTTGTAAATTAACACACTTATTTCATCTATTTCTTATCTTTTGCCCTGAATTGATTCTTGATTAGCCATTTAATTAATAATAGGGGACCAGCCTTCAATTACCTCAAGATAAATGCAGTACTAGCTGCTATATCGTTAGATATATTTCTATTAACGTATCAATCGCTAATTAACTTAATTGATAGATTATCTTGCTTTCAATAACTTTATTCTAAGGATTAAGGTATTCAGCTTTTAAACCACTTTCTAAGAATAAATGTGCATGAGACAGGCAGCCACCAATCCATTAAAAAGTAAAATAGAAGTGGATGAACTTTTTTTTGCAGAGCATTTTGCACAAAATTTGGTTAGAAAATGTGCAATGTTAAATTTTGAAGTGTTCCTTTTGTGTTAATGTATTTTATGTATATTGTATATATGTATGTATAGAATATATATATATTGTTTCACAATATCTTCTATAAAACACGAAATATCTACTATAATGGTAAAACAAGTATATATTATAATAGCGCAATAAAAACTTAACCAGAGATTTGACAAAGTGTTACGGTTCGGTTATCATTACTGTAATACGGAAACACTTCTTTTTTTACTATTGACACAAGAGTTCCTCACTGCTAAAATAAAATGTTGAGCCAAATAAACCTAACCAAAGCTACGGTAATTTACAATAAGAATAACAAAACAAAAGAAACCCAATGAACATGAATAGATTCCAATCAATTATCTCTCAAAATTCTCTCTGGGCGGAGTGGGAGCTTTCAAAGCGTTAAATTCGGTATCACGCGGCGTCCGCTTCGGAATTTAGTCCTGGAGGAAGTAGTATTCGTTATTTTTGTCGCACTCCTTGGAGAGTTAATTTTAAATTTATTTTTGATGCACTGCACCGGCACAGCTTTCGGTTTCGGTCATTAATGTGCGTCTACATGTTTGTTGTGTTTAATTTGAATGTTCGTTATGAGGTATTCGCTTCCGATGGTTTTGACTTGAGCTATTTTGGAGAGCCTTTTCTTTTTCTATAGTGGTCTTTCTGTCTGCCTCGAGCCTTGCGTATCTTCGTCTGTCTTTGGCTTTAATCACACAGCTTTTACATAAAAGCTTTATCAAGAAGTAGACAGAGCCAAAAATCGAAGACTTGAAGGCCGCGTTTAGATGTATGAATTGGGTAATAGGTTGCTAGCCCAACAACCCATTTTAAATTGATTATTTATCAGCTCTTATTAAATCAAAGTATGCATGCAACTAATTAATAATATCCATTGATTATTGCTAATACAACAAAACAAGCCGCTCCTCCAACACATTCCTATCAAATCTCCGCACTGAACAATCGAGTCTGAATGAACAACACTTAGGAATGTCTAGTTATAACATTCCGATCGTGTGGGATCCACGCACGACACGACGCTCCTATTGCGCATGACCTCATAATTGACAATAGTTATATAATCGGTCACCGGGTCGCGTGTGTGATCTGTATTGTCACAATCACAAATAAAGCTGTTTGCGATTGTTATAAAAATAATAAAAATGGAAAAAAAAATCATTTGATGGATAGACTCAAAATAGATGAACCGATTGGTACTAAAAAAAAACAATCAAAATGATAAGTTTACCTCGATGGCTATAATTTTTGAGGTTAAGATTAATTTTCCTAAATACTTATCTTGTTTAAGATTTAATGATCCCCAGGCATTGTGGATACCATATAATACAGGAATGGTGAATGCAATTCTTGGAAAAGTAACAATCATTCTTATAAGATCTTAGAAATTGGTATATAATGTAATACAAACTGAAGAATTTTAAATAGTCTAGAGCTATGGCGAACGGCTATTAACTAACATGAATCTCTATTTGCATTAAAATTACCTGCACATAACGAATTCTACGATAACAATTATCTCATCAACATATGACCAGTGCGAACTCGATGACATCATCCGCAAGGACGAAGTTATGCAATGCATTTACATAGTCTATCTTCTATCTCATGCCTAAATATGAAAAAGAATACATATATAAAAGAGGAAACTACATTGACTGACATATTAACACACACACATTTAAACCGCTGGGTCTATGGGTGCTCTCGGAGATGTCCATTCATACATTCATGGCACATTGTGATAGCAGACTTTCAGTACTTTATTTATAGCTTTGAGTAACAATTTAAACTGAGTTAATGAGACCTTTTTGAACTGTTACAACTCACATAAACATACAATCAATCATAAGAAAACTTCAAGTGTTCCGTGGTATGCGATCAAGATTAACATTGTCTAGATTCTGAGTGGTGGTGCAGGCTTCTTGCGTACTCTTGATTGAGATAAAGATATGCTTTATGATCCAGGGAAAATTCAAGACAGTCTGCAGTAAAGACGGAAGATAAATTATATGGTAACGCAAACGTATTACGGAATTCATCAAATTTATTAATAAACAACCTTTAATTAAGCATTTCAGAAAGCATTGATTAAACATATCCAGGATTCTCTTTTTCCCCTAATCATGAACAATAATTATTTTCAATCTCAATTCTATCATTAAGCCTAACAGCTTAACGTGGCATTTCATCATATAAGTATTTAAAGACTGCTGGCTCTGTCCACCCCACAAGGGGATATAAACATATGAATGAAAAAAAAAAATTGATAAAAAGAAACCAAATGCATTGTAGAGTTAGTAGGATTCAAGCAGTATATTTTTAGAGAGGGCAAAACATGCTAATTGATGTACGTAATCGAGAGGGTCTAATTGGTTGCGCAGTCGCAACGTAACTAAGATCATAGCCTACAAACATGTCTTAAATAAATCAGATTGTATATGGTACTGCGGTATTGAAATCATAGTTATTCCTATTTTCGTTAATCTTTTAAATATAATAAGAATATTCCTTAATGGGAAAATGGGCTAAATCTTTAAAAAAAAAGATGAACAGAAAATATTGTATTACATTTGTGATATATATGTACAATAATGTACATACACACCAAACGGATAACAAAAAATCTAGGTGTAGTAGAAGTAGAATCTAGAAAAAAATGTTTTCATTATAGACCACTTGAAATACTAGTTCACTCAGATAAGGAGCGTGGTCTAGTAAAGATATTGAGATAAACTGGTAAACAACGTGATAAAGTTGTCCAGCTGTATAGATATTCATCTAAAATATGTGTTCAAAGTAGACTTGATATCGAAAAAACTGTGAAATCGAAAGAAATTTAATAGATGTTATCCATAAACTCAATGAATTAACCAATAACATCTTTATTGGTCAAATGTACTCTTCTTGTGCGAAACAAGAAAAAAAATGGTCATTATTATAACCAAAATCATATTATATAAATGAATGATTTTCATTCAACAAATCAAAGAGAAACGTTACGTGACTATATTGATAATCACATGATAATCATATTCAAGTTTGTTCACAATATTCCATTCAACAATTCTGAACCTTGGTATTTTTAAATCTTTACATCATGTCTATTATAGTAATACCGTCTGTAGAATGTATTCAGTCAGTATTCACTGATTTTATTAAGTTGCGAAGAAAGAAAATTGTGTGAACTCAATCTGAAACTGTATTGTCAAAATGAACATCTCATCTTTGCGTGGCCGCCTTTTCTCTCTCCACTTTGTCCCGTCTTCCTCAGTTTTAAGTCCATTGGTTCGAATATTATCAGGTCAAAGTGAACATTTCTTTATGATTAAATAGAAACTCAACTGCAATACAGTTAACTGAACATGTTTGAACGCTAACAACATACAGTTCAAAATCATGCAGATTAATTATAACCATAGTAGATTATATAGTCTTATTTGCTGACCGTGGGTTGTCATTACTTCCCATTGGAGCCGTTTTGTCTTGCAGAGGCCTGTAATTTCTAATTTTCACCGTTGTGTATAACGTAACTATTATTTTACTTGGAGAAAGTGAAGTTACGAACGTATTACCAGCAATCCGGTTACCGTTAGTGCGTCGCTTGCAACGATGCACTTCATATGAATAAGGTGTTGTGAATAATTAAACTGCAATACCTTGGATATTACAATGAGTAGTGAAATCTGCATGTTTTTACTTAATGCTCTAACCAAAAAGAGAGGTTATAAGAGTTTGATGTGATGGTCAGTACACATGTGTGTCTGTTTGTGGTTAAGTTATAATGAAGAGAAATGTATCAAATGGAATGGTTTAATCTGTAGACCAAGAAATCGGTATCTAAAAGGAAATTGGTTCGGTCGTTCAACATTTATTTCGATTTTATTTGTTTTTTTATTATATGTCTGCTTTTTATGAATCAAGCTTAATGAAAAGTGCAGTTTAAGAGTAAATAAACTTTGTCTATTTTTTTACTTTACCAATTATAATAAATGCATCTCCTTTCAAATCTTACGATGTCACTCGAGTGATTACATACATATACAATCTGAACACAGCATTAAGCACGATAATTAAGTACCAAATACCATTTTCCTGTCTCGATTGATATTCTGCCTGCTTTTTTGTTTACGTGATTTATTAATACGTCAATCAGCCTAACACGGGCTTTCCTATTCTAAATATGGAAGATACCACTCGCTACATACCTTATACATGTCTGATCATCAATTGCTGTCTGTACTATGGATTTCTAGGCAACTACATCTAATTCTTTCCCACTTACCTGTTGCCGTCTATCTTCGTCTCTCGATCGCTGCTCTGCTTGTCTTTTCCGCCTATCTTCATCTCGTTTCTCTCGCTGCGCTTGCGCGGCTGCCGCGTGTGCCCTTAATTCGTCTAATCTTTTCCTTTGTTCGGCCTCTCGTCTTTCGCGAGCTAATCTCGCTCGGTCTATGGCATCTGCTGCGGCTGTCAAAAACATATTTGATTTGTAAGTAAATTAAATAGGTCGTTATCACAATCATCGCCCGCGTAAGCCTGAATGTTTTCATGATAGCTTAGGTCATGAGTCATGACACCAAGGTCTAAAAAGGAACATTAATTTCGAGCCTAGAAAGTCGGCTAATATCTATATAGCAAATCGGTTCAGTGGTTTCGACCCCTAACCATTACAAAGACGGACCAGCATAGGGACTTTACATTTATAAAACATAGATATCAACAGAATAAGAAGTCATAAAATTTAGTTTCTCTTATTACGTTCAATTCATAAAATATTTAGAAAACGGTAAACCTTGATCTAGAAACTGGAACTAGTTGCTACAGATCAACAGAGATCGGCTCTTAAATTGCACTATAAGTACTTTAGATAGCCTCTTGTATTTTAAATACTTATATTTAAAATATGTAACGCACTTAACTACAAATTCATACTTTTATGTGCAATTGTCCACCGCTTTCAATTATAACCTTGTTCAAAGTTAAAAATACAAAACAAAAAGAGATCTTACTCGTATTTTAATAGATCTCGAGCAGATAACAATCAGTGTATGTATTACGTAAAGTAAAAAGGAAATAGCTTTTGAAATAAATGCCCATCCAATTGTAATCGAGATCGTTGCGTACAACGAAACGTACGTACGTTATTACTTTATTAGACCATGCGCTGAGGAACGATTATGTGATATTAGATGCGGCAATAGGTCATTTTTATTGTAAAATAAATTGTAATGGATTCAATCTAGTCGGACATGATAAACTGGAGTTTTTGATCAGTGAAATAAATGTCTAAATTATTTTATTTGAGTCAGCTAAGCAGGAAACAAGTATAAGGTCCAAGGGCGATAAATGCGTGCGTGCAAGCATCACTCATTGAGGAAACCAGATGGTGTCTGTTATTGTCAAGAAACTATAATCTTTGGTTAGAAGCAAAATAAACGCCATCGCCAACGTTCATCATAACCCCTTCTTTCATGTTAATGTTATTTCTTAGTCATCTCATAAAATTTTGCAGTACTTAAGTCCTTAGCACTAATTTAAAATTAAGTGGATCCGAAATCTTGACCATTACTCCAAAGCTTAAGAAAACTAAATTTCACACATCTTTATCTAGATCATCAAAATCTTATTCAGCTCAAAGACGAACAACAATGGCATTTCATATTTCAACTTTCACTCACATGCCGGGGTTCCATAAAGTTGAATTTTATTACATGTTCATTACCAATAAATTCGGTTTTCTCAAATTGACCGAAACGGTTCACCTCTGGCTGTATGGAGTATATCGTCTGAATATATTTTACAAACATAGCTTTTAATATGACAGCAATAAACTGCATGTTTCGACTTTTAGATATACATACGATTTCGCCAACTTTTACGCAGAACGAGTCGTTAATTTTATTACTTGTAATTTATCCCAACTTTATACGGATAATATAAGTAACTACTGAACTGAATTTAATTTCAAAAATATAACTAAATAAGAACATAGAAGATGATATGCCATTAGGCTAGTATAAAATGGTCCTATATATTCTATTAATAAATGGATTGTTAAGATTGGCACGTTAACACCAGTAAAACAACCTCAAACGACTTTAAATGTTTCGTCGAATTATATTTAGGTCGTCAATATAGCCGAAGAATCATTGTTACGTTCTAAAGGAGCTCCATTCCATACAAAGAACGGGTCGACCCAATTAATACCTTCCAATACGAAACAGGCACACATAATAATCGATATGAGCGAAGGTTTACACATTTCAATAGATGCGTCAATGAGCACGCTTACTGAAGAATGTTTAGGAAGTGACAAATCTTATGGTTTATTAAATAATTACGTATATATGACAACGGATGCTTACTTATACCTATCCTTGATAATATGATATTACGCACTGTAATTTTACATTTTTACCAATGTGAATTAAAATCAATATGACTTATTGTAAAATTCTGACAAGTATGAAGAAACAATGTTCTGTGAAAACTGCCTCGATCAGGCTCAAGAAAGTGTAAATTCCTCGATACTGGCATCCAAGTCTTTAATGGTAAGATGTAATAAACGACAATAAATAATGAAGAGTCACTGGTTATTGGCGAGGAGCTGACACTATTTTCCTTACGATGTAGCTGTAATTGGCATCTATGTTTGGTCATTAATTACACGGGAAGCAGGTATAGTGGAGGCAGAAATGCTGTTTCTACTATGAGAGCTAATGACTTAAACTAAGAAGGTTTGTTTTAAAGCACAGTAGATAGGGACGATAAATTTCAAACGGATTTTGATATTCCCTCAATTATCTTAGTTAATTACTTATTTCATTTCCATTTTATAGAAACTCAAATGATTAATCTTTATAATGAGAGTGTTCCAAAAGGGGACAAAAAACTTATTTTGGTTGCAAAAGTTACAAATAGAAAATGTTTAATCAGGCGTAGACAGCCACCAAAATCAGAAACTACATGTGGCAAATTGTTGGCTCCGTCTATTATAAAGTAAAATGGCGTATCGCAGACAGACATACCGTAAAAATAATTAGATGATACAAAAACTAGCAATCAGTTATGTCTGAACTCTGAAGCCAAACTATCAATAGTATCGCTTTCTTATTATTAGGTGGGTCAGAGCACAGAGTTAAAAATAAAAAAAAAATATCATGGCTAGCAATTTACCACACGTGTTTTTTGTTTATAATATACATAGTGATTGGGGATCAATGAACTTTGCCAAAACAGTACACTGGCATCCGGATAAAGCGGCAAAATTTATTTAATAAAATATCAAGAAAGTATTTATAAGTCTTGTAGAGAAAATAAAGTCTTAATCAGTAAAATTACTGCTTACAACACTTTCATTTTTAAAACGACGGTTCTCTTCGTATTTTTCGGAATAGTTTTTTTGTTCTCAAATCTTATTGCTATCTTAACATCATTTCTCACTAATCTCTGAAATTTTCTTAAGATTCTCCTCTTCGTTCGTGATACATATGAAGAATCGCGTGAACCAGTGACGATACCTTCTTCCGGAATAGGCTTGATACTGCATCTGACCTTATTAATTTCCGTATAGTGGAGTATCATTACATAAACAGCATAATTGGATCAAGCGAACGCTATCTGAAGTGTTATCGAGCAGAATAATCCGGTATCGTTTAAATGCATGTAAAACATGAAGTTCAAAAAGAAGTAAGACATACATCCAAAGATTTCATTGATAAAACAATCAATATTGAAATATCCCTATTGAATAATCCGTCATAATCTCATATGGGATAGGTTGGGGGCAAAGATAGCGGAGTGCAGACCTCCCTTCCTGTTAAAGCCTGTCTTACCCAATTCAGGATCATAGGTCAATAGACACCCAGGGTTTCTCCAGAGGTGATGATGGAACCGGGAATAAGGCCAAGAGAAAGAAGAATGAATATTATCAATGCACGCATTTTTGCGTTTGACGCAACGAGACTATATTACGCGGAAATTGCAAAGCTTGCATCATAGCTTATAAGTAATTGATTTTGTTTGATACATATAGTCACGTCTATATCCTTTGCGGGGTAGCCAAAGAAAACGATCTTGAAAAGACTGAAGGGCCACATTCAGCTGTTTGGCTTAATGATAGAATTGAGATTCAAATAGTGAAAAGTTGCTAGCCCATCACCGATTAGAACAATCGCAAGTTTATAAGCCTATCCTTTAGTCACTGCTTACGACATCCTTGGGAAAGCGATGGAGTGGTCCTATTCTTTTTTATATTGGTGCCAAATTGTTTTTAAGATCCTTGCTGGAAATCAGAAATTAGCAAAGAATCAATGTCGTGCTTCAAATGCTGTCTTATATTTTATCTTCTAACCAGGTCAAACAGTAACTCGTTTTTCGTGAGGCATAATAAAGATGGCAAAATTGTTAAAGCTACACAGATAAATTAGCGGTGGACTGTTGGGTATCCGCTTCCCATTTTTAACCGCCTTCAAAAAAAGGAGGATGTTTCTCAATTCGACCGTATACATTCAGTCAGAAAAGTATCGGGAATGGATTATTTATTTATGGTTCCAAATTCAAATTTTTGTTTTTTTTGTTGTTGTTAGATTGGCACAACTGTTTTCCATTTTGGCGCGGAGTTTGAGTTACATCTGTTGTTTACATTAAATACAGTGCTATTTTTATTTATATCATATCTAGTGTGTATTGCTAATTTCATAATGGATAAAAACATCGAACAAAGAGTTTGTCTTAAATTTTGCATTGCCAATGGAATATCGTGTTCGGAGTCACTGAAAATGTTACAGAAGGCTTACGGTGAATCGACTTTATCAAAAACTCGTGCTTATGAGTGGTACAAAGCGTTCAAAAGCGGTCGAGATGTGATGGAAGATTTGCCTCGCTCTGGTAGGCCATCAACGTCTGCAACTGAAGTTAACATCGCAAAAGTGAAGGAAATAGTGACTGAAAATCCTCATTCAACTTTGAGAGAGATAGCCACCGAACTTTCTGTATCTCACGAGTCGATCCGTACCATTTTAACTAATAATTTGGGTATGAAACATGTTGCCGCTCGGCTAGTCCCAAAAGACCTGAATTTTTTTCAAAAACTCAATCGCATGAGAGTCGCTGAGGACATGCTAGAACGAGTCAATTCCGACCCAACATTCATGAAACGCATTGTTACTGGTGACGAGACGTGGGTTTACGAGTTTGACATGCAAACTAGTCAACAAGCTTCGGAGTGGCGCCTTCCAACTGAACCGAAACCGAAAAAACCACGCCAAAGTCGTTCAAAAGTCAAAGTCATGTTGACTGTTTTCTTTGACTATCGCGGTGTTGTGCACTCGGAATTCTTGCCGGAAGGTCAAACGGTAAATAAGGAATATTATTTGAGTGTTATGCGGCGTTTAAGAGAGCAAATCCGACGAAAAAGGCCAGATTTGTGGAAAGAAAATTCTTGGATTTTGCACCATGCTAATGCATCTTCGCACAAGGCCATCATTGTGAACGAATTTTTAACCAAACACTCAACAAATACCATCGAGCAACCACCATATTCACCAGATATGGCTCCAGCCGACTTTTTTCTTTTTCCTAAACTCAAATTACCACTTCGTGGCACCCGTTTTCAATCGGTAGAAGACATAAAAGAGAATTCGCGGCGAGAACTGACCTCAATTCCGGAAACAGCGTTTAAAAAATGTTTTGATGATTGGATTATTCGTTGGCGTAAGTGTATCGTTTCTAAAGGAGCATATTTTGAAGGTGATAAAATAAATTTGGATGAATAACAAACAGTTTGTGTATTATTGATCTTTTCCCGCTACTTTCTTGACAGAGTAGTATATATTTTTTTTATGTATGTATAACGCGGATAACTTCGTTTATGAACCGATTTTGAATTTTATTATTTTTGTGGGTTAGGATCGTTTGCCACCTCTGTAGAATATTGAAGTCTATGATGCTGACAAATACTAAAATAAATATTCAAATGACAAGCTGTGACCATCAAACATCATACTCGGCAGTGAGCGGAATTGCATAGGATTGGCCGCTCAGTGGAATTTGCTGTTGTGGTAAAGTTATTATTATCATTTAGTTATTTATTAGGCGCTTACTTAGTACTATAATACATACATACATATAGTCACGTTTATATCCCCAACGGGTAGACAGAGACAAAAGTTAAAGACTGATAGACCATGTTCAGCTGTTAGGTTTAATGATAGGTAGAATTGAGATTCAAATAGTGACAGGTTGCTAGCTCATCGCCTAAAAAAAGAATCCCAAGTTTATAAGCCTATCACTTAATCGCCTTTTACGACATTCATGGGAAAAAGATGGAGTGGTCCTATTCTTTTTCGTATTAGTGCAGGGAACCACACGGCACTAGTCTTTTATTTGTGTACAATTTTTGACTTGTGGTGTTCTCATTTTATCCCACTATTATTTGTGGTTCTGGTATGTGATTATTTACAGACAGGCATTTCATAAAATGAGACATAACGGGGTTATTAAAGAAAATTACCGTGTTTCCCGACACGAATAGATCGAACGAATAGTCGTAAAAGATGACTACGAGATATGCTTATAAACTTGGGATTTTTCATATAGGCGATGGGATAGAAACCTGTCACTTTATATGAATCCCAATTCTATCAGTAAGCCAAACAGCCGAACGTGGCCTGTCAGTAGTTTCAAGACTGTTGGCTCTGTCTACCCCGCAAGGGATATAGACGTGATTATATGTATGAATGCATGCATGTAATAAGGAATCTCATATAAAATTACGAGAGGCTACCCAAAATTTCCACGAGAATGAAAATTTTCATATTACATGACCTAAGCTTTATGACAGGCGCAATATATAAAAGTAGTTTGCTGCAGGCAAAAGGCTTAGATATAAAGTATAAGGTAGTGGGTGTAATAGATGAAACATATATGTGAGTCACAGTGACGTATGGTATACGATGTCATCAGTATAAATATTGCATTCAAGAAGTTCGGTTAGCCCGTTTTCACATCTACCCTGTTCTGATTTTCCTCCCTTCTATTCTTACATACATACATATGGTCACGTCTATATCCCTTGTGGGCTAGACAGAGCCAACAGTCTTGAAAAGACTGAATGGCCACGTTCAGCTATTTGGCTTAATGATAGAATTGAGATTCAAATAGTGACAGGTTGCTAGCCCATCGCCTAAAAAAGAGTCCCAAGTTTGTAAGCCTATCCCTTGGTCGCCTTTTACGACATCCATGGGAAAGAGATGGAGTGGTCCTATTCTTTTTTGTATTGGTGCCGGGAACCACACGGGTCTATTCTTCTCTGATATTATAGAACTCTGTCGTTACTACTGTCCACCTGTCCTTATAATGATGTCCATGTATATACCTAATGTGCCGTGTGGTTCCCGGCACCAATACAAAAAAGAATAGGACCACTCCATCTCTTTCCCATGGATGTCGTAAAAGGCGACTAAGGGATAGGCTTACAAACTTGGGATTCATTATTAGGCGATGGGCTAGCAACCTGTCACTATTTGAATCTCAATTCTATCATTAAGCCTAATAGCTGAACGTGGCTATTCAGTCTTTTCAAGACTATTGGCTCTGTCTACCCCGCAAGGGATATAGACGTGACCATATGTATGTATGTATGTATATACCTATATTAGGTTACACACGGACCTACGATATCGTCACTTGTCAGGTTCACCGCGTATTTTTCAACCTTGACATTGGCAAAATCATCGTTTTGTTGAACGATGGAGCCTTAAAATTAAAAAGTGAAGTGTTGATGGCCGTCAATCACGCCTTTGCTTATAACGAGACGGCCTTGAGACAAACCCAGGTGACATTCCTATTACATACATTATGGTCACGTCTATATCCCAATCCTTATCAAAATAAATAATTTCATCAATAAGTACAGTTTATGTAGATAATATTTGGTCTTTGAATGATTAAAATTGGACGTTTGGTTTTAAAGTTGTGGTGAAATTAAAATATTACGATTTCTGCTGCACGGCCCGGGACTGCAGGCAGAAGTGACACTTTTGGCGGGAGCAAGACTTAGCCGCTTTGCGGGCGGTCCTTTAGTTAGTTCTAATAGAGATATATTTAGTATCGGCTGTGCATCCGTGCGAAGCCGGGGCGAGTCGCTAGTGTATAATATAAGAGGTTCTTTGGTGAAACAGCGGTCAAGGCCTATAAAATGTTATGACCTGGAGATCACCTTTTCAAACCAAGTACTTTAAACATATGTTTTATATTATTATTTTTTAAGAAAAAGTAAAGCCAACAGTAACAACACTGTAACTGTAAGAGTAAACTTGTTATGACCGGTGCACTTAATGAAAGAACTCCTTTCCTTAGTCACCTATTACTATATCTACAGTATAGAGAAATCATCATATTTTATTTTTTATTTTATTTTATTTTATTTTATATATATATTCTCAAGATAAACCCTTAATCACGTTATAAAAATATATGAGGTAGCGTTTAGGCGATAACATGTCACAATCTAGATATTAAAACTGATAAAGAAAATCGATTACTGTTTATTGACAGTATTGAGTTGTTTATGGACATGTACATACAATATAATCATACTTTTTTACCGGAGTTAAAGGCAGCCCCTATATCATAGCACGCGGGACGGCGTTTTTATTCGCGCGAAAAACTATCGCTGTTTCAGTTCAGATTCAGATTACATACATACATACATATGGTCACGTCTAGGTCCCTTGCGGTGTAGACAGAGCCAACAGTCTTGAAAAGACTGAATGACCACGTTAAGCTATTTGGCTTAATGATAGAATTGAGATTCAAATAGTGACAGGTTGCTAGCCCATCGCCTAAAAAAGAATGCCAAGTTTGTAAGCCTATCCCTTGGTCGCCTTTTACGACATCCATGGGAAAGAGATGGAGTGGTCCTATTCTTTTTTGTATTGGTGCCGGAAACCACAGGGCACGGTTAAGTATAAAAAAACTAGATACACAATCACAACAAAATATACACAAAGAACAGAAAAGTGTCCTCACCAAATGACCGCCCCCTCCACGATTTGGGTTGCCTTTTCATTCAGTAGCATTCGTTCATTCTAAATGTACCTAAACATGCCGCAGTGCTCAGTGAAAAATTGTAAAGAAATATGGAGCATTTTCTTCCATTTTGTATGGAACTGTGTATCTAGTTTTTTTTTATACTCGATCGATGCTGTTTCACTTTTTATTATAACGTGAAACGAGACAGCGATAGTTTTTCGCGCGATAAAAACGGGGTGGCGTTTGTCATAGTACGGGGTTAGAGAACGAATCTGCCCACATGCCACGATTCCTGAATTGAATACTGTTTTATCATCCACATTCATAAATCTCATCATGCAAGCTCGTCAGTGTGTCTAATATTGCTTCATTGAAATTTATCAATCTTTTCTTGTGGGTTTAGCGCAGTAGCTAATCTTGACCTGACTTGACTGATGAGTCACTTTCCTAGCGAAAAGTAATCAAAACTAACTCCATCTGTTTTTAAATAACCAATAGTTCAAATTCCAAGATATGTTTAATCATATCTTGAAACATTATATTGTAGGTATACTGTCTTATATTGGCATGTCAGACTTTTCAAGACTGTTGGCTCTGTCTACCCCGCAAGGGATATAGACGTGATCATATGTATGTATGTTTATTGTCTTAAGCAAAGCCTTATAATCTTGGATTTCTTCTTTTAGGCGATGGGCTAGCAACCTGTCGCTATTTAAATCCCAATTCCATCTTTATGCCATACAGCTAAAGGTGGCAAAGGCTTTGCGAGATTATTGGCTCCGTTTACTCCGTAAGGGATAAAAACGTAATTATATGTACCTATGTACTTACATGTTTTAGCTAACGAGTCTTTAAATTAGGAAACGTAACCTTGTAACTAGTAGCTCATTAATTCATATTATGAACTTTAAGATATTCATGAGAACATTTCAAAACTTCTGATTAAAGGAATTTACACTTTGTCGCTTTGAAAATAAAGGTGTATCTTATTGTGTAGGTGTAAGGTATGTTTACCTTACGTTGAACCTACAGATTTTTCTTAAGAATGCTTATACCTACTTCGGATTTTCGCCCACGATTGAAATTCGATAAGGTGTAGAATTTATGTTTTGTAAATTAGGAAAGATTAATATGGATCGTACTTTTTTAAATGCTCCGATATTGGATGAAAAAAAATCGTTAATTTTTTCAAGTTGCATAGATCTCCGGGAAAGAGGCGTGATTTTATGTATGTATGTTGCGTAGATCTTTATAAGTTTAATTAATTTCTTAAGGTATACAAGGTAAACGTATTCCGTACTCTACAGATGTATGTGAATTTCCAGTGATTTACCTGTAAGAGTTAACTAACAAACTTACACATTAATTTTTATTATTAGACTTTTTAATATTGGCAAAAAGAAAAGAAAAACATAAAAACAAAACCCAGACAAGGTGCTTAAACCTTTTCAATCTAATTTAGTCATTACAAATTTAACATGTCTACATAATCAATTTTAAATGTTATTGCCCAGACATAGAGTTCATTGTACTTCGCCTTGTTAGGTAAGTGCCATACTTGTACCATCAGTGTATGTATAAAAACATATATATGTTCTTTGCAGGATGATTCATCATATGCAAAATACTGCTTTCAAATAGAAAATTGATTTTACGAAAGCCAATGACTTTCCGAAATTAAAGTTTAAACATTCTTGTAAAAAAAGGATTTTAGAAATAAGTATAAAAATTAAACATAATCTTTGGACTTTGGACGACATTTAAACTTGGCTCTTAATTCACAAAATAATGAAATAAATTCTTTAAAAAATATATAATATGTGGGAAACTATAAAAAATAATGCACTTAGTTTTTGTCAACCGCTCTGAAAAAGAGATATGACACACTCAAGATGCATACTCACTTACACATCTTTCCCACTTACACGTTTTTACCGCTAACAAAACGCAAAGGTCACATTGTCCATGTGGCTCCCGGCACCAATAGAAAAAAAAGAATAGGATCACTTCATCTCTTTCATCTTCTTTCTTTCAGGCAGTCAACAGTCTTGTAAAGACTAAAAAAAGGCCATGTCAGCTATTTGGCTTTAAGATAGAATTGAGATTTAAATAGTGACAGGTTGCAAGCCCATCGCCTAAAAAGTTATGAATTGGAAATAAGTAGTTAATCCTAACTAATGTCATAAATGCGGAAGTAAGTTTGTTTGCAACTTCGACACGAGTTTTGTACTGAACCAAATGTTTATCCAATTTTGCGCATATATTATTATTAAAATACTGACAGGTTGCCAAGGAATATCCCACATTATAGCTCTCCCTTGATTGACTTTGCCCTAGCTAGCCCATCGCCTAAAAGAAGAAGCCCAAATTTATAAGCCTATCCTTTAGTCACCTTTCACGACATCCATGGGAAAGAGTGGTCCTATTCTTTTTTCTATTGGTGCCGGCCACCGGTTTATTGGAACCACATGGCACATGATAATATCTATCCTGATTCATATTTTAATGATTTGTCAACCATTTCAATTTGACACTGTCCACTCCTACACAAAATAACTTAAGTTTCAAAACACATTGTCATAAATTTTACCCATATGGTTGAGCTATAACAATTTCAACCCATTTTGAGATAGTTTATGTATATTCTAACTCAGTAAATTACTAGTTTTACATACATACATATAATCTCCTATCAGGTAGATAGAGTCTGAGTCTTGAAAAGACTGAAAAGCCACATGCAGCTGTATGGCTTAATGACAGAATTGAGATTTAAATATTGAGAGGTCACTAAACCCATTGAAAGAAGCCAAATTTATTAGCCTTTCCCTTAACTGACTTTTACAATCCGCAAGGGAAGCAAAACAGCTGGAACACACTATATTTATCCTAAGCTACCAGCAGCTTGTACATACATACATAAAATTATGCCTTTTTCCCAGAGGGTTAGGCAGACTACATCATTCCACTTGTCACAATCTCTGCATACTTTCTTTGCTTCATCCACATTCATAACTCTCTTCATGCAAGCTCAGCGGTTTCGGGTACTACAGCTTTTACAATTCATAGTCATGATTGTTTTCACGACAATTTTAAGCCAGGTGATATTTTATCACCACTGATAAGCATTAGATTGGAAGTTTGCATTATTGTTACTGATAACATACATACATATGATCACGTCTATATCCCATGCGTGATAGACAGAGCCAAGTTTTGAAAAGACTGATAGCCCATGTTCAGCTGCTTGGTTTAATGATAGAATTGAGATTTAAAGTGTGACATGTTGCTAGCTCATCGCCTACAAGAAGAAGCCCAAGTTTACAAAGCCTATCCCTTAGTCGCCTTTTCCGTTTTTTGACATACAGAGTCCAGAGGGGGGGTGATGGAGTGGTTCTATTATTTTTCCTATTGGTGCAGGGAACCACACAGCATTGTTACTGATAACACTTAATTATTGAAAACCTTTATGGCTATTTTGTATTATTCATCAGTGTTCTTGAAATGTGATTCTTCTGAACTTCTTATGTTGAATCCCAGAGGCATAATGAAAATTAACTTTTTCTGATTCACATTTATTTTTTTAGCTACATGTCTCAATTGAGACTTGATGGAATTGAAATTAAAAGTGATAAATTGGTACTCATCATCGAAAAGAATTCCATTAGAGAACATTGTGAATTGCATCCTACACTACATACAGCTGAACATGGCCTTTCAAGACTGGTGTATCTGTGTTGAAATATATGTATGTACGCTATTAGTATTGGAATTCATGGTCTGCCAAATAGCATATTTATATGCCCCAAAATGATAAATAAATAATAATGAAATAAATTCGGTATTTATGATATCTTGGTTATTGCTTTCAGATATTCTATGTTCTAACTAAGAGATATGTAAGTGGACAGAGGTGGATTTTACTTGGTTCGGAAATACTGCAGAGTGAACTTACTTTGAGATGCTATGATTATGAAGTCAGAAGTAGAAGTAATTGTTGAGGATGAATATATAATTGTAAAATGCTCTAAATATCTTTTATATCTCAACCGCAATATGATACCAATTGGCGCAATAGCACCTGCACTTACACATGGAAAATTTGATACTGGCAATGATAAGATAACAATGTAATAAGTGCAACTAAATATCTGTCATGTACAATATGTACGTCATTGTGTGCGCTAGGAATTGTTCGGAACTTTGACGCGAAGAAATCACGACCCAGAAAGAGAATTGACCATGAAATTGCAAAAGAAAGTAAAAAAAACAACAGTCATAACGGTGCGACAGCGAAATTCCGTCACCTGATGACATTATACCTACGTACTCTTCAAACTGACGGCGCATTCCAATGTACAGGCTACTATTTTGCTAATTTTAGAACATACCACGACGGCAAAAATTCATCCCAATGTAGATGAAAAACAAAACATTGGTCTGCATCGCGTAAAACTCGCTGGGGACATTCTCGAAAGCGGTGCACAAAACCACGACGTGGGGCCACGACGCGTTAGGGTTAGGCAATTTTCGATCACATTTTTTAACACTAAATGGCACGTTTCAACAAAATTACACATATACCTTTACTTTCAGCGGTTTCGGTAAAATCTTTCACGTCATCAACCATCTTGCTGGATGACAGTCACTCACTAATCACTTTTTTATTCGAACATATTTCGAAAACTCATAGTTGATTCACTATTTTCAGACAGCCAGCCAGCGATCTATACGACGACACTTCGTTCCGTTCACTGCCAATGACGTACGGTGCGGTTGGCGAGGCGAGATGGCGATCGCGGGCGTACGCGACCAACTTCCATTCAATTTACACAAATTATCTTTTTGTTTTGTTCACAAAAATAGGAAACTTAGATAATAATTTTATGAGACAGCCCCGTAAAATATAACGATATTTATTGTCGCTAAAATTTGTTACGAATGCGATAATAATGTAAGGCCTAACAGCTGTGTGACAACGCAAGACGTAATTAAAAAAGTAAACAACATTTTGACATTACTATATAGTACATTGCGGCATTTTTATGGCAAAATAAATAATTGTATGTACTGACAACAGCAATGTACTAAAAAATAGAACTAGCGCCACCTAGTGTGCTTATATATAACTTTATTTTTCTTTTTAAACAATATTACGTACTTATGGTTTGATAAGGATCGTATTTTTTGGTAAAATATTTATGTACTACTTATAATGTAAATAGGCATGTACATCATCTTTTATTTTTAAATCTTTGAAGAAGTTTATAAATAATATTATATTTCAATAGTAGTGCCATCTAGGTCTAATTTGTTTGAAACGTAAGTGCAATGTTATGACATTGTCCGCTTAGTAAAATAGATGGCGCTAATATCAGTTTGTTTTTATATTATTTTCATACAGAACATTTTAACCGGTCATACTTAACTATATGATTTTAGGTAACAAATGAAATGACAATTTCAAACTAAGCTTTGTTTTTAAACTTATAACGATACCAACAATGACTATAAAAAATACATATACCGCCACCCATTGGCAAATAGTCAAACTAAAAAATGGTTTCCGTTATTTAATGGCTCTTTGTAAACTGACATCTATTGCCGAAAAGTCAACTGTAACTGTTTATTTTTTAGTAATAGATGGCGCTGTATTACTATTTTGAACAAAATATGTACCCATGGCCTTCGAGTCTTGAATTGTCTCTATTTACTCCGCAAGGAAAAGACATGATACTTATTTAAAGCTAGCTAAAGCTTAGCTAAACTTGTCCAATTCAAGAGCCAGTGCTTTGTCTAACTTGTAAGGGACGCGTTATATATTTTTTAAAATAATAGCAGGTTTCCATACCTGAATATAGCTCAACGTGGCCTTTCGGTATTTTCAAGTTGGCTCTGTCTACCCCGCAGTGGATATAGACGTATTTATATATTTATGTATGTATGATATCCATATAACTTCCATACGTAGCCAGTTTCCGGTCTGATTCGTAAAACGAGGTCAGATTAACTGGTAGTTATTTGATAAGTTAAATTTGACCAACAGTGTGATTAGTCGTTCAATGTTACTTAAGTATGTATGCGTAGACGAACTGAATGAGTGAGTGAGCGTCGGTGACTGAACGTTTAATTAATAATAATAAATATATACGGGACAAATCACACAATTGAGTTAGCATCGAAGTAAGTTCGAGACTTGTGTTACGAGATACTAAACTCAACGATACTATATTTTATAATAAATACTTATATAGATAAACATCCAAGACCAAGACCCAGGCCAATCAGAAAAAGTTCTTTTCTCATCATGCCCTGGCCGGGATTCGAACCCGGGATCTCTGGTGTTACAGACAAGCGTACTACCGCTGCACCACAGAGGCCGTCTATTCGTTGCTTTCTGTAGGTGGCGCTAATACCGTCTTTATTTTTTTCTTTTGTTGGAGTTAAATTCGTCGCTTTTTCTTTTTGACGGCGTTAAATTCACGCGGACGAAGCTGCAGGTAAACTCTTGTAATTAAATAAACCTGAAACTGTGTGTCTGTGATTCCACGGGCATTTGTTACTAAAACTACGATGTTTATATGCATACAACGCCTATTACAAGCTTAGGTTACGAATGAACAACGAAATTGCTATCTGTATGGATTGAGGCTGAAGAATGACCTTGTTTGCTAAGTCCAGGTCTTAGAAGGGAATAAATTTGAGTTTAAGGAAAAAATTATAATAAAACAGACGGTTTATAAACACGGCTAGAGACTTGTGTTACGGGATCTTTTTTTTTATTTACTCTTACGTGTGGAAAGACCTTCGTCTATCCGGCCGGCTCCAAGAAGCCGGACGGGTTATGTGGGGCTTGAACCCACTAAAACCACACGGTGCCATCGCCTACCGCTTCGTTGCCAGGAACATGAACGGGATCTTAACTCAACTGTTATTGATACTATCTTAATCTAATCAATCTTAATCTTAAATATACCTACGTACGTTTTAAACAGAACTCTGAATGAGTGAGTGACATATTAACACACTGCTCAAACCTAAAGATAAGGCACGTATGTTCCTTATGAGGTCCAAGGGTGCACTAACAGAAAGAAGATTTTCCGAAATTCCCGCGGGAATAAAACCTAACGGGATTTCCTGGAATGTGTACTCGTATCATTTCGTGTAGTAAATAAATGAAATTAATTTAGAGTCACTATAAAATGTCACATGGAATCATATTTCTTTGTCAGGTCAAACGTTGAGGGAAACTATTGCGAGAAAACCCTTTTTAGAAATAGAAATAAGTAGTTTAAAAAATAGGATTAAAAGTAACACGACTTAAATATACTATACTAAGTACCTACAGCTTTAAAAGTTTGGAACAATTTCGACACTTCTCCAAAGCGCAAGTTCAGAAGAATATGTAACTAAGGTCTAAGTTTGGGAATTTTCGTTCACTCATTTTAACACATACGTAGAAAAACACCTCTAGAAATAAATTTAAAAAAAGTTAAAAGTTTACACGTGGTAGTTTGATAATAATCTTAATTATTTTGACTTATGATCTACGTATCAAAGTATCTTCGTTTTGGCTATAAGAACCTCGAGATTTAAGTCGTTTTTATTACGCATGTAATTTTACACATATATATGTATGTATAATTATCTTACCTGTTTCTAATGGTGTAGGTAGAGACTGTCGAGATTACCTATTGATTTATACATGATAGGTACGATCTATGAAATATTAAGAATCAATAAGTTAGATAACAGTTATGTTTATATCATTAGTTTTTACGAACTAAGATGCCAATTTTAATCTGAAATATCTGACCCAATTTTTTCATTGTAGAGACCGTCTTATGAACTTTTCAATACTTAAGGAAAATTTTCTCAAGTCAGTAAAGATTTAATCATGTTAGCAGCAAGTATCTGTCATCGGGCTAGCAAATCGATACCTAGTTAATTTGACACCTATAGATAAATGAGAAGAATGTGAATTCCCATACAATTGAAATCGACTCCTGCGCACGACTACGCGAGAGAGCCCAAATGACGTGTCTGCATGCGAAATCAAATTAAAAAGCAGCTGATTTTAATCGCACCACCGTCACAGCTTGCGGTTTGTAATTAATTTACTTTCAAATTGTCCGGTTAATACACAGTTGGTTTGCTCGCTGGCATGCACACTTCACTAGGTAGTCATCGGCAGTTATCGTTCAACTTTCGAGCCGGCCTGGCCGATGCAAGTGGGAAAGCGGCTGTCAAAATTTTACCGCGAATCTTCACGCGCGGTGTTCGAAAATTAAACTTGACATTAAATTTTTTTTTAAGTATTAATATTTAATTTTTATGTGACACACAGGTGTTCTGATAAAGTGATTTTAGTTTTTTTTTTCTGACCAGAATAGTAATGCAGTGAAATTGTGTTTTGTGAAAGTATCGAAGGATTTTAGCAATGGAGCCTACGAGGTTTTTTTACGCCGGATGCTTGCTATTGCTGGCTGTTTTAATAGGTGAGCGGTAATTTTATAATTTATGTTATTATTCCATTACACCATCTTAGTATAATTAGAGAAGATAAGAACTTGAATAGTTAAATAAACAAAGGTTGACAAAATTAATTTCATCACGACACCAGACGCGGTTTCAAAAGGAAAAAAAAACATTGAGTGTGAAGTGACCTCCTTATTGAGCGACCTTAACATAGCTGTCTGAATGTATACGTTTTTAAATACATTTATAAATACATATATACTTTAAACATGTCGGATGCCAAATTGGAAAAGATATTATAATATCTTTTACCTTATTTATTGCGATTTTTCGTAATTATCACAGACTGTTACTTGCTCTACATTTTTTTATATTTTTTTATTATTTATTATTAATTTTAATTATTATAATTGTAAATACACTGTAGAGGAATAAGATACTATGCCTTATATATAATTAAAAATTATTTCGAAATGTGGTGAAACATTGGCAAAGTTAATTTTCAAGATGTTTACCTACTAGGTATCTAGAATAGTGTAACTTTTAACTATATAATAAGTAGTTTTATTTACCGTTTTTTAAGAAAACTACAACATTTATCTTTTACCAGATTAAATAAACTTGGTTATTTGAAGAAAAGCATAACCTTTCTAAGTCTGATGTTTAAAAAATCGTCATTATTGCGGGTAATAATTAATTAAAAATTACCATAATCCGACAAAATTTGCATAAAAATTTGGATGACTTGGATGAAGCAATAAAATAAAGTTCCCGTATTACAATCCCTGGCAAGTGGCATTGTCTCTGCCTACCCCTACGGACAAGAGACGTGACTAATCTATTGCAGATGATGATACCAATACTTAAGTATAAAATACTAAGGTATATACGGAACAAACTTTTTCCGATTGTCCTGGGTCTTATACGTTTATCTGTATAAGTATTTATTATTTTTATTATAAAAATATAAGTAGTATCGTTGAGGTAGTATCTCGTAACACAAGTCCCGAACTTACTTCGAGGCCAACAAAACCTGTGTAATTTGTCCCGTATATATATTTATATTTAAACTTATCATACAGATTTAGACATTTTGTCCAGTGAAACCAGTAAACAAACGCCAGATGTGGAAACCGCTCTTATTATGGCATTTATTACGGCACGTACAGTTATTAAGATTATTATAGACAGTTTCAACCCACGCTATTTTGTATTCTAAGGAAATATAGCACACTTCAAATAAATGAAATATGCTTTTGGTAGCGACTGTACCTACCTAAAACGTGCGAAATCTCGCAAATCTATACTATTTATTTATTTTACCTAAATTTATACTATACAGATAAATTGTGACAAATCTATATAAATTATTATAAAAGTAAATAATTAATTTTGTTTAAGAATGTATGTTCATAATTAATTATTTAGAATGTAATTGATTATCTAATAAAGCGCATCCTCAATACTTTTTATGTGCGCTGCCTTTTTGATTATGGATTTTCCTTTATATTTTAATTGACTGGAAGAAATCCCAATTGGGATAAGTCCGCCATTGTACATATTCTTATAAATCTAATGACTGATTTGTAATTCGTTATATTTCTTTTTTTGCGTATTAAAGAGTTTACAAACAAACAAACAAAAGATTTCGACCTTATCATCATCACCTGATGATAGGAGAGCCTTGGGCTCTACTCCAGGGAGGACGAAACTGGGAAAAACGTCAGGATAATGCGTCAAAATACTTCATCACACTTTTGTGTACAATTGCGAATGGGTTACAAATGAAGTTTATCAATAGCTTATCTGACTAATATAATAAATGAGAAAGTGTTTAAGAATGTGAAGACGCGTGTGTGTTATTTACTCTATATAGAATACTAGCTATAGCGCTGGGCTTCGTTTCCATAAAAAAAGCCTATGTCACTTCCGAAGGTCTATTTTATATCTGTGGCAAATTTTGTGAAAATCAATCCAGTAGTTTTTGAGTTTCTTCGTAACAAACATATAAAAATGTAAATATCATGTAACAATGAATGGAATAACAGATTAGTTTATATCTTAACATTCCCGTGGCAGTGAAATCCGCGGGCGAAACTAGTTTATCAATTAAATTCGTGAAAATTCATAGTTCATTCCCGAAACAGCCGAGCTTGCATGAAGAGAGTTATGAATGTGGATGAAGCGAAGGAACTATGCAGAGATCGTGGCAAGTGGAAAGATTTAGTCTCTGCCTACCCCTCCGGGAAAAAGGCGTTATTTATGTATGTATATGTAAAATTCATAGTCAATGTGAATAAAAGTATCAGTTTTAGGTAATCTTACAACAAATGCTATCTATGTATTAAGCACTTACTTACATAGGTAGTTAATATCAAACGAAAATATAACTTAGGCTTTCTAAAGTAATTATTGAAACTTTATTGTAATAATTTGATGGTTATACGATCATTTAAAGTATGAGTACCTAATGATCAACTTATTTATGAGCAATTGTCATTAAATGTTAACACCGGAAGTTAATTAATCGTAAATACGTCATAACATAATCGATGTAATTACTGGACGATATTTTTTTTTACAAGCTATGTTACTTACCTAAAAAAATTAGGTTAATATGTGGCATCAAAAGTTCAACCGGGATAATATGTATTTTCTCTAAATGACAAGTAGTAATAAATTGACTATTATTATTTACATACATAAGTTCATACACGTATTTTTCCCTTGCGGGGTGAACAGAGTCAGCAGTCTTGAAAGACTGACGGGCCACGTTCAGCTGTTAAGCATATTGATAGAATTGAAATTTAAGTAGTTACAGGTTGGTAGCCCGTCGCCTAAAAGAAGAATCCCAGGTGTATAAGCCTATCCCTTAGTCGCCTTAAGGACGTCCATGGGGAAGAGATGGAATGGTCTTATTCTATTTTATTTTGGCGCCGGAAACCGCACGGCACGATAATTTTAATCCCCTTTTTTAAAGATTAAGATGAATTATAATTATATGTAGTTTATTTTAATAAGTTTTTTTAGTGTAAGTTTTTTATTATTAAATGCATAAAAAAGTAAATAAATAGTATAAATTTAAGTCCTTGTTGTACTCATATTATGCATAAAATTATTATATATAAAAAAATATTTGAATTTGCATATAATACAAAGGTACACACATGTCTCGTCTCCATATCTTAGGGAGTAGACAGTCTTGAGAAGACTAAAGGGTACATTCAGGATGGAATTGAGATTCAAATAGTGAAAGGTTGCTAGATCATATCAGTCTTGCATAAAACTATCGCTTTCCCGTTTCACCTCATAATGAATAGCGAAATGGAAATAGTTTCGCGCAAAAATTAGTGAATTAGTTTCGCGCAATAAAAACGGCGTCGCGCGTGTTAGCTACGGCGGCAGGATGATACGGGGAGTACCGTATACCTTGACCTTGAAACCCCATCGATGAAATGCACAAAATGGCTGTAGCGGCCGTTCAGCCTCCATGGACGAAAAGACTCTTTGACTTGACTTTTTAGATGACCAAAACTGACAGACTAATGGAAAAAAAGGACAATCGAAACTAAGAGGAGACGACGATAAGACGCACATTGAACAGGCAAAAATCTGTTTTAATTCAGACAGGACCTAGCAGAACCTCGGCCCGTTCAATGGCTGACGGCTAATAAGGTCTAACGGTGACTGTACTGACACACATGTCATGTGACCGCGCTGACTTTCTTTAGGGCATTACCTGTGATCGACATTCTATAGATTATTATCTATCTACTAGCTGTGCCCGCGACTTCGTCCGCGTGGAAGTCGGGGCGACGGTCAGGCGGTCACGCGTATTAGAAAGAACGCTGGTTTGCCGTATTAAATGTTTCGCTGCAAATTGCTTATAACGACTATATCTCAAAACCTATTCGTCTGATTTATATACTGTAAATGGCAATTTTAGTCTACATGAAAAGCCGAAAGTAATAAACATATTTATTTGGATAAGGATTAATACTGAATTAAAGAAAATTGGTTTCAAAATAACTTATGTTTATAATGAAAAAATAATCTTAAAAAATGAACATAAAAGTGGTTATTGTAAGTAAACCTTAAGAGATAGATATATGATCTCGCGGACTTTTTTGTGGCAAAAAATGAGTACTTCACATCTTTAGTACATTGTTTTACTATATCTTTGTTGGTTTGCGCAGCGTTCGCGTGGAAAGCTCGCAGATGGCCGACTCATTCAACGTTCACCTGCATTGTTGACGTTTCCCGTAGGAAATCCGGGATAAAATATAGCCTATAGCCTTCCTCGATAAATAGACTATCTAACAGTGAAAGAATTATTCAAATCGGTTCAGTAGTTTCTGAGATTAGCGCGTTTAAACAAACAAACAAACAAACAAACAAACAAACAAACAAAACAAACTCTTCAGCTTTATAATATTAGTCTATCTATACGGAGTTTGCTTACAAAATAATTTTTTTTATTTATTTACAAATATAAAAACCAGTATTGGAGCCGTGTGGTTCCCGGCACCATTAGAAAAAAGAATAGGAGCACTCCATCTCTTTCCCACGGATGTCGTAAAGGGCGAACTATGGTGGTGTCAACGAACTAGATAGAAAGATAGATAAAACTCTTTATTACACCATAAGAGTAAAACATACAAAACAACATAAAACAGATAGAGATGGTACAAAGGCGGACTTATCGCTAATGCAATCTCTTCCAGTCAACCTTTGCGTGGAAGGAAACCAAACAGGAGATTGGCGTTGGCGCAGAGCAAGATAAATAGTACTTTCAAGACCAGCTCTGGTTGCAAGTAAAACACGCAGAGACTAAATCTTTACGCTTGCCGCTATCCCTGCATACATACATATGGTCACGTCTATATCCTTTGCGGGGTAGACAGAGCCAACAGTCTTGAAAAGACTGAATGGCCACGTTCAGCTATTTGGCTTAATGATAGAATTGAGATTTAAATAGTGACAGGTTGCTAGCCCATCGCCTTAAAAGAATCCCAAGTTTGTAAGCCTATCCTTTAGTCGCCTTTTACGACATCCATGGGAAAGAGATGGAGTGGTCCTATTCTTTTTTGTATTGGTGCCGGGAACCACACGACACTGCATACTTCTTCTTCTTTATTCACATTCACACTCTTCAGTCAAGGTACTTTTGACCTGACGTTTTGCCAAGTCGAACAAAGAGCACTGAATTATGGCAAAACTAGATCGAAAATACAGTTTTAATAGTCGTATTAATTTATACAATCTTGTAACCTTCATCAAGTCCATATAATGCGTTCTTGTATGCACGAAAAAGGCGTATGGTAAAACTTGTTCCGGAGAGCTTATTTTCAAAGTAATCTTAAGTGATTCATCAAAAATTGGATGAAGAAAACTGGAATTACTCTTTTGATTCGAATTAGAGTGACTTCTATAAGATTTTAAAGATACTTACCTATGTAATTATCCTGATTTACTGGTTCTATCTCCTGTAAGAGAGATCTGATTTAATTCACAGAGCGACTGTCAGAGGGTAGGCCCAATATATTTTTTTTTTACTTAATTAAAAGTTATCATTAAAATTAAAAGTTTTCGAGGAAATCAAATAATATTAATTGGAAATTATCCTGTCCTCTTGTTAAACGAATAGACGCCATTACGATGTTCAGTTCTTTGTCCTAAGAATTGCAATCTCAAGTTAACGCTGGTATTTTTCAAAGTCGCTTTCTCGATAACCAAGGTTAGGTTGAATCTGTTTTATTTTACATAACCACTTTTTTTTTAAAACCGCATAACCAGTATCTTTTTAAAACAATTTAAAAGTAGAGTGATCGTTCTTTCAATTCGTTTGTACTAAAGGTACCTATTTGTATAGATAATGTAACAATGTTGTATAACACGTTCACATTATCTGATACTAGCTGTGCCCGCGACTTTGTCCACGTGGAATAGTTAGTTTAATTTGTATATATTTTATAAGACAGGGCCAACAGTCTTTATATATTTGATTGTCCCGTATAAAATTATATATATCTACGCACTATGATATACGAGTATTATAATCTATCCGCAACGTAAGGTTCTCAGTTTGAACATACGAGTAGTTTGAACCAGTTATTACATAATCTGTTTAGGCCATTGCGTTTAGGGTCAAGTACTGTTTTTTTTTTTTTTGCACAGCCGTTTACATTAGCTGTTGGCGTGTTTAATAAAGCATACTATTTGACCAATGAACGTGCATGGTACTTAACATTTTAAATTTATTTGTCAACCACAAGATACATAATGTTTCTACGTATGTTGGCCGTGTGGTTCCCGCCACTTTAGAAAAGGACCACTCCATCTCTTTCCCATGAATGTAGTTAAAGGCGACCAAGGGATAGGCTAACAAAATAGGGATTCTTCTTTGAGGCGATCGGTTAGCAAGCAAAAAATTGTCACAATTTGATTCTCAATTACGTCATTAAGCCTTACAGCTGAATGTGGCCTTTCAGTCTTTGATAGACTGTTGGCTCCGTCTTCTTAGGATAGGGAGGATAGATAGATTAGGGATAAAGACGGGATTATTGTATGTATTTATGTGTATGTACGTAAGTATTTATGCGTTTGGAAAATGTCAAGTAAACAACGTCGGCTGAGGGCGTAAAACGGAACAAGGAAAATAAAAGAAAGGGAAATTTTAGAATCATCTGCACTTTAAGGCTTATACCTCTGGTAATAATACTTCATGTGGCAAAATTTATATCGTAAGATCCAACGTAAAAACAAACTGTTAATAAAAAAAATCTAATTTATAAACATTTTGACAGTCACAATATCACGGCTAAACCGTTTATTTTTTTTTTATTATAATTATTAATACCGTTTAATTAATTTTTATGAATTTTAATAAGTAGTTATCATCATCATCATAGTTATATTTTGAGACAAGACATTTATCATATATTCAAAGAGTTTACCGATTCTGATAATACTAAGGCGAATTACGGTTAATATATGTCATACAAAATGATTACGTGTTCTTAGATTTTATGACGAAACCCGACTTTCAACTCGCCCAGCCTACGCTCGTATTTCAACTTCCCAAACGGCCAAAACCGGCGGATTTTTGAATATGCAAATCGATATTAACAAAACTATTTATGTCAACTTTCATTGGAAAGTCAACCTCATGTGTGAATGCCGTCGAAGTTAAATTTTCACTTTACTGCATATTACACGCTTTGTTCTACTCGGAATATTAGTAAGAACTAACTTTTATCCGTGGCATCACCCGTGTGAATTCAAATTTAATGTTATCTAACAAAAAAAGCGACGAAATTAGCACCAATAAAAAAAAACCAATGAATTAAACTCCACCTACAAAAAACGACGAATTAACCTACAAAAGAATACATGTCTTTCGCAAATCCCACGAGAATTTTATTTTTTACCGGAAAAAGGTTGAAGAATGTGGTGGAAGACCTAGACGAACGTATCTTGATCAAATTAAGGACGTCCTGGTAAAAGGTCAGGTCAAGAGTACCTACGCGAAACCGCCGAGCTTGCATGAAGAGAGTTATGAATGTGGATGAAGCGAAGGAAGTATGCAGAGATCGTGGCAAGTGGAAAGAGGAAGTCTCTGCCTACCGTTCCGGGAAAGAGGCGTGATTTTATGTATGTATGTATGTAAAAGGTCTATGGTATGTCCTTCTCCAGACACTTAATTATACATACGTGATATTTCAAGAATATTAATTCTGTAGATGACCCGTGAATTGGTTACAGACAAACAAATATACTTGTGCCGTGTGGTTCCCGGCACCAATACAAAAAAGAATAGGATCACTCCATCTCTTTCCCATGGATGTCGTAAAAGGCGACTAAGGGATAGGCTTACAAACTTGAGATTCTTTTTTTAGGCGATGGGCTAGCAACCTGTCACTATTAGAATCTCAATTCTATCATTAAGCCAAATAGCTGAACGTGGCCATTCAGTCTTTTCAAGACTGTTGGCTCTGTCTACCCCGCAAGGGATATAGACGTGACCATATGTATGTATGTATGTAAATAAACTTACTTTTGCATTTGTAATATTAGTTAGGATATATGTATATAATTTTATAACCTGTGTATGGTTAAAAATGTCGTGTTATCGTTCGTGGTATGAACGGTAATAGACAGATGTACAATCAATAGTGTTATTATAGTTAATTATGCGTAGATTTGCGTGTAACTAAAGTATCAATATTTATGTAGAAAGCAACAAGTTATGTTACTTGTGACATGTTCTATAACAAGTTATCATTTGAAATGACAAAGTATTTTTTTTATTGAAACTATATTATCATATATAATTTTGGAATGAGCAAAATTAAAACTAAAACTACTTAGGTATAGAAAATAAAAAAAAAGATGATTACAAATGTGCCGTGTGGTTCCCGGCAGTGCCGTGTGGTTCCCGGCACTATTACAAAAAAGAATAGGACCACTCCATCTCTTTCCCATGGATGTCGTAAAAGGCGACTAAGGGATAGGCTTATAAACTTAGGATTCCTCTTTTAGGCGATGGGCTAGCAACCTGTCACTATTTGAATCTCGGTTCTATCATTAAGCCAAATAGCTGAACGTGGCCATTCAGTCTTTTCAAGACTGTTGGCTCTGTCTACCCCGCAAGGGATATAGACGTGATCATATGTATGTATGTATGTATGATTACAAACTAAAATTAAATTTACAAATTGTACAGTCAATGCAAAGCATTAACTTGCGGGAGTGTGCTCTGAAGGCTGGCAGCATTGCCATTATAAAGTTATTATATATATGGGATATTATATTGAATATATAAACATTACATTCGTCTGTAAATCGTGCTGATTTCGTAGCTTTTTTTTCATATGGCGTTCAATTTAAAATCGTCGCTTTTTGTAGATGACCCTAAATTCACGCAGGCCAAGCTGCGGGTAAGAGCTAGTCCTACCAATATTATAAATGCGAAAGTTTGTGAGTATGTCAGTATGGATGTTTGTTAATCTTTCACGCAAAAACTACAGAACCGATTACGATGAAATTTGGTATGTAGGTAGCTGAAGACCCAGAATAACATATAGACTACTTTTTATCCCGGAGTTCCCGCGGGAATGATAGGGTTTCCATGCGTACAAAGTCGCGGGCGGCCTCTAGTAGACAATAAAGTAGACATTAATTCAAAAGTTCTCCATAATACACCCAAATGATTTAATGTGGCAGTCCTTTAAAAAATACTACCTTAAAACAATTATAAAGCACCTTTATACAATACGTAACTTACAAAATACTTGTCTAAATTATACTATATCTCAATTCACCTTGAATGTCAGATAGATATCTTATGTTTTATTTTTGGGCGGTTAATTTGCGCAACATATGGGTAGAATGTTAGACTACCGGATTGGTGCGTAATTATATTTTTCCTATATTTCAATAATGACCCTATAATAAGATGTTTAATAACAATAGAAATGTCAACGCATTAATTGAAATGTTGAGGTGTGTGTGTGGACCGTGTAGTTCCCGGCACCACACGGCACTAATAAAAAGTAATAGGACCACTCTTTCTCTGTTCCTTAGATGTCGTAAAAGGCGACTAAGGAATAGGCTTATTAAACTTGGGATTCTTCTTTTAGGCGATGGGCTAGCAACATGTCACTATTTGAATCTCAATTCTATCACCAAGTCAAAAACCTGAATGTGGCCTTCCAATATTTTCAAGACTCTGTCTTCTCCGCAAGCGTGTGACTATATATATGTATGTATGTATGAAATGTAATGTATGTACATATATCCGTTAACCATTTTTTTATAAAATTAAAATTCACAGCTATAACTTTTTTAAACGTTATCACAGATGACAAATCGTTTGACAAATTTTAACAGTAATAATAGTTAGTTATAAAATAGTCCATTAATGCGATGACTATTCATTCCCAAAGAACTATTTGAGACTTTTAGAAAAGAATTTTAAGTTGTGAATATTAGTGTAACGATCATATTAAAGAGTTAATGAGCTTAAATTATCTTCATTTACCTGTTGTGATTTAGTTATATATCGATTGCGTATTGTTGGCAATAACAGGTTTGAGTCAGTATTAGAATTACTAGACTTATTTATGAAACAGTAACTGTGTTAGATATTAATCTAGAACTAGTAGAATCCGTAATGATAAATCGATTTAATCTATTGTAAGGGCAAGAGTAACTTATCAGAAAAATTGATAAACTTAAGTGAATGAGTATATTATCAGGTTATTTCAAGTTTATATTTTCAAGAATATTATTTAATGAAGTCTGAACATTGAGTATATTTTCAAATTTTATATTTAACGATATAAGAATAGCAACCGAGCAAGAATTTGAAAAAAAAAAAACTGTTTGTATGTTTATATATTTGTTTGTACAAGCTAATCTCGATTCGAATGAAACTTTTTTTTGTTGTATAGCTCTTATGCCTGGCCAACATATATATAACACCACTCCATTTCTTTCTCAAGGATGTCGTAAAAGGAAACTAAGGTATAGGCTAATAAACTTGGGATTCATCCTGTAGGCGATGGGCTAGCACTATTTGAATCTCAATCCCATTATAAAACCGTACAGCTGTAAGCGGCCTTTCGGTCTTTTCAAGACTGTTGGCTCTGTCTACCCCGCGAGAGATATAGATATGGTAATATAAATTGTAATACATACATACATATGGTCACGTCTATATCCCTTGCGGGGTAGACAGAGCCAACAGTCATGAAAAGACTGAATGGCCACGTTCAGCTATTTGGCTTAATGATAGAATTGAGATACAAATAGTGACAGGTTGCTAGCCCATCGCCAAAAAAGGAATCCCAAGTTTGTAAGCCTATCCCTTAGTCGCCTTTTACGACATCCATGGGAAAGGCATGGAGTGGTCCTATTCTTTTTTGTAGTGGTGCCGGGAACCACACGGCATAATGTAAATTGTAATAATAAGATTAAAAGTTCACCACAGCCCACCTATACCGCGATTGTATAACCTCGTCTGGCATTACGTAGTTCTCAAAATGACGACCATTAACAGATATAATTATGAAGAATTATCCTGCTGTTAAATTAACCAGGTGCATAAAGTACCTTGATCATATCGGATACCGAAAGTTCAGGTCAAGAGTACGATCCGAAGAGCTTGCATGAAGAGATAATTAATGTGGCTGAAGCGAAGTGCCGTGTGGTTCCCGGCAGTGCCGTGTGGTACCCGGCACCAATATAAAAAAGAATAGGACCGCACCATCTCTTTCCCACGATTGTCGTAAAAGGCGACTAAGGGGTAGGCTTATAAACTTGAGATTCTTCTTTAGGCGATGGGCTAGCAACCTGTCGCTATTTGATACACAATTATATTTTTAAGTCAAACAGCTAAACGTGGCCTTTCAATCTTTCAAGACTGCTGGCTCTGGCTACCCCGCAAGGGATATAGTCGTGATTATATGTATGTATGTATCTTGGCGAACTTAGCGAAACCCATACAAGTATATGATTTCGAAGCATGAGATGAGCTTAGGATGAAATCATTATTTTACAGATCAATAAACCTTGAAATTTCAATGTGTATCAAGGTGAGTACACGCATAGAATTACTTAATAATCTGTGTCATTCAGTACTATATTCGTTTTCGTACTATATTAATCTGATCAATTTATATACATACAAATATTCCTTGCGGGGTAGACAGAATCACCAGTCTTGAAAAGACTGAATGGCCACATTCAGCTATTTGGCTTAATGATAGAATTGGGATTCTAATAGTGACAGGTTGCTAGCCGATCACCTAAAAAAAGAATCCCAACTTTGTAAGCCTATCCCTAAGTCGCCTTTTACGACATCCATGGGAAAGAGATGGAGTGGTTATATTCTTTTTTGTATTGGTGCCGGGAACCACACGGCACTTAAAAAGAAACCTTTTATTTACGTATGTATGGATTAAATAAACAATGTTTGTTGCCGTAACCGTAATTCGTTGGAAGAAATTCTTTCACTGCACGGTTGGCTACATTGCACGTTGTAAGTGGAAAATGCGGATGTCTGTTACGCATCAACTGAATCAGATTACCAGTTAAATGTTTGGTGGTGATGATGAGAAATCATTTAGTATAACTTTTGGTTGCAATGTTATGACATAAATACATATATACATGTGGGAATGAAAGTAAAACGGTGCGAAATTATATCGTAAGTCTTCTTATTCTATTGGACTTCTTAAAACACAACTTATAACGTCTTACATCATACCACAGACTTTTTATTCTATCTCTTAATGTTACCAACGTAAAAATAAGTAAGTCAGCTAACAAAAAGGATTTAAATAAAAACAAAAAACAAAACTTCTCCCACATACATATAATCACGTCTATATCCCTAGCGGGGTAGACAGAGCCAACAGTCTTGTAAAGACTGATAGGCCATGTTCAGCTTTTTGGCTTTAAGATTTGAATTGAGATTCAAATAGTGACAGGTTGCTAGCCCATCGCCTAAAAAGTTATGAATTGGAAATAAGTTATCCTAACCAATGTCATAAATGCGGAAGTAAGTTTGTTTGTAACTTCGACACGAGTTTTCTACTGAACCAAATGTTTATCAAATTTTGCGCATATATAATAAAGAATCTGGAGAAGGGCATAGGGTACTTTTAATTCCGGTAAAAAATAAAGATTCCGTGGGATTTGCGAATAACCTGTATTCTTTTGTAGGTTCCGCTAAATTCGTTTCTTTTTGAAGGTAGCGTTTACGTAATTCACGCGGGCGAAGCTGCTGATAAAATAGCTAGTGTATATACAAAATTACTCTAGTGTATTTATACTAATATTATAAAGCTGAAGAGATTGTTTGTTTGTTTGAACGCGCTAATCTCAGGAACTACTGGTTCGAATTGGAAAATTCTTTTTGCGTTGAATAGACCATTTATCGAGGAGGGCTTTAGGCTATATAACATCACGCTAAAACTATAAGGAGCAAAGAAATAATGGGAAATGTGAAAAAATCGGGGAAAATTACTCATCCTTGAGGGATTCAATGATGCCCAAAATAACTATTCCACGCGGACGAAGTCGCGGGCACATCTAGTGTATATATATAATGTCTAAATGTGTCACATCACATGGGTGAATGCCAATCATGTTGACGTCAGCGTGGGAGGCTGAGACAATGGCGTTGTGAATTCATCGATTCTACACTTGAACGATTTTGAGGAAGCTTTATTACTCGTAGTTCTCGTTGAGTTAGTTTGACGGCCTCTGTGGCGCAGCGGTAGTGCGCCCGGAGGTCCCGGGTTCGAATCCCGGCCAGGGCATGATGAGAAACGAGCTTTCTCTGATTGGCCTGGGTCTTGGATGTTTATCTATATACGTATTTATTATAAAATATAGTATCGTTGAGTTAGTATCTCGTAACACAAGTTTCGAACTTACTTCGAGGCTAACTCAATCTGTGTAATTTGTCCCGTATATATTTTTATTTATTTATTTAGTTAGTATCTCGTAACACAAGTTTCGAACTTACTTCGAGGCTAACTGAATCTGTGTAATTTGTCCCGTATGTATTTATTATTATCTATTTATTTAGTTCTACTAATAAATAACATAGTCACTAATAAAATCTGGCATTTTTGATTCGCATTTTCGTTCTCAAAAGACAAATACTAAGGGATTTTCGAAGCAGAGTACCTTATCTTGGATCATATGTTTCTGACGACATATATATTTTTATAATTAATATATGTATGTATATACATAAACGTACAAATGTAAATGAAAATGTCTTTACCCGAAACCACCGAGCTTGCATGAAGAGAGTTATGAATGTGGATGAAGCGAAGGAAGTATGCAGAGATCGTGAGAAGTGGAAAGATGTACTCGCTGCCTATCCCTCCGGGGAAAAGGCGTGATTTTATAAATGTATGTATGCATATATAAACGTAAAGCCTACTTGTACATTTGAAATCGGATCTGTTTATTGATCGCGTAACTTCCACATTTCGAAACCAAGGATTATTAATGACAAATTATAAAATGTTGTTGTAAACCTTGGCCAATCCGACACGATCTTTATAGACTATTTATTTCGTTTTGTTGATAATGTATGTATTTTTAGTAGAATGTAAAATGTTAAATTAGATATTGATTAATTAGTTCAGTTAATAAACTATTAGTTAACCCGCGACACAAAATGAAGGGTGTTATAAATTAAACGTGTTTGTGGAACTTTTTTTTGTTTTAAATAATTTGAGTGCTTTTCACCTTGAATCTGCCTGGTGGTAAGCAAGATGAGGCCTAAGATGGTGCATGCAAGCTCAAATAGTGCCTATTCACTCATGCCAAGTTATATGTAACGGGGAAGAGAGATAACACATTTTTGTGTCCACCTACAACATCATAGCATTCGTATCTACATACATACATACATATGGTCACGACTATATCATCCCTTGCGGGGTAGACAGAGCCAACAGTCTTGAAAAGACTGAATGGCCACGTTCAGCTATTTGGGTTAACGATAGAATTGAGATTCAACTAGTCACAGGTTGCTAGCCCATCGCCTAAAAAAGAATCCCAAGTTTGTAAGCTTTTCATATTTTTTCTATTCTATTCTATATATTTGTTTAACTCAAATATTAATGGAAAATTAGTTCTGAAATATCAAAACTTAGTGCTCTCTATACTATTTGTTTTTGAAATTTTATCACGATCGGTCAAGTAGGTAAGGCGTGAAGAGAATACAAACAAACATACTCGAGCTTATATAAATTATTGTAGCAAAGAGTTCAATGGGACTCGTTGATGTCTTTTCTATGGACAATTCTTCCTTAAATTTTATGGAAAATTATTATTTATGCTATCTTTATTACTAGAAAAACTTATTGATTTAACTTCTTTACTACACAAAATTCACCAAATGTATTTCCTTTTATAGGTGCTTGATGTAGTAAATATTAAAATCATTCTATTAGCATATATTTATGACAAGAGAGTTATGAAAATGAAGTAAAATGCACCCCACGCTTTTTACTCGGATTTAAATTGTTTTGTTTATAAATTTAATTTTGTTATAATTTTATTCGGAGGTAATTGACTATAAGTGATTGTTCGACTTGCTGCTCCTGTTTTATAATTCCTTTATCATTAATTTTTATTTTCTGATTTTTAGTTCGATTAGCAATAAAAGCGTAGTTTTTTTTAACTATTATTTATTTTCTATTTTTTAGTTCGATTAGCAATAAAAGCGTAGTTTTTTTTACACGATTATTTTTTTTTAAATGTGAAAATGATGACGTTTAATTTAAAAAAAAATAGGCTAAAACGACTCAGAAGCATGGGTATAGTCTATATTTAAAAGGATGCAGTTGTTTTAAATGTCACCCTGTATATAGTTGGGCTTCGCATCTGAAATTTCACACATTGTAAAATTTCTTGCGTACATTTAGCAAGCTAATGTAAGTAGGTATAGTTATTGCGTTAATTCATATACATTCAGTCAGAAAAGTATCGGGAATGGATTATTTATTTATGGTTCCAAATTCAAATTTTTGTTTTTTTTGTTGTTGTTAGATTGGCAAAACTGTTTTCCATTTTGGCGCGGAGTTTGAGTTGCATCTGTTGTTTACATTAAATACAGTGCTATTTTTAGTTATATCATATCTAGTGTGTATTGCTAATTTCATAATGGATAAAAACATCGAACAAAGAGTTTGTCTTAAATTTTGCATTGCCAATGGAATATCATGTTCGGAGTCACTGAAAATGTTACAGAAGGCTTACGGTGAATCGACTTTATCAAAAACTCGTGCTTATGAGTGGTACAAAGCGTTCAAAAGCGGTCGAGATGTGATGGAAGATTTGCCTCGCTCTGGTAGGCCATCAACGTCTGCAACTGAACTTAACATCGCAAAAGTGAAGGAAATAGTGACTGAAAATCCTCATTCAACTTTGAGAGAGATAGCCACCGAACTTTCTGTATCTCACGAGTCGATCCGTACCATTTTAACTAATAATTTGGGTATGAAACATGTTGCCGCTCGGCTAGTCCCAAAAGACCTGAATTTTTTTCAAAAACTCAATCGCATGAGAGTCGCTGAGGACATGCTAGAACGAGTCAATTCCGACCCAACATTCATGAAACGCATTGTTACTGGTGACGAGACGTGGGTTTACGAGTTTGACATGCAAACTAGTCAACAAGCTTCGGAGTGGCGCCTTCCAACTGAACCGAAACCGAAAAAACCACGCCAAAGTCGTTCAAAAGTCAAAGTCATGTTGACTGTTTTCTTTGACTATCGCGGTGTTGTGCACTCGGAATTCTTGCCGGAAGGTCAAACGGTAAATAAGGAATATTATTTGAGTGTTATGCGGCGTTTAAGAGAGCAAATCCGACGAAAAAGGCCAGATTTGTGGAAAGAAAATTCTTGGATTTTGCACCATGATAATGCACCTTCGCACAAGGCCATCATTGTGAACGAATTTTTAACCAAACACTCAACAAATACCATCGAGCAACCACCATATTAACCAGATATGGCTCCAGCCGACTTTTTTCTTTTTCCTAAACTCAAATTACCACTTCGTGGCACCCGTTTTCAATCGGTAGAAGACATAAAAGAGAATTCGCGGCGAGAACTGACCTCAATTCCGGAAACAGCGTTTAAAAAATGTTTTGATGATTGGATTATTCGTTGGCGTAAGTGTATCGTTTCTAAAGGAGCATATTTTGAAGGTGATAAAATAAATTTGGATGAATAACAAACAGTTTGTGTATTATTGATCTTTTCCTGCTACTTTCTTGACAGAGTAGTACATAGTTCTATTGACATCGTGTCATTTTACCCTTTAGTTACACTTGAAGATTCACTATTTGACATATTCTAGATAATTAACATTTGGTTGCTATGTTATTACATACATACATATTATCATGTCTTGATCCCTTGCGGCGTAGACAGAGTCAAAAGTTTTGAAAATACTGATAGGCCACGTTCAGCTGTTTGGTATAATGATAGAATTGAGATTCAAATAGTGATACGTTGCTAGGCAATCGCCTTAAAAAAAAATCCCAAGGTAAAAAGACTATCCCTTAGTCTCCTTTTACGACATCCATTACTATTATTTTTTTTCTATTTGTGCCGTAAACCACACGGCACTAACTATCTATGTTAAAACTAATCCCTGATTATTTTGATTTACATATACTTTGAATGAATTAGTGTAAGGTCAATTAATCTACTAAAGTAATTACAAAATTCCCATAAGTCTAGCGTGTGTGAACACAGCTTTATCCGACTTTGAGGACATATTAGCACGTTAAGCAACTTTTGATGGGTTTATTGCAAACTTCGAAAGGTTTCACTGTGTCTACTATGTTGCCGATGTTGCAAAACAATCGATTTTCGATGATATATATATGAGTTTGACCACTTGGAAGTTACAGGTGGCTTTATCTACATACATATTACATACACTTTATCGCACCACCAACTTCAAGTTTTTCTATTTGGTCAGCTGGTAGAGAATGTCAAACGGCAATAAGTAAGTCCGTCTTTTGTACATTTTTTTTGCAATAGCTTATATAATACTACCCAAGAAACATTTAGGCGACGATTAGAGCTTATTTTGTTACTTAGTGGGCTAGAAAGGCATTACAGTAGCAGCACTTATGACTTTTGGCGATAAAGTGGCGTACCAAGTAACGTATATCACTTCTACTTATAATACAGAGTTACAAGCGCGACAATTAGGCGAGCTTAAAGGTTATGGATGTATTATGGCAAATCTTAACACTGTTGTACATGCACAGCATTTTGTGTTATAGCTTTAAGTGAATCTTAGAACTCTAAGATCTAAATAAGAATAAGAATAAGTTACTACCTCCAAAAGTGCTATGCAGGTGATATTAAACTCTTTACAATAACCTAAAGTTGCACAATAGCGTTAATAAGCGCTACCAGCCTTACAATGGTGTTTATTTAATCTTATATAGAACCAAATGCTTGAAGTTATACAAAACTCTCTTGCATTACTTTAAGTCAAATAGGAGTATAATTTTTCGCTATAACAGATCCTCTAGCGACTATTGTTACTTTTTTGTGACTAAAGGTAAAGTAATAGCGCTTAAGGTCACTACTGTATTTCTTATATTGACTACTTGTTTTTGACAATGGCGTCGCAACCAAAGGAAAAAACAAAAATTGTTGTAAATACTTGGAAAAATCAATGTAGGACTGGTGGAAATACGCAGAAATTGATCAGAGAATATTATCGCATTTTGAACTCCTCTACTCCTATTGAAAATACGTCCTCTATTCCTATGGAAAGCAGTGAAGCGCGAGTTTCCTGTGAGCTTGAAGGTTCCGTACATGCTTTTCAAAATGATGATTGTGCTATTACTACAAGTGATAATGAAGATTCCTATGGAAAGCAGTGAAGCGCAAGATCGCATCGCGCATCGACTAAATCAAAAGATAAATACTGTCTCACGAAAGATAATGATATTGTAGAAATTAAAGAAATTCAGTCATTGTCACCATTTAATATTATTCATATTCATGGCTATAAAATGAAGAACAAGCTCGATATTTTTGTGCTTCCCTTGAAGTCATCGTATCTAAATATGTATTTAGTTGAAGACAGTGCTGTTCTAGTTGATCGTGTTCAGCACTTCCGAAATGCTGCTGGTCTGCGCTGGAACTTGCCTCATTTTCAATACTGTTATTTTCTACTCTCTGTTCATCTCCTTGTACTTTTGGGTTTTCATTTTTTTTGCGTTTTTTGTAAGTTTTATACGCTTTCGTCTTATCTGTAAACAAACACGATATTTAATAGTCTTATAGTCAGGTTTATAAACCTAATATTGTATTTAAATCATAATATAAAATTAATTGTTAAAACAATATAATAATTTATATCTAGCTACTTCGTTGTATTCTACTCGTCCAAAACAGTTAACAGGTGAATAATAACATCAATACATGGTTTAAAGTTTTGAGCACTACGGATCCCTAAATTCGTTTGCTCGCCATGTTGAGATAATGAAATATTAGATTATGGTTATAAAAACAAATATTTACAAGGTTTCCATGAAGTATTTTGCTTTAGTATGTATTTATATTACTAGTACAGTATTATAAGATCAATAAGGCAATATTTTAGAACTTTATTACAAGAAAAATGTGTCACTCCATATTAGACAAAACATTTGTTTTCAGTAAATAGACAACATACATCGGGCGCTCGAATTATTTGCCAATAAATATGTAACATATTCACAGTGTACTTACCTTCGCAGCAAAAATACGCTTCCTTTCGCACCATAAAACAATTTCACTTTTTCTTGTTTAATGTAAACATCATTAGGATTATTTTAGCCATTGAAAATAGTATTATATATTATTAGATCGCAAAATTAGAAACAATATTTTCCGGGTATCAAAACCTCGTGCGAGAAAGAACTTTATCCCCTTTGTGGATCTTGAATAGCGTTCAGACCGTTACAAAACACCTATTTACTTCCCTTTTAGCGCTTGAAAATATAATTAACGCCTTTGTATCTCTACTGTACCGCTTAAGGAGTCAGTTGACGCCTACCTGTTGCCCGCTTAGCACCCATAGAGGTAATATAAAACCATTTTACCGCTAACAGAGTTAATTTTCGCTTATTTACCACTCTTGTATCGCTAAGAGATCCTGTTACCGCTATTTTAACTTTCTTATAGCATTGATTGTACCTCTTAGCCAATTACCATAACTCTTGTATACCGTCATTATCCAACCTTAAGTAATATAAAAATTGTGCCTAATTCGGGGGTAAAGTAGGGTTAGAGCGCGCTCTAACACTAATTTGAAACACCCATAAACCACTTTAGAATCTAGATAGCGCTTTTATAGACTTATTATAAATCTTTGTTTAGCGCCTAATTGTTACTTGGGTAGCGACCCGCCCCGGCTTCGCACGGGTGCAAAATTATAAATGTTATTATACATAAAAACCTTCCTCTTGAATCACTCTACCTGTTACAAAAAAACGCAACAAAATCCGTTGCGTAATTTTAAAGATTTAAGCATACAGACAAACAGACTAAAATAGCGACTTTGTTTTATACTATATAGTGATATACATATAATTCTCTTCAGCTTTATAATATTAGTATAGATATAGCTTGTATGCAAACCAAATAATTCTCGAGTCGGGAAAGTCAATGTCATATTATGTTTGCTATGATCATTGTTAACCCGACAATGTTAGCTTAACCTAGTTCTACGTGTTAATTGAAATGAGTCCGCCGAATGTGTGGTGAGAATTTGAATAATTTCAAGGTTCCAGTCACAAATGATTTTAAGAGGAATTAAGGGTTTTTATTTTTTTACAGAAAATCACACAGATTGCGCAAGCTTGACACTTGTTTTGAGGGAAAAAGACAGTAGTATCTAAGTTTAGTTAAGTTTATATGTCTTTATATGTACAAATACTTTTCCAAATAACATAAGATTGCGGGGTAGACAAAGCCAATAGTTTTGAAAATACTGATAGGCCAATTTCAACTGTTTGGCTTACTGATAGAATTGAGATTCATATAAAGTGACAGGTTGCTAGCCCGTCGCCTAAAAGAAGAATCTCAAGTTTGTAAGCCTATCCCTTAGTCGCTTTTTACGACATCCATGGGAAGGAGACGGAGTGGTCCTATTCTTTTCTTTATTGGTGCCGGGACCCACACGGCACTATATTTTGGATGATTAACCAAAAAATAGACTTTCCAAAGGCGGAACGGTGAGCGTGTAGGTACTAGTACAAAATATGGCGATGGAACCCACATGACTCCTTTCAAGAACGCCAATAGCCGTTAATCACGGAGAAATGTACGATAGACAGAGTTAACTAGAGCGCCGAGTTAAATTGTGTGTGAAACCGGCTATTGTCGATATCGATACTGGCATTTTATCGACCAAATGCCGTGACTATTGCCAAGGTTATGTTGAATATATGTTTATACGGGACAAATTACACATACAAACATATGGTCACGTCTACATCCCTTGTGGGGTAGACAGAGCCAACAGTCTTGAAACGACTGACGGGTCACGCTCAGCTATTTGGCTAAATTACACAGATTAAGTTAGCCTTCGAAGTTGGTTCGAAACTTGTGTTACGAGATACTAACTCAACGATACTATATTTTACAATAAAAAGTTATATAGATAAACATCTAAATCCCAGGAAAATCAGAGAAGGTTCGTTTGTCACCTGACAGGGATTGGAACCCGGGACCTCCGGTGTCTCAGACAAGCGCACTACCGTACCGCTGCGCCACAGAGGCCGTCACAGTGTTTGGTTTAATGTTACTATTTATTTGAATTGTTAGCTTTGTTAGATATACTGCCGAGACGGAGTGGTAAACAACATTTTTACATATTCGAATAGCATGAAAATTAAGTCACACGCTTTAGTAAAGAACATAACATAACATAAAATCACGCCTCTTTCCCGGAGGGGTAGGCAGAGACTACCTCTTTCCACTTGCCACGATCTCTGCATACTTCCTTCGCTTCATCCACATTCATAACTCTCTTCATGCAAGCTCGGCAGTTTCGGGGACCGAAGAACATTAAATAAAATAAATAAAAAAAGAGAGGTACCTGTAGCTGGATATGACACGTACTTAGTTTGTTTTTTGGGACAAATAACAGTATGTTCTGACTGAGGTAGTGAAGAAAATATGGAAGCTTATAAAAAATGAAAAACAAACAATAATATGTATTATTATAAAGTTACATAAAAGGTTACCATGTCAATGGTGCCTGGGTAACTCATTATGTCATATAATGCGACTGATAGTTAACAGTGCAGTGCGCAGGCGCATTACATATATACATTTGTGTATATGTATATATCATACGTAAATATAGCTTACATTACGCGCAAACGAGTATTTAACTATTTATACACAATGGAGTAATTATTTTTTCTAATTTATTTAATGGAAAATTTATTTAAAAGAATACCAAATACATTTAGTATTTAGTATGGATAGTAGTGAAGTTGACGTTGTTATAGAAAATGCTGGAAAATGTTGCAGTGCAGTTTTTTCTGCACTGACACTTTGGAAGCGCCAGTAAAAACTTAGTTTTAAGTAATTTATTTTACGTCAACCAATGTTGTGAAACCGAAAGATATGACAATTATTAAAATGTTGAAGTGTCCCATAATAATGAATAAGAGATTTGAATTTGCTTTTTGTGTAAAGAGGAATAAGTTTTCTGTAGAAAGATATTTAGTTGTACTGAGAACTGAACTTAGAAAAACTAACTAAGTAGACATCAATCATATAATGATGAATGATATTGACCTTGTCACGACCTGAAGAATAAAGAAAATAATAAGTCATTAGTCGTTGCTGACTCTTCATCGGTCATTAGCGAAGGTAGTAGTAGTAGAAGAAGGAGTAGGTAAAGATGGATTGAATATTTGTTACTATTAACACATACATACAATCACGATAGGATAGGATAGGACCACTAGTAAAAGGCGACTAAGGGATTGGCTTATAAATTTAAGATTCTTCTTTTAGGCGATGGGCTAGCAACCTGTCACTATTTGAATCTCAATTCTATCATCAAGCCAAAAAGCTGAGCAGGGCCTATCAGTCTTTTCAAGACTGTTGGCACTGTCTTCCTCGCAAGGGATATAGACGTGACTTAGGAATGTATGTATGTATGTATGTATGCGGGTGAAGCTACAGTTTTAACTAGCGGCAATTTGAACAATGTGGTGCATGCATTAAGAGTGTCAATTAGTATTTTTTTGTATTTGGATTAAGGTTATGTCCATTCCGTTATCGGTGCGCGTACGCATCTTTTCGCGTTTCACTTTCACAAGTGAAAGGCTACCTTAATAGGTCAAACTGGACTTGTGCTCACGAATATGCAGGTAGAGTTTTATTTTTTAAAACTTAATAAAAATTTAATGTACTTAATAAAAATAATCTAGCACGTACTTACTTCTTGACTTAACCTTGATTTGCGAAGTCAATTTATTATTTCATTTTGATTATAAGTAACTTTTTTATTTACATATTTTTTTTGTCTTAATATTAGAATTCTTTTTGCAAATATGTTTAAATAAAAGCTATTACCGTCACTTAAAAAATATGTCATTTTATAGACTTATTCATTGAACTGTTTAATTGTATACATACATATGGTCACGTCTATATCCCTTGCGGGGTAGACAGAACCAACAGTCTTGAAAAGACGTAATGACCACGTTCAGCTATTTGGCTTAATGATAGAATTGAGATTCAAATAGTGACAGGTTGCTAGCGCATCGCTTAAAAATAATCCCAAGTTTGTAAGCCTATCCCTTAGTCGCCTTTTACGACATCCATTTGAAAGAGATGGAGTGGTCCTATTCTTTTTTGTATTGGTGCCGGGAACCACACGGTACACATTTAATTGCATCACATGAACAAAACTTACTTTGACGTTAGATAGATAATAATAATTACAATAGCATTTGGACCACAGCGCCTTACGCCTTTCATGGCTCTTCATATAAAATATTGAATACTTATATAAAATACTCTTGATGTAAAAAGAAAATCAACAATTTTCTCACGGCTAACACACCAACCATATTGCACCATAGTGACATAAGAAAAACCAGATTCACTCATAACCCACTGACCAGTATGTATCCTGTGACAATAAACACGCAGGTAACATCTAGATCAGATAAGGATAAACATGTTAATCCGGTTGTTTTGAAATATAGATGCTTATTGCATATGCGCCGTATGGTACCTTTGTCGTAAAAGGTGACTAAGGGATAGGCGAATAAACTTGGGATTCTTACTGTTGGCGATGGGCTAGAAACCTGTCACTATTTGATTCTAAATTTCATTTTAAATTCATACAGCTTTACGTGGACTTTTGGTGTTTTGAAACTATTGGCTCTGTCTGCCCCGCAAGACGTGATGATATGTATGTATGCTCATTGCATGTTTATATGACGCTGCTTAAAAATACATGTAATGCAAAAACAGCAGTCTTTCAGTTGGTAATGACTCTGTCTACCCAAAAGAGGTTAAGAATTCTTTACATGCATCGCACTTAATTTTACTAATTCTTATGTTTTCTTTTTTCCAGGTAATTAAAAACTTACAAACATAACATCACGCCTTTTTCCCGGAAGGGTAGGCAGATACTACAACTTTCCACTTGCCACGATCTCTGCATACTTCTTTCGAATAATAAATTTCATCACATAACATCAGATTATTGTGGTAAGTATGATGTTAAAATGAAATAACAGAGAAATGTATTTGAATTATAATTTTAGATTAGACTAATAAGCGCTTCTTTCTCTTATTAAAAACCAAATTAATTCGACGAATAAGTACCAAGTTATGTAAACGATTATATAAAAATATAAATTTATATTGATGTTTTTGTTATCTCTTTCATAATACCAAAAATAGTTTTGTAAACAGTTTTTACATAAACGATATTACTTCTGGTAGTTATAATGTTTGGTTGTCTGAAAGAAAACCCAATTCGGATAAGTCAAAGTCAAGTACAACAAGGTTTTTCATTTATATAACAGATTTTCATATTTACCCATTCAGGATATACCTGATTCGCCATTGTACATACATACACACATACAGTCACGTTCAGCTGCTCGGCTTAATGATGGAATTGAGATCCAAATAGTGGCAGGTTGCTAGCCCATCCCTTAGTCGCCTTTTACGACATCCATGGTAAAGAAATGGAGTGGTCCTATTCTTTTTTGTATTGGTACCGGCAACCATACGGTACATATTCTTCTTAATTCAATAACTGTTTTGTAATTTATTTTATTTATTTTATGTGCAATAAAGAGTTTACAAACAAACTTACAATAAGGGAAGGCGAATAAAAAAAAACTTAAATTGTTGATATCTGAAGACGGTGACAACAATCGTCACGCGAGAAGAGATGAAGTGAGCTAATTAAGCACAGGAAACCACAAGGCAAATAACCCTCTTTCTGCGGCAGTCGAGTAAAACTACAAGCTTAATTAAAAAAAAAATATACAATAAAACCTTCTTTTAAAAAATATAGTAATAACACGTTTGACATAGGCCAGGGTTTAAATGTAAATTTTTCTTTATACCTATTCAATAGTTATTTTAAACTTTTTTTTTTTGCAATAACAAATGACAGTTATCATACAAAGCGACCTACTTAGAAGCTTACACAAGTGTCATTGACCTATGGTACTTGGAGTTAAATATTCTATTCATATAAAATAGGTCACATATTAAACGAGTGAAGATTTCTTGGTATTTTTAAATAGATGTTGTAATTACTATGATGGTATTTAATTATTATTTCTTTGTTCTGAGATTTTAATATAAGCAGTTTAAAAGCTTACATCCTTTCACTTGCGACACGATAAGAAGATGGCAACATTGCTATTCAAAATGGCAATGTTGCCAGCCTTTTGGGCACACTCCCGCAGGTAGATGTTATGCAGGGATTGTACAATTTGTAAATGTAATTTTTGTATGCAATCATGTTTTTGTTTAAGGGTAGTTTTAGTTTGTGATTATTTAAATTCTCAATCATTCGTTAATATATATCCTGTCTATATCTCTTGCGGGGTGGAGTCAGGAGGGCAGTCTTGAAAGACTAACAGGCCACGTTCAGCTTTTAAACTTAATGATAGAATTAAATTTCTTACATACATACACACGGTTACGTCTATTTCCCTTGTGAGGTAGACAGAGCCAAGTCCCAGTCTTTAAAAGACTGATAGGCCACGTTCAGCGACAGGTTGCTAGCCTGTCGCCTAAAGGAACAATCCCAAGTTTATAATTCTATCCCTTAGTCGCCTTTTACGACATCCATGGGAAAGAGATGGAGCGGTCCTATTCTTTTTCCTGTTGGTGCCGGTAACCACACGGCACTGTATAAATGACTTAGCACCTTACGTTTAGTGATGCAATGGTGCGTGCCTGTGGTTCACAGTTCAAATCTTGTGAAATTTGTTGGCAAAGTAATTTTTAGCTCTTTCAGCGCAAAAACGTTTTGTGTCATATTATTCAGAATCTTATTGATGTTATAAATGTTAACTGTATTGTTATAGTTTAATTGTAAGTAATTTAATGAACATACATACACATACATATAATCACGTGTATATCTTTTACGGGATATGTAGAGCCTTTAATGTCGAAAAGACTGTTGAAAATTTACATTAACTTAACACACAGACTGTAGTTTCTAAATAAGCAAAGCCGAGTGCTGACTAGTACGTAAACAGTATTTCTATAGTCATTTCAAGTGATAATTCCCTTATTTGCCTTTTACGACAGCCCCGAGAAGAGATGAGAAAGTGGAGTTTTCCATTGGAATCACTATCTGCATTCCCATAGAAAGTGCACTCTCGATATTAGCTATTGTTTCGAAGAAAGGGGGAAACTAGCTTCAAAAACAATAGAATATGATTCGTTTGAGAAACATTCACTATTTTCTTGTTAAGTAATTGATAAACACTTGATTTATATTATTTACTAGAGGCCACCCGCGACTTCGTCCGCGTGGAATCAATCCCTCGGGAACGCCGGGATAAAAAATAGCCTTGTTATTCTGGGTCTTCAGCTACCTACATACAAAATTTCATCGTAATCGGTTCAGTAGTTTTTGGGTGAAAGAGTAACAAACATCCATATTGACATCCTGACATATGTACAAACTTTCGCATTTATAATATTAGTAGGATGGTTAAAAAAATGGAAACTAACACTAAAAGAAATACTTGGGATTCTTTTTGTTTGCTATTTGAGTCTCAATTCTATGTATCACTGAGATATATACGAGTAGATAAATGTTCCCTTTATTTCGACGACTGTTGGCTCTGTCTACCTTAAAATAGATACATATAGACGTAATTATATTTGTGTACTAAAGTTAACACATTAAATATAACAGTACTTTTCACCAGGGAGTTTCAGGATTGTATTTCCTAAAATAATTATGTCATAAATAATCACTACTTATGATTTAAAATGACAAATAAGCTGAAACAAAATGAGAAAAATATAACGATTTATTTGATTCAACCAATAAATTACAAAAACAAAAAATGTTAATTACTAAGTAATTTGAACATCACTAACTAATTACATAACGACAATTGCAATAGAGTATAATAATCAATAAATTAAATACTACAAAATCTAAATTGTAAAAAAAATTTAATCACCATGCGCGCCTACAATTCGTCACGTAAATAATTATCACTTGCTACTTCGTTGAGTGAATCTTTCGTCATTTTTCTATCAATATTTTCATCATCTTCCACTTTTACTGAATCAGAAATAGGAGACATGGAATCAAGAAATGGTGAGCTGCTTGTACCATCACCATTGTCAATAGGCAAAGGACTGTTACAGCGCGATGATGGATGACTCCAAGCTTGCCAAATATTAGACAAAGTGCCATGACGGCCAAACATCATCAGGAACGACTCAATCATCTCTCTAGAAATTTCTTCCCATTTCGTAAATATATCCACTTTCTTTGCACCGATATTTGTCATCACTTTCTTACCTTTGTGCTTCCAATTGTCCATCATATTTTGAAAACGAAACTTCTTCTCGTTAATGTACGAGACATTAAGCTCTTTAGCTGAATAGCCACGCGCCAAATTATTTCTTACATAAATATCGTAATCGCGCACAATTCTAGCGACTATATCAGATGTAGATACCCCTTTAGTTCTTTCAGTTACAACAAACATGTCCTTTTCTTTGATGAATGAATAAATGTCGTCCTGATCTTTAGTCGTATATGGAATGTCATCATGTGCAACAAAATCTATTTTATGTGCTTCCAGAAATTCCACATTTAGTTCCCAAGGCGCGTCTCTTACGACTTCATCGACGTATTTGCAATGTCTTACTGCTTCGTATCTTTCCTCTTCGTTCATAACTGTTCGCCCTTTGCGACTGTGAGTTAATTTATCATTGCACACTCCAACAATAAGATACACATTAGGAAACACTGTTTTAGCTTGTTGAAGCTGCCTCGCGTGGCCTTGATGAAAAACATCGTATATACCATCAGCGTAAACGCGAACTCTTCTGTGGGCTAGACCTTCTTGTGCTACATCTCTGTATATTTTCAAATAGTCACATCTTTCTAGTTCTTCAATTGCTTCTGGGTCTGTGCTAAAAGGTGCTATAGTACGCAGTGATATTAGTTCCCTTTCTTCAGTAAATCTATTACTGTAGTCAGAAAAGTCTATTTCAAATCCGTCACCGTTTTGGTTGGTCGCTATCATTATTATCAGATTTTTAGAATTACCACTACGTACCTATTTTAAGTATTTGTCTATATATTTGTACAAGTAAATGCCGGTTTCACCTCAATGGCGTTTCGTGTTGGAATTTGACAAATTATTTATATCGAGTATTTAAAAATGCAATGTAAATAGTGAAAGTTGAGACTAATATTTGTAGAAAATCATAGTTTTTGCGATAAATATGTACTGATTTTTTGCTAGCTATTATTATTGTGACTGGTTTGACAAACAAAAATATGTGACGGCCTCTGATGATGGCAAAAGTTTTCATAAAATAAATGACTTGTATTGAAAAGTATTTATTGAGTTAATACTCAATTTTTAAATAATTGCACATGGTTCTGAAATAGGTATTATCATTTTAAGGAAATCCTAAACTAAATTTGAAATTGTGGCACTTTTTGGGAATTTTTTATGTATTTATCAATTAAAATACATTTATAATATTAAGTTATTACATTGTCAATTAACTTTTTTAACTTATATTTAAAAAAAAAACAGTCCAAACTGTCCCGACTTTAGAAGTCTGTTATTTAAAGGTAACAATTTTTTGTCAAGAATTAATTTTTAAGTAAGATCCATGCTTTGATTTTGTATTAAAAACATGGCTTAGAAGAGGATGTCTAATTGAATTGATACATTGCGTTTGATTGGTGTACAATAAGGTGTGAACTAGGTCAAGTTGCCAAGGTCTGGGCCGGCAGTGGAACGTTCACATTATTTACATAACGCTTCGACCACAGAGCAAAGCAGCTGACGAGCTGCAAACATAGGAGTACCTAATGTCTTTATCTATACTAATATCATACATACATACATATGGTCACGTCTATATCCCTTGCGGGGTAGACAGAGCCAACAGACTTGAAAAGACTGAATGGCCACGTTCAACTATTTGGCTTAACGATAGAATTGAGATTCAACTAGTGACAGGTTGCTAGCCCATCGCCTAAAAAAGAATCCCAAGTTTGTAAGCCTATCCCTTAGTCGCTTTTTACGACATACATGGGAAAGAGATGGAGTGTTCCTATTCTTTTTTGTATTGGTGCCAGGAGCCACATGGCACTAATATTATAAAGCGGAAGAGTTTGTTTGTTTGAACGCTCTAATCTCAGTAACTACTGGTTCGAATTGAAAAATTATTTTTGTGTTGATTATACCATTTATCGAGGAAGGCTTTAGGCTATATAACATCACGCTGCAACTATAAGGGGCAAAGAAATAATGAAAAATGTAAAGAAAAAGGGGAAAATTATTCATCCTTGAGGGCTTCAATGATGCCCAAAATAACTATTCCACGCGGACGGAGTCGCGAGCACAGCTAGTAAATATATATGGAACAGATTACACAGATTGAGATTAGCGCGTTCAAACAAACAAACTCTTCAGCTTTATAATATTAGTTTAGATTTACTTACTTTGCACCACGCTGTATAGAAAAAGAAAAAAAGAAAAAATATATTTATTTGGTACACAATAATATTTCAAGAACATAAAACCTTAATCTACGAGATTACTGGCATTGACAAACACTAGTTCATGTTACCGGTTTTGCCTATTCACTTTCGCTGTTACCATTACATTTCACCAAACCTAATTCGTATTAATGTCACTTCCGGACTTTTTGCATAATAATATAATAGCCGAAAAGAAAGCAGACAGTTTTTGAGCTATGAAGACAAAAACGAGGTGCCGTGTGGTTCCCGGCACCAATACAAAAAAGAATAGGACCACTCCATCTCTTTCCCATGGTTGTCGTAAAAGGCGACTAAGGTATAGGCTTAAAAACTTGGGTTTCTTCTTTTAGGCGATGGGCTAGCAACCTGTCACTATTTGAATCTCAATTCTATCATTAGGCCAAATAGCTGAATGTAGCCATTCAGTCTTTTTAAGACTGTTGGCTCTATCTACCCCGCAAGGGATATAGACGTGACCATATCTATGTATGTATTTTTATAATAGTTAGCTGTGTCGTGTGGTTTCCAGCTATTCAGAATAGGACCACTCCATATCTTTGTAATAAATAGCGACAAAAGGGAAGAGATGGGGTGATCCTATTCTTTTTTTTGGTGTCGGGAACCACACGGCACTGCTGTACTGCGGCAATAATTACTCTTTTCATTAAATCCGTGTACCACAAAGAAAATCTTGCGTAAAAGTTAGATGTCAACCATTAAAATGTAATTAGTTTACGAAATAATTCCCTCAAGAATCTATGGTCATTGATGGAATCTAAGATTGATGATTTGAAAGGATTTGACCTCAAGTTTAGCGTTCAAGGCTAAGAGTATAGAGAAGTTAAAAATAAAAATGAATTCTTTATAGTAACGTGTGAAGGCTTTATCGGTATTCGAGTCATATGGATGAGTATGATTATTAATCTTCAAAGAAAAAGAGGGTTGAGAGTTGAGTCCGAGGATTATGTGCGATCAGACGGGAGTCGCTTCGTATGTATATAAACCTGACTCACCCAATCCAGGATCCATGGTCAAGGGCATACCCCGAGATTCTCAAAGATGATGAGACGATTCTCCGAGATACGACTGATGATTACTTGAATGATAAAAACTGGATTGAGCTTGGCACAGGAACCTCGTAAAGAATTGTAGTTTGATTTGAACCTAAATCAAAATTCTGTATACTTTGTACATAAATCTATTTAAAATTGCCAATACACAATGTTTTTTTTTATTTTTAAAATCTCTTATAAATCAATTAAGTAATCTGAACAATGTATTTTCTCGTCTACATTTCTATTCTAAGTTTTGATAGTTGTTAAGTTGACGTTGATGAAGCAAATGCTGCAGTGCAGTTCGTTACCGCTTATTCTATAACTAGCTGTGCCCGCAACTTCGTCCGCGTGGATTTGTTATTTTGGGCATCATTGAAGCCCTCAAGGATGAATAATTTTCCCCGTTTTTTTTTTCACATTTTCGAATATTTCTTTGCTCCTTAAAGTTGCAGCGTGATGTCATATAGCCTAAAACCTTCCTCGATAAAAAGTCTATTCAACGCAAAAATAACTTTTCAATTCGAACCAGTAGTTCCTGAGATTAGCGCGTTCAAACAAACAAACTCTTCAGCTTTATAATATTAGTAAAGAATAGTCTATTCAACACAAAAAGAACTTTTCAATTCGAACCAGTAGTTCCTGAGATTAGCGCTTTCAAACAAACAAACAAACAAACTCTTCAGCTTTATAATATAAGTATAGAATAGTCTATTCAACGCAAAAATAACTTTTCAATTCGAACCAGTAGTTCCTGAGATTAGCGCGTTCAAACAAACAAACTCTTCAGCTTTATAATATTAGTATAGAATAGTCTATTCAACACAAAAAGAACTTTTCAATTCGAACCAGTAGTTCCTGAGATTAGCGCGTTCAAACAAACAAACAAACAAACTCTTCAGCTTTATAATATTAGTATATAGATAAGTGACAGTCGGTCAGTGTATCTGATAGACAGCTACAGTTTTTGTGCAAAGTCCCACTGCGCTACTGACTCGAATGCGTTTGCAATGCGAAGGAAAGTACGGCTGAGTTGATATTGATGGGCGATTGTAGAAAGTAATTGATTTGTTTCTATTTTTATATAAGATGCGGGTGCCGTGTGGTTCCTGGTACCAATAAAAAAAAAGGATCACTCCATCTTTTTCCCATGGGAAAGGATGAAGAAGGGAAAGGCTTATAGACTAGTTCACTACTACACACTATTTGAATCTCAATTCTATCATTAAGCGAAATAGCTGAACGTGGCCTATCAGTCTTTTCAAGACTCTGTCTACCCCGGAAGGGATATAGACGTGATTATATGTATGAATATAGTCTTGAAAAGACTGAAAGGCCACGTTCAGCTGTATGGCTTAATGATGGAATTGAAATAATGACAGGTTGCTAGCTCAGCGCCTACAAGGCGAATACCTACCAAGTTTAGTAGCCATTCCCTTAATCGCCTTTTATGACCCTTTAAGCATATGTAAGATATGTAGCGGTGGCATTTTTAAGCGCCGGGAACCACCCGACACAGGAAAGACTTAAGCATTTATTAAGTACACTTTAAATACTTTCATCACATGTACAGTAATTACTCTAATTCGAACCAAATTTAAAACCACACAAAGTTCAAATTAGATTAAGCAGGAAGTAGGTAGCCAAAAATAGAATCATGACCATCAATCATGCAAGTGCGAAAGTGAGATCAATATATATATAAAAATTTTCCATGTTCAGACAAGTTATTAACAGAATTACTCACACCTGTGCATCGGAATGTCATGCCAAGCGGCGGAACGGTGAAAGTCATCATGATGATGTTCATTAATATTGGTTTGTCTGTTTGTTTGTGATATCTTTATTGCATAGAATTTTACACAGTAACAAGAAAATAGTAAGTAACTACATAGTTATAAAAGAAACAAATCACTTGCAATGGCAATTGGTGTTGTGAACTATTTTTTTTTTATATTTTTAAGTAAGTATATATTTTCTTACCGGCATTAATACTAAAAAGAATAGCTCTTCTAAATCTCTTTCCCATGGGTATCGTAAAAGGCGACTAAGGAATAGGCTTACAAACTTGGGATAGCAACCTGTCACTATTTGAATCTCAATTCTATCATTGAGCCAAACAGCTGAACGTGGGCTATCAGTCTTTACAAGACTATAGGCTTTGTCTACCCCACAAGGGATATAGACGTGAGCATATGTATGTATGTATGTATATTTTCTTTTGTATAATATCTTGTCACTTACTTCAAATACAAATTACCTATTCGATTGTTTACGAGTTTTATGATTTCACTAGCTTCCGCAACAATTGGATGTGACGTGACAACTTTTTATTATTAAATGTGTTAAACTGACACAGTAGAAGTACCTAATAAATTATTTGCTGATTTAACTTTATCTGATGTACTCGTATGCTAAGAAATGAAATAAAAAACATACATAAACCTTTTCATTCAGTCCGGTTTGAGGAGTCTGGTGTTAATTCTTTTGACTTGTTCATACATACTTACTTTTAAGTAGATATTATGAAATAACCAGGGCACATTTAAATGTGTGTAACCTCTAACATCAAAAACAATAGCTCATATTTGCAATAATCATTAGCATGCAACCTTTTTACATACTCATTAACACATTTGTTGTTTTTTGTTTTAATATTTGCTATAGAGCTTTATAGGACTCAATTATAGCGCTGTGGCGAAATATATACGCCACAAGTCACAAAAAATAAAAAATAGAATCACGCGACGCTATCAGTCATAAACAGCGAAAAACCTAAATCGCGCAAGCAAAGATTTCACGGATTGGAGCTATATATACAACCTCCGACACCACATCGTCGGAGCCGCGGTTAACACCTAGCCTGGCGGAAGATCTTCCCTTTGGTGGCGGTTGAGCCGAATCATCGCTCGCGCTACAGCGCCTTAAAATAATAATTAACAAAATCTTGTTTGATTGTTTGTAATATCTTTATCGGATCGTCGGAAGGGCTTATTTCTGCAAAATTATGTACGATAATGCAAAGAAATATATATTTAAATATTATGACCAAACCATTGGCTAATCTTGTTGTGATTGATGGTACGTATCCTAACCTTCACTAAAAAAAACAATAGATAAATTGATGACCTCTGTTTCGCAGTGGTAATATACTCGTAAGTTAAAAAGTTCGGGGTTCAAGTCGCGGTCGGTTCATGATGAATTTTTTTTTGTGGCTAGAACAAAATGTGTGATTTGTCCATAGTATATAATTTAAAAAGTCAAAGATTGACATCATATATCTAAACCCTCACCCTGTAATGTCGCAAGTTATTTAATGTTAATTTCAAATAATGCTAATCATCGTACGAACGCATACATTATACACTTTGACACTTCACAAAGATGTCTATGACGCCTGTCAATTTTACAAGTTGGCAATACTTTTCAATAGAAAGATAGCATCTTTTATGTCTTTTATTTTTTATCGTCACCTTCTTATCGTGAATAGTTGTTTAGGTTATTTATTCATTAATTTTTTTCTTAAAGCGGAATTGCGCTAGTCCGTGGCACTGGAGGTCCCGGGTTCAAATCCCGGCCATGGCATGATGAAAAACGAACATTCTCTGATTGGCCTGGGTCTTGGATGTTTATCTATAAAATTATTTATTATAAATCATTGAGTTAGTATCTCGTAACACAATTTTCGAACTTACTTCGAGGCTAACTCAATCTGTGTAATTTGTCATTACACAGATTATGTTAGTTTTAGGTGAGCCCATCACCCGAGAACCCCGAGTTTATTAGCCTTCGGTTTGATGACAGAAACATTAAATAAATAAATATAAATATATACGGGACAAATTACACAGATTGACATTGATCCAATCACTATTTAAATCTCAATTCCATCATCAAGCCATACTGCTGAACGTGGCCTTTCAGTATCGGTTCGTGTAAACCTGGCCTGTCTTAGCCAGGATAAAGTTTAAAGGTGCACCGGGCACCCTTCCAGAAAAGTGAGGATATACCGAGGACCAGGTGGAAGAAGAAGTCATCACCTAAAAGAAGAATCCTACGTACTTTTCTGTGGATTCTTACCGTACGTGAAGGAAAACAGCTAGCATATATTTACTTTTTTCCTTCTTTACTATACCGTCATGGATAGCTATAAATAAAAAATTAATCATCTGTAACGAGCCATAGAGAAGCTAAGAAAAGCGAGAGTCATTCACAGCATGATAGAGTAATTACCATAACATAATACCGCCGGTCCGGTCAGATGTCAAATGACATTCGCTTTCCCGTTGAAAACGAAAGTCTTGGTATATTTTACGTGACCCATTGAGTTATAACAGACAGAAGGAGCATTAATTTTCGAATTTTAAATGAATTTGTCAATTTAATATTAAAATATAGAAGAGAAAGAGTAAAACAATAACTTTTAGATTTTACGAAATGGAATCTATATATCAGTGCGTACTCGAATCAAATTTTGAAACTGCATACTTCTTTCATACATACACGTTTATAATAGATGTACAATATTGTAAATATATACCTACTTAAATTCAGTTTCCATATAGTTTTATAAAATAATTAGCTAGGTAAAGCTCATTTTAGCCTCAAAGTAAATTCGAGACTTGTGTTATGAAATGCTAACAAAACTACATATATTATATTTTATTTTTAATACTACATAGATACACTTAAACCAGTATTATTTCCTCTATATTAGGACTCAAACTGCTAGATAAGTACTAACAACAGCTTCAACGCTCATCATACAGGCTTTCTACATTTTGACAAGTGCAATTTTACATCTACGACGTGACCTAAAAACTGCGCGTGATTCATCTGGTCAGCAGAGTCACGCACTGGTCATAACCATAGATGAAGAAAATATACTAATGTTGAACCCAAGATAAGAAAATAAGATTTAATAAGTTTGACGCATCTGGATGGCATTAAGAAGCATAAGGAATTTTGATAGAGAAATTTTAAACTTGTTAGTGCCTCAAAGAGTTGGTATCTTTGCAGTCCCGTCAATGTACCCTGCAGCTATGCGCACGCGACGCCGTTATATCTCGCGAAAAACTATCGCTGTCCCGTTTCAACTCACAGTAAAAACGAAACAGCGATAGTTTATCGTGGGACAAAATGCGGCGCGTACCAAGGGCTACAAGGGCTGGAATGGAAAAAGCCTCGGGCAAAAGCTAGTCATAATATAAGTCAGCTGTTTCAATTACCGCACATACGCATTTAGATTCTAAGGATTTGTTATTAAAGAAAAAAAATCCATTTTAACGTCGCCTCCGAGTCTTTAGACTATTGTGTCTATGCCGTAAGAAATAAAGACGTGCGATCACTCTTACTACCGAGCGTTGCAACAAATTGATCATTACTTACATACAATGCGATGATTTCACGGTGATTTGGCTCAATGACACCGCCTCATTCAGCTCATTACGATTGTGAAGTTACAATAGCGATAGTATGAACTTCAGATATTTATTATTATATATTTATGTACATCAAGGAAAATAAGAATAACATACATACATACATAAAATCACGCCTCTTTCCCGGAGGGGTAGGCAGAGACTACCTCTTTCCACTTGCCACAATCTCTGCATACTTCCTTCGCTTCATCCACATTCATAACTCTTCACGCAAGCTCGGCGGTTTCGGGTACTTTTGACCTGACCCTTTACCAGGAAGTCCTTAATTTGGCCTAATAAGTTGAAGATATGTACGTACATTTTGTACAACATACATACATACATACATATTGTTACGTCTATATCCTTTGCGGGGTAGACAGAGCCAACAGTCTTAAAAAGACTGAATGGCCACGTTTAGCTATTTGGCTTTATGATAGAATTGAGATTCAAATAGTGACAGGTTGCTAGCCCATCGCCTAAAAAAAAGAATCCCAATTTTGTAAGCCTATCCCTTAGTCGCCTTTTACGACATCCATGGGAAAGAGATGGAATGGTCCTATTCTTTTTTTCATTGGTGCCGGGAACCACACGGCACAATCATTTTGCACAGGAATTTTGTACAATCACGTCTTTATACCTAAAGGTAGACAGAGCCAACAGTCTCGAAAAGACTGAAAGGCCACGTTCAGTCTTTTCATTGATATTCAAACAGTGACAGGTTGCTAGCACAACACACATAAGAAGAATCCCAAGTTAATTAGCCTTTCCCTTACTCGCCTTTTACGATATCCTATCCAATTATTTGATTTGTTTTAATATAAGTATTCATTGTGTCTCCCGTCTTCGGCCACTTTCCCTAAAGTTAAATTAGTACTTTCCATAAAGCTTACATTTAGAGCTGGGTCAATGACCTTTGTTCATCTACAAATCGAGAAAATTTGTAGAATCGAATAATATACAACCTAAACTTATACTACACTAGGTGTGCTCGCGACTTCATCCGCGGGGAATAGTTAATTTGGGCATCATTGAAGCCCTCGAGGATGAATAATTTTCCCCGTTTTTTGTTTGACATTTTCCATTATTTCTTCGCTCCTATAAGTTGCAGCGTAATGTTATATAGCCTTAAGCCTTCCTCAATAAATGGTCTATTAAACACAAAAATAATTTTTCAATTCGAACCAGTAGTTCCTGAGATTAGCGCGTTCAAACAAACAAACAAACTCATCAGCTTTATAATATTTGTAAAGAAGTATATATTGATTCCGATCAAAAAATAGTACATACATGTATGTAACAACGAATGCCTAGTGTTAGTGGTCGTATTGCTTATTATGATCGAAGCTTACATTGTCTGCGCACGCGCCGCTGGTCGGCGAATTCAATTGTTTTCACTTTCCTTCGGTAACGGACTTGTAACAAGCCGTGTAGAATAACATCATTTATTACAAGTATTCCTAATGATAAGTCTAAGGCTTTTCTGACATTTTAGATAAATTTTCTTTTAGAGACCTACAGATATCTTAATTTGCTTTTAAATTCAAATTTTCGACAAAGATTTCTGAAATAAAAACAAATAAGTAAAACTCAAACAAAAAAAGTGTCATAGCCATAGTGACGCAATAAACAAACACATTCTTTTTGTTCCGCTATCTGTGAGTACGTCAGTGTAAGTGGCGCAACCTTTCTCCGAAACATCCGGCTGGCGATCGGCCTGGCCACAGATTTATGACACTGTCAAGACAGAAATGACGATGTATTGACGAGTTTTTAAATGAACAACTTTTTAATAAGTACCTTCTTAACTTTTTATATCATACCTTAAATATAAAGGGAAAGGTTTCTTTTTGGAAAGAAAGTTGTTTTGTTTGGTTGTTGTTATTCAGTCTTTTCAAGACTGTTGGCTCTGTCTACCCCGCAAGGGACGTGACCATATGTATGTATGTATGTTTCTTTTTGCATTGTAAACAATAAAGTAAAAAATCACGTGACAGATTGTGGTGAAATTTGGCACCAAGATAGGCTGGAGTAACATACATAGTTCCTTTTCTTCCTGGAATTCCCCTTGGGAGCGACTCTCGTGGGAAAACTTAGTAGATTCTATATATTCGGCTGTTGACAGGAACTTCGTATGCGTCGAAATACCATCAATATCTTTTTTTAAATTGATATTTTCGATCAATAGTTATCAAGTTATTGCTCCAAGTACCTATTATACATAGGATAATAATTATCTTTATCCCATATGATAATAGATCGGAATAGGTAGATTGATTTTATATACTTGCATCATGAATTACCATAGAAAGCATAACATGGATAAGCCTCTTTTCCGGGATTCCATTTCAGTACTTATACTTACAGTACACTACATTATCCGCGGGTAACATAGGACTACAATTTACGTGAACGAAGTCGTGGGAAAACAGCTACCTCTAATATATTCAAAAATTTTAATAATTTACAAATCCCGCAATCCCGGACGGAGGCATGTCCATATTAATATATACGTTTCAGTTCATTGACCCCAATTCAATTTACCTATTCCGACCTCTGCTTATGATATAAAGATATGTATGAAGATGAAAAAAGCTGTTTTTGTGGAAACCGAAAATATTTATTGGATCAAATTTCCTTACTTCACTACTAGCTGTTGCCCGTGACTTCGTCCGCGTAAATTTCGAATTTTTCCGCGTAAACTTATTTGCAGGCAAACTCATGCCTTGAGTTCATTCAAATGATGATAACTTTTTTTAGAGAACCGATTTTGATAAAACAAACTTTAAATATGTTTCTGAGTTAAAACAAAGCAATTGCTGAAAGTTTTAAGTAAATCGGTTCAGTACTTTCGGAGATAAACGATCGTGATCATACATACAGACAGACAGAAAAAAAATTCAAAAAACAAAATTTTACGAGTTTCTACGAGTATTATTCATTCTAAGTGTCCCTCTATATATTTCAGTCAAAAATACTAAATGTACAGACAAAATATTTTTACTGTTTTATTATATGTACAGATTTATCAATGTATATTACAATAATGCGGTGTCCCCCCATTAAATAATCGTAATGACCGTGCGTCATCGGGCAAACCCGGTTGCGTTGGATATCTATTTTGCAATAAAACTTTCATTGCAACCATCCAACTTTGGCATACAGATTTGTAAATTGATTTCATTTTAAATGCCATTATGATAGTGTCGTGTGGTTCCCGGTATCTACTCTATGTCTTAGCTGTGGATATCGTGAAGGGCGACTAAAGTAAATGCTTAAAAGTGATTGGAACCTGTCACTATTTGAATCTCAACTCCATCATTGATACATCCATCATTGATTGATACATGGCTATTTTTCTTAAACCGTTGTGTCAGTCTACCGCGTAAGGGATAAAGACGTAATTATATGTATGTATATAATACGTAATATATATGTATAGGGATAGGCTTACAAACTTGGGATTCTTTTTTAGGCGATGGACTAGCAACCTGTCACTATTTGAATCTCAATTCTATCATTAAGCCAAATAGCTGAACGTGGCCATTCAGTGTTTTCAAGACTGTCGGCTCTGTTTACCCCGCAAGGTATATAGACGGGACCATATGTATATATGTATGTTATATGTATGAATGTATATTATTCGTTATCGCCACATCGGAGCAATTTCCTTCCTCACCTGATTAATTAACTATTGCATAGTTCCGCCGCAGTCCAAGGCATCAGGATGCGATACGGGTTCGACCCAGATTTCTCCGCATCCTTTAAGGTCTTTACTCCTACACGAAGATAGATTTCACTTGAAGATATTGTTCTGTATGCGTAACACATATTTATTTATTTATATATTTATGTTCATCAAGGAAAATAGGAATAAAACTTAAAACAAAGAGAAATTCAGCAAAAGGGCACCAACTACTTATTTCTAGAGAAATTTCTTCCATCAGGCCCATGACAGGAAAGTGTAAAGAAAGGCATTGGCTTGTGTACATCATAATTGAGATAAAAAACCTTGCATAAACTTACTGATATTAATAAACCTAAATCATTTTATCATAAAATAACAAATGTCAAGTAAATAAACATACATTTACTACAATATAAATTAATAGTGAATGCGTCACGAGGACAACGACATGTTGTTTTAGATATAGAAAGTAATTGCTAGCCCATCGCCTAAAAAAGAATCCCAAGTTTGTAAGCCTGTCCCTTAGTCGCCTTTTACGACATCCATGGGAAAGAGATGGAGTGGTCCTATTCTTTTTAGTATTCGTGCCGGGAAACACACGGCACTACTAGTTTTTAAATTTATTGTTATTCTCTTACAGAAATCGTACAACCGACTTGCGTTCTGGAATCGGACTTCGGCTTCAAAATCAACTGCGCCTTCAAAAAATCTGGACTGTTCCGTGTACGTAATCTGGGAGGCTTGAAGGCACACGCTAGTATTGGTAAGTGTATTAACATACATAAATAAATAAATAAAATAAATATATACGGGACAAATTACACAGATTGAGTTAGCCTCGAAGTAAGTTCGAAACTTGTGTTACGAGATACTAACTCTACGATACTATATTTTATAATAAATACATAATATAGATAAACATCCAAGACCCAGGCCAATCAGAGAAAGTTCGTTTCTCATCATGCCCTGGCCGGGATTCGAACCCGGGACCTCCGGTGACACAGACAAGCGCACTACCGCTGCGTCACAGAGGCCGTCATACAAACATACATGCGATCACGTCTTAATCCTTTACGGGATACACATAGCCAATATCTCGAATAGGCTTACAAACTTGGGATTCTTTTTTAGGCGATGGGCTAGCAACCTGTCACTAGTTAAATCTCAATTCTATTGTTAAGCCAAATAGCTGAACGTGGCCTATCAGTCTTTACAAGACTGTTGGCTCTGTCTACCTCGCAAGGGATATAGACGTGATATGTATGTATGTAATATCTCGAAAAGACTGTGAATCAATGTCTTTAACAATCTGCACGGAAATAAAACAGCAGAACAGTATGGAATCATTTTTTTTTTCTCAATCTTTCCCAGAATATATTGAATTGTTTGGTTTCCTTCCACCCAAAGGTTCACTGGAAGAGATAGCGACAAGTCCGCCTTTGTACCATCTCTGTCTGTTTTGTATATTTTACTCTTATGGTGCAATAAAGAGTTTCATCTATCTATCTACTTCTAATTACTTGCATATTCCGATAAATTACTCATTTACGATTTCTAAATAAACATACATACGTACATATGGTCACGTCTATATCCCTTGCGGGGCAGACAGAGCCAACGATCTTGAAAATACTGAAAGGCCACGTTCAGCTATTTGGATTAATGATATATGTAATTGAGATTCAAATAGTGACAGATTGCTAGCCCGTCGCCTAGAAAAGAATCCCAAGTTTGTAAGCCTATCCCTTAGTCGCCTTTTACGACATCCATGGGAAAGAGATGGAGTGGTCTTATTATTTTTTTTATTGGTGCCGGGGACCACACGGAAGTATACGGGTTGATATTTAACGGACGGTGTAAAAGCACCTTTTCAAATGTTACTAATGATAGATGTTCGTTTCGTACAACACGTGTGAATAGACGCCTAATTAAGACATAATTGTTAACAATGTACTTTCATCTTCAAATTACGATATAAAGGTATTCTTCCATTGACTGTAGTAAAAGATAATTTCGGCTTTCGTTTCAATAGCATACATAGGTCAAGACATACATACATTGATGCAATGCATCAATCTATCAAATGCATGTAGATAAAAGATCATGAGTTTTTAATCAAAGAGTTTTAAATTGTAATTATTCAAAGGTATGTGTAATGAATGCAAAGAAATCTTATAAAGTAATTATTAACATGTCAGAGACATTAACTTTCACATATCCGATTTATATGTTGGACAGTTGGAAGTTTGCCTGAATGTGCAGGTTTCCTCGCGATGTTTTCCCTCACCGTAAAAGCATCGGTTGGCACTCAAACTAATGTACATGTGTGCGGTTATAGACATAAATATATATAGTCACGTTCATATCCCTTGCGGAATAGACAGAGCCTACAGTCTAGGCCACGTTCAGCTGTATGGCTTAATGATGGAACTGAGATTCAAATAGTGACAGGTATCTAGCCCATCTCCTATAAGAGGAATCCCAAGTTTATAAGCTTATACTTTAGTCGCCTTTTAAGACATCCATAGGAAAGATATGGAGTGGTTCTATTCAAATAGAGACAGGTTGCTAGCCCATCGCCTACAAGGGGAATCCCAAGTTTCTGCGCTGTGATTATATGTATACATTACATTACATATGGTCACGTCTATATCCCTTGAGGGGTAGACAGAGCCAACAGTCTTGAAAAGACTGAATGGGCACGTTCAGCTATTTGTCTTAATGATAGAATTGAGATTCAAATAGTGACAGGTAGCTAGCCCATCGCCTAAAAAAGAATCTCAAGTTTGTAAGCCTATCCCTTAGTCGCATTTTACATCCATGGGAAAGAGATGGAGTGGTCCTATTCTTTTTTGTATTGGTGCCGGGAAAACACACAGCACATTATATGTATACTTACATATATATGTTGTGTTTATGTTCCAGGCTTCAGTCTCGGCGACGAGTTGGGCTTCGAGCAATCCCTGACGAACCAGGACCCCAGCCGGAGGAGATCTGTGAGCGTCAGGAACGGGGCTCCAACCAACGTCATCGGTGACGCCACCCCGCGCTCAGTCGGCAAGCAAGAGGTGAGAATCGCAAACAAACTAGAAAGCCTTTTAAAGACTTAAAAACATATTATGTGACACAAATTTGCCGTGTGGTTCCCGGCACGAATAGAAAAAAGAATAGGACCACTCCCCATCTCTTTCTCATGGATGTCGTGAAAGGTGACTAAGGGGTAGGCTTATAAACTTGGGATTCTTCTTTTAGGCGATGGGCTAGCAACCTGTCACTATTTGAATCTCAATTCCATCTTAAAGCCAAACAGCTGAACGTTGCCTATTAGTCTTTACAAGACTGTTGGCTCTGTCTACCCCGCAAGGGATATAGACGTGATTATATGTATGTATGTGACACAATAACCTAAAGTTTAAACAAACAAAATTAATAAAAAAAAGCAAGAGGCGAGGGTCAATTTATGAATCTTCAAGCTGTTCGCGACTTTATGGTCACGTCTATATCCGTTTCGGGGCAAACAGTCTCGAAAAGGCTGAACGGCCACGCTCAACTACAGCTGTTCAGCTGATCATGGAGTTATGTATAGCTGAAAGTTACACATAACTCCATGATCGAATTGCGGATTCAAATAGTGACAGGTTGCTAGCCAATCGCCTACAAAAGGTATTCCCAAGTTTTTATGCACATCCCTTAGTCGCCTTTTACGACATCCATGGAAGTGGTTCTATTCTAAAGTAACCACACGGCACAATGTTATTAGGCAAAATAATAAATACACTGTCAAAATCTTTCGTTAAAGTTGTGAACAGTAATATACTCATAACAAGAGAAGTGCAAATTTTCAATACACTGTAGATATTTATAAAACGCTTTGTGAGAGTTGTCTGCAAAAACCTGTTGAACGACTCAGATCAATGGAATGGATATTAAGGCGTCCCGTTACGGCAAAATGTACCGTATTATGCAGATTGTTATGCATGACGCCTTCATAGTATTTGTATTTATGTTGGTAATAACGATGACCTTAAGAACTTGGAATTTGTACTAACTATTTCTATAACTATTAAGTTACATCTCGTCAACATCGGTACTAGACGTCATGGCGTCATGACGGATCGACGGATGACGGTCGGATGACGATCATGACATGGTTTCGGAGCCAAATAGCAACAACGCAACCCTGTTTGTCATGTCCGTTTGTCTGTATATTACTGCTATATTATTCGGATAGTATGCGTTCTATATATAGTTCTATTTTGTTCGCTTTCCGGATCAGTTAGATGATAATTTACATTACAATATATTTTGCGATGTTTTATAAATTACACATATATCTATACTTATAATAAATCTGTAGAGAGGTCAATTCTGTACATGGAATATTTTTTCAAAATAACTATCAGGGGGTGATTAGTGATCGATACTGATGCCAAAAATGCAATCAGTAAAATTTTTGTCTGTCTGTCTGTCTGTCTGTCTGTCTGTCTGTCTGTCTGTCTGTATGTTCTTTATAGAAACAAAAACTACTTGACAGATTTTAATGAAACTTGGTACAGTTATTCTTCATACTCCTGAGCAGGTTATAGTATACTTTTCATTACGCTACAATCAATAGGAGCAGAGCAGTGAAAGGAAATGTTGGGAAAACGGGAGAAGTTACTTGACTTTTTAAGCTTCCGTCGCGTGTGCAGCCTTAGTGGTTAAAGATACAGCAAAACTATGTACAACGGAAATATTCTACATAAAATTATTAAAAAAATATCCCAAGACAGCATAAGTCTATCTTTTATGGTTGACTTACAATAACACGTGTAATTCCTAATAGCTTAACAGTTCGGAGATTTCCGATTATATTTCTTTACTCTGATGTTTATAATACCAATAACACTCACACTCATTCGTAATTCTTATAAATTAATATTACTTTTCAATAAAAAAAGAATCATCGAAATCGGTATAGAAACACCAAACTTACACGTGAAATAAAATACCCTAACAAGCCATCGCGCGTAACTACTGAATCATGATATAAGGATTATTTTTGCGTAACGGTTGCCGCCCTCGACGCGGCTAGCGGCGGCAGGGTATAAAAGGGGCAGGAGGCGAGCGCAAGCTTTATGACCAAGGCAGCCAGGGGGAGACTTCACGCAGTTCTCTCCTCCAGCCTCGCCCTGAGGACGAAGCTCGGGATCTACCAAACGTACGTCAGATCCCGCCTCACGTACACGGCCCCGGCGTGGTACGCATTCTGCTCTGAGACTAACAGGAGAAGACTCAGAGCCCAAGAGAACCAAAGTCGTCGGAGCCCCGCGCTACGTGAGGAACTCGACGATTCTCAGGGACCTGAAGTGGGAGAACCTAGATATTCGAGAGGGCGGACGCGTCATCACTCAGCCACCTGCGTGGCATCGCACGCCCGCCCTCAGGGTCGTCGGGTGAAACCCTCCCCTTGCTGCCTTGCGGCAGACGTCGTCGACCAGTGACGACGCCGCCGCCGACCCAGGCCGTCACGGCCGCCCCATCGACCTGCCTACAGTCGTAGGCAGCGATGATGCCATTAAAGAGGGCCAAAAGCCCTGACCAATCTACTCCGACTCCCTAAGGGAGTATGGGAAGACCCGACGACGGCAAGATAGTATTGCACAGGCGTTTCAACTTTATTTTCATTTCTTTTTCTTTTGTAAGTTGTAGGTACATATTTCTGGTTATAATTCTATTAGAATATTTTTTTTAGTTTAAATAGGCACTTAGATTTATCTATACTAATATTATAAAACTGAAGAGTTTGTTTGAATGTGCTAATCTTAAGAACTACTGGTTCGATTTGAAAGATTATTTTTGTGTTGAATAGACCATTTATCGAGGAAGGTTTTAGGCTATATAACGTTTAGCTGCAACTATTAGGAGCGAAGAAATAATGGAAAATGTGAAAAAAATCGGGGAAGGAGCATCCTTGAGGGCTTCAATGATGCCCAAAATAACTATTCCACGCGGACGAAGTCGCAGGCACAGCTAGTACATACATAAATCAGAGGGGTTCGAAGAGGCTACAGGTTTCCGTTTTTTTTTTTATTTTATTAAAATTCATTTTATTCTATTACAGAAACGAGGTAAACAAAACAGAATAATGATGAGACCGATGGCGCCAGTCAGTCGTCCGAATCAGGCTGCAATGGATAAACTATCAACCTTGCATCGTAGAGTCTCCAGCACGATGCAGCCAATCGTTGTACCCTCAGTCGAAACACCAAAAACAATATCCCGAATAAGCAACTCCGGAAACCAGGGTATAACACTAGCGAAGCCTGTTCCTATGGGAGTCCCACCGTTCAAACCGCTACCTCCCAAAGAAGACACTCTTAAAGTAGTTCCCATCGCGGCCACCAAGAAAATCTACACACCAATGCAGATCCCGCAGTCGAAAGGACCAGGACTGGCGTACCAAAGTGAGAATTACCCACAAAGCCCAAACTCACACAATCAAGTATCAAAAATGGTTTCGCAAATGACCGCAGTACAATTCTCGCCACAGTTACTCAGAATCACACCAACGCCGATAATCATTAACACTCCAAAACTCTATTCCATGCCGACAACTGTTAACCCATTCATTCCGATGCCTATATCACCTCCACCTACACAAGCCATATCAATAATACCTGCACCAATATTGAAAGATTCCATTCAAACACATCCATCTGCCTATTCACAACACTTTATCCAAAATCCTATTTCTAATTTTATAGACCCGGTCCCTAAGCAAGTCCACGACATCGCTAACGCGTATAACACGAAGAAGATTGACGACTACAATACTATCACTGGTTACGGTGATGATACTACTCTAAAATTCAATAAAGAAGATATCAATGCGAAGATAGCTGAAATAGCCAAAGCTGGGAATATATCTATGGAAGCGGTAGAAGCGGCGATAGCGTTGAGGCAACAACAGCTACTGAACAAGTACACAAATTTCGAAGTGCCAACGTCGACGACTACGACGACTACTACAACGACAACAGAGAAACCAATCGTGTTCCAGACGCAACCTGAGCCCGAAATAATTGTGTCTTCTGTTGTACAGAAACCAAAGAGGTAAGAATTAAAACCAATTTTATTATACAACATTCATTTGTAGAGACTAAAATATTTGTTCGAGATATTTTAGGTATGCTTTTATCCACAGGCTACAGTGAGCCATACATCTTGTGCCAACTTTGAATAAAGTAATTCTTCTCTCATCTTTGCATGTTCGCAGTTTTTCCCTCAGCAGTTGGGACCTTTGGTCCGCATAAAATACAAAGACAAATGTAAAGCATTTCTTTATATCCCTTCCGAGATGTAAACAATAATAATTTTCTTATACTATTTTCCAGACATCCAACCACGGGTAAAGTCATGAACGCCCCCCGGGAATATTACCCAGTGGGTTACGAGAAGAACTTCGACGACCACTTCCAGTCCAAAGTGGACCTGCCAGAGACCAATTTCCATTGCGGAGACCAAAAATACTTCCCTGGACTGTACGGGGATGAGAGCCTTGGATGCATGGTAGGTTTACTTATTTTCTCATAGACAAGCCTACGAGGTAGATAAATTCAATTCTGAAAAACGTCAAAGATTGTATAGCTCTATGGCTCTCGAGATTTTAAGCATTTCCTTTAATTTTTACAAACGCTTGAATACATAAGCTCGCACTTATTTTCGCTTTTGAAAATATTGGCTTTCTACTTTCACTACTGACTTTATTATAATCATTTTATTTCTTGATGATACAATATCTTTTTGAGCCAGTAATTTGAGTATCTTCTGAATTAACCCACTATTTTCTTTATGGCATCTGCATTTACATACCACTTTGGCATCGCGAATTTTTAAAATTCCTGATTTAATGCGAACTAATATAATTTCAGGTATTCCACGTCTGCGCCCTGACCGATGATGGCTTGGTGATGAAATCCTTCTTGTGCCCAGAATCGACCCTCTTCGACCAAACTATCCTCAAATGCAACTGGTGGTTCTACGTAGACTGCAAAAATACTCGCAGATTGTACGATACTAACATTCCTGTCTCTAAAAGCTACCAGCTGATGAAGGCTCTGACTTTCTTCTCTTCATACAAGAAGGAGATGCAAGAAGATGGTAAGATCAAAGTTACATATTGTTATTAGTAGTCATAGTTTTTCGGGATTGGGTGAGAATTTCCTCGCGACATTTTCGTAAAAACTAAATTTCTTCATTTTAATTTAGTTTTATCAGATTTTCATTATAGATACGCACTTACACTACACATTCTTGCTTGTTCTTTCAATTTACAGTTAAAAATTATTAATAGTTTTTAGGTACCAAATTACACATATTTAATTTTTAGTCAATCAAGGCGATTGAACTGTATTGTGGGCATACATGTAAATAACAACTCCGTTTCTTAAAAAGAGTTAAACATGCAACATGTAATTTCAGGTCGTCCAACAAATCCTGAAGAGGTAGAAGGTATAAAAGAAGCTATATCCATCCTTGAAAATCATGATTCGAGGCCAGTTCAAGACAATGGTTCTAATAGCATCCAAATCGTTACTCCCCAACCAATAATCGTCGACGAGCGAAGTAATACTAAGACTGAACCTTCTGCGCCATCGCCAGTTTATCGTTCTACAAGAAATTTCAATGTTTCCACCAACTCTAATAACGTAAACAGAAGTCCATCGAAATCAAGTAACGAAGAACAAAACAATTCTGATTATAAATTTATAACAGTCAACGCAGGCATAAACTTCAATAATACAAGTGAAAATACTTCAACGGAAAAGAAATCTTCAAGGTACAGTTCGGCAGAGAATACTTCAAGGTCTTCTTCTGCAGAACGAAAACACAGAAGACGTATGACACTAAAGAATAGCACTGGACCTACCACCACTACTACTACTACAGTGAAACCTGTCGAATCTACAACATCTTCAGTAGAGATTATCAAACAGGAAATCCAACCAATAGAAAAGTTTACTATAACAGACGTTAAACAAGAAAAGTTAACAGATCAACTTGAACCAAATCACAAATACGATTCATTTTTAGTCGAATCACACAATTTGCCACCAGTAAAGAGGTTTTACAGATCGAGCGCTGAAAGCATTAAAGAAGAAAAAGAGATGACTATTATAAATAATGAAAAAGTACAGATTATAAGGCCTACTTCTATGGCTAGATTAGTAGGAGAGTTTCAGACTCCTACAGCCACGATAGCCAAATTAGATGAAGCAGTGTTGGGCAAGCCTAGAAGTAAGAAGTCTACAATATCTATTGTTACTCCAGAAATACACAGAGATCGACAAAATCCGACTAGAGACCAAACATAGTTAACAAATTTCTTAGTCAATAACTAAATTTAAGTGTCATAAAACCTCTTGTTAATTTATTTATTCTATCTAGTGTGTCAGCCTCGTTTAGATGCAGGCTCGCGTACTTGCTCAATGTGTTATAAGTAGTCTAGTGGAATCAGTCAAGTGATATTACGGTGTATGTTTAGATGTGTAGAATTAAAATCATGTTTCCTAAAATTATTTTCATTTTATACCCCATTTTATAATTTTAGTAAGCAAAATTGTAGGTTGAGCCAAAGAAATCATTAACACCTTCGTAATACGATTATCAGCTATAAAAAATAATCGTAAACGGTATTACGTATTTATAATTATTAAGAAAAAATTGTTTTCTGTAGCATTCTTCTTTGAAATTTTTATTCGAGCTTTCAATTCTTCACTGTTTTCTTAATTTGCTTTTGCAGCTTGGATATTCTAAGATATAGCATTATAGCAGATAATATGGCTATTGCAGTAACTATTGTCAACATACACATACAATACATAGCTATTTACAGTATGTATATTTTTAATTTTATTCAAATAATGCAAATTGAAGCTGGTATAGTATTTATATCATTTTCAGCCGGGTCTGAAACAAAACAGATTTTCTTTTCATTGATTTCAACATTACTAAAGACAATACGTATAGTACAACTTTTAACCCGTTTGTTAGCTTAAAAGATTATCTGGCAATCCTAGAAATATATTATAGCTATCTTAGGGGGTACAGAAGACTTTTTTAGTTCTCCTTTATTTTTCCTACTTTCCACAGAATGAAAAAATCCTATTGAAGAAAGGTATTTTGCTTCTCGTTTATTTTTCTTTCATCACCAGTTATAGAAATAGATTTATCTTCAAAATAGGATACAAGTTATTCTTTAATGACAGTATCAATTACTATGCATTTATTTTGGACTGGTTCTTTACAATGTACTCTTAGTATAAGCTATTTTGCTTTAACTTTTAAAATAATAACTCGAAACTCATGCATTACTCGTTTACTAGAATTATCATCCCATTAAACCCTACATTCAAAAGCAAAAGCTTGTAAAATGAAACCAGATTTGATAAACAATACCAAAATACGCTTTATTCAAAAATTACTACGAAACAACATATCCAAAAAATTTACCCACCATCACAACTAACTAGCTCTCCTCTTCGACTTGAATGCACATTTGAGAAGTTTCTCGCACAAAACAGGTGCACCGACAAAGAGACCCGCAGCTATTGCCACTGTGAAACAGCTCATGCATATCATTTTGTCGGTTTCACACGTTTTCTAGATCTTTCTATCGTTCATACTGCGTTCAATACGGGACACCGCACTCTGGACAAATGGGTGCAACTGGACACGCGCACTTCTTCTCGAAGAATCCCTTCGCGCAGAAAGGTATGCACGCTATCAACGCTGTCACTCCAATCAAACTCAGAACAGGAATACAAATCATATACAGCAAGCTGATGCGTGGCTTACACCCTGAAACAAAATATTGGTTTGAGCAAATTCTATTCAGGCGACTTGCGACATGAATTCTGCTTAACCCAATCCAGAATTATGGGCAATATTGGTTTGAGAAATTCTATTGCGACTTGCGTATTGGTTGACATGAAACCTGCTTCACCCAATACAGAATTATGGGCAAAAGGTGCACCTCGGCTTCATTTCCACAGACTTGAGGATGTAAAGCAGGAGGAAAAAGACCAGCTTTGCGTATTGGTTGAGCAATCATTCTACTTTACTATTAAATTCAATCGTATCGTACATTGTTAGGTCAAGTGACCTTTTAAAATAAAGTGGTTTCCGATTAATTTAAAATCCTTGGCTCAGTAAGTATCATCAGATTGGAATTATAAATGCCTGATACAAAGAAGGAAGCAAATCATTAAACAGTTTCATAAAATATATCTAAAAAGCTGCAGGAGAAGGTAAAAATGTCGCGGATTACAGGTAAAACAAGGTAAAAATGTCGCGGATTACAGGTAAAATTGTTATACTTCATGTGTAGTCATATTTTACTTAAATGTATCCATATACCCGAAACTATGTCCCCAAAGTAGTTATTTATGTAGTTGAACGATAAATTATTAGTCATCCAATAATGTGATAAAGCAGAAATGGTAATGAAACTTACAATGACAGCTCGCCGCATACAAGACCTAATTATATCATCTGTAAAATCTAAACGCCAAAGGATAATCCAGATAAGACAATAATTCTAGCACAGTTCCACAATAATTTCATGCTCATATTGCTAAAAATTTAATATTAAGCAAATATCAGGAATTCATGAAATATGACTAAAATGACACCATAATTTGAAAACTTTCTAAATTTGAATCAGATTTTTGGCTGTCATAAGTCTATAACACAGATTTGATATTTTTCGATACTCTTTGGCTGTTAGCGGGAATCAAAATAAGGTTTTAAAAAGAATTCCATTTCATTTCAAAGTCAATATCACCTTTTTCTGTATCGGAGGGGAAATCCTTTATGAAGATGAACCTTTGACCCTGCAAAAGTTCGCTAGTGTTCGTGTACATATTGTGAGTAATAGACAACATCACTTAAATCTAATTATAACTATTACCGCTTCTAAAGCGCACGTGAAGAAGAAGCAGCGGATCAAACTACACTGCAGCATTTTTACCGGACGTCAATTTACAAATATAGATCACTTCTCTATTGTATTGTATAGGTTATGGTAACATCAAGGTATCATCAAGACTATTGGTGAGTATGTCAAATCAAATTCATGACTTAATCTTGGATAAGTTGTCTCGGTTCCCTAATAAAAACATATTGATTTTCACAACCTCTGCCTACCCCTCCGGGAAAGAGGCGTGATTTTATGTATGTATGTATGTATTTTCACAAAATACTGGTAATACTTAGATCGATGCTGCATCTAACTCAGTTTTTCTTAGAGACCTCCTCCAGGAACGTCAGCTTTACTTCAGGCTCGACGAGATACGACAGAATCCAATAGCAACACTTAGAATTTGCGTGTACTACCTATCTTCTACATATTTAATTTATATCACAGAACTAGAATTTATTAAAAATGTAATCTCACAGGCTGACCCTAATTCTCCAGGGCTCCAGAGTGCAAAGCGATACATATATACATAAAATCACGCCTCTTTCCCGAAGGGGTAGGCAGAGACCACCTCTTTCCACTTGCCACGATCACTGCATACTTCCTTCGCTTCATCCACATTCATAACTCTCTTCATGCAAGCTCAGCAAAGCATGCAAAGCGATCAAGATAAAAAAATAAGAAGACAACATTTAGGGACAGGGATTCACAGACATTATAGTTTTTAATCAATTTACATTTACAAATCTAAATTTTTTCAAGAAGCATTTGTAGGAAATGATGATAGTATTAAAATTACTAGTGTTACACTTAAATTGGTGATTCTACTCGTTCAAGTATTTAACAGAACTCTCAACACTGAAGAGTATCAAATTTTGGAAAACAAAGAGAATAAAAGAAACCGAACCTCAACACTCGCCGAACAAAACGCTGCAGCGGACGCTGTTACTTCATGTCGGTAAATTGTTTTGTGAGAGCTTGGCTGTGGGTACCGATCAGACTCTTTTTCCAAAACACTCTACCGCGACCTGTTTGAAAAAAGAATCAGAGTTAGAAATTGAATCACCAATTTTATGTTTGTTTTGGAATTTCGAGTGATACTTTTAAAAAAATTGAGCAAGTCAAGCATGTTAAGATATATTACTGATATATCTAACTTACTAGAGGCCGCCCGCGACTTCGTCCGCATGGAAACCCTATCAATCCCGCGGGAACTCTGGGATAAAAAGTAGCCTATGTGTTATTCTGGGTCTTCAGCTACCTACATACCGAATTTCATGGTAATCGGTTCAGTAGTTTTTGCGTGAAAGAGTAACAAACATCCATACAAACTTTCGCCTTTATAATAGTAGTAGAATTTACAAAGGGTAGTTTGACTGTGGTCTCTTTTTGGACTAAAGGTGTGTTTATTATAGACTGATTAAATTTAGATAATAGTTTGTAGCGATTAACACGACCGAATATTTAATATCGATCCATCAAGAAAATTATGTTAATATCTCAATGAGCTATAAGCATAATTTTCTTGTTCATTCCATTTGGTTTCTCATGTTGCAGATCAATCAACTGAATGCAGATTGGATTAGTTTGAAGATCTGAAATACTGTTTGTTAAACGTACCTAAAACATTAAAATCAAGATGTGATTTCAACGAAGAGTCTTCACGAGTTGATCCAGTTACAAACAGTTGTTCAGCGCCTGTGCAGAAGAGACAATCATGCTTATTCGGTCTAAATATTCCTCAATATTTTTCAAGCAGGGAGTAAATTTGAATGTTTGACAATAATTCTAATGTTTTTTTTAAGTTGAGGCGTTATAATCCGAGTACTACAATAATTAAACGGGATCATTATGATATTAACAATTACGTTGACAAAGGTAACAGAAGATAACATAATATTTCTATTATTTGATCTTCCCCATGATCGCCCTCGTTCTAAGCCCGGCTAACAAGATATTGTAGTCATTGTTAATATTATCTAGCTTACGAAACCAGATTATACAAATTTTCCAACATCTACTTCGAATTAAATTAGTTATTACCATGTTGTTACTACCGAAAGCATTTCATGTAATTCCTTGAAAAATGGGAAAAAGAATACCTTGTTGATATTGAAGTTTTGGTTGACAATATTAATAGCTAACAGTTTAGATTTGTCATTTTTCAATGCATTATATAGCAAGCACAAATACACAAGTTTTTGTCATCATCATATTTATAAAGAAATTGTAATAATTTGATGTTGTTTTACTCTTAAGAACTTCTGATCAATAAACAAAAACAAAATACTATCAAAATCTTTATTCGAAATCAACACATCAAGACGACGAACTCCTCTTAGCACAGCACGGGCTCTTGCAAGGATGGGTACCGGTAACAGCCGATGCGGGCACAACTCTGCAGCATTGTTTCTTCGGCCAAATTGAATCCAGTAGAATCGGTCCACAAGATATGCAGCCGGCCGCGATAAACGCTGTCATGAATGTCAGACAAATGATCATCTCAGTTACCTGCTTCTCTTGGTGAGGCACTTAAAGAATTTGTTGAGTCCCAGTTGGCGGTAGCAAACTGGCACGCAGGAGAGTATAGTGGCGGACGCGATCAGGGCGTAAAGGGACAAGCAAATCATCTTCTACTTGTATTTGTCCTAACGTGTACGCACGTTTGTTATTTCTGAACTGGTAGGCTGGTTATTCTGGAAACGGAGGAAAACTTTATGATCGATAACATACTTACTCTAATTATTTTCTTAGATGAGTAGGATTATTTAATCCTTAAATTTGAGTTGATTAAGTTATAAGATTACAGAAGAGTGACCACAATCTGTCTACAGTGTCTACTTATAGTCTTCTAGTGTAGTAGCAATGAAATTTCATAAAGAGTAGTATCGCTTTAATTTCCAATTATTTCGTTGCATTACGATATGCTTGGCCAAAATGTCTAGGCCTCAGGGGTAATTTTCATTGAAAACTATTCTAGCGAAGATATTTAAAGCCTTGGGTATAACGGTGGCGTAGGCGTAGAATAATAAACCATTTGAAGTTGTAAGGGTAAATTTGAGTCCTTACCTTTATACATCGGAAGGTACAAGTCCTTCAAAGTGAGGTAAATATTTTTACCTCGGACCTATACCGCATGAACCCTAATACGAACACTCATTATCTAAAATTTTTGTCTGGGAAAAGAATATGGATTTACACAAAATTTAGGACATTACAATACTCCAATATTCTGTCAATATTTTACTGATGTCTTGATGAGATAAGTTTTGGCCAGTAACAAGAAGTAAATAAACTCTTTTGTGTCGTGCATTGCTATAGTATTAATGCATTCTCAAGAAGAGGGCTTTGAAAAGGAATTGGGATGGTAAAAAACATAAATAATAATTTCGTTTGTTTTAATAATGATATGAGATCGAAATCTTAAAAATAATGGTTAGTAGCTCGAAACAATAATTTGGGCAATGAACAGCGACGCTTATAATTTAAAATGGGATTGACGTGGGTAACAAAATATGGTTACGAATAATATTAACTCAATTTATATTTTTCAACATCGGAGATTTAGTAACTTGAATAAAATGATCTTCTTGTCGTTCCAGTCTTGAGTACTTAAAGTAAAAATATTATTTACGTTCGGAGTAATTTTTATAGAATAATTGCTTAAAAATTTAAAAGTGGGAGTAAAGTATTAGATAGCATTAGGTTCATCATGTCGATAATTATAATTTATTCTTTGCGGTATCAAGTATGTACGAGATATATCAACTTCTTAAAAATCATAAATATTATTTTTTTTTCCTACTTTTCATATCAAAATACGATAATGTCAATATGTCACAAAGTAGATCGTGAATTGTTATTTCAAAACTTTGCAAAATTCTGTCCACCATTCTAATAAAACGTAAATGTAGCTTAAGTATTTAGTTACCTTGGCATATACTTGCCATTGTAGGAGCGTAGAAGATAAAGTTATTTTAAATGAGACTATTGGTGTGCTTGTTGCTGGCAGTGTCAGTGTGGGGGTTCCCGGAGAAGAGGGCGTTGGAGACACAGTTGTCGCAGCAGTCAATACAGAGCCAGCCGAAGACGAGGCAGACGCAAAGGGATTGTAAGGGGAAGTGTGCAACAAGTATAGCCCAGAAAGCAGCCGCTGAAGCGAAGGCAGCACAGGCGGCTCAAAACGCGGCAGGGGCTCAAGCAGCTCATATGGTAAGAACTGGTGTGATAGAAACAAATAAAAATGTTTTTTTTTTAGTTACTCGGATAAAATTAATCGAATGAAGTCGAAGACAATTTAAAAAGAGTTAGGATTGAATTTATAAATATTTAGCAATCAAATACCAATTTGACAAAATTTGAATCACGGTGCTAATGTATTGAAACAATTTCATAAATTTGTGTAAAATTTCTTTTAATATTTATAATTTTGTAAAAATTGACGACTATTGCAAAAATATATATACAAGCAATACTGTAGATTTGTATCATGCATGCTGATTATGATGAATAAAAAGTGTGTAAAATTTAATTGATTTTTTGAAACTTAAAAACTTCAAATTATACCATTTCAGGTCAAAACACAGTTAGCAGAAAAAGCGCTGCAAGCTGCGAAAGCGGCTGAAGCGGCATTAGCTGGCAAGCAGTCAGTAGTGGAACAACTCCAGCAAGAAGTGAAGGAAGCAGAAGCTGTCGTGGCTGAGAACAGTGCTGCTGTAAGACAACAGCAGGGCACGGTCGCCGCTGCGGTGCAAGCTGCCCAACTGGCCACTACGCAGGTATATATATACATACACTGTATTTTCTGTATTGCTCGTATACATGTACATAGATATGTATGTATGTACATGTATACGAGTAATACAGCTACACTACGCAGGTAGCTATATACATACACTGTATTTTCTGTATTACTCGTATACATGTACATACATACATACATACAATCACGTCTATATCCCTTGCGGGGTGGACAGAGCCAATAGTTTTGAAAAGACTGATGGCCACGTTCAGCTATTTGGCTTTAAGATAGAATTGAGATTCAAATAGTGACAGGTTGCTAGCCCATCGCCTAAAAGAAGAATCCCAAGTTTATTCCTAAGTAGCCTTTTACGACATCCATGGGAATGAGATGGAGTGGTCCTATTCTTTTTTCTATTGGTGCCAGGAACCACACGGCATTATACATTGTATTTCTTATAAAACTGTAGGTAATGTAGCAAGAATTATGACAGACTCATCTGTAGAAAATGTGGTAGGCGATAATGTTTGGATAATAGAAGAAAAATTAATAGTAGGTTGAATATGGAATAGGCTTATAAACTTGGAATTCTTCTTTTAGGCGACGAGGCTAGCTATCTGTCACTATTTGAATCTCATTTCTATCATCAAGCCAAACAGACTGACTGTTTGGTTCTGTCTACCCTCCAATGGATATAGACGTGATTTTATTTATGTAGGATTAATTATGCGTTCTTGATATTTGAATATAGCATCTACAGATCATAAATTAACAATAATTTTTAAATGTCCAATTAGTAGAATTATCCTGTGTGGTCATTAACATAGCCTTTCATTTACAACGAGCATAATCTCATTAGTGGCATAACATAATGGCAAATTATGCTGGATTATATTTTGTTTTTTTTTTTTTGTTTGCGAATTTGCAATCTTAACTGATGCTCCACCACTGTGATAATTTCATCCCATTTTGATCCTATTTTGTTGATAAACCTTTCCTTGGTCATCTTCAACAATTTCTACCGTATGCATTAGAAATCAAAGTTTTACAAGGTCCAAATATTCTCTTAATTGAATTTTCATTTATTTCCGAAGAAACTGGTTCTAATTGTTGAAGAGCCTCATTGTTTGAATGGACTTTTTGTAAAACTTCGTTTTCTTTTGTCCTAAGGGTTGACACGTTGGAATTGGAAGAAGCACATAGTTCAGAGTGGACTGGTCATGGTTTGCTTATCTTTCTGTACCGTCGTTGTGGCCGCCACACTAATAGGATGCATACCAGCTGCCTATAGAGCTTACAAATCTAACTGTTTTTGTACGGGAAAAACTAAAAATAAATCAAAATAAATTCTTGCAAATATTCGAATATATTTTGTGAGAAATGTTTTAGACTATCGTAGGTACATTGTTATTTTATCTATTGAAATGTGGAGTCTGACAGAGTTAACACGATTCTTGGAAAAATTACCTAAAATTGTATATATATTTGAATATTCAGGTATTTCTTACTATTTTTTTTGTTTGTTGTTACATAGTAAGATAGATGAGCCTTCCGGTAATTTTGATTCGCGTTAAATGAGTATTAGAATAGTGGACGTATTGTTAATTAAATTAGTAATGTATTAAATTTATTGTCATATTTATTAAGTACTTTTATTGCAGAGACATTGCATTTTTTATTTATTTGGTATAGAAAGTTAATTATTTAAATTAACATTCTGCACAGCCGAGTCGCCTTATTTATATTTGGTTGGTATTCATGATATTATGAACCGTTTATATAAAAATAAACTATCGATATCGGTACAATAAGCATCCAAATAATACGTATCTAAAAAAAGAAAGAATTATTTATTAAGAAAATGTTTAGGTTTGGACTACATTAATTTTTTTTTGCCCAGTTAATAATTTATTATTGTAGTTTAACATTTCGATAGAATAATAAAGTAACTAGATCCGATGACTTTCTCACAAAAATTATGCTATTTAACTTGAACAATTATTTTCCAGCACAAACTCATGATTCAAGCGACACAGGTGGCCAACCAGCTGGAGAAATCAGCGAACGCTGTCTTAGAGGAGACCAAGATAGGGCTTCAAGAGAAATGTCACAATCTGGCCGAAGCCAGGTCGAGATTGGCCCATCTGCAACATAAGCTGCAATGCGCTTGCGCAGAATGTTCAGCCACAAGACAAGCTGCGCACACGGCTTGCGAGGCTGCCAGAGCGGCGTGCGGTAATGCTAGGAAGAAGAAACACATCACAAACACAGCCCTAACAAAAGTTAAGAGGGGAATACGATAACAATTATGTAAGATTCAAACGTACTCGTATTTCAAGTGTGTAAGCAATTATGAATTTGGCTTTAGATTCCTCGATTTAGTTTCGTTGTAAGCCAATATGCTCAATACTCAACAATATGAACAAGGTCTCCTTCAACTTTCAAGAATCACATAGAACCGATGCATTCATCAAATTTGCCGTCTATATCACCTTTCCAGTTGTTGTGGATGATTCGTGTTGTATTTTAGACTAATTTGATTTACTCTAGTTTGTTAAATACGTTACGTTCAGATGCGACATTTAGATTTTGATAGAATTACATTTGTTTAAGCTGCTAATAATATAGTATTAGAATTTCTTATTGTTTTATTTTTTATACATACATACATACATATGGTCACGTCTATATCCCTTGCGGGGTAGACAGAGCCAACAGTCTTGAAAAGACTGAATGGCCACGTTCAGCTATTTAGCTTAATGATAGAATTGAGATTCAAATTGTGACAGGTTGCTAGCTCATCGTCTAAAAAAACTCCCAAGTTTGTAAGCCTATCCCTTAGTCGCCTTTTACGACATCCATGGGAAAGAGATGGAGTGGTCCTATTCTTTTTTCTGAACCACACGGCACATATTTTTTATAGTTTTAGTATTCTTATTTCGTATACTGTTTTAATATTGCATGTTTCGAATAAAATACCTACGAATCTGAAAAATCTTCGAGAAGATAAAAAAAAATAGACTAAATATTGGCCTAACACTTTCCTTTTTTATTTCATTTTATCTAGATTTGAATAATTATGTTAAGAATTAATATGAATAGGAGTGAAACATTATAAAAAACGTTTACTTTGTGGTAAGTATTTTATTTGTCTTAAATTCAACTGGACCGTACTTTTAATTTCTGATTCAAATACAATCAGCATTGCACAATACACTCCTAATTTTAAAAAGAGAAAAGTTACAAATAAGTTTTTGTACATACGTGTAATAAATAACAAATACTGTGATCATGTTAGACTCTTACTAGTTTGTAATAAAACCAGTAGAGTAGGCAAATTACATATTTGATAAGATATAAATACTTTTATAATGAATAATTTGTGAGCTTGATAAATAATGATGATAGACTACTTTTATAATGAATAATTTTTAGGAAAAACTAATTAAAATTCAGTTCTCTTAACTAAATATTTTATAATCATGAATAAATGTACTTTCTAGAAATTTTTCATCAACATTCCCTGAAGGAAAACGAATTTATGTCTTACTTATGATAATGATAAAGAAATTGGATGAAGATACAATAACATAATTTAGAAAAATTAAAGTTCTTAATAAGTTAAATACATAAATTTTGGTTTATTGAACTAAGTAATTACTTTATTATTTCTCTACTATACTAAATGCATCATTCAAATTTTGTGGACTGAAAGCCAAATTGCTGTGTTTGTAATTGACATATGGGGAAATCGTAGCCGACGTTGCAACTTCAGGGTCGACTACCCTCTGTGACGGTCTGAAATCATCGTCATTTTCGAACATAGGAGCACTAGGTTGGAACTTAGGTACATATCTGGCAGGCGGCTCAGCATATTGACCTCCAACAATGATTTCGTCCTCATCTTTATCCCTCCTTCCCTTTACTTTCCACGGATTACCCAAAAACTTATTTTGATCCATATTATAGTTTGGCTTATTAAATGAATAATGGTTGTTTAGTTCGAAGTCAGTCTCAATATCTTGGACTTCGTATGATGTTGGAAAATCATAAACTGGCCTCTTCTTTGAATAAGCATAAGTAGGTTCATCATTAGGATTGTCAATGTTTTGCCACGAATTAAATGTAGGTCTTGAATCGAGTTCTTTACTAAACTGAGTTGGGAGCATTGCAGGAGGATAACTGTCAGTGTTGCTCGGCTTTATAGGTTCACCGTATGAATCAATTAGTTCATCTCTATAAGGCATTGCTGGTTTAGGCCTAACGTTTTTACTGTACGATATTAAATCATTCGGAGGTTCACCAAAGCCTACAGGTTCAGGATAAGAGACGTAATTTTGTGGATATTTAGTGGGTCTGGAATACTTATTTTTCGGTACAACAATTTTTCTGTAATATTTTGGTTTTACACTTTTCTTGTAAATTCGAGGACGGTTAGGTTTGACTGGTTTCTTGAACTTTTTCGTCGATTTGTGAAGTCTTGACGATTGTTTTGATCTTGGATTCAGCCTGGATCTTGATAGACGTCTATATGCAATTACTGGATGAACTTTGTACACTGGGTCAATATCTATAGGTGAGGTGTCCAATAGTAATGAAGCATCCCTTTTTATAACTCTCTTGCTTGTTTTTCTGTCTGATATTTGTTGAGGGCGAATGTCCCTTTGAAGGCTGGAGGCGGTAACTGTGATCTGAAATATGAAAGAAATCATTTGAATTGTCTAATTCGATAATAATCAAAGGTTATTAAATTTTGGATTTTTCATTTTAGCGAATTTGAATCTGATTTCCATTCTTATGTCTTGCCGCTGAACGTGGCCTAAGTCTTTTCTCGACTGTAGGCTCTGCCCACCCCGTAAGACGTGAATATATATACGGTACATATAAACTTAATAATACATCATGAATATTAAGTTTGGTCATATTTTTACACTAAGTTTGGCTGCTTGTCTAATACCATCCTATCTTGAGAATTGATAACTTCTTTTTCCTCCTGGCTTTAGTCCCGGTAGCATCCTCACCTCTGGTGAGGAGCTTGGACCATGAGTCCAGAATTGAACCTACGTCTAATAATAATTCTACCACGTAGGTTTAATTATTCATACCCATTATACTCGATACCTTTTAAAACAAAATCTCGCATGATCCATGACAGTTATCGTAATAACAGCCGCAGTAGTTTTCTCTTATTTGGTTTAGAAAGATGCGTGCGCGCTATTTAGAAACCGTTCGATATCGCAAACTGTATGAATCCAACGTACGCCAACTTGTTTTTTATTCTGAGGTCAAAATCATTTGAAAGGAATTCAACAATTGTTTGTGGAATTTCATTTTCTCTTTTTTAGAAATTTGCATGTCGGACACGGTAATGATGTGGTTAAAAAAAACTTTAGATTTTTATTTAGGTTTAACAAATAGGATCTTTATTCACACATAATGATAATCCATTAATCCTTTTCAAATATAGATTTTTTTATTTTCTATAGAAACTGGTTCTTATAATTCAGCCTACTACCCTTTTCCTCAAGCCTCGAATTCACTAAGGCTCGCTCAATCTAGGTAGTTTTTATGTGGTTATCATTTTATTAAAATCTGAACAATATTCTTAATAGTTGTTTAGTTCGAAGTCAGTCTCAATAATTTGGACGTCGTATGATGTTGGCATATCATAAACTGGCCTTTTATTCGTAAGGCTAGAATGCACGACGTAACTTTCTTTTGTCTAAGTGTAATACCCAAGGGTTATCAATGTTGGTACGCAGTTTCATTGGACGTGATATGACTGTATTAGATTTGAGAGTAGAGGCCTGTATGCCCCTCGTGTACCAAATGATCTGAGCCAGATACAAAGGTGATCATTTTACTGAATTATAATACATAGGTAGGGCAGACAGAGTTTTAGACAGAAATTCGTCGCTTTTTGTAGATGACGCTTAATTCACGCGATCCAAGACGCAGGTACTGAGCCAATAAAAATGAATTTCGCAGGAAGGTAAATTGTAACCAGGAGTCATCTGCTAAGAAATGATTTTGGAGAATTCCCGCGGAATCGGGAGATAACGGGATTTTTCGTTTTACGCGGGTGGAGTTGCTGGCGCTCTAAAGGCATACATACATATACCTAATCACGTCTATATCACTTGCGGGGTAACAAGAGCCAACACTCTTGAAAATATTGAAAGGCTAGTCTCTATATTATTGCTATATGCTTGCTAATCTCTCTCTGAGTGAAGTTTTATAAACAACTTAAAGGTTACCTGGAAGAGATCGCTTTTAGTGATAAGGTCGCTTTATCGCTGGTATGTTTTTAATACATGATTGTGAATTTGGTGTAATTTATTGTGGTTCAATAAAGAGTTATTATATTTTATATTCTTCAAATTTTTAAGAATACTAAGGACCTATTGAATACCTAGATGACAAATACTGTAAATTGCTTGTGACGCAAGTTTATCGATCCTAACCGACTTGAATAAAAGTGGTAAGGGAAAGTTATGTTTGTGACAAATCACTTACATTATGTGTCATTACGGCGCTAGTGATACCATAATGGAAAAGATTGCGTGTGATTCGCTAAGTCAACTTTATGCTAGCTTAACTTTATCAGATGGGTGTCAAAATTTCTTTTCATAGCAAGTAAAATAAAATAGTTATGCGTAATATAGTTTACAGACTTATAAATAAATATATATAGGGGACAAATTACACGAATTGTGTTAGCCTCGTGGTAAGTTCGAGACTTGTTACGAGATACTAACTCAATGATACTATATAAAATACTATATATACGATAAGAACATAGTTACAGTCATGCTCATACTCAACATACATCAACTCCCTAGCACTGCTGTCTACTTGTTATTTTGTGTTGATATTTTTAATATGTATCCTTCATATTGAATGGCAAAGCCTCCGTACTAAATTCCACTGAAAATCAGCGCATTGTGTAACCTCATCATACACATGCATATGCTGAGTAGAAACCCTTTTGGTCGCATCATGTATTTTTTTTTTTTATTTCTATGTTTATGAATGAAAATGTAATGTTACATCTTGCGCCAAATAAAGATTTTTCTTTCTTTCTTTTGAACGCGCCGCTTTATTTTACTGTTCCTATCCCTTTTCATTCCGCACAATACGATAGTGACAGCATATGTGGTTTCTTCGGAGCTCGACAACACTCGACGGCTTACGAATGGAGCCATAGAACATTTCAATTCAAATTTGAAAATAGTGATTGAAGAAAAAATATGGCCGCAAATTGACCGCTCCGCTCATATAATAAAAATAGAAAAAGTGCGCATCTTTGAAACAAGAAGAACCCTGGCCAGGGCCCAAGAAGCCAATATACGAGAAATTAAGGTACGTGTTGTGCACTCCCGCTTCCCGCTTCTTCCTTTCACAATATTCTCTTTACCAAAAATCCAGCGACCTACATAATTGTTTTCCGCTATTCCATTTTGTGGTCCTTCGAGCCGGATAAAACCCGCTTCAAACCCGCTTCATGCGTATTGTTATTGACGAGATTTGTTTAAAACCGCGATTTTCTGTAAGTAATCATAACCGCATTGCGCCGACATTCGGCCGGCTTCTGTGTAGAATCTACCTACACAATTAAATAAAAACGTCCGCTCACAGTACTCTCACACCGCTCACCGCTTATTTTGAATAAGATTTTGGTATTAAGTGTTTTATTTCGTAAAATACCTCTATCCGCCATCTTTTACCATGGAATCTAAGCTCAAGTTGTTACAAGAGAAAAATAAGGTTCGCTTTGAACGTCTTACTAAATTATACGAGGTAGGCAAACATTTGTCGCCATCTACTACCGAATTGCGCTCGATTGAGACTTTTATGTCCGATAGTCAAACTGTAGACATATTGCGTAATGATTTCATGCAAACTTTGGATGAAATTAACCTATTACACATGGAATTAGATCCCAAATTCCAACCAAGTTATAAGTCACTTTCATCATTTGAAGATATTTATGCTCGTGTTGTAAGGTTCCGTGTAAATTTAAAAGGTAAATCCGTTTCTTCGAGTGCAGTTCCGCAAACAACGAATAAGGCTCCCTTCAAACTAGCTCCGCTTAATATTCCTAGCTTTGACGGAAAAATTGAAAATTGGCCCGTTTTCTATGAATCTTTTAAAGCTAATATACATTGTAATCCAGATTTAACAGATTCTCATAGAATTCAATATTTAGTTGGAAGGCTCACCGGAAATGCATTAAAAATTATAGCAGGCGTGATTCCTTCTGGCGAAAACTATAAGTCCATTTGGGACAGTTTAACAAAGAAATATCAGGATAAGAGAGCCCTAGGTTCGTATTATGTTTCCACGTTGCTTAATATTAAAGCCGCTTCAAATAACTCGGTCGCATTAAATAATTTCATAGATACATTTGACGCTGCCGCCGCTGCACTAAATCAATTAAAAATTGAAGATACTTATGATTTTATTTTATTTAATTTAGCATTCCGCAAATTAGATTCAAGTACCGCTCAGGCGTTTGAAATGACTGCTAGAGATAAAATGATTCCGAGTTATTCAGATTTAGTTGAATTCATTAAAAGTCAAGTAAAAATATTAGATCGTACTACTAATAATAATTCATTCAACCGCATTAATCAAAATAACAATGCTATTATTAATAATTCCAACCGCTCCCGCCATACAGTCCATTCGTTCGTAACCCGTAATAATAATAATATCGATAACCGCTCTGTGTGTTCAATGTGTAATACGTCTGAACACTTTCAGCTTTATACTTGCCCCGCATTTAAATCTTTGTCACCGAAAAATCGCCTTGAATTTATTAAATCGAAAGTAGGGTGTGTAAACTGCCTTAGCTTGACACATTCCGTGTCAAAATGTAATTCGAAGTATAAATGTAGACAATGTGGAAAAAGTCATCATTCTTTGTTGCATTTAGATTCATCCTCAAATAAAAACTCACCTTCTGCGTCATTTCGAGATTCGTTCACTAGGACAACCATACAAGACAGCGCTGCTTCGGCTGAAACTGGTACAGAGAATTGCGCCTCCACCTCCGCGGCATCAATGCCCGTTATTAGCAAAGATCGCGAGCACGTATCGCTCTGCGCTCGCTCACCTGACCTAACGAATGTTCTTCCCTGTACCACGTTAACTTGTCATAACCGATCTGAAGTGCTTCTTTCTACCGCCAGTATTTACGCGTATAATAATGATAAGAATATAAAAGAAACTGTTCGATGTCTTATTGATAATGCTTCACAGAACAATTTGATTACTCTAAACTGTTGCAAAAAACTTAATTTGAAAATTATTCCGCTGTCAAATTCGACTTTAAAGGGTGTTGGTTTGACTTCCCGGCCTGTTATAGGGTATGCTAATTTTACGATTTCTGCGAAAAATAATAAACAAACTTTTAACTTAACCGCATTAGTCATAGATTGTATTACCGATCGTCTTACTATAGATTATATTGACACATCTATTGTTAGGCATCTGGTAAACATACCGCTTGCAGATCCATTCTGGCATATTCCTGGTGAAATCGAAATTGTCCTAGGAGCAAAGTTATTCCCATTCTTACTTCTTAGTGGAAAAGTCATTGCACCGCCAGCTCCGCCCGCTATTGAAACTGTTTTTGGATTTGTTTTCATGGGTGACGCCGCTGCTAATACCGCTTCGTCAGTCATTGGCGATATAACCGCAATTCCATCTTCATCTTCCGCTTCATTTCTTACTTCTTTTGAAAAAAGTATAGATGCCTCTCTTTCTAAATTCTGGGAATTAGAGGAAGTTCCTGTGAATAAATTTCTTAGTCGTACTGATGAAGAATGTGAACAAATATACTCTTCTACAGTCTCTCGCGACTCATCTGGTCGCTATTGCACCGTGTTACCATTTGCTAAGATCCCAGTAGCTTAGGGAACTCGTACACTGTTGCTCATCGCCGTTTATTGGCACTGGAACGCAGACTTAGCGACACAGATTTACGTGTGAGCTATAACGCCGCTATCATGGATTACATAAATAACAAATACTTAGATCCAGTGTTACCATCGGACGAGTCTGATGGAGGTTATATAATTCCTCACCACCCAGTTGTCAGATTGGACAAACAGACTACTAAAGTCAGGGTTGTTTTGGACGCGAGTGCTCAATGTCATAATGGTGTATCTCTCAATGATATTTTACACACTGGACCTAATCTTCAAGCTGATTTATTTTTATTATTACTTAATTTTCGTTTATTTCCAGTAGCTTTAACTGCAGATATAAGGCAGATGTATCTTCAGATACTTGTAACTGAGGAACATCAAAAATATCAAAAAATACTCTTTCGATTTGACCCTTCTGAACCGATTCGTATGTTCAAGTTCAACAGAGTGACGTTTGGACTTAGGTCCAGCCCATTTGTTGCAATGCGCACAGTACGTCAACTTTGTAATGATGAACGTTCTAATTTTCCTGTAGCAGCAGCTATAGCTGAAAAGGAGCTCTATATGGATGATTTAGCTAGTTCAATTTTAAATGAATCAGATGCTGTCGAAGCTCAACTGCGTAGACGCAGTTGATTAAAATGTTTAAATCAGGTGGTTTTGATTTAGTTAAATGGTCGAGTAACTCTAAAATGGTACTTGATAATATTCCGCTACCGCTAAGACTTTCACAACAAGTAGAATTTGATAAATCCGCTTCTCTTAAAATATTAGGGCTGGAATGGCAGCCGGAGAGTGACACATTTGTTTTTAAAATAAATAACGATGATCGCTCTTGTACCAAACGTTCTATACTTTCTTCAATCGCCCGCTTATGGGACGTGTTAGGTTTTGCCGCGCCTGTAATTGTTTATGCTAAACTTCTAATTAAAGAACTTTGGCTTCAGAAGGTTGGATGGGATGAAGCACCTCCGACAAATATATCCGCTATGTTTATTAAATTTAGAGAACAATTGCCACTTCTTGCTAATTTAAAAATTCCGCGCCATCTGGCTGTAGCTCAGGGTTCTAAGGTTAATATAGTTGCTTTCGCTGACGCTAGTATGAAAGCGTATGGCTGTGTTGTTTTCTTACATGTTACCGATCCTACTGGTAACATATGTGTCCGCTTGGTTTGTGCAAAGTCAAAGGTTGCGCCAGTCAAAGTAGTTTCACTTGCCCGCTTGGAGCTCTGTGCTGCCGTCATAATGTCCAAGCTAACCAAATTGGTCTACGATACTTATTCAGCGCGCACGCCTATAGATAATGTTTATGCTTTTTCAGACTCAAAAATAGCTCTTTCGTGGATTCATTCATCTCCACATCGGTGGAATATTTTTGTCAGCAATCGTGTTGCCAAATGTCACGAGAATCTAGAGCCTAAAAACTTCTTCCACGTCGCCGGAGTTCAGAATCCCGCAGACTGTCTGTCGAGAGGTTTATTACCTGAACAATTACTTACGCACAAATTATGGTGGAACGGTCCTGAATGGTTAATTACGCCTGTTCCTCAGTGGCCGATAGAATCTTTTCAGCCTGAAAAATGTGAAGACTTGCCAGAATTTAACAGTAAAACGCTTGTCGCAACCGCTTCTCGTGGTATAGAATTGTCTCCTCTTTGTTCTTTATCGTGCAAAGTTTCTTCATGGAATAAACTGTTAAGAATAATTGTATATATTTTACGCTTTGTAAGATTATTGCCCCGCTCTAAAAGGTTAGAGACCTCTCATATAATTACCGCTGAAAACTATTTGCTTCGATCAGTTCAAATCGCTCATTTTACACATGTCATAAAAGATTTAAAAAAGGGTAATATACCTTCCGCCCCGCTTAATAAATTAGACTTATTTATATCGGAAGATAAATTAATCAGAATAGGAGGTCGATTAGCTAATTCAAACTTACCATTCGAAGCGAAACATCCTATTTTACTTCCGAAACATGATAATGTTACTTACTTGATTATAGACTATTTTCACCGCGTACATTGTCATACTGGTGCCGCTCTTCTTAGCTCTTTGATTCGCCAAAAATATTGGATAATATCATCTCGATCTGTTATACGGCAACGAGTACATAATTGTAATTTTTGTTTTAAAAATTCTCCTTCGCATCCAACTCCTAAGATGGCGAATTTACCCGCATTTCGTGTTCAAGAGACAAAAGCTTTCGTTCATACTGGCGTGGATTACGCTGGGCCTATTAACATCACTATTTGTAGACGTCGTGGTCAGCGAAGTCAAAAGGCATATATTTGCCTATTTATTTGTTTAGTGACGAAAGCAGTTCATATTGAACTTGCCTCAGATTTATCTTCTATTACATTTCTTTCTGCGTTTAAGAGATTTATATCCCGTAGGGGTCCAGTTTCTCATTTATATTCCGATAATGGAACTAATTTCGTTGGCGCTAAGTCTCATTTGAATGAGCTTTATAATTTTTTACTTTCTTCAGATTATAATGATTTACTCTCAAGCGAGCTTGTAAATCGCCGCATAGAATGGCATATGTCTCCTCCCCGCGCTCCGCATTTTGGAGGAATTTGGGAGTCAAATATAAAAAGTCTGAAGACTCATTTGTACCGCATTATTGGCAATCAACTACTTACATATGAAGAGCTTTTAACAGTATTAACACAGATTGAAACAATAATGAATTCACGACCACTCTGCGTATTACAGGAAGAACCGCATCTTGAGTCTTTAACTCCCGCGCACTTTATTATGGCTTCTCCACTACAGTACTTGCCACTCGCACCTGTTTCTTCTACGCCACTAGTTACACGTAAATCGCTTCTCGATCAAATGATTCGCTCATATTGGAAAAGATGGCATTTAGAGTACTTGAATAATTTACAGGTTCGTCAGAAATGGTTGAAAGATGTAACGAATGTCAAAATTGGCACTGTAGTGTTAATACATGAAGATAATGTTCCCCCATTACGATGGCCAATGGGAATCATTGAAAAGACTTATCCAGGTGCAGACGGTACTGTGAGAGTAGCTTTAGTTAAAACTCAAAATGGTTTTCTTAAAAGACCAATAATTAAATTAAGTCCATTGCCGTCGCAATAACAATACCGCATATTCTTAATAATTTCTTATTTTATGAATCTTATTATATTATTTTTTCCGCTTTAGTTAATATTAAAATCCACTACTATTTACGCTACTCTATGAGTGATTTCCTTTTATTTTTCTTTTGAGAAAGCGATGTTTCTCAAGGCGCCGGAGGATGAACGCGCCGCTTTATTTTACTGTTCCTATCCCTTTTCATTCCGCACAATACGATAGTGACAGCATATGTGGTTTCTTCGGAGCTCGACAACACTCGACGGCTTACGAATGGAGCCATAGAACATTTCAATTCAAATTTGAAAATAGTGATTGAAGAAAAAATATGGCCGCAAATTGACCGCTCCGCTCATATAATAAAAATAGAAAAAGTGCGCATCTTTGAAACAAGAAGAACCCTGGCCAGGGCCCAAGAAGCCAATATACGAGAAATTAAGGTACGTGTTGTGCACTCCCGCTTCCCGCTTCTTCCTTTCACAATATTCTCTTTACCAAAAATCCAGCGACCTACATAATTGTTTTCCGCTATTCCATCTTTCTTTATATATATATATATAGATAAACATGTTAGACCCTGGCCAAGATACATTAAAAACATAGACTTAACGTATCATCGTGATTTAATAATTAATTCCATATGAAAAGAAAAAGAACAGATTGGAATGCGTCTATCACATTATAACATTCTCATATTGACACCTTGAATGTACATGGGAAAGCGATTGATGAACTCATAATATATAATAATGCGAACAATGAAGATAGTGAAGACACGTCACTTAAATATTTTGTATAACTAGTAATGAAATGAATTTGGTAGTATTAGGGCTCAGTTACATATACAGTGCCTGTTAGAAAATAGTGAGCTATGAGATTATTTAATTTTCAAGAGAAACTATATTTTTTTCATTTTTGTATCTTTTTCCAATTAGTTACCTTTTAAGTTTAATCTAATAACGATTTTTATATTAAAAGTAATTCCTTCAAGTTATTTACAAAAAAATTTAAAAGACATCAATTTATAAATTAATGAGCAATCAATTTTTCATATTTTTTTTAAGTTTTTTAATATCATTTTATATGAGACGTATATATGTAGCACTGCTCTTACGGTGAAGAATACCATCATGAGGAAACCTGTACATTACAACTGGATGCTTAACCATGATACAATGTTCTTCTGCAAAGGTTGCGGAGTCTAGACGGGAGTCGCTTCGTGTAAAAACCTGACTCACCCATTCCAGGATCTTAGTGATAGATGGGCTAGTCTCTTCTCCAGAGGTAAGAATGGGGGGAGAATGAAGAGTGTAATTGTAGAACTTACAAGACAACAGACAGGCGACTAAGGAATAGGCTTATAAACTTGGGATCCTCATTTAGGCGATGGGCTAACAACCTGTCACTATTTGAATCTCAATCTATCATTAAGTCAAATAGCTGAAGATGGCCTAACATTCTTTTCAAGACTGTTTGTTGGCTCTGTCTACCCCGCAAGGGATATAGACGTGAGTATATGTATTCATGTATGTACAAGACAATAAATAATATATTAGTTAACTATAGGTATAACATACATGTGTTGCGGCCTTTACATTGGTTCAGTAAGGTCAGCATCCGGCATGGACAAATTACCAGTAAATTAATATTACGAAAGTACAGTTCGCATATTTTTGGTGACTTATGTAACTAATTAATCGCCTGGGATAGTACTTTTCATGCATTATAGTAAATTAGTGATAATAGAATACTTATAACTAGTTTAGATTATACACTTTTAATATTTGGAATTTATATCATATTATATCCTACTAATAATATAAATGCGAGAGTTTGTAGGTATGTCATTATGGATGTTTGTTAATCTTTCACGCAAAAACTACTGAACCGATTACGATGAAATTTGTTATGTAGGTAGCTGAAGACCCAGAATAACATATAGGCTAATTTTTATCCCGGAGTTCCCGCGAGATTGATAGGTTAGGTTTCCATGCGGACGAAGTCGCGGGCGGCCTCTAGTTTTGAAATGCCAAAGAATAAAGCGATACAATTTAAACTAGTGCGTTGGCATGTAACGTTAATCAAGCAACGTTTTTGATAGGTTTGATCGTTAAAATTGTGCTTAGTCTCACGGAACTACACCCACATAATAACCTCTATTGGTTCTACAACTTTAGAGTTCTACAAACGAAAATTATATTTTCATTTTGGAAAGTAAGTAAGTTTCCTCTCGTTATCTATGTAGTTACAAATGTGTCGTCGTAATTTGTTGAAAGTGTGATACGTTTTAAAAGGCATCGTAGTTTTAAAAAGATTTTGCTTAGTTTTTCTCGCGGTTTTAATCGCATTCGTTTTGTATGTTTGTTTGTTATATATTTATTGCATAGAAATTTACACATACTTACATACATATAATCACGTCTATATCTCTTGCGACTAATAGGAATTGAGATTCAAATAGTGACGGTTGCTAGCCCATAGCCTAAAAGAAGAAAAGGTACCATGTTTGTAAGCCTATCCCTTAGTCGCCTTTTACGACAACCATGGGAACGAGATGGAGTGGTCCTATTCTTTTTTTTTTTATTGGTGCCGGGAACCACACGGCACATTATATGTATGTATGTATTTAAAACAGCACATTATAGTCGTTCAAAAGTACCCGAAACCGCCGAGCTTGCATGAAGAGAGATATGAATGTGGATGAAGCGAAGGAAGTATGCAGAGATCGTGGCAAGTGGAAAGAGGTAGTCTCTGCCTACCCCTCCGGGAAAGAGGCGTGATTTTATGTATGTATGTATGTTTGTAATTTGTATAGTCGTGACAACTAACTGTACGAATTTGCATATTGTATGCATGTCATGTTCATTTAGTAAACAAGAATGAAAACAATATGGATTTCCGATGGCATCGATCAACAAACATTTAATGCGCGGACAGGAGGTATGCCCCGTTAAATTGGCATGTTTCGTTTTTTCAAGGTAGAAAGTGTGATAACTTACCTATCATTGCACATACACGGTTTTATTAGTGAGGCATGAGTGATTATGCTAAAGTCGTCGCGATATATCTAGAACCTCAACACTGAAAGGTTGTAGCCTTCAGCTGTTTGTTATACTGATAGAATAGAATAGATTAATTTGTGAAACTTGCTGTGCCCGCGATTTCGTCCGCGTGGAATAGTTATTTTGTGCATCATTGAACCCTGAAAGATGAATAATTTTCCCCGTTTTTTTTACATATGCCATTATTTATTTGCTCCTTATAGCTTCAGCGTGATGTTATATAGTCTAAAGCCTTCATCGATAAGTAGTCTATTCAACGCAAAAAGAAAAAACAAACTCTTCAGCTTTATAATATTAGTAAAGATTGGATACAAGGTATCACTTATTGACGTCAAATCACTTTAATTATAACTACTACCGCTTCCAAAGCGCATGTGTAGAAGAAGCGGCGGAACAAACTACACTGCAGATACTGATAGATAGATACATAAAAATGTTTATTCGACAATGCTACAAACACAAACAAAAATACTCGTAGTAACAAATCCTTAAAACTAACTAAACTGTAAACTAGACTGTAACGCATATAAATTTTACTTTTTAACGGTTAAAGAATTTTTATGTATTTCTTCAGAAATCTTACAAACAAACAAACAGACTTTAAAACTTCTCATTTTTAATAATATTACTTAGTATACGATTGAACCACTCGATCAGGTATATAGAAGATGTTTTGTGCATATTAGTTAAGTGTGTGGTAAAATTTTTACTAAAATATTTTTTCTTTGCACACATACATATAATATACATATTACCACGTCTATATCCTTTGCGGGGTAGACAGAGCACGGTTGAAAGACTAATAGTTCAGCTGTTTGGCTTAATGATAATATTGAGTTTCAAATAGTGACAGGTTGCTAGCCCATTACCTACGAGGAGAATCCCAAGTTTATTAGCCTATCCCCTAGTCGCCTTTTACCACACCCATGGGGAGTGGTCTTAATCATTAGTGCAGGGAAACACACGGCACTTAATTATATCAAAAATGCATTTTTTTTTTCTTTAAATTTTAAGGCATTCAAATATAGGTACACGCTATCATCATTAATTGAGCGATAACAGTCAGTTAACCGAATCGAGGCCGCTGTCTTTGCGTAGATGAATTTCTCTCGCAAGGAATTTAATACTCTGAGAGTATTTTAGAAATCCACGCTATATTATATACATACATACTGTAAATAAGAATATTGTAAAAGTGCCGTGTGGTTCCCGGCATTATTAGAAAAAAGATTAGGACCACTACATTTCTTTCTCATGGATGTCGTAAAAGGCGACTAAGGGATACGCTTATATACTTGGGATTCTTCTTTTAGGCGTTGGGCTAGCAACCTGTCACTATTTGAATCTCAATTCTATCATTAAGCCAAACAGCTGAACGTGGCCTGTCAGTCTTTTGAAGACTGTTGGCTCTGTCTACCCCGCAAGGGATATAGACGTGATTATATGTTACGTTATGTTATATAACAAAATTAAACAAAAAATGAACAGATAATGATCTTGATCATTACTGATTGACGAAAACAAACAGGCAAACACTAATTGAATGATAATTTCTTGTTGATTATTCTAAGAGATGAAGAGAGTTATGAAAATGGATGAAGCGAAGGATGTATGCAGAGATCGTGGCAAGTGGAAATATGTAGTCCTGCCTGCCCCTCCGGGAAAAAGGCGTGATTTTATGTATACATAACGGTCTGTGTAATTTGTCCCGTTATATAAATACTAACTTAACAATACTATATGTATTTTATAATAAATACTTATATAGATAAATATTCAAGACCCAGGCCAACGGTCTGTGTAATTTGTCCCGTTATATATATATATAAAACGGGGCAAATTACACAGTTAGTATCTCGTAACACAAATCTCGAACTTACTTCGAGGCATTGAGTAAGCCTCGAAGTAAGTTCGAGACTGACTCAACAATACTATATGTATTTTATAATAAATACTTATATAGATAAATATCCAAGACCCAGGCCAATTGGAGAAAGTTCTTTTCTCATCATGCCCTGGCCGGGATTCGAACCCGGGACCACCGGTGTCACAGACAAGCGCACTACCGCTGCGCCACAGAGGCCGTCAAATGTATTATTATGTAATCTAGATGGCTACTAAAAACCTTTACAAGCCAACACCCATTTCGACCAAAAGATGGCGTGATACAATGCACTCTGATTGCAATGCATGCATTTCAGTGCAATGACATAGTGGAGATATGGAAAAAAAACTTTTTGAATAATCATAAGTAGCTATTACGTCTTTCATAAGCGGTTGTAGTTTATTGCTCAGTGAATTCCATTTTCTGAATAATTTATCTTTTACGGGGTAGACAAAGCCAACCTCTCTCTCTAAGACTGGAAAGTTGCGTCCAGCTGTATGGCCTAATGACGGAACTAATAATTAAAAAGTGACAAGGCCCATCGTAAAAAATTAGAATCTCAGGTTTATTAGTCTTTCCTTTGACTGACTTTTACAATCTATTTTTTAATCCTACTAATATTATAAATGCGAGAGTTTGTCAGCATGTCAGTATGGATGTTTGTTACTCTTTCACGCAAAAACTACTGAAACGATTACGATGAAATTGGTATTGGTTTGTAGGTAGCTAAAGATCCAGAATAATATATAGGCTTCATTTTATCCCGTAGTCCCCGCGGGAATGATTCCACGCGGACGAAGTCGCGGGCGGCCTCTAATTTTACCATTAAAAACGTATTAAATTATTACATTCATCAATTGTATCATTAGGCCATACATCTGAACGTGGCCTTTCAGTCTATTCAAGACTGTTGGCTATGCCTACCCCGCAATGATATAGACGTGATTATATGTTGTATGAAATTTAAAAAAATCCACATTTAATATAATCGCTTGAACACAATCTCTTCCCTTATTAAGATAATCACAAAAAAATTATGTCATTCCACTTTGCAAAACCGCGCGTTTAATTCCATCAAGAATTTTGCGGTTGTACACACAGACACGGAAATAAATTTTCAGATGTATTTATTACGTCTACAACTTATCTATACTAATCTATATTAATATTATAAAGTTGAAGAGTTTGTTTGTTTCAACGCGCTAATCTCAGGAACTATTGATTCGAATTGAAAAATTCTTTTTGTGTTGAATAGACCATTTATCGAGGAAGGCTTTAGGCTATATAACATCACGCTGCAACTATAACGAGCGAAGAAACAATGGCGAATGTGAAAGAAATTGGGGAAAATTATTCATCCTTGAGGGCTTCAATGATGCCCAAAATAACTATTCCACGCGGATGAAGTCGCAGGCACAGCTATTTTAAGATATAATTAGGCTTAAATAGTCATTGGTACATGGCCGAATTGGGATTTGAACCTATGCCTTTATGAGCATCACGCATTTTAACCAAGCATCTTACCGATTCGTCCACCGATTCTCACAAATGTTGCTTAGATATATCCATCAGTTAAATTGGCGGTAAACGTGGACTGAAAAAGTAAGATACATACATACATATACGTCACGTCTATATCCCTTACGGGGTACACAGAGCCAATAGTCCCGAAAAGACTGAATGGCCACGTTCAGCTGCTCGGTTTAATGATAGAATTGTGATTCAAACAGTGACAGGTTGCTAGCCCGTCGCCTTAAAAAAAGGATCGCAATTTTATAAGCCTATCCCTTAGTCGCCTTTTACGACATCCATAGGAAAGAGACGGAGTGGTCCTATTCTTTTTTGTATTGGTGCCGGGAACCACACGGCACGAAAAAAAAAATTAAGATAACTCTTGCTTTTACAGTTTACTAAATCGAATTGCGCGTGCGTCACCCCTTATGAATGATACAATGCACCAAACTTTCAGTGCAACGTAACAAACTCGATTCAAACGAGTTGATATGGTATCATCGACCCAATGATTAATATTTCAAACAAAACAATCACGAATAATTATGTTTTGGACATTGAAATCGGTATAGTTTTGGATCTGTTGGGGTGGACTGAGACGGCAGTCTTTTCCAAGATTGTTGGCTCTGTCTACCCCGTGGGGGACATAGACATAATTATATGTATGTTTGTTTATATCTAATTATTGATTATTCTTCTTCTTCCTCCTAGAATTAGCCTCTGTTACATCGTCACGTCTCTTTAACTTAAAATAATACATACATATGGTCACGTCTATATCTCTTGCGGGGTAGACAGAGCCAGTCTTGAAAAGACTGAATGGCCACGTTCAGCTATTTGGCTTAATGATAGAATTGAGATTCAAAGTAGTAGTGACAGGTTGCTAACCCATCGCCTAAAAAAGAATCCCAAGTTTGTAAGCCTATCCCTTAGTCGCCTTTTACGACATCCATGGGAAAGAGATGGAGTGGTCCTATTCTTTTTTGTATTGGTGCCGGGAACCACACGGCAAATAATCTTATTGTGATTACAATGCTTCAATTATGTTCCAGCTGCCTCTTATTATTTTATCCAACAATAAATACTATCTATAAATTATACGACGATATTAAATATAAACAATATTTCTTTCTTCTTTTTCCCGCGCATTTTGTTAAATTCAATTACGGAAAATAAACATTTACTTTTCTCCATAAACAATAATATGGTCTACTATCTGAATCTCTGTTCCATCATTGAGCCATATCCCGCTGATTGGCTCGGTCTACCCCGTAAAGAATAATAACGTGATTAATTGAGGATGGTTAGATGTTTTTTCTCTTACAAGAAAATAAAGAGTATCTAGCTTTTGTATTTTAAAAAAATTGCTTGCGTGATAACAATTTGACTTTCGCACGGGTAGGATATATGTACGTTAGTTTACTATATATATTATGCACATGTATGTATGTTATTTTAATATGAACTTTTATAATTATGTATTAGAATAACAAATATACATAGGTCGGCTACGCTCAGGTAATAGGCTTAATGATAGAATTGAGATTCAAATAGTGACAGAACTAACAACCGGTCCCTCGCGTGAAAGAAGAATCCCAAGTTTATAAGCCTATCCCCTAGTCGCCTTTTACAATATCCATGGGAAAGAAATGCGAGTGGCCTATTATTTTTTTCTATTGCCGGGAACCACATTTTACAGTATTAGAATAAAAAATCAATATTTCACCAAACAAAAAATATAACATACATACATAAAATCACGCCTCTTTCCCGGAGGGCAGAGACTACCTCTTTCCACTTGCCACGATCTCTGCATACTTCTTTCGCTTCGTCCACATTCATAACTCTCTTCATACAAGCTTCAAAAAATATAACTAAACTACTAAGTGAAATCCAAGAACCTCCATTTCTGGAGTGGGATAACTCACCGTGAGAAGCACACACAACACAGACACAGTCTTCATGGTAACGTTCGCACGCAGCCACTGTCGACAATGATGTGGCGATGACGATGACGTACTGCGCCGGCGCCGCTGTTTTAGAAGCGGTTGGCGATTGATATAGAGATGATAACAATACGAATATCAATTCCATTGAACCATACAGCTGAACGTGGCAAAAACTTCCTGTTTTTCGTGATAATTGCCTACGACTATCCCATTACGGGTGAACACGTGATTTAAACATCATTATGCTATTTTATGTCTTTCTACCTTCTCTTCTTCTTCTTTTTCCTCCTGCCATTAGTCTCAGTAACATCTTCACCTCTATGAAAAGGAACCCAGGGTGCAATATCTTGATCACGATCCAGGATACGGTAAGTCAACTTTTTACGCGAAGCGACATCTGATCTCTGTAATCTTGCAGAGATCAGATAGATGTCGCTTCTTCGAGGGGAAATTGCACCCGTATTTGACTAATGTCAAACTAAGCTCATTAGCCTGAATGTACAGGTTGCCTTACGATATTTACCCTCACCGTAAGAGCATCGGTTAGCAATCAAATATACAAGTTCAGCTTTGGTGATCTTGTTAAAAGTCAACAAAGTTTCATAGAAAAACTTATTATTATTCTATCTGACACTACAAAAAAAGTAAACTTATAGAATTGCTGAGTATTATCATCTCTATATGGATCCCTGGCACGCGTCGCTCTCACATTTTGTTTATTTACTTACTAACATAATTATGTACGATTTACCTACAATGTTATTGTCGCGTTGTTCCCGGTAATTCCTACGGATCACACCATATCGTGAAAGGAGACTAAGGCTGAAAAATTGAGATCATTTTTATTCATCTTTTAGGCGAGCAAACTGTCATATAACATAATAATTTCAAATGAAAAGACGAAAATCACATCTTATGGAACTTAAAACTATAAGAAACAACTTTGTCGGCACTGTAGGTTAAAATTAAAAAAATACTAAAGGATCTTGTAAAGGAAATATCAGTTACCGAGAAAATCAATGTACAAACATACCTACATATTCTCGAAAAGACTGGAAGGTTCAAATGTTTGGCTTAATGATGATGATTGAGATTTAATAGTGACAGTTTGCTAGCCCATCGCTTACAAGAAGAATATATATGTAGGTACCAAGTTTGCTAATTTATAAGTCAAAATTTTAATTACGATATGTGCCATCTTTGCTTTGTTAATGTATACTATACATTATATATCTCTCATATTCAATGCTTTTGTCGTATGAAACAAATAGTATATGTGTTTACGATACCAGAAAGCGTACTTTTTTTTAGTTATGATCAACTATACCAGATGTCGCTACGTGCCTGAAATTTTCATAAAAAGTATAGCCTCACCCGTTATCGCCTTAAATGGAATGCCTTTTATTTTACAATACTATATTAATCTACTAAATTTTTAATTTTTTGTGGATGGATCGAAGGAAGTATGCAGAGATCGTGGCAAGTGGAAAGATGTAGTCTCTGCCTACCCCTCCGGGAATGAGTGATTTTATGTATGTAGCTGTGCCCGCGACTTCGTCCGCGTGGAATGGTTATTTTGGGCATCATTGAAGCCCTCAAGGATGAATAATTTTCCCCGTTTTTTTCACATTTTCCATTATTTCTTCGTTTTTTATAGTTGCAGCGTGATGTTATAAAGCCTAAAGCCTTCCTCGATAAATGGTCTATTCAACACAAAAAGAATTTTTCAATACGAACCATTAGTTCCCGAGATTAGCGCGTTCTAACAAACAAACTCTTCAGCTTTATAATATAAGTATAGATGGTATTAGGTATAATGCTGTCGTACAATGATAAATGACTTTGAATTTTAAATTTCGTAACATATTTGCTGGCAAACTCTTGCCTTGAGTTCATTCAAATGACGATAACTTTTTTTAGTGAACCGATTTTGATGAAACAAACTTTAAATGATTTTCGGAGTTAAAACAAAGCAATTGATTATTTTTTTTAATTATGTAAAAGACTGACAACCTATCCTCCATTGAATCTTAAATTTATCATTAATCTAAGTAAACATGGTCAACAAGGTAAATGTAATAAATAAAATAAAAAAAGTCAGTGGCATGAAAAATTTATTTGATTTTCTTTTTAATTACATTATTATGATATGCTAAAATAAATACAGAAATTGTTCGAATATTTTCATCTCATTATTTTATATGTTCATTTAAATTATTAATATTAATTAGATAATAATACAAAGGTAAGCGACTAACCTAATTATTTATTTACATTTGACGAATTTCAAACGTTGTGTGGTGAAGATATTGTAAAGAAAAACATGAAATATCTAAATTTCGATTATTAAACAATACAGTAAAAAATAATACAATTAGTTACAAAAAATTTTTGTATTTCAAAACGAAAACGAATTTTGCAATAATAATAATAAAAAAATAATGTAACACGTTTCATATTATTCAGGAATTATTAAATATTCTTTGTAACAAGCTCTAGTAAAGTATATTATCTACTATTGTCAGAAATATAAAAACATTAAAAATTGAATTATAATCTATTAAAATTATTGGGAAATTGAATGTTTTGTTAACTTTGAGCGGTACTGGCAATGGTAAATGCCAAATATGTTTTTATTATATTTTGTTAAATTAATCTTCATTTATTTTTCATTTATTATTATTAATTGTTATATTTGGTTAACAAAAAAGTTCCAATAGAGAAAAAAAAAAACGCTCAAAATTCGTTATAAAAAAAACTAATAATCGATTTTAAATATTTCTGGAAGCTAACTCGTTATGACTTTATCATAGTACAAATTATTTAAAAACGCCTAATTTTTTAACCCGTATCGACAAACAAGTTTTATAAGGAATATACTTACAATTGAGAAGACTGATGTTATTAAATGTTTAACGAACAACACTGTTTATAATGTTAACAGCTTTGAATTGAAGAGCTAAGTTGAATAGTTTTTAAAAACATTGAACTTTTTATATAAAAAAAAATGGTAGTTTTTGTAAATATTTTAGGTTAGGAAAAAACAACTTTCTCTATAGAAATCTGAGGCAAACGCTTGTAATTTGACATAGAATAGTATAGGTATATGACATACTTGATAATTAATAACAGTGTTATTCGTCTTATACAATTTTAAACTAACTTATTGACTAAACGGCAGAAGATACAAAAACGCCATCTTGCCCTGCCAACGCCGATCACTGTAGCACAACGAAAGTATATTATTAATTTTATATATCAATAATATAATTATATTATTTTTATATACTATTAATAATACAATTATTTTATTTTTATACATTATTAATAATATTTTTTATTTAATATTGTGAATAAAGAAAGTTCTAATTGGAAAGGCACGCAAAGTGTATGTACAGTGTGCTACGGTTGAACGTTGGCATGATAGTGCTGATTTGTGAATAGGTACAGACGCCTTTACAAATTTGATAAATCAATAAATCAAGTTTTATAATTATTATTCCTATTAAATATCCATATAATATTATTTCTCAGGTAAACATTAAGTCAAAATAATATTTCTGGATAAGATTACTTCACATGTGTTAATGGTAAAAGTGTTGTTATTTCAGATTTCTATTAAATTACTGATTTTTTGGATTTGAATTTATAAAATGTGATATGTCATAACGTAATATACTGTCACAACGTAAATCTTACAGTTACAAAACAATCCTGTTTTGAAGCCTAATTTCACTGGATTTTGAAAAAAATTGAACTATTTCAAACAATTTGAAATGACGTCCGTATTTTAATAAATTTAAATTCATGAATTACGTACGATATTCATGCTCATACAATGATATGTTTATTTAACCTATTTATTTTTTTTATAAAATGAAGCGAAGCAATTTATAAATTTTTTAATACAGCTGTGGCAGTGTAAGATTTCTTTTTAAATTTGCCTTCGTTTCTAATAAATTCACTCATTTCTAACCTTAAAAATGCTAAGGCTGCCTATTAAATTGAATATATACAAATTTGGACTATATTCGTGTAAAATTGCAATGCGTGTATAACTAAAATGGCGCATGTACGCTTTCCAGGAAGAAGATTCTCATTTTTGTAGGTATAAATTTACTAAGTCATTAACGCTCTTTTTATTTCTGAGTTTTATTGGAAGAGTAAATGAGAGATAGAATATGTGCCTTGTCAATGTTGTGTCTAAGAATAACCTTGTGATTTTTTAATTTATTTAAATTAATTGTAAAAAATAAATCACTTTACGAAAATAATATTTATTGGAAGAATTGGAAGAAGGGCTTTTGTTCCATTCAATTTAATTACATAATAATCAGTAAGAAAAGATTTAAAAGAATTTATATAAATAAAATGCCCATTTTTAAATGATTTGTAATTTTATAATTTGTAATTTTTCTTTTGCTGGATTTAGTACATGCGTCATCAATGGACCTAAATTAAAAATATTTGGAAAACTTTCTTTAATTATTATACAAGTAGATTATAGGATTACGATAATATTAGATAATTCTATTACTTCAGTATTACACGTATAATACAAGTAATCTACATGGAGATATTGGAAAGACCCTGTTTAACAAGACCTAGTTAGCATCTGATGTTCTAGATCACTGAGCGAGGTAATATATATAACTAATCTGAATTTTTTTAAAATTGAAATTACTATTCTTTTTAATAAAATTCTTTGATATGTAAGTACGATATGACATCAAAACAACAAAATAAAACTTTACAAATTTTGCTCGGTCTAAACAAATTCCACATATGCAATTAACAAATTCAAATGTGGAACAAGATTTGATTTTGTTGCCAACAGCCTTACGTTAAAACATCATCCATATACCTCAAATCTGGGTGACGTCTTATTAACTAACAGACTGTACTAACGTTCAATCAAACTGCATTTGGTAATATAAATCGTCAAAAAAAAAAAAATACTATCACTAAACAATGAACTACTTAATTGGATTGCACAAAAAGTCACTGGGTCGCTTCAGCGGTGTGGTAATGTGATGGATGGTAGCGCCAAACCTGTGGTGGAGAGTACTCCACGGGAGCTTCCTGGGCGGCCGCGCCCGCGCCCCACATGAGCACGGTCTGGCGCGGAGTCTCCGCCGCCTGCAGCCTGTCTGGGTCAGTGGACCCGCTTGAACCCCCCGGACTAGGCCCTGGAACCACGCTCGGAGACCTCCTCTCTTGCCCTGTCACTGGACTCATATATCTGCCGCTACTGTCCACGTACGTATACTCTCTTGAAGGCGGCCTATGATATGTTGGTGTTACTTCGTAGCCGGGCGGCGGCGCCGGTTCAAGAAAGCCGTTTGGCGCGTAAGGAGTGTAGTGGTAAGATAAAGGTTTATACTGATGGAAGAGATTGTCTGCTGTTAGGAATCTATCGTCTAAGGGAGGGGGAGCATAATGCAGAGATGGGGCTGGAGGGTATTCCCCATATGGAGCGGTGTAGGCCCCATTGAGGTTCGTATACGCTGCGGCGACCGCATCAGCAGCTAAATAGTCCACTGGCGCAGGCGCAGGAGTTGTGGGCACTCGTCTTTTGTTCCGACAAGTTGACAAGAAGTCTCTCAATTGAGTTTTGTACCTCCTAGCGGCTCTAGGGGGAGTTGTGACTGTAGACTCGCAGCCAGATAATTGTTCCGTTTCGGAGAAGTATAAACTAGTCAGACCAGTATCGAGATAGCTGACTTTGAAGTCCATTGTTCTTTTTCCTAGGAGATCTCTGCCTTCTTCCTCCCTGAAAAGAAGACGAATCGACGATTAGTATACCCATAGGGAAATTTTATAAAAACTATTAGCCTAATTTAGAAAGTAGAAATTTATAAGATTCACACCAAGGCCAAAAATATGTATTTACTTTATGATGCCGTGTGATTCCCGGCATGAATAGAAAGAAGAATAGGACCACTCCATCTCTTTCCCATGGATGTCGTCAAAGGCGACTAAGGGATAGGCATAATCACTTGGAATTCTCCTTTTTGGCCATGGGCAAGAAACCTGTCACAATGAATCTCAATTCTCAATCTGAAAGCCAAAGCCAAGCCAAGCTGAACGTGGCCTATCAGTTCTTTCAAGTCTGTTGGCTCTGTTTACTCCGCAAGGGATGTAGACTTTATGATAACAGTTTCAACTTACATAAGAGGCCTGTGCGTGCTGATGACGAAGTCAGGCTTGGAGTTCTTGTAGACCAGCCTGGAGGAGGTCTGCAGCCACTGCCACTGCCCGTCCTTCGTCTGGAAGCGGTACGCGATCATGCCGGAAGCACCTGTTTTTAATACTGGAACAGACAAAAATTTATCAATAAGTTGGAATGTTTATCTAAGGCAGTCTTTCCCAAAGTGGGCGATAACGCCCCCTTGTGGGCGCTGCAGGTCTCAATAAGTTTGGGACTCTCTGATCTAATTCTCGTGTCACAATGTTCGTTCCCGTACTCCTCCGAAACGGCTTGACCGTTTCTTATGAAATTTTGTCAGCATATTGAGTAGGTCTGAGAATCGGCCACCATCTATTTTTCATACCCCTAAGTGATAAGTGTTGTCAATCTTAAAATAAATTTCAACTAGAAATTACTTAAAAGTTATTTATATGGCAAAACGTTTGCCGGGACAGGTAGATTTTGTATATTTTCAATAATATGATAAATTTATTAGTACAAATGAGTTTTTTATTAGTTTCTCATTTTCATAGTTTTTTCATCTGTTCATGTTATAGTTCGTTGCATTCTCTCCTGTTATATTTTAGAGCTCAGGGTCTACTTTTCGATATTTACTCTCAACGTTGTACAGTCATCGGCATCTTCAATTTAAGTATATCATCATGCAAATCATGACTTTAGTAACTACTATAAGTAAAGATTTTTAAATTGTATCATCCTTTTGTACGATCGCGTTCATATCTGCAGTCATAGTTTTAAAATTCTTACGGGTTAAAATAGCGTGCACTGTGGTTCCACTAGATACACACACACATGCATATTGAAAAAGAATAAATATTCCATCAAATGAATACGGTCTTTAATACCAATGATTACTAAGTAAAACAGTTTATTATTCTATGACATATAACATAACAAAACAGAAAGAGACGTTAATCGACTATGGCCGAACTGGGCCCGATAATTGTCGATCGAGATATCGTCGTCTCTCATTATTTGCATAAGATTTGCCTATAGAGGGAGCCTGTGACTGCCAGGCTTATGTCATTGCAATAAAGTTAAAAGTTTGTCTGCACACGATCCTAACATAGGTAGTGGTTCCTTTGAAAGTTATTGGGTAGCAATTTTATTACTACGTGTGTGCAAGTGAGATCTAAGATAGATAATCTCGCTTGCTCACACTCGCTTGTTCTAGTTACTAGCGGATCCGAAGTTATACAAGGAATTTTTGTCTATTTAAAAAAAAAAAATTAATGTTTCACGGTGCCATTTGAACTAAGTAACTGACTGACTAACTTACTAACTGATATCTAAGAATTACAATACGCGTGTCTTCAAACACGGAAATCAGCAAGAAATATTAAACAAGAGGGAGCAAAATAAAACATTCAATAATTAAAATTAGTAAATTTTATTGAAACAGTTTACCTATAGTTTTGTTTACATATTGATGATTATATAAAGGTATACATACAGCATATTACACTAATTTACTTCTCATTTACTTATCTCCTGTTATTAAGGTTACAGCTTAATTATTCGTTTTCATAAAGAAAAGATATTGAAGCTGTCCTTAAAATACTATCTAAGTAGTAGTTTTAATATAAACTGGCAGAACCTTTCACGCACTATATGGACTCGATGCACAGGGTAGTTGTCTTGCACAAATGATATTGTTGGCATATCATCAATCGGATAAATACACCGCACAGTTGGTAACATGGTTTCTTCCAGCACTTGCACATAATGAGCAGCTGTAGCGCGTCCTGCTATCCACATCTGTTCTCCAGGTCCAGCAGCACTCATCCAGCCCCACATATTTACAGATATGCGTCCAGACTCCATATTTGGCACAATATTTTTTTCTTCATACCGAGTTGCATTTCTTCGCCATAAATGAAGCCTACCGTGCTGCGATGACGTAAACGACCTTTTCGTCCGTAAATATCGCTTTGTTCCAGTCAAAATCCAAATACTGCCGAGCAAATTCTAAATGTTTTTGCTTATTTATTTCGAATAAATACGGCTTTCTTGCTGGCTGTCTGTGGTGTAGTCCCTCACGGTGCAAACTCGACGAACAGTAACCACTGATGTGTCGAACTGTTCCGCAAATATTCTGGTCGGTATGAAGCCATTATTTTCGTACTGTTCCACCATGGATCTCCGCTGTGTGGCGTGTCGCTGTGTTGATTAGCGGACGATGGCCGATGCGCGGTCGACTTTTTACACTACCCTCTTCTTGATGGCGCGTTACCCAACGCTTTACCGCTTGTTGTTTATTGTGTTATTTGTGTGAATGTGTGAGTGACAGCGGTGACTGCAAGCTATAAAGTTTTGCGAACTATGACTGCAATTATGAACGCGACCGTACGTGGGATGACCATTCGTCTTATTGACCAAAAAAGTAATTTATATTGGTATTGTGGATTAAGTGTAACACATTTTTTTTTATTCTACTCTAAGTTTAATTGATATTGTGAAGTTGAAGTTGTTGAAGAAAATGCTGCAGTGCAGTTTGTTACCGCTTCTTCTGCACTGACGCCTTGGAAGCGGCAGTAAACTTAGTTTTAAGATATATATTTGACGTCAACCAATGTTGTTAAACCATACGTTTTGACAATTATTAAGCGATATGAAGTATCCTATAGTAATGAATAAAAATTTTGAATTTGAATTTACTTACATTCCTGATGAGCACTGGCCACATACGCGAGATCGTCGTAATGTACGAGATCGTAGCCGCCCATGTTGGCTAGCTCAGCATCTGTGTAGCCTAGCAGCATTTTACCCCTGAAACAACAAAGAATATTCAATAAGATATTTATAAAAGAAAAATTATAAAAAAGACATCTTCGATTGACGCCTGAATAAAAAAATTGAGCAAAGTTTTGAATTAGAGAATTCGTGGCATGTTGAATTCAAAGTTCGTAGTTTTTTTCTATAGCTTATAATATTTGTCAACATCATTACATTTATTTATAAAATAGAGCTGTGGATTGGTGTGGACACACCTTGTGCGACATAAAAGTCTTAGGCATTCTATATAGCTTTTTGGCGTCTTCCTCTTTTTCTCTAGTAGTATATCTAAATGTGTGGTCCATCCCTGCATTTTAAAGTTAAAACGTTGACTGTTATATAGACATCAGTTATGTAATAAAAGCTTTAATTATTATTTTATTAACCTTATCTATTAGCTGTACAATGTATTGTATTAATACTTACCTTTGATCCATTGAGACTAGAGAAAGGTCGAGTTTATGTTTGCTCTTGAACATAACCTCCTTCTGCGGGATTTCCAGCAGGCTTGGAGGACCAAAAGGCGCGCAAATTGCAAATAAAGCTAGAGGTGGCTCTTCTGTCTTCTTGTTCTGACCATGGAGTACTTTGATTCGACCCCGTATATCCAGCCTCTGTAAGAAAAAAATCATAAAAATAAAGGTAAAGGTGAAAATATTTTTTCCTGGTAAAGGGTCAGGTCAAAAGTACCCGAAACCGCCGAGCTTGCATGAAGAGAGTTATGAATGTGGATGAAGCGAAGGAAATATGCAGAGATCGTGGCAAGTGGAAAGAGGTAGTCTCTGCCTACCCCTCCGGGAAAGAGGCGTGATTTTATGTATGTATGTATGTAAAGGTGAAAATTCTTGACATAAAATTTCCTTAGTAAACATTATTGTTCTGTATAATAATAAAAACAAAACCAACCATCTACGTACAAGACATGTATTACCTTTTAAATTAACAAATTTTCACGAATAGTTAAATCGCCGATAACTGAAGCACTTAAACTTAGCTAACATACTTACTTATCCTAAACCTTTCTGGAAAAAGGGCCGACATTTTTATATACCAATTCAAAGTTTATTAAAATAGGCTAACCCAGAATTTAACGAAAGAAGTGCTGACTGCACTGAGCATGAAGAATTGTATGTCACTTACCAAGAAACCAGAAGTATTGTCCAACAGACATCTAAACCGCACAGTGAAGCTTCTTTCCAAAAGATTCGTCCTGTCCGGCCTTAGAACATCCTGGAGGGTCAGACTGCTGGCTTCTGGAGGCAGGAAAGAGTTCCATAGCAGCTGCCGTTGTAACTCCTCTCGGTCTTCAGAATGAACCAGCTCGTATACCGATTGGTGGACTATGTCTGACTGGAAATAAGAGAAATAATACACATGAATTTTAAATTCGATCTCAAGATAATTTAAACACATGATTTTAAATGGCATCGGGCTGGATATATGTGCCGCAGAGATAATGAAAGATGGATCCATATAATTATTTTTGGAGATCCCAGACAGGAAGGAGAATTGTGAGCAAACTAGCACTTAGATGATCGGACAACATTAAAAAGGCGGCAAATCTGCCCTTGACTAGAACAGTCGTATTTAGGTCCAATTGTAAAGGTATGGAACAAGCATATGTCCAACAATGGACGTTGATATGCTGAGAAGAGAAGGGAGACTTTCAACAGAAGATAAAATACTTATTTAAAAATAAATAAATATTTAGCTTGTCCCAATGCTTTGAAAAGGATGGTTATTTCTTCGAAATTAATATAGATAATAACTCACATATTAAAATCAATTTAGCTGCCTTGTTATTTAATCAATTAATCATAAGGAAAGGTGCAATATTTTTTTATTCCTCTTCGAAATATTAAACCTAATGTATTGGTTAATATCGACGACATTGTTTCAAAGAAGATTGTAAACGTTATTGTTAATAGGGCTCGTTTTTCAATAGAGAGTTGGAACATCGCGCTAAGAAAATATTTAAAAATGTTAAATACCTAAATCCAATTCAATTCCCAAATAATTTTAAGCTAAACTTATTACATCATATATGGACAAGATAACAAGGTAACAATGCATAACGTGAGAATAAAAGAGCAAGTCATCAACTAAACCGTAAATCAATAAAAGCCTGAAATTGATTCAAGCTCAATCATTAAAGAATCATCTGTAACGAAGATGGACATATTCATTACCAACTCAACAAAAGCATTTTATTGACTTATCTCCTGGTAATAAAGTACATAATCGCATGTAATCGATATCCATTTATTTTTAACACGTCATATAATAATAAACCGTGTAAACAGTGTGGATAATACGCGAACAACACATGATGCTAGTACAAAACTAATTGATAATCAATGGGGCTGCCTCAAGGCAGAACTCTGGGCCCCTCGCCGTTGACATGTAAATGAATGATTCAAACCCCCTAAATTGGGGTGGTTCGGTTTTCGTACAATGTGAGTTGGAACATATTGCGATAGTAAATGTCAGAAGATGATTTGTTGGGTAATTGCTTTTTGTTCTCGTTTGGGGTTGGGCTCGGTTGCCATGGCTCGGACCAATGTTTTGTTGATACCTTTGTTTTGTTAGGTATTTTTCTTTATGTCTTTAGTGAAAGGTAATATTACAGTTACGTTTGTGTTCGCTTCGTTTTGCGATCTTTCTATTATTACGCGTTCATTGTTGTTCATACAACACGATAAAGTATTTACGTTTTAGATTTACCTACTTTATTGTAACGTTTTCTGATCTTTCTTTGATTTTTATTTCAGTATTTACTTATGTTAAAAGAAATGATTTTAATGATGATGAATATAATGAATTTTCTCATTTATTTAAAATAATCTAAAATTCTGAACACAATTCGGTATTGTCTAAAAATCTATTCACATCAGTCGAATGAAGATTTATAGAACTATCATTAAGCTGTTTCCACAATTACCATCCAAACCCCAAGTAAAACATCAAGCCATTACACCAGACGATCGATGGTCACCACCTGGTGTGCGGGCTTCAAGTTAATCTACGATTACACTCCCTCTCATATTGTTATTTAATTTTATTCATGCGTTTTGGGGTTCATTATTATTTTTGGTGTGATATGGAGTAGTAGCTTTTGTTTTAGGACTTTTATTAATTAAATCTGATTAAAGTGTTGTTTTGACTATAAAGAAAATATGAAGGTAAACTTAATTATAATTTATAAATATACTCAAAATCAAACAATTCAAAAGCTAGAGTAATAAATTGTTTCTATTAAGATTCCTTATGTTATAGCATAAGTATTAGGTCAACGATACAATTGACATTTTAATAATTTTGCAAAATGCAAACTCAGGTCAAAGAAATTATTTCTTTGCTTTATTATTTGAGTAATTAATACAACTATTAAATACCTTTACTTAGTAAGGGTAATTTTCCTGTTTCTCAAACCAGTCTTAAATAATGTAATGTTTCCAAATGGATTATATACCTATAAATTTATCTATATCTACGATTACATCTTCATCGCTCTCATTGTCCTTTCTTTCAGTATCATTGTCCACATTTCCTTTACCTATAACGGTAATTCCCCTGTCTCAGCCACGTGGCACGTCAGTCAGCGGCAATACCCTGACCGATTTAATGACTCGAAATCGATTTGTTTTAATCGCAACTCACCCCTGCGCACTGGAGCATAGATTTATTAGCAGGGTAGGTAAGGTTATTTATTTGATTGTTAAAAATCCCGGTCTTGCCGCCCAATAAAGTTTCATTGCCATATTTTTGTGATTTTATTTATTTTACGGCTTTTGAAAGCCGTACTGTTTGTGAGTTGCTGCCGTGTGGTTCAGTGATATAAACATTAAATACAGTAGACAGGGTATCTAAGTTTTTGAAGAGCTAGAAATGTAGATATGAAAATTAATACTCAGGTAGACAATTTGATGGTTTTTTTTTGCTTCTAAGAATAGAAAATATTTGTTGTTAAATTTCAATTAGTTCGATCAAAATATTTTTCACCTTTGACAACTATACCAGACAAAATAGCATATACTTACCTAGAAATACTCTTAAAATAAATACTTATATTAACTAAAGTAAAATGAATTCAAATTAAAACTATTACAAATATAGTACAGTCCCTGAGTAGTATCAACTTGCGAATACTTATGTTAAAATAAAGTTTTATAGTTACATTTATTTTAAAGTTAAAAACACAAAAATGTTTTAAAAACGTCAGTAAAATAGATTAATTCTGAGGTTGCTGTGAAGAGTCCTAATAACAATATAGGATAGAAAATGCACTGTTTTTCTCACAATAAAAACAGTTCTTCAGTCTATTGTTGCGAAGTATTATTTAATTAATTATAACGCTACGAACCGCCCATCGCACGTTATTCAGCTTTTAATGAATATTTATTACGTTAATGAACATTAAATAAACATTTGGTTAGGTTTTTCTAAAGGTTTTTCCTTTATTAAGCTACACTAGGCTATCGTCCATTAAATATGATATGTGAATTTTAGGTTTTTGTTCAATGTTGGTTGATGTTTCATGTTGGCATTTATTTTTATAAAATACATAATGAAGATGGAATTTTTTTGGGAAAAAATACATTAGGGCTAGCGCTGCACATTATCTCTTGAATGTGCAAGATCTCACGATATTTTCCCTCGCTTTCAGAGATTTTTTTGCATTTAACTTAATGGGCTTAAGTCAGATAACAGTTATGATACCTACTTAGAACAGCGTATCACTTCTCATTATAGGAAACTAGCTGTTGTCCGCGACTTCGTTCGCCTTTAATTTTAACTTATTTTATTATTCCAAAGTCTAAGCTTTCATGAATTTCCGTTGAGTAGGTTTTGCATGAAAAAGTAACAAATACACACACATATTTACACACCGTTACAAACTTTCGCATTAGTAATATTAGTAGCAGAGAATGTGCCATGTGGTTCCCGGCACCAATAGTAAAAATAATCGGAACACTCCATCTCTTTCCCATGGATGTCGTAAAAGGCGACTAAAGGATAGTCTTATAAACTTGGAATTCTTCTTTTAGGCTATGAACTACCAACCTGTCACTTCAATTACCTAAGCCAAGCAGCTGAACGTGGCCTATTGGTATTTTTGAGACAGTTGGCTCAGTTTACGGTAGCGGCAGTAGATAGGTATAATTAGATTTAAGTGATGTGACGTCAATAAGTGATACCTTGTATCCAATTTTGAAAATAAATCTATTCTATTCTATTCTATAGTATTTAAACAAAAAAAAAATTATTTGGTTGACTGGAAGAAATCCCGATTGGGATAAGTCCGCCATTGTACGTATTCTTCTAGTATATCAAATGACTGTTTTCTTAAATTTTTTTGTTAAATTTCTTTTTTTATGTGCAATAAAGAGTTTATAAACAAACAAACAAAAAAGTGTTTTATTATAAATAAAAATAAATAAATATGTACCTACGGGACAAATTACACAGATTGAGTTAGCCTCGAAGTAAGTTCGAGACTTGTGTTACGAGATTCAAACTCAACGATACTATATTTTTATAATAAATACTTACCTAAATAGATAAACATCCAAGACCCAGGCCAATCAGAAAAAGTTATTTTCTCATCATGCCCTGGCCGGTATTCGAACCCGGGACCTCCGGTGAATTATGAAACTGAAAATATTTGGGTCGCTACGAAATACCGAGTAAGTATTCACTGAGTTTTTCGACATCAAACCGCGGTAGGTAGGTAAGGCAATAAAATTTACGTCGCCAACAAAACTTTTATTATAAGTTAAGGGTTGATTTTTCGTTTGATTAGACCGGGGTATGCTGATAGTAATAATTCACTATGAACTTTCGATGTTAATGTAAGCAGTTATTAATGTGACGTTTTAGTAAGTGCCGTTTGTTTTCGGGGTCCCTAGTAGAAAATACTTTTAATAATAAGTAGCACTTATGTACAACAATTTATGTGTTAAATGCTCCTGTATAAATGCAAATAAATAACTAAATACTTACATATAGTCACGTCTATATACCTTGCGGGGTAGGCAGAGTCTCGAAAGGACTCAAAGAAAGAATCCAAGTATATAAGCCTCTTAGTCGGTTTTTACAACATCCATGGGAAAAAGATGGCTTGGTCGTATTCTTTTTTCTATTGGTGCCGAGAACCGTACGTCACAATAATTAACGTAATTTTAGTACTTACATACGTACTTAAATACCCTTTTATAATCCTTTGCGGGGTAGACAGAGCCAACAATCTTGAAAACACCAGTAGGTCACGTTGTTTAATGGTAATTTAGATTTCTTAATTGCAAAGGTTTTTCGAAACGTCTAATTTAAAATGTCAACCTTGAAACAGTAATAAAAAATACCTTAGCGATTATATTGGTCTGAGTTCAGCACAAACACATTTTATAAGCCATTAAATTTAAAAAAAATGTCTTAATTGTTAATTATGTGTAATAAGAAACAATATCTGAATGTACTGAACCCAATTTTATTGCTTTTAATTATTTATTTCATTCGTTGAAACTACTCAACAAAAAGTCATGGCGATAAAACTGTTTTATGTAAGTTAAACTCTGAAAAGTTCACTTATCGTCGGGTAATTATAATTTAGGGTTCGTTTAGGGTTCAGAGTACACAAAAAAAAATTATAAAAAATTAGGGATAAGTCCGCCATTGTAAGTTTTATTTATGTACTATTTTTTATAAGTGTGTAATTTTCTGTGCAATAAAGATATTACAAACAAACAAATTTAATGCGAAATATTGACCTTGATTGAAGTTATATAGTTTATACTTACGGTAGTTCAAAAAAGTCGCCTGGGAGGTTTTATTTTTGAAGATTTAACTTAACGTGACTTGTTAAACAAAGTGATTTCAATATCATTTTAAAAGGTTAAATTAGATTTAGTTCAAATTTTTCGACGTAAACTAATTATATTATATAATATTCTGAAAAGTGTGACTTTGTTTTTTTAATTTATGCAGTCTCTTATTTGATCAACAATCCAACTGAGTAAAGTGAGTTTTATTTATAAAAGTGATAAAATTGGATGACAACATTTATTGCAAATCTTAAAAATCATTTGATAACTAAGCAAAAACGTATTATTAAAATTTTGATTACCATACAAATTTATATATAAAAGCATTTCTGAAAATCATTAAAATTAATCGTAATAATAGTGGAACCCTTAAATAAACTAACCGACTCACGCTTGACCACCGTTATTATACACAGCAATAATTAAAATTCGTGACTTATCTCACTTTACTAGGTGATTAATAAGGTCGCGTATGATTTGAAATTAGGTTATTATTCAAAAAAAAGAAAATAACGATGCAGTCACCGTGATATTTTGATTTTGATAAGTGTAAATTAATTAGTAGGAAGTACTGTTACTTTCCGTTAAGTGCCGTGTGGTTCCAGGCACCAATAGAAAAAAGAATAGGACCACTCCATCTCTCTCCCATGGATGTCGTAAAAGGCGACTAAGGGGTGAGCTTATAAACTTGGGATTCTTCTTTTAGGCGATGGGCTAGCAACCTGTCACTATTTGAATCTCAATTCTATCTCAAAGCCAAATAGCTGAGCGTGGCCTATCAGACTTTACAAGACTGTTGGCTCTGTCTGCTCCGCAAGGGATATAGACGTGATTATATGTATGTATGTAATGTTAAGTACTTTCCCTCGCCGTAAGAGTCAACTAACGGAATAAACCTACACATCCAGGCAACTACTAGTTAAGTAAACATTATCCAAACGCATTACGTTCTTCTACAAAGGTAACGGAGGTCATACAGGAGTCGCTTCGTATTAATACTAATTTACTCATACTCATGTCTAATAGGGAACCAAACGACCTATAGGGAATAGAATAGAATAGATTTATTTTCAAAATTGGATACAAGGTATCACTTATTGACGTCACATCACTTAAATCTAATTATAACTACTACCGCTTCCAAAGCGCATGTGTAGAAGAAGCTGCGGAACAAACTACACTGCAGCATTTTCATCGGACGTCAATGTACAAATATAGATCTCTTAAATCTAAATCGAATCATGAAAGGGTGCGCTGTCAGATAGCAAAACATAACCAGAAGGTTGGTGGGGTTGGGTGATGTTACTCCACTGAGGATCGTGATAATAGACACATACCTACTGGGCTCCCCTTAGAAGTAAATGAAGAAAATGCTGCAGTGCAGTTTGTTACCGCTTCTTCTGCACTGACGCCTTGGAAGCGGCATTAAACTTAGTTTTTAAGTTATTTATTTGACGTCAACCAATGTTGTTAAACCATACGTTTTGACAATTATTAAGCGATATCCTATAGTAATGAATAAAAATTTTGTTTTTTTTTTTTTTGAGTAAAATATCACCGGGACTTACGTCAGGATACTGACTTTTTCTTTCCATTGCAGTTAAAGGCGAGTAAGGGAATAAACACTTTTGTCAAGCGCAACAGTCATGATCTAAGTTCACCTGTAACAGGGTGGTCACATAAAATGTCATGAGGAAACCTGCACATTCAGGCAACTGGATGTGTAACCATGGATCCTATACGGGTTACGTTTTTACCTGCAAATGTTACGGAGGTCAGATGAGAGTCGCTTCGTGTAAAAACCTGACTCACCCAATCCAGGATTCATCGTCAAAGGCATACCCCGGGCTCCTCTCCAGAGAGGTGAGGATGCAACCGGGACTAAAGCAAGGAAGAAGAAGAAGATTCATACCTGATGGAAGCCTAGGTAGCTCTCAATGCTGTGAGTGGCGAAGAACACTTCTCCTTCGCAAGTAAGAATCATAAGGAAGCCATTGAGTGCCTGAAATTAAAAAAAAAATGTTTAACATAGCAAATTTAGAAGCAGTAGGTAATATACAGATAAGAAATTCAAATATATTAGAGATCGACTATTGCACTAATCCATTTGGCTAATCGTGGAGTTTGAGTATTGTGTCTTTTTTGTTCTATCTACCCCGTAGGAATAATGACGTGTGATAAAATCATAAAACTCTTGGGTTACTCACTATATGACTCGGAGACAAAGTAGGTGAAATTTGGCATATATATATATATATGCCAAATTTCACCTACTACACATATGTACACACATATAGCTACATCTATATCCCTTGCGGGGAAGACAGATCCAACAATATTAAAGACTGAAAGGGCACGTTCAGCTTTATGTTGAAATTGAGATTCAAATAGTGACAGGTTGCTAGCCCATCATTAACAAGAGGTATCCCAAGTTTATAAGAATATCTCTTAGTCAGCTTTTACTACATTCATGGGAAAGATATGGAGAGGTCCTATTCTCTACAAAAATAATAGTATTTGAAACGTTGGAAAGAGAGTTTTCTGAGGAAGATTTTTATCTAAAAATGCTATCCGTGCAAAGTCGGGTCCGCTAGTAAGTAATAAAACTTGCTAGTATTATTGTTTTCCGTTCAAACTTTTATCATCCAGAAATACTCTAGAAACTGAATTCGCCGGTAAATTTCAGCAAAAAAAGCAATAAACAGCAACTTTTCCGACTAAAGTTTCTTCGGTGCCGGCGACACACGTTGATTTATGGGAATCGAACCCAAATACTTTACGTTGCACGTATCTATACATTGACATAAATATTTTAGAACCGTCATATATCTGTAATTGGTGTACCGCAAAGAAGAAGAATCATAAGTTTATAAGCCTATCCTTTAGTCGCCTTTTACGACATCCATGGGAATGAGACGGAGTGGTGGTACTATTCTTTTTTTTATTGGTGCCGGGAACCACACACACACCACATACCATAAACGGGAAAATGTGGATATTTGTATATATATATATATGTATATATATTGTTGCTAAACGAATATTTGCCGCTGACAAAGCTGTTTTCTACATAGAACGTTTATAAAGTTGTACTGAAACTTACTTAAAACAATAACGTCCCATCCCAAACTCATTTAATATTATAAGTTAATGCAAAATAACTTTGTTTATTTATTTTCTCTTTGACACATGGTTCTATACGTCGTCTGAGGGAGCACTAAGAGAGATTTTCAAAATTACAACAAAATCAAAATAAGTAGTTTATTTTATTTCAAGAGCTATAATTCCACATACAGACAGACACTTAAAACTTCTAACACCCCTTCGTTTCAGGGTCGGGGGTTAAAATAGCTACTTTACCTGTAAGAACATTTCTCCGTCCGGCATAGCGTGGTCATACGGTGAATGCTCTCGTCTGTGACCGTGTAACTCTTCCTTTTCCTTGTGCATGACCACTGTAACAAAACAAAATTAATTTTAATTAAACCAAATTCAAAAATTTTATTTATAACTAGCTGTGCCCGCGACTTCGTCCGCGTGGAATAGTAATTTTGGGCATCATTGAAGCCCTCAAAGATGAATAATTTTCTCCGTTTTATTTCACATTTCCCATTATTTCTTCGCTTCTTTTAGTGCAACTATTAGAAGCGAAGAAATAATGGAAATGACGTGATGTTATATAGCCATAAAGCCTTCCGGGATAAATGGTCTATTCAACACAAAAACTATTTTTCAATTCGAGCCAGTAGTTCCTGAGATAAGCGCGTTCAAACAAACAAACATACAAACAAAATCTTCAGCTTTATAATATTAGTATAGATTATGGGACACTTCATATCACTTAATAATTGTCATATCTTTTGGTTTCACAACATTGGTTGACGTCAAATAAACGACTTTAAAGTAAGTTTACTGCCGCTTCCAAAGCGTCAGTGCAGAAGAAGCGGTAACAAACTGCACAGTAGCATTTTCTTCAAACCAGTGATGTTATCATCATCAGCGCATGTAAGTACAATAAACACCACGATTAGTTGAAGACGGACTGCGCAACTTTATGTATATAACATGCAGATCTCATTTTCACACCATTCTTATTATTCCTACTCAGAGGACTTCTTTTTACTCCTTTTCCTTCTCTCTTCATGCTGTACGACTGTGGAATTCATATATATATACGGGACAAATTACACAGATAGAGTTAGCGTCGAAGTAAGTTCGAAACTTGTCTTACGAGATACTAACTCAACGATACTATATTTTAGAATAAATACTTATATAGATAAACATCCAAGACCCAGGCCAATTAGAGAAAGTTCGTTTCTCATCATGCCCTGGCCGGGATTCGAACCCGGGACCTCTGGTGACACAGACAAGCGCACTACCGCTGCGCTACAGAGGCCGTCAAATTCTTTACATACATGTCACGTCTATATCCCTTGCGGGGTAGACAGAAGACGATGGGACGATGTTGCAGATAAAATAATACTATATTTATTATTTTATTCAATGCCAGGAACCTTATGGCCTTATTAGTATACTCAGTCATAAAAAAAATTCACAACCTATTGAGAACCGCTCTTCTGCAAGTTGGTTCATGTAAAATTATGTCGCTATTACCCCCAAGGTGGGCAACGCGGCTAACAAGGTAAATTTAAATTTATTTTCAATTCAATATGAACAAAAAAAAAAGAGTAGCACATGTATCAATATAATTATATCTCCAACACTCCATTGTATCTAAGTGACATTCACAACTGATAACAAATTATTAGTAAAAACACCTTTGAACATTGGAAATATATATATTTTTTAAATTGGCAACACCTGCTTGTTAAAGGAAGGCATTATGATTCAATTACTGGCTACACTGTAGTGACAATGTTGAAACGGCAATGGTCTGCATGTACCTACGTAATAAGTTTTTTCTTACATGCATACATACATATAATCACGTCTATATTCCTTGCGGGGTAGACAGAGCCAAAAGTCTGATAGGCCACGTTCAGCTATTTGGCTTTAAGATAAAAGTACCTAATAAGTTATTTCTTGTTTATTGTATACCAGAGGCCGCCCGCGACTTCGTACGCGTGGAATCATTCCCGCGGGGACTCCGGGATTAAAAGTAGCCTATATGTTATTCTGGGTCTTCAGCTACCTATATACAAAATTTCATCGTAATCGGTTCGGTAGTTTTTGCGTGAAAAAGTAACAAACATCCATACTGACATCCTGACATACTAACAAACTTTCGCATTTATAATATTAGTAGGATGTTGGGTGGTTAACTAGAAGTTTATGTGTTAAAAATTTAATTTATTTAAGTAAATAGTTATTTCTTTTTTTTATTAATAAAACGATAAGACATAGGTAAAAATTAAATCACGTGTCTTTCTCAGAGGTGCAGGCAGATTTCCACTTGCCATGACTTCTTTTGTTTCATCCACATTCATAAGTCTTATCATGCACTGTTAAGAGTGTTTCTGACATGACTATGCGCCAGGCAGATCCCGATTCTAAAATATTCCGAATTCCCTTAATATCATTAATTCGAATTCCCTTTATATCCTTAATCATTAGGGAATTCGGAATATTTTAGAAAAAGTATTCTTTAAAATAAGCCATAAAAACGAAAAATCGTTTGACTCTGGTGTAATGCGACTTCAACTATATTGAGTTAGTTAGTATGACAGTAAGTTAACCGTAAAAACATGATAGATTGCATACATACATATAGGTACCTAAGTAACCACGTTTATTTCCCTTGCGGGGTAGGTAGATTCTTCACAAAATTCGTTATTTAAAACGAATATAATTTAAAATAACATAAAAATTCACACATTATTATTGCATCGTCACGATCCTAGGATATTTTCAGCATGAAAAAACCTCCTACTTGCTACACTTAAAGGATTTTAAGCCTTCTAACCCATGGAATAGAGTACGAAATACGTTATCAATAGATAAACAGCTTCCCTATCTGAGATGTGATTTGTCGCAGAAACCACGCCCCTTCGTTCAAATCTCTGTTCAAATGTACCTATCGAATAATAGGTATGAATGTTGGGGTACGTATAGATATAGAAAGATAAGCTACATGTTACATTGGTATCTAAAAAAGATATGATATAAGTAAATATATACTAATATCATAAAGCTGAAGAGTTTGTTTGTTTGAACGCGCTAATCTGAGGAACTACTGGTTCGAATGAAAAAAATATTTTTGTGTTGAATAGACTATCTATCGAAGAAGGCTTTAGGCTATATAACATCACGCTGCAACTATTGGGAGCGTAGAAATAATGGAAAATGTGAAAAAAAAAACCGGGGAAAATTATACATCCTTGAGGGCTTCAATGATGCCCAAAATAACTATTTCACGCGGACGAAGTGGCGGGCACGGCTAGTAAGTTATAAATAAATTTATAAATATTTTACTTATCTTTTATTTAAGTAGTTCTTCGTAGCTTCAAGGGAGTAAGTACCTACGTACTTAGTACTGCTATGGATTATTCATTTTAATTAACCTTAACTTTGGGCATGTAAAAAAGTACAGTTGGTCAGTATTGGTAAACATACATATATATACTCACGTCTTTATCCCTCGCGGGGTGGATAGAGCCGACAATCTTGAAAAACCTGATTGGCCACGTTTGGCCTTAATGATAGAATTGAGATTTAAATAGTTACAGGTCGCTAGCCCATCGCCTAAGAAGAATGCCAAGTTAAAAAGTTAGAAATCCAAAGTTATAAAGCCTATCCCTTAGTTTGCTTTTACGAAATCCATGGGAAAGAAATGGATTGGTCCTATTCTTTTTTCTATTTGTGCCGGGAACTACACATTGGTATTCAAATAGACATTAACAAATATAACCCAAAGCTTTCATTCTCTTTATTTCGCCGAAACAAACATAATACTTTCGTATCCAGCCAATTACCTCACCTGGTATGGGATACGCCATATGGCCCACTAGTGATGTGCCTCCAGCGATCGATATACCTCTATCGATATCGATGCAAATCCTAAAGCATTTAAGTGCCTTTATTTGTATCGTTTAATCGGTTCGATAAGTGAAATGCGCGTTCTGAATTTGAAATGAAGCGTATTTATGTGATTATTTAAATATAAACGTCTCTGTGAAGTTTATAGCTGCAGTACCTCAGACTGTAATCACACAATTTTATTCGAATAAAAGGCAGTTTTTACCTTTAATTTATCTACTTTATTATGCTTAATTTAATGCATTCATTCGTCGTCGGCGAGCAAAAAACCAATTCGCATAACCATGTTCAGTTTGAAATATGCAATTCCCGATACAAACGAGTTATTGTTTTTCAAACACATCATTAAGATAACGCGGCGGTAATCGATTCATTTATCGATAATGGCCGGTGGCACGACACTACGGTCATTTTATCACCCTTTAAAATCGTCATTTTGTCCGGGGTCGAGTGAATTTTTTTTGGTTTTATTCCTACATTAATAGCTAATGGTTATCTTTGATCTGTGCCTACCCACACTTTTTAATAGTGACTTTATTTATCCATACTTATAAGTAACTAATTATATAAAAGTTCATACAAACAATTGGTATAATCGGGAATACCGTTATTGTACATATTCTTCTAAATCCAATGACTGTTTTATATTTTTTTTCATTTCTTATAATGTGCAATAAAGAGTTGACAAACAAACATAAAAGTCACGCATATAACCCTTGCGTGGTAGACAGAGCCGACAGACTCGAAAATACTAAAGGCCACGTTCAGCTGTATGTAGAAGTACTAACCTTCTTAAGTTTATAAATACGAAAGTATATTTTTCTATGTTCTTACGAGTATGTCTGTTACGCTGTCACAGCTAAACCGCTGACCGATTTTGATGAAATTTCGCATGAATTGATCATTTCGAAGTCAATTACGTAGTTTTTTTTTCTCGGGAAATTCCCACAGGGCGAAAATCCCATATCTTATAGTAAGTACCTACCGCAAAAAGTCAAAGTACCTTGCACATAAAATTTCAAGAATTCCACAATTATATTTATGTTTACTCCGTGCCCCGCCAAATAAAGAGTCGTATAAAAACACAGGAATTCATCGAATGGTTTGCAGTAACAGCTGTTCATGCGATACGCACAGGAGGCCTGGCTTTACGAGTATTTGCATTCATCAAAACAAATTAACTAATAATGTAGGGTCAGCAAAACTGACCGGCCTTCGTAGTATTTGTCATGCGACGCCATTTTTATAGCGCGGAAAACTATCGCTGTTTCGTTTTTCAGTATAACGTGAAACGGGACAGCGATAGTTTTTCGCGCGATAAAAACGGAATGCACTGTAATGGGAGAGAAAGAGATAGCGAACAGGAAAAAAGAAAAAGTTTCGAAACGTGATCCCGTTTTTAGTTTTAAATCAAAAGTTTTCTTTGCTTCATATTCCATACGTAAAATTAGTAACTTTCCCGGAGGGGCAGGCAGAGAACAAAATCTTTGCACCTGAGACGATTCCTGCATTAATTCTTTCGTTTAATCCATTTCATCATTCTCTTTGTAGCCGGAGCGATAGTTCGGTATCAAAGGGAAGACCTTCCGCCAGGGTAGGTGTCATGCCAGGAGAATCGCGGCTACGACGATGTTAAGTCGGAGGTTGTATTTTGCTCCAATGCGTAAAACTTTTGTAATCGCGATTCGGACTATTCGTTGCTATTGGCTGAGCGCGTCATTTTCTTCGCTATGATCGACTTTACGCTACGAAAAATTTAGTAGGTTACTCTTGACCTGACATATATATCTACCTGATATATATTTGACGGCCTCTGTGGCGTTGCGGTAGTACGCTTGTCTGTGACATCGGAGGTCCCAGGTTCGAATCGCGGCTAGGGCATAATGAGAAGATTTTTCTGATTGGCCTGGGTCTTGGATATTTATCTATATAAGTATTTATTATAAAATAAAGTACCTATCGTTGAGTTAGCATCTCGTAACACAAGTCTCGAACTTACTTCGAGGCTAACTCAATATGTGTAATTTGTCCTGTATCTTTATATTTATTTATTAATATCGCCAATTTTTTTTTGTTTGTAATACATTGAACAAAATTAATTTTCTGACCGTACTCACACATGTGAATTTTAACATTATTTTGCATAGATTATATGCACATGTTTATGCATATTTAACAGCCAAGGTGCAACCTGGCCATTACCAATATTCGTTACTTACTCGTAATCGTTCAAATAAACTTAATTGGCTAATTAGATATATAATTGCTAGGACCACCTCTAGAGGTTTAGATAAAAATTATCGATTATCTATACATCCTTTACCTCTTTATAAAAAATAGACTCGTATATGATAGACTGAGTAATAATAGTTAGGAATAGACCCTTATTATATTTGAACATATTAGTGTTGGAACCAAAACGCCAAGCGAATTTTTTGGACAACTTTTCACTACACTCGTTAGCCATGTAACTCTACATTCACTATTTAAAAGATAAAAACTAATCTGGCATGAAGAGATTGATAAAAAGGAAGCAATTGGATTGTGGCAAGCGAAAAGATGTACTAAGTATCTGTTTACTTGCGCCGAGTGGTTCCTGGCACAAAAGACCTATTCTATTAAAAAAACACACACAGGAACAAAGGCACAAATAGAAAAACGAAAAGGACTACTCTATCTCTCTCCCATGGATGTCGTAAAAGGCGACTAAGGGGTAGGCTTATAAACTTGGGATTCTTCTTTTAGGTGATGGGCTAGCAACCTGTCACTATTTGAATCTCAATCTTAAAGCCAAATAGCTGAACGTGGCCTTTCAGTTTTTTGATAACTGTCGGCTCTGTCTAACCCGCAAGGAATATAGACGTGATTTTATGTTTGTGTTTTATGTTTATAACCCATCAACAGTCCAACTGAGCAAAGTTTGCCCAAATGGATTGCCGACCACATAAAAACGTTGTAAGAAAAAACAGTTTTATACATAGGTATCTACATACATACATAAAATCAATTTTTCCCGGGTAGGCAGAGACTACATCCTTCCACTTGCCACGACCCTTTCCTGACCCTTTGCCAGGACGTCCTTAATTTGATCAAGATACGTTCGTCTTTCAGTTCAAAACAGGTTTATCATGAAACTAAAATCGAAAATCAGTCAATTATGAGGTTTTAACGAGTCAAAGCTTCGTGCTTTTAAGCTATAAAGTTAGACTGGCTAGCTAATCTGTGGATTATGGTAAAACTGGACATAATTGATCAAGTACTGTAATTCTTACTTGTTGGGTTTTAAAATAATACTTGTAGTTGGGTAGACGTACCTAGACTAATGTACTGCTTTATTTTCATTGGACTCAAAACATATTGAAGGCCTCTGTGGCGCAGCGGTAGTGCGCTTGTCTGTGACACCGGAGGTCCCGGGTTCGAATCCCGGTCAGGGCATTATGAGAAACGAACTTTCTCTGATTGGCCTGGGTCTTGGATGATGTTTATCTATATAAGTACTCGCTGTCCCGGCAAACGTTGTTTTGCCATATAAATATTTTTAAGTAATTTCTAGTTAAAAAAAATGTTATGGGCGGACAACCCTTATTATCACTGAGGGGTATGAAAAATAGATATTAGCCGATTCTCAGACCTACTGAATATGCATGCAAAATTTGGTTAAAATCGGTAAAGCCGTTTCGGAGGAGTACGGAGACAAACATTGTGACACGAGAATTTTATATATAAGATTTATTATAAAATATAGTACCGTTGAGTTAGTATCTCGTAACACAAGTTTCGAACTTACTTCGAGGCTAACTCAATCTGTGTTATTTGTCCCGTTTATATTTATTTATTTATATTTTTTGATAAAAACGCGACGTAAACCTCAATTTCCTACGACTTTGCAACAGGTTAAAAATACATACATACATATAGTCACGTTTATATCCATTGGGGGGTAGACAGAGCTAACAGTCTTGAAAAGACTGAAAGATGACGTTCAGCTGTATGGTTTTAATACGGAATCGATATGCAAATAGTGACTAGTTGCTAGCCCATCCCCTACAAGAGGAATCCCTTGTTTATAACTTTATTCCTTAGTCACCTTTCACGACATCCATGGGAAATATATTTAGTGGTTCTATTCTAAAGTGCCGGCCACCACACGGCACGGTTGAAAATAAGTGAAAATAATCTAATTTTTAGTGTTATAAATGTCTCTATAGACATAGCAAAAATTTAAAATAATACATACGTACATACATATGGTCACGTCTATATCCGTTGCGGGGTAGACAGAGCCAACAGTCTTGAAAAGACTGAATGGCCACGTTCAGCTATTTGGCTAAATGATAGAAATGAGATTCAAATAGTGACAGGTTGCAAACCCATCGCCTAAAAATAATCCCAAGAACAAGATGGAGTGGTCCTATTCTTTTTGTATTGTTGCCGGGAACCACACGGCATTAAAAAAAAATCGCCATCAAAATTACCCCAAAACCATAAAGGCAAAACAAAACACCCAATATTTCACTATAACAATTAAAAACGTACATTACCTGTACATCTGTTACAACCGCCGTGCATATGGCACGCGCCCTATCTAGTCAGGCCCGTGACCCCAAAATGACCAGCGGAGCAAAAAAAGGGCCTAATGACCATATTTTTTTTTTCAAGTTTTTGACTTATGATCAAAACGGTGAATTTCGTGTTATTGATATTGCGGAATGAATGAGTTGTGTGATTTTGAGGGATATTTTCAAAATAGGATTTTTTTAAGTTTTTTTTTTATTTTAATATAAGTATGTGCGCGAAAATATTATTAAATACATATTAAATATAATAACTTGTTATTAAATCTGAATACTAAATATAAATGTGACTTTCGAGTCTTGTGATTATAGATTCTATCATCGTTTGGAACCAAGGGAAAATAACGTCGTAAAAGGCGACGTGGCTTATCAGTCTTTTCAAGACTGTTGGCTCTGTCTACCCCGCAAGGGATATAGATGTGACTATATGTATGTATGTATGTATGTACAATAACGATGTTATAATATTAAATACATATGTAACGCTACAGATAAATAATATATAATGTAGTTATGCCTACACAGTGTTGCCCGCATATGAAGCGGCGTTTAGTTCTTGCTATGCGTGAACAGTTGTGTAACTAAAAAAAATGTCTGTAAAAGTGGTTTGTATTTTACTTCTCTTCGCACCGGCTCTTTTGTCGGTTTCCTTCAAATGTAAACATATCTAATAAAGAGCTTTGACCACATTTTATTCAGTGTTATCAAATTACCATACCAACATAAATCGCGGTACGTGACATAGTTTACAACTAATTTTCAAAGTAAACAAATCGATAGAATTTCTCGCTGGCCACAAATAAATCAGACCTAAAAGATGTCTCAATCTCTCAATTTAAAATCCGTTACATTGAGCAACAAGGACAGCTACACTTCCCTACAACAAAGTTAATAGGGCAGAGTAAGATGACACGATTTTCGAACTTCGTTACAATTAAGAAGCGTTCGGGTTTTAAATCATTGGCTGTCAACGCTCCCTGTGGGAATCCCGAAGAGTTATGAGGTCCTTTATTCTAAATTTAAAATTACAATTTTGTAAATGTTTCGAATATTTTAAATGCGTGTACTCGATTATTGGTCTCTTGAGTGCATGTATTTTTTTTGTACAATGCTTTTGATCTTATTCTTGTAACAGTCTTGTCGGGATTGTAAATGTCTCCTTTGATCCATACGTTATGTTTTTGAACCTATTAGAGTTAGCCGCTGCCTGATCTGACACATCACTTAAAAAAATTGTCACACCAAACATGATAATACGATGGGATTTTTGTTAGTTTTCCTCTGTGGTAAGATCTGTAAATGACAATACATACCTACATTAAATCAGCTTTTCCAAGGAAAAGTAGGAATACTACATATTTTCCACTTACCACGATCCCTGCATACCTACTACTTTCTGTTTAGGGTATTCATGACCTGATCTTTCACCAGGACGTCCCCTTTATAGCATCTAGACGTTCTCTTAAACTAAAGGTTAATTTGAGCAAAACTGTCAAAAAATTTTGAAATATTGTAAATATTGTGTTTTATCTTCAACTCAGTATGATAACAACTAAAATTATAATCTCGTCATAACGAAACATTTCGTTTCACACGTATTACACCGCCATCTGTCACGGCAGTTGCGTAAAACGGAACGTCACATATTGAGATAGGTTAGTTGATAGGACTGTATGTTTATTTGACGATAGGGTGAATTACGACGATTGTAATTAACTGATAATTTGCAATTAAGGTTAATGCCGTGTGGTTGTCGGCTCTTTATATATATATATATATATATATATATATATATGGCAATAAACTTGGGATTCTTCTTATAGTTCTGACTAACCTTGAATCTTAATTCTATCATTAAGATTCAAAGCTAAACGTTCTATCATTAAGCTGAACGTGGCATATCAGTTTTTTCAAGAATGTTGGCTCTGTCCACTTCGCAAGGTATATAGACGTGATTAAACATATGTATGTATGTATGAAAAAATGATATAAAAGAATCCTCTAGATTAATACATACCTAAGTAAAAAAAAATTTAATCTCTAAAATGAATCGTTTGCTCAAATGAAAATTCTAGAAGGTGCTAGAAGTTTAGAACTTCTGTTTTGGGACATTCGAACCAATTAACGTCATTTTAAACCCAAAAAGGTCGTAAACAAAAAGCTGGTCTTTACCAGCCTGGGTACTTTTGACCTGACCCTTTGGTCAGGTCAAAAGTACCCGAAACCGCCGAGCTTGCATGAAGAGAGTTATGAATGTGGATGAAGCGAAGGAAGTATGCAGAGATCGTGGCAAGTGGAATGAGGTAGTCTCTGCCTACCCCTCCGGGAAAGAGGCGTGATTTTATGTATGTATGTATTAAACCCAAAAACTGTACGAGGTCATAAAACACGGTGGAATAATGTATACAGTACCAGTTTAAACATGGCACGGTGATCATTCGGTCGTCTTTTTCTGGACCGAGGCGTGACCTGGCCAGGACTTCTGTTCGCAGTGTGGGGTCACATGGAATTGTTGTACATACATAAAGTCATAATAACCCTTGCGGGGTTGTCTATCCCGTCGTTTAAGGCGACTAAGGAATAGGCTTATAAACTTGGGATTCTTCTTTTAGGCGATCGGCTAGCAACCTGTCACTATTTGAATCTCAATTTCATAATTAAGCCATACAGCTGAACGTGGCCTATCGGTCTTTTGAAGGCTGTTGGCTCTGTATACCCCGCTAGTAATATAAACGTGATTATATGTGTGTATGTTATTTATATTTTCCCTATATTTTTAATCTTATAACAATTACATACATACAAACAAACAAGTTTAGAATAGAGCCACACCATATCTTTCCCATGGATGTCGTAAAAGGCAACTAAGGGATTGGTTTGACAACTTGGGAACCCTCCTGTAGACGATGGGCTGGCAACCTGTCACTATTTGAATCTCAATTCTATCATTAAGCCAAACAGCTGAACGTGGCCATTCAGTCTTTTCAAGACTGTTGGCTCCCCGCAAGGGATATAGACGAGACCGTATGTATGTATGTATGTTACAAACACATACCAAATCGAGCCGCATGTGAACCGAGCTTCAACTACGGCCGGTGTGAAATCTGCATTGTGATATGCTAACGAGCGTTCCCGGCTCGCACTCCTCCCCAACTCGTATCAATTTAACAGACACAATCTCAGCTAAATTGCCTTCTCCGACACGTTCCACTTTTTTAATTAATGCACCGTTTTCAAACGATCGCATTGACAGTTGTAGGTAGGTAGGTATTGTGACTTTTTGTCTTACCTGTACCGTGTTTCTTTATTGAGTTACGTAGGTATGTACATTAGTTTTAAATACATACATATGGTCACGGCTATATCCCTTGCGGGGTAGACAGAGCCAACAGTCTTGAAAATACTGAATGGCCACGTTAAGCTATTTAGCTTAATGATAGAATTGAAATTCAAATAGTGACCGGTTGCTAGCCCATCGCCTAAAAAGGAATCCCAAGTTTGTAAGCCTATCCCTTAGTTGCCTTTTGCGACATCCATGGGAAAGAGATAGAGTGGTCCTATTCTTTTTGTATTGGTTAGTTACATTAGTTTTAATAGTATTAAGGTGAGCGTAAACATCTTGAAGAAAAATGGACATATAGGCAACTGTATGTGTATTAATCATACATATAGGTACGTTTAAATCCCTTGCAGGGTAGACAGAGCCAACAGTCTTGAAAGGACTGAAAGGTCACGTTCAGCTGTATGGCTTTATGATGGAACTGAGGCAAAACAATGATCCAATATAGATTATCTTCCTCTGCAAAAGTTTTAGAGGTTAGATGGAAATCGCTTTGTGCGAAAATTTGACTTGCCCAATCCAGGATCATGAATAAAAGGTTCCTCTTCAGAAAGGTGAGAATGTTACCCAGACTAATGCCAGGACGAAAAAGAAATTCAACAACTTGATTTTTTTAGCTTTTCAATTAATGCGCCATTTTTAAACGTTCGCTTTGACAGTTATACAATGTGCTATTTTATTTTCAACCATGATGTTAGCAATGACTTGCCAATGACACTATAATGATTTATATAAGTTTCAGTACTAATCGATGCACTTACAGCGAGGGAAGGGAAAATATCGTGAGGAAACCTGTACATTCAAGGAACTGTACATTTAATCATAGTTCAATATGGGTTAGGCTTCAAAGGTTGCGGAGGTTTGATGGGAGTCGCTTCGAGTAAAATCTTTAATACATTTAGATGGAGTGGTCCTATACTACAACAAAATATATGTATCTATGTACTTAACATTTTCTTTCAAAGGGTAATCTTAGGCTCATCTTCATCAGCTACTGACTCCTAAAAAGGTGTCGATATATCTCCCACCACCGGCGCGGGCGCATCAGATAGGGGTGCCTTTAATTGAGCTGCGCCGGACTTGCTGATTTATGTGATGCCCCTGCCAAAACTTATTCGTATTTCGCGCTACGTTGTTCTGACTCACGGCTTGTAAGAATGGCGAATAAATCCCTACATACTGGGTATCGAAATGGTGTTAACATAATGGGTGATTATGATACCGGTATTTCACTATCGTTTTTCAAGACTATTAGCTCTGTCTACCCCGCAAGGGATTTAGTTGTGATAATATGTATGTATGAAAAATTCAAAACTTTTGTCTTAAATAAATAAATAAATATGAATATATACGGGACAAATTACACAGATTGAGTTAGCCTCGAAGTTAGTTCGAGACTTGTGTTACGAGATACTAACTCAACGATACTATATTTTATAATAAATACTTATATAGATAAATATCCTAGACCCAGGCCAATCAGAAATAGTTCTTATCTCATCATGCCCTGGCCGGGATTCGAACTTGGGATCTCCGGTGTCACAGACAAGCGTACTACCGCTGCGCCACAGAGGCCGTGTCTTATTTTCCGGGTGTTTCTTCAGCTCTATCTTAAGAAATAATTGGTTAATAATTTTCTACCAATTTCTTCAATCCTAACCTAGTGAATTTTAATAAGTAAATCACGTGTTTATAGTGAAATTTTAAATTTTGTACATATTATATTTGTAAATATTTAATTAGAATATATTTTTTTTAAACTATTAAGTACATGTCTGAGCTTCTATTGGGTCCAGTCACCAATCAAATTCATAATGACCAATATCAAACAAAAAAAAAGGAAAAATTGCATAGTTAGAATCCAGTATTAGTCATATAGTTTACTATCGTTTCAGGCAGTGTGTCACGAGATCTCCACGTCCGATACAAAATGGTGAGCTCGGTTTGTTTTATGTTTCATTTTAGTTGGAATAAAATATAATTTCGTATCGATTGTTACTCATCATTCCAATGTTAGCTTAAACGACTTCTGTGTGTGTTAATGGGAGTTATAACATGCTGTATATACTAGCTGTGCCCGCGACTTCGTTCGCGTGGAATAGTTATTTTGGGCATCATTGAAGCCCTCAAGGATGAATAATGTTCCCCGTTTTTTTACATTTTCCATTATTTCTTCGCTCGTTAAAGTTGCAGCGTGATGTTATATAAAGCCTTCTTCGATAAATGGTCTATTTAACACAAAAAGATTTCACACAGTTCGAACCAGTAGTTCCTGAGATTTGCACGTTCAAACAAACAAACTCTTCAGCTTTATAATATTAGTATAGATTGGTATTATAGAAGAGACGGTATGGTTGCGGAGGACAGATGGTAGACGCTTCGTGTAAAAACCTGACTCACCCAATCTAGGAGTCATGGTCAAAGGCATACCCAGGCTCCTCTCCAGAGAGGTGAGGATGCAACCGGGACAAAGCCAGGAGGAAGAAGAGTAGGAGAGGCAGCACGTAATGAACAGAAGAGATGTCGTAGAGTCTTGTGGTTCTCGACAATTTATGACGGCCTCGTGGCGAAGCGGTAGTGCACTTGTCTGTGACACCGGAGGTACCGGGTTCGAATCCCGCCCAACAAAATTTTTTTTTGGGTGAAAACGAGAAAAATATTATTAGTTTCAGGGAACTTTTGAAAATACATACATACATATGATCACGTCTATATCTCTCGTGGGTTACAGAGCTAATAGTCTTAAAATTATTGATAAGCCACGTTCAGCATTTTGGTTTATTGAGAGAATTAAGATTCGAATAGTGACAGGTTGCTAGCCTGTCGCCTAAAATAAGAATTCCAAGTTTATAAGCCTATCCCTTAGTCGCCTTTTACGACATCCTCGGGGAGAGAGAAGGAGTGGTCCTATTCTTTTTTCTATTGGTGCCGGGAACCACACGATAACTTTTGAAAATATAAAGATTAATTCGAAACTTAGCTGCCGTAGTACCTACTCCTCCTACTACATTCAAAATCGAGATCATTGACACATACGGCTGTAACAATCCACGCGAGTCATAATCGATTGTAATCGATTGGCACGAGCCGATTTCGGGAACCGTATCAATGCATCGGTTTAATAGCCGAAAGTTACGTTAATCTGTGGCGTATCGCTCGAGAAATCGAATAATCGCTCAATTACACTCGAATTTCAGTTACGATTATTGCTTTCGTTTGGAATTTCACGTTTTTTGTTTTCGAAACGGTATGTTGATTGGTACAATTATAGATATAGTTTTGTTTCATTTAATGTACTGAAGGTCGGTCCGCGTCAAATTTTGTATTGCAAAGCGTTTAAGAATTATTTTAGGTACCTATGAACATTTCTTTTCTGTAGCCGTGTCATAAGAGCAGGCAGAAAAGTACCTATTACTATATTTTACTGTGGATGTGCGATGTGTGCTGCAGTGTAGTTTGTTCCGCCGCTTCTTCTACACATGCGCTTTGGAAGCGGTAGTAGTTATAATTAGATTGAAAAGTGATATAACGTCACTAAGTGATAGGTACCTTGTATCCAATTTTGAAGATTATTCTATACTATTCTATTCTGTGGATTTTGACAAAAAGACAAAACAAGTTTTGTGCTTTATAATAACGAACTTAAAGATTATATTGACAGATCTCGCTTATCTTTAAAATTTCAACAAATCAGACTAACGTTTTGAAAGTTTTCGCTTTCCAAACACACATACATATATACTTACATACAAAAAATGTAGGTATTATTGGCCGAAGTTGTTTTGTAGACCTGAACTTTTAAAACCATTTCATGCCTTTTCAACGTACAAATTTTACACAAAAAATAAAATATAAACCATACAATATCAGTACACACCCTCGGTACACTAACGTAAACAAACCCAACCCGCCCGAAGGTACAGTCGGCTACATAAATAACCTCCAGCGAGATATGAAGTTGTCGAGCGATTTAATGAAACGTCAAAATATCGCGCTCATTGATTGCTTGCGAGCAAGTCGTAAATATAAAGCGGGCCGTTGAATTATGCGGCTGACTGTACTTGTTTATTTGTAAGTGTGTTAACGATGAGATAAATGCTAATACATACATACATATGGTCACGTCTATATCCCTTGCGGAGTAGACAGAGTCAACAGTCTTGAAAATACTGAATGGCCACGTTCAGCTATTTGGCTTAATGATAGAATTGAGATTCAAATAGTGACAGGTTGGTAGCTCATCGCCTAAAGAGAATCCAAGTTTGTAAGCCTATCCCTTAGTCGCCTTTTACGACATCCACGGGAAAGAGATGGAGTGGTCCTATTCTTTTTTGTATTGGTTCCGGGAACCACACGGCACCTGGGAACCACACGGCACTAAAATAAATGGTATAATGATTGTAGGAAAATGGACGGAATATTATCTTTACAAATGTTTAAGGAAGAACTAGAGGGATATTTGGAGGGATACTCTTGATAAGAATTTCAAAGAACGAATGCGTTGGCAAGCTTAAGGTTTGAGCGTTGATAGTCGAATCGATAAGTTCTGTTTAAAAATGCTTGATATAAGAAACGACTCTTTTTCTGAGTACATTAGTTTGAGTGCTAACCGATGCTCTCACGGCGAGGAAAAACCTCGTGAGGAAACCTGCATATTCAGGCAACTGAGTGTGTCAGCATGATGATCACTATTTGAATCTCAATTCTATCATTAAGACAAACAGCTGAACGTGGCCTATCAGTCTCTTCATGACTGTTGGCTCTGTCTACCCTACAATGGTTATATCATTAAGCCAAACAACTGAAGCATCAGTCGTTTCAAGACTATTAGCTCTGTCTACCCTACAATGGATAAAGACGTGATTATATGTATACCTACACGACTTTTTATGGTAAAACACCTTTGGAATAGTTCACATGTCGTATGCAGAATAATTATAATAATTGCTATAAAATTATACAACCGTTCATTAAACAATGGTTCGTTATAGACATTGTACATGATTAAATACAAAAGAAGTTCTGCAATTAAAATTCTATCGAACGATAAACGTGAAATAAATAAATAGTGTGAAATAGTGAAATAAAAAAAGGCTAGCAACCTGTCACTATTTGAATCTCAATTCTATCATTAAGCCAAACAGCTGAACGTGGCCTATCAGTCTTTTGAAGACGGTTGGCTCTGGTTACCCCGCAAGGGATATATATGTGATTATATTGTGTGCATGAAAATTATTTGCATTTTTCATAAAACATAATCACACAAATTTCAGCTCTGTGGCGCAGCGGTAGTACCTACGCTTGTCTGTGACACCGGAGGTCCCGGGTTTGAATCCCGGCCATGATAAGAAAAGAACTTTTTCTGATTGGCTTGGGTCTTGGATGTTTATCTATATAAGTATTAATTACAAAATGTAGTATCGTTGAGTTAGTATCTCGTAACACAAGTATCGAACTTACTACGAGGCCAACTCAATCTGTGTAATTTGTCCCGTATATATTTATTTATATTTGCTTATTAGCTTTGTTCATTCATTATATTAAACCAACCAGCTTTTTGGCTGGGTACAGTAGTTTTCGAATTTATTCGTTACAATCAAGAAGTCAAAAATACATATTTATTATAATACTAGTGACCCGCGCCAGCTTCGCACGGGTAACATTATTGGTTTTCATACAAACTTTAATCTTTAAAGATATTTTGAAAAAAAAAATGTGCTAGAACGCGGCTTATTAACTACAAGCTGTGCCTGCGACTTTGTCCGCGTGTAATAGTTATTTTGGGCATCATTAAGCCCTCAAGGATGAATAATATTGCCCGTTTTTTCATATATTCCATCATTTCTTTGCTCCTTATAGTTGCAGTGTGATGTTATATAGCCTAAAGCCTTCCTCGGTAAATGGTCTATTCAATGCAAAAATCATTTTTCAATACGAACCAATAGCTCCTGAGATTAGCGCGTTCAAACAAACAAACTCCTCAGATTTATAATATTAGTATAGATATGCATACCAAATTTCATTCGAATCGGTCTAGCGGTTTAGTTTTCAAGTATTTTATCACAACTCTCAAACTAGCCTTTAAATAACAGTACAAACAAAATTAAGAGATAAATATACTTTAATTAGTATTAGAATTAATTAACATTCTTTCTCGCTCTGAATTATTTATAATGAGATTTGGTAGATTTATTGAAGTATCGATTAAATCTACATTATTTCAGAATGGGAAGTTTCGGAAGTATTTAATTAAGTAAAAAGAAATTGATTAGGGTTTGTTTTTGTTATTTATTTTATATATTTTTAACGCTTGACGTCATAAATCTTTCAAGGAATTGACACACTTCTATATATTATATTGACGTTAATTTGTTTAAAAGCAGGACATGCAGTATATTTAAATTGACCTTTTACGAGTAACTTGCCTGAACTATAAGAAATGTTTTTTTTTTTATATGACAAAGTAACACGGTAACTACATACATACAAAATCAAAAAAATTAATCCCAAAATATATGTCATTATTATTTCTTTAGTTGCAGAAATCAATTTAAATGAAAAGAGTTATGAATGTGGATGAAGCGAACGAAGTATGCAGAGATCGTGGCAAGTGGAAAGAGGTAGTCTCTGCCTACCCCTCCGGGAAAGATGCGTGATTTTATGTATCATTCAATTTAAAGACCGCATATAAAATTTCTTCACGTTAGAAATAATCATCGAAGTCTTATGTTGAATATGTACTTTTCATCAGAACTAAGTTGTGTGAAAGTTACTACATCCTAATCCCTACGATTTTAACTTAATACAAATACTTTGAATGGTAAACTTACAAACAATTAATAAATTCCCAGTCCAATTGTTTAATAAAAACAAAAACAATCGCCTCCAAAAATGCATTAACCCGTGAGATAAAATTAAAACTTAATTAAAAGTGTATAAGAATAAAAAATAAAAGAAATGAAACAACAACGCGGGGCGTAAAAACGTTTTGTCAACGATCGTGAGCGGTTTTTTTTTGTACTTTTTGTTAAGAGAAAAAAAAGTATTAAAGCATTGTTCTTTAAAGTTTAATGGGTGTGCGCGATAACAGAACAGTTTCTGTATTTAAAGGTAAATTATTGTTGTAAAGATTGATTACGTGTTTTTTTTTGTTTCCATAAAATGATGAGTTTTCTTTCATTTTTTGAAAATAAAATTACTTTTTAAAATTTGTGAGTGTTCAAAAAAAGATAAGTATCATAAATTATTATATTTATAATATAATCACGTCTATATTTATATATGAAAATTAAAATAGAAGAAAAGGGTATTTTATATATATTTTAATTATAATGTTTCTAAAATGACAACAAGTTATCTCGTCAGGTTTAGTAATTTCACAAGCCCTTACCCCGGAACCGGTTTACATACAATACGTATGTAAGTCTGTCTGTATATCTCAAATCGTGAGCTATAAACGGGAGTGCGCGGGCGCAAGTCGTCGATCACAATCGAATTCAAATGAGAATCGAATTTATGACCCCTCTTCGATGAGTAAGACATTTAACCATAGAGTTCTTATTTTTTTAGAGATGACATTCATAGGTGTTAAAAAATATTCAGAAGGTTTTTTTTTTAAATTCATATGAAATTCATTTATCGATACTGACAAAGCTAATATAATACACGAAATTATATTCGGCTAAATCTATATAACTTATATATAAATATATAAAAGAAAACTGATTGACTGCCATTTATAAGGCTGTGCGTTCATTAATTTTAATATCAAACAATAATCAAACAATAGTAGGTGCTTATTTGTAAACTAGGTCTAAGAGAAAAAAAAACCCAAAATTCTCCGGAAAGGGATATACAAGGATTTTACATAATACGTATTACTTTGAACTTCAAAAACATTCTACAACTAAATACAGTCGGGAATAAAATCGGAAATTATGCCGTGTCTACTCGATCTTTACGTCTATGGCCAGGCATCCCATATTTAACAGGTAGCGGCCGAACATTGTCACTGATAAGCGGAATTAAACAGCTCGCCACAGAACTCTGTCTTCCTTTGTGATTTATTCAAGGCATGCCTGTCTTACTACATTTAATTTAAATAAAAAAAAGTACATTTTAACATCTTACTCTTCTAAGACTATATTATTTTATTTCCTTTTTTTGACATCGTCTTTTATCACTTATTAAGGTATACAAACATAAATTTTGTTGAATTTAAAACATATACATACACATACTATATCTACAAATAACTTATTTTATGATATGCATGTAATTTTCTAACTTAACAATTAAAAACAGAAATAAGCAATAATTATATTTTTTATGTCTAACAACTTACCGATGATATCTATAAAATGTGCGCCTACGCATCATAGAACAATTAGATCGGACAGATAGCGATGTAATAGAAAATTATGGTGTCCATTTGATTGGTTAGTATGCACTCTTCGCTCCAATATCGCATAATCGTCCATGTTTTTTCATAGACTTTCATTATTTTTTCTTATTCACATCTAGCCGGGCAATGGCAATTATTCTAGAAAGCGAGTAGAAACGGTGCGCGGAATCTTAAAATATATAGTGAACAGATGTGACGTCATGTTATTTGAATAATATATTGAATACATACATGGCTTCCTCGCCTTTACGGTGCGCCTTTACGACCATGATCCTGGTAGTCAGGTTTTACACGACCCGACTCCCGTCTGACCTCCGCAACCTATGCAGGGAATTCTAAATCATATTGGGTAAAGGTAACACATTCAGTTACTTTCACTCAAACTAATGTATATGAATCAGATAATCCGCCGTAAGTGTAAGTCTACACATAACCTAAATGCTAAATTCCAATATTTATATATTTAAACAATCTAATATCTTCTATATATTGTAGGAAGTAGTGTCATCAAACATTAATAGGATTTAATTCTGTTTTGTTACATTACTTATTCAATAATTTAATTCTGAAAAATATGCTCATTTACATATAAATAATTAAAAATGTATTTTTTAAGAGTTCATATAAATATCTTACTTACATTTTCTTTCAGTTTAATAAAAAAAGTCTGTTTAAATTGAGGCTTACGTATGAAGTGGCATATCTGTAACCTCTTTAATTTGCCCAGTTCGCTATGTGTATACGAAATCATACAATTACTCGAATGTTTCTTGCGATTGCGTTTATTTCTAATTAAGACGGCAATTAATAAACAACTGTCGCAATAACATGAGACTGAATTAGAATATGATGTGACATCTTTGAACTTGTTTCACTATTGTACACACTTTCACATACAAATACAGTTTGCATATATTTTTTATTTTTGTATTCATTTTGTATTATTTTAGTACTCAGTAATAGTTACGTAACGAGGGAGCGAGGTCCTCTGACACGGGTATTCTATACTTACTAGAGGGCCTCAACAACTGGCTTTGTAAAACTGTTTTACTGAATAAACGAATTTTGAATTGTAACTTTGTAAATTATGAATAAAATACATACATAAAATCACGCCTCTTTCCCAGAGGGTTAGGCAGAGACTACATCTTTCCACTTGCAACGATCTCTGCATATTTCCTTCGCTTCATCCACATTCATAACTCTCTTCATGCAAGCTCGGCGGTTTCGGGTACTCTTGACCTGACCCTTTGCCAGGACGTCCTTAATTTGATCAAGATACGTTCGTCTGAGCCTTATTATGAATTAAATAAAATAAAAATATATAATTTTAAAACGTTATATTAGTGTTCTTCTACGAACCCATTTATTTGGGGCCTTGTCTGGTAAACAAATTCTGCAAGAATAATTTGTCTGGGTAGTTCCATAATATAATCACGAATATATTTCTTGCGGGGTAGACAGAGCTAACAGCCTTGTAAAGATTGAAAAGTCATGTTTAGCTGTATGGCTTACTGATGGAATTGAGTTACAAAGTGACAGGTTGCTAACCCAAAGCATACAAGAAGAATGGCAAGTCCTATCGCTTAGTCGTCTATTACGATATCCAAGGGAAAGATATGACGTGGTCCTATTCTGATTGATTGAATAATTGTGAAGTTGGAGTTGTTCGTCGTTGGAGAAAATGCTGCAGTGCAATTTGTTACCGCTTCTTCTGCACAGACGCTTTGGAAGCGGCAGTAAACTTAGTTTTAAGTAATTTATTTGATGTCAACTAATGTTGTGAAACCAAACGTTTTGACAATTATTAATCGATATGTAGTGTAGTATCCTATAATAATGAAAAAAAAATTGAATTTGAATTGAATTTGAATTATTTAGTACCGGGAACCACACGGTAATATTAGTATGAAAGTAAATAGATAATAATACTTATATAGAGCAGAAATATTAACATTCTCGCTTCAGCCTTCATCCAGTTAATGTTTGTGTCAGTGAAAATCTAGTTATCTCATTGTTTTAGATCTAAGTGAGGCATCAGGCCTTCACGGTCCACACCCCTCTTTAATGGACGCGGATAACATTATGAAAGTAAGTGACAGCCATCCGCTTTTTAATATTATGTTACGAGATAGAGACGTGACAAGAATTGACGTTTATCGGTCTAGTGATTTTTTATAGATGTATGAGAGAGAGAGAGATGAAAAATTGGATTTATTTCTTAAAAAATCATAATATAGATTATTTCAATAACTGTTCGAATTAATGATTTATTTTTTTCTTCTCGATCACGTTGTAAATGTAAAAATGTCTTTGGGAAACCTTCTTTTAGATGCAGGTTTAGCATCCTGTCACTGTCTGAATATTAAGTTTTCTACGAAATGATCCCATATTAAAAAAATAAATAAATTTAAAACAAAATAAAACAAGTCAAAACTCAAATAAAAGAAGACAAAATTAAAAAAAAATACCTAACATAAATTTGATCGAGCAGGAAAAACTTCAAAAAAATAACAACAGTATTTTGTCCACCTGTCTGACATAAAGTAATAATTCATTTTTCATAATTATTTTAAGGTATCATTACAGTTTCACTGTGGGCTTATTAGCATATTCTCATTATGAAACTGTAGTGACATAAATTAAGTTTATAATGTCGTAATAAAAATAATAATAAGCCCACCTTTGGGGAGGCTCTGTCATTTTGAAGGCATATCATGCGTAATAAAAATGTTATCTGACCGGGTTAAAATTGTACTTGGTTAAAAATTACCCTAGAATATTTTTTATATGCCTAATTTGACTAACTTTTACTACCGAAACATATAATCAAATCTTTTGCGAGGTAGACAGAGTGAACAGTCTTGAAAGGACTTTGAGAAACAAATATGAACAAGTTGCTAGGCCATCGTTTTAAAAAGGATCCCCGGTATATAAGCCTATCCCTTAGTCGCCTTTTACGACATCCATGGGAAAGAGATGGAGTGGTCTATTTTGTTTTGATGCTGGGAACTACACGGCACATAACTATTTATTCAAATAATCAAGGGTAATGCTTGTAAACTTGGGATTATTCCTTCTATGCGATTTTTTACTGTCATGTCACTATCTCCGAAACTGAAAGTGTGACTCAAATAGTGACAGATTGGTAGCCTGTCGCCTAATATAGGATCCCAAGTAAACCTTACGGTACAATTTTGCATCGAATTAAACGTGATTAATTTTGGCAAAGTTAAAATAACAAGAGTGGGGTGAATCCATTAGTCCTAGCAACGTGGTGGATATTTATGTCTGTTTGTGAACCGTAGTGTTACACAAACAAGTTCCATTCCAGAATGTTTACGAAAATATTGCTCACAATTTGGTTATAATAAAATTTTCCGTAGCGCGTTGAAATACCGTAGCAATATATAGAGTTGATAATACGTACTCGCAAAAAATTATGGGTAAGTAGTTCTGATTCAATATTTTTAAAAATTTAGCTGTGATCCCGATTGTCATTGTAGAGTGTAGGAAGTATAGTTGTTAAGTTAGTTATTCGCCACAAAGAGAAGTAATGGAAATAAAATACATAAAGAAAGTTTGTATTAGAACTTAGGGTGTGCAGTCTTTATTCATATTTATTTTATCATTTCTGTAACATATGTCTTGACAATGGGGGGGTAGTTATTTTACTACTACTACTTTACGGAGGTACTTCGTCTCCATAATAAATAATTAGCAAATAGACATTTTTCTCTTATTTCCGAAGATATCTCGGATTTTCTTATTGTTCCTGGCTGTATATTTCTCAATTTTCAAGACCATGCCCACTTCCTACTAAAATTATAAATGCGAAAGTTTGCGAGTATATCAGTATGGATGTTTGTTACTCTTTCACGCAAAAAACTACTAACCAATTACGCTGAAAGTGGTATGTAGGTAGCTGAAGACCCAGAATAACATAAAGACTACTTTTTATTCTGGAGTTCCCGCGGGATTGATTCCACGCGGACGAAGTCGCGGGCGACCTCTAGTTTGTTATAATTGTGAAAGTAGGTTTGTTACCTCTTTACAGTTACACCACTGAAGCGATTTTGTGAAAGCTTGATATAAATCAGTTTAGTCTTGGGAAAGGAGAAAGGATATTTATTGATAATTCCTATGAAAATAGAAAAAATAACAGGAATATTTGTTTATTACAAGCTTTAAATAATAAGTTAAAAGTTGTATTAAAAACAAACTCAATGTTTAAATTTGAGCAATGAATTTGGTATTTTCAACAAATTGTGCATTTAACAGCACCATTTATCACTGTTTTTTTCTGTTTGGTATGCTGGTTGATTGGTAGAGAATGACATTGGTATGTAAGTTATTTAATCCTTTAGGTATATTTATTTATACACCTTTACTAAACATGCATACATACATAAAATCACGTCTCTTTCCCGGAGGGGTAAATACTATGCTATATTTATATACCTATGTATGTTTAAATTAATAAATAAAAAACATATTTTAATGTTTTTTTTTATTATTGTAACCATCAAAAAACTTATCGGTATTATCCGTCTCCATAAAAATATTTTCACTCTCTCGTTGTACGCGGGGTCACTGCCGAAATTCTGTCACGCGATGGCGCCATTAGGGGTTGTTTTACCTTCCCCCCCCCTCCCCCTCCTTCCCCTACCCTTCGAAGAGTCGGCGAATTTTACAAACTACCCGCGTAATTTTGTAGTCTTATATATAAGGGGTGCTTATTTAAGGCCCTTTTTATGTGAACACCCATTGGCTGGGTTTTATAAAAGCATTGTTGAGTGGACTTTTGTTATCTTTTAGGTGCGTTATAAGCGCCGAGTTGAAAGTGTGTTAAAAAATGTTGTCTTTGACTAAACATTGGAAATTTGATAATAAAATTTTGAATCAAGAAACGTTTGTGTCTTTTGGTAATGTATGAGAATCATAAAAAAAACTGTAATGCTTTTTATGATTCCATATTTGAATACATGAGAAAATAAATTATTATTTTAAACAGAAAAGCTTTTGTGTTTAGTTTGTACTTTAGTACAATATTTATATAACAAACATACTGAAATTAATTTATTGATTATATATATATATATTTAATACTACTTTACTACTCTATTAGAATTTACAAAAAAAGTCGCTTACTCGCACAATTAACTCGCAATATTAACATTCACACAAAAATTCATCAAAATCAGTAAAGTGTTTTTTTCCTTGTGAACTAGATGTGATGTGGCATTAAAAGTAGTAAAGCGTCAATAAAAAGCATAATGTGAGGCAGATTGTGTTGCGTGCCATTAAACAGCAGTTTACAAAACTAAGTTAAATTGCTTAACGATCCAGTAACGCGCTAAATTAAAACTGGTATTAAGTACGCAAGTGGCTCAGTTTCTTAGCTTTTGAACTATAGTTTAAACTTTCATGCAGTGTGCCGTGTGGTTCCCGACACTAATAGAAAAAAAAATTGGGCCACACCATCTCTTTCCCACGAATGACGTAAAAGGCGACTAAGGGATACGCCTAGTTTTTGAAGTATAGTTAAAACTTTCATGCAGTGTGCCGTGTGGTTCCCGACACTAAAAAAAATCTACAATCATTCTATCAATCCGTTTTCCATAATCAATTATGTTCCATTCATTTTATGAACCAGCTAATTACTAAATAGTAACAATCACTTTTTCCATAGCGTCTAATAGCAGTTTACGGTTCAATTTATGACAGTTAACTTTATGGTTATAAGCCGTGCTGTTTAAAATACTGATCGGATTGTTAAACACATACATACATATTATCACGTCTATATCCCTTGCGGAGTAGACAGAGCCAACAGTCTTGTAAAGACTGATAGACGTTCAGCTATTTGGCTTTAAGATAGAATTGATAAAGTTTGTTAAATAGTTCGACTTTAACGGTGTAACTTAGAGAATAAGCACATTCGTCGAGTGCAGCTTTTATAAAAGCTTTCACTTAAACTTTGCAGTCTTTTAAAAGTCTAGACTTTTGCACTTTTGCCTGAGCTTAGAACCTGTGAGAATTAATAAAAGTCATGCCAAATTTAGGTGTGGTCGATAAATGTGCTTATTCTCTTAGTTGTCTTTTGAGACATCCGTGGGAAAAAGAAAGGTAGTATATATATAAACATATAGTCACGTCTATATCCCTTGCGGGGTAGACAGAACCAACATTCTTAAAAGACTGATAGGCCACGTTCAGTTTTTTGGCTCGAGGATACAATTGAGATTCAAATAGTGACCGGTTGCTAGCCTATCACCTTAAAGAAGAATCCCAAGTTAAGCCTATCTTTTAGTCGCCTTTTACGAAATGCATGAGAAAGAGAACGAGTGGTTCTATTCTTCTTTTTATTGGTGCCGGGAACCACACGGCCTATTAAAACCAATAACCCATTAAATCTCCAACTCACTGTAATCGCTCAACATATTACCAACAAAAATTCGTTATCAGATTATTTTTTCTTGGATTTTGAAAAACAATTACCTACACCGATAAGCTTAGTTTTTCAAGTGACAAATTGGATTTTTTATTTCGACGTGTTTTATGAAAAAAAAACAATATGCTGTGATAAGGCGAGGCAATCCATCATGGGTTGGTAAATGGAAAAATGTTTTCGCCTTAATTCGATGTTGATGTTCGTCTTACCTGCCACGTTTCATATTTGTTCTAGGAATTTTTTAATTGAAAATCTGAATTTGTATTGGTTTAGCCGTGTGGTTCCCGGCACCATTAGAAAAAATAATAGGACCACTCCATTTCTTTCCCATGGATGTCGTAAAAGGCGACTAAGGGATAGGCTTACAAACTTGGCATTCTTCTTTTAGGCGACAGGCTAGCAACCTGTCACTTATTGAATCTTAATTCTATATCATTATGCCAAACAGCTGAACGGGGCCTATCAGTCTTTTCAATACTGTTGACTCTGCCTACCCCGCAAGGGATATAGACTTGATTATTTGTATGTATGTATGTAAAATCTGAATTGTATGGCCCAATCTAGTCGGGTTTACTGAAATATTTAACTGCTGAAAAATAAATGCGGTCTATTTTCGCTTTGTTTATGTTATTGAATGAAAACTTAGAAAAGATGAGGAGAAGTTTTGATAGACAAATATTCCGAAATTCTTACGATTTTTTTTATTTTACGCGGGCCATATTGCTATTTATATTTTATTCAGATTACTAGCTGTGCCCGCGACTTCGTCCGCGTGGAATAGTTAATTTGGGTCATTGAAGCCAAGGAATAATTTTCCCTGTTTTTTTTTCACATTTTTCATTATTTATTTGCTCCTTATAGTTGTAATGTGATGTTATATAGCCTAAAGGCTTCCTTGATAAATGGTCTATTCAACGCAAAAAGAATTTTTCAATTCGAACCAGTAGTTGCTGAGATTAGCGCATTCAAACAAACAAACAAACTCTTCAGCTTTATAATATTAGTATAGATGAACCAAATTTTTAAATTCTACTTACATAGGTGAAGCATTTATTTAAAATCAAGGTTGATACCAACATTATAACCTAACATGTTTAAAAGCACAACCTACTTTAAACCCCGAGGCAGGGTAACTCCAGCCCTTATCAGATCAATTATAATTCTCCACCCCGTGACTCACACCGAATTAGCTTTTAATATTGTTTTTATAAGCTCCAAAGCACGGTTGTAGCATATTTTGTTTCGGAATATTATGTGTTTTGAAGTAAGTTTTAAAAATTCAATCATTTAAATTTTTTCACGAAATTGATTTCACTACTTCTTTGTGAATTTTTTGTTTTACGACTAATTTAGACTATATATTTGATCGTTAGTCTTTTTTGTTGCTATAAGTATTTTTTTTTTTTTTAGTTTATGTGCCGTATGGTTCTCGGTATATTTGAATAAACTATTCCGTAATCTTAAAGCTACGTTTATTTAGTGCCAGTTTGGTGGACTAAACAACAAAGTTAGTGCCATCTTGTCTTCCCGCGTAGATTGTAAAATACTATCATGGGAAATGCTTTTACACGTGGGATTCTTTCTTAAGCGAAAAGCTAGCAAGCTGTCATGATTGTGTATGTCATGTCATGATATCTGTGAATCAGAATTTCATCATTTAGCCGTACAGCTGAACTTGGCCTTTGATTTTTGACTGTTGGCTCTGTCTTCTGTAAGGAATAAAGACGTGATCACATGTATGTTTCGTTTTAACCGGCAGAATTGTTGTTAACATTTATTATTCGATCTAAAAATTAATGTATCAAAATACGAATAACTTATGCAGGGTTCAGTAACGGTTTTCCATCAATAATGCTGAATTAGCATCAGATCGATACGTCTTCCGACCGTGTAACACCGAGGCAGGCACCGCTGGGGGGTGGGGTTCTAAACCCGAGTTGGTTGCAGGTCGACGCAGGTTTTTTATACAGCGCAAAGTTAATATAAATGGACCAATAGGCGCGATGGAATAATGTTCAATGATTCTGTTTAATCATACTATTATTGAACCTTGTGAATACCTCTCTGTGGCGCAGCGGTAGCGCGCTAGTCTGTGACACCGGGTTCGAATCCCGGCCAGGGCATGATGAGAAACGAACTTTCTCTGATTGGCCTGGGTCTTGGATGTTTATCTATAAAGTATTTATTATTAAATATAGTATCGTTGAGTTAGTATCTCGTATCACAAGTCTTGAACCTGTGAATCTGTGTAATTTGTCCCGTATATAATATACGAGTATGTGTAACTTAATAAATACTTTTAGTATACATACATACATCATTTGTAAGGCCGAACAATAACAAAGCAATGTTTCAACACCGAAATCCACCTAATAAAGCATATATCCATAAACGAACCAGTAAATTCTTAAAGTCTTTGCATATGGCTGCTACCATACATATATCATTTAGGTGAGTTATTAATGCCCTTTATAATTTTATTCCTTTGCATATCGAATATAAAAAGCAGTGGGGGGCACTGGCGTAGTTTATACTTTAAGTCTGTGGAGGAATTGACGACGTATGAACTGGGTACATTTGTCGACAAAAGTTATATGACTGATTTAAAAAGAATTGTAATTAGAGTATGTGGAAAGGTATACCGTCAAATCATAAATGTATAATGGGTGCCTAGTTTAATGGAAGAAATTGAATTACAAACTGACTGACATATCAATGCATTACACAAACCGATGAAAGGGAAGATGCCATTTTGCTAGGTGTTACGAAATGTCAATACGGTTTTCAAGATTTACATTAGTGCTGTTAAGATGTGATAATAAAATGGAGAATATTTTTATTTGTTTTCGAATGAATAATATTATTTTATATATTTTTTTTTATTTATAGAAAAAAATAATTACAACAATAAAAAAATGAATAATCTAATAGAATAAAAATTTAAAAAAAAGATCATTGTGACACCATAGCGCGAGATCCAAGTTAACGCTTCATGTGAATTTGAAATAAGGCACTGTAAAGAATCAAAATTAAATCAAAATTCTTATAAATATGTAAAATTACTAAATTTGATTGGTAAGAAGTAACGTACTATTCAATAAGATTATTAGTAGTAGTTTAATTGAGTTAGGTACATATAAATATTAAATTATAAAAGATATAGATTTACCACGCGACTGTGCGATAAAAATCCCGATAATTCTAATTAAATCGATTGTTGAAGCATCGATTACAGGCGATTTCGGCTCGCGCCGCGGGGGCCGGCTCGACCCGCGGATCTCCGGTAGCTTGACTTACAATTGTTGTTCTTGGAATGAAATTGGCGAATGTATATATTTACATGTGTGGTTCCCGGCACCAATACAAAAAAGAATAGGACCACTCCATCTCTTTCCCATGGGTGTTGTAAAAGGCGACTAAGGGATAGGCTTACAAACTTGGGATTCTTTTTTTAGGCGATGGGTTAGCAACCTGTCACTATTTTAATCTCAATTCTATCATTAAGCCAAAAGCTGAACGTGGCCTATCAGTCTTTTCAAGACTGTTGGCTCTGTCTACCCCGCAAGGGATATAGACGTGACCATATGTATGTATATATTTATATACATGCATACCTCTTTCTCGGAGGGGTAGGCAGAGATAACCAGTTACGTTCATAAGTGTACGTAATGAAAAATTGACGATTTCCTAAAACGACGGTTTGTTTATGACAATTTGATTGTCAGACGTTTTGCTATTGCTGCATGTACGATTAGTTAGTTAGTTAGTTAGATTGTTCATTAGACATTTTGCTACTTAGAGTTTCTGATGGGGGTGGGATGTCCATTTCACAAGGTCCCTACATACTTCACTTATTTCCTCCACATAACTCTCTTCATGCAAGCCCGAAGGTTTCGGGTACTCTTGACCTAATAATTCGCGAGGGCTTCCCCGATTTTATCAAGACCAACTTAGTCTAGGCCTTCCCACTCCACGATTCTCTTTCACACTCTCCTTGTATATTTACTTGTTAAATTACATGCATCTGCATATTAAAGTTTATCAATCAATTCGTGGTTTTGCATTTGTTTTATTGAATAAATGACGGAATATCTTTTGATATATATACCTACCTTAAGAACTAAATCAAAAGTAGACAAATTCAACAATTAATAATTATTTGCAATCACGAAATCGCTGTGACAAGGATGAGAGAAAGAGTTTAAACAAACTTTCGTCTGATGAAAATCTAGAAAATTCTTTATAGATTTAGAAAAAGACAAAAAATATTGCTACTGTTGCTGCTCTTATAACACCAGAAATAGACTCGATATTAATTCCTTACATCCATTATGTCGCCATTACCGCCCGATTAAGTATCTTAGAATCGATGCGCGCATACCGATGTATCGATTACTTACAAATGTTCGAAGCGACACGTATTTAACGCTGTCAGCCAACTTTATTGCACATGTATTAATAAATGAACGAGTCGAGTTCTCGATTCTCGTGAACTGTAATCGATACAATCGATTTGATGGAAACGATGTTTTGTTTAAGTAACTATTGTCTATTAGAATCCCTTTGTTACTCGTAATTAGGTCTATGCATTAAAAGTATTTTAGGATAAAATTCCCAAAGAATTACCGAGTCATGAAATGAAAAAATATTTTATAAGTATATAAAAATCTCGTGTCACATACTCCTCCGAAACGGCTTGACCGATTCTGATGAAATTTTGTTAGCATATTGAGTAGGTCTGAGAATCGGCCAACATCTATTTTTCATACTCCTTAGTGATAAAGGTTGTACACCTTTAACATTTTTTTTAAACTAGAAATTACTCAAAAATTGTTTATATGGCAAAAGAACTTTTGTCGGGACAGATAGTAAAAGTATAAAATACTCGGTCAAGTTTGAAGACAGCTATGTCCAGTTGATACTTGCTTTAGGAAGAGTGACTGCCACAGAAGATGTGATCTTAGACGGTATTTTAATTCTCTTGCAGGAGTGATGTCAAAGAGTCCAGACTTAAGTAAGAATAGTGGCCATCAAGTAATCAATTAATATGGTACTTGATTAAGGAGTTCCTACAAAATTAATATTTCAAGTTCTTTCGATCAGGAAATGTATAACAATGTTATTATAAGTAAAGTTTAATTTTATAATTATTATTTAATTTTAAATTTTAACCCCTACTGTATCTTGTTATTGGTGGTATAAAATTTTGGTGCAATAAATTTATTCTTAATACATTCATAAGTTTTGAACATAAAAACGTAATTAAAGACTTTCATTGAATGAATCTACTCAGCAATATATGATGGTGCTGAGAGAAGATAATTTATTAATAGATTGAAACTAAGTATTATGCCGTGTGGTTCCCGGCACCAATACAAAAAAGAATAGGACCACTCCATCTCTTTCCCATGGATGTCGTAAAAGGCGACTAAGGGATAGGCTTACAAACTTGGGATTCTTTTTTAGGCGATGGGCTAGCAACCTGTCACTATTTGAATCTCAATTCTATCATTAAGCCAAATAGCTGAACGTGGCCACTCAGTCTTTTCAAGACTGTTGGCTCTGTCTAGCCCACAAGGGATATAGACGTGACCATATGTATTGAAACTATCCACTGACCTTGGAAGTAGCTCTTGGTCCGCAAATAGCTGACCGACAGTCGCAGTATGGACAGCCGGTCAAGTTTGCTGAGAATGTTCTGCTCGAAAGGCAGCAATGATGCCAAAGTGTCCAGTTCAGCGTTGAGCCGCTCTCTGTGTCGCTTGCTCGGGTTGCTTTTGGTGACGCCATCTTTTGATGGGGGTTTGATGCTGTAACAAATATATTTGTGTTATTTAATAAATAAATAAATATATACGGGACAAATTACACTGATTGAGTTAGCCTCGAAGTAAGTTCGAAACTTGTGTTACGAGATACTAACTCAATGACAGGTACTATATTTTATAATAAATACTTATATAGATAAACATCCAAGACCCAGGCCAATCCGATAAAGTTTTTTTCTTATAATGCCCTGGCCGGGATTCGAACCCGGGACCTCCGGTCTCACAGACAAGCGTACTGCCGCTGCGCCATAGAGGCCGTCAAATATGATTGGTTTGTATTGTTTTTTTAAGATGTTCAAAAGGCTGGAATTGTTTTTCTAGATACCCTACATCGGGAAGATTTTGTATTATTTTCATCGACTGTTGTCAGTTTACTGACAATGTTTTCCTTTAGCAGAAGATTATAATATACTAGCTATCCCGTTAAACGTTGTTTGGCCATATAAATAATATTTATTTAAGGAATTTCTAGTTACAAAATAGTGTTAAGGGTGCATAATTTTTGTTAAAACAAAACAAATTGTATAGAAGTTGGCCAATTCTCAGACCTACTCAATATGCTCACAAAATTTCATAAGAATCGATATCGGAGGAATACGGGAATGAACATTGCGACACGAGAATTTTATATATTTGATAATATTTAAACAAATTCATATACGCCGCCGTTATACTCTAGGGGGTAGATAGAGCAAACAAACTCGCAAAGACTCAAAGACGACATACATAACACAAGTTTTTTATAATAATAATTTCAAACTACCATTCCGCTATGACAATAACGTCAGTCAACGTTCAAACTAATGCACACTACTTATTCATTATTTAAAAAATCACCAGCAATTCCTGCCCGTTAACCTTTTTTAGCACGAAAACGTAAGAAATTTTAGAAAAACCGCTTGGTATCCAAGCTCACCTTGTTTCCGTATAACTTATGCTAACAAGCTTGTTCGCGTGACTAGCTCCTCGTTAGGCGAGCGCGCCCGGGCGCGTTAGCTAGTTCATGTGACGTGTCATTGAAAACTACGCTTATGACTGATATAGAAGCTATTTATAAGCCCGAAAAGTCTCTAATTGGCTCTTTACATACATTAACGTTTAATTATGCTATGTTAATGATCTGAGATTAATGAAGTGAGGTTGTGAATGTTTATTTTATATGTTTAGGAAGAATATGAGTTTGGTATCCTGCAGCAATAGAAAAAAGAATAGGACAAGGCAAGAACATGAAAACAACTGACGCTGTTTACCCCGTAAACGGGAAGAGCGTGATATAAGTATGACAAAGCCCATTTTACCAATTTACTATTTCGATTTTCATTAAAAAATTAAATCAATAAACTTTCAAACTAGAGGTAAATTGAATGAAGGAATCCTTTATAATTATTATTTATCATTAGTTAAGCGTAAATTATACTTCGTGTAGGCCGTAAAAAAGCTATTTGTTTTTGTTAATGTGTGAGACGATCTTACGTTAGCTTACTTTAAATTAGTTAAAGGCTAGAGAAATCCATAGAGAATTTGTTATACTTATAATTTCTCTTTTTGTTTATTTATCTCAATTCCATCATTATGTCATACAGCTGAATCTCCTGTAGTGATTTTTCAATCTTTACGATACTGATGATTGATGATTGAATGACTGATGTTTGGGATATAATAAAAGTTTTTTATATCCAACAGAGATGCTACATCATAGACTAGAGTATTTCACAACAGTAAATATACAAAGTACTTAATTTTTGTATGCTTGTGGGTATTTTGGGATGACCTCAATATATATATCCTTTACTAATATCTAATTTTTCAGTTTTTGAGTGTCTAATTAAATTTCTTGAATATGTCAGTAATAAATATTTTACTAAAAGGGCGCGATGAAAATGGCACATTAAATACTCTTTCATTTCCGTATACGCCTAAATAATATATATCATACTAGAAGCCGCCCGCGACTTCTTCCGCGTGGAATCAAACCCGCGGAAACTCCGGGATAAAAAGAAGCCTATTCTCGGTCTGGGTATACATTCCAAATTTCATTCTAATCGGTTCAGTAGTTTTTGCGTGAAAGAGTAACAAACATTCATACTGACATCCTGACATAGTCACAAACTTTCCCATTTATAATATTAGTAGGATTTCACCTACCTACGCCCAGTATTTTCAGCTGCCTGTTGCCTGTTAGTCCATCACCTAGTTTCGATTATTTTTTCAATCTTCAAGAATATCTTTTCAAGATTATTTAATTTTATTTATAACGTTTAATGTTAATATCTACTCTATGAATTTTTCGTCTAACAAACACACGTTCGATATTACTCATCGACAATTCTTTTTTTGATTTATTCAAAGGTGAGGACGAAACGTATGCTTTGATACAACCTCCTTATAATTTGTATCCTAACATTAAACATAGGAAAAGCAATCCTATCTTAATGCAACACGATATAAAATGCCATTTCCTTACCTCAAGATGTACGATATAAATCAAGCGATTATTTCTATAAATTGTAACTCGATTAAGCTATAATCGATTGGCAATTGTGATAGGTCGTATTTCTACGCGTTATTATAATTGTAAATCGCTTGTTAATGTGTTTGTTTTATTATTTTTGGGCTATTTCAAGCATCGCTTTGGCTTTGTAAAGGAAAACGCCGCTTGATCAGATCATGAATACGTACATTACCCGTTCTTCTTTGAAAATTCATTGCGGTAATTTACATAGACGTAAACATATAATCTCGCCTCTTTCCTAGAGGGGTAGGTAGAGAATACATATTTACGTTTGCAACGATGCCTACCTACTCGTACTTTTTTTGCTTTCTTGACATTTTTACGAACGCTCTCGATTCGAAGAATTTCGAATTATTTAAAAAAAATTGAGTAAAAATATTTTGAATGTTTACTATACATACATACAAACATATAATCACGTCTATATTCCTTGCGGTGTAGACTTAAAAAAAGGCTTTATAAATTAAAAAAAAAAACATTTCAAAAGCAATTTTTTAATAACAACATTTTGAGTAATGCTTTTATACTAAAACAATGCAATCACACCGGACCATTTGGAACATAATAATTTCCCAACCCAAAATATTACGAAGCCAAAACGTTTCGATTAAGTAACTACGATTAAATGTTCGTTAGCCGGTGGAATTATACGTAAACATGAGAAAAAGTTCCTTACTCCACTTTTGTTACCGTCATTTCCAACGATTTGACGATTTAAGACCGTTTAGATTTTTTGTGCCGTGGGCTTCCCGGCACTAATACAAAAAATAATAGAACCACTCCACCCCATCTCTTTCCAATGGATGTCGTAAAAGGCGACTAAGGGATAGGCTTACAAACTTGGGATTCTTTTTTAGGCGATGGGCTAGCAACCTGTCACTATTTGAATCTCAATTTTATCTTAAAGCCAAATAGCTGAATGTGGCCTATCAGTCTTTGCAAGACTGTTGACTCTGTCTTGCGGGGTGCAAGGGATATGGACGTGATTATATGTATGTATGTAACTTTTTTTCGTATTTTCTGATTTTTTACTTGTACGCATTAACACGATTTTAAAGTTTACTTTCAATGGCTAAGTTTATAAAATTGGTACGGTGGGTTTAATAGCTGTATCACTTCGCCGTGTGGTTTCCGGCACCAATTTAAAAAAGAATTGGACCACTCTATCTTATTTCCCATGGATGTCGTTAAAGGCGACTAAGGGATATGCTTATAAACTTGGCATTCTTCTTTTAGGCGATGGGCTATCAACCTGTCACTATTTAAATCTCAATTCTATCATTAAGCCAAATAGCTGAACGTGGCCCATCAGTCTTTTCACGACTGTCTACCCCACAAGGGATATAGACGTGACTATAAGCATGTATGTATGTTTGTATATAACAGTTGTAAGCACAAAACCTTGACTCGTTTCTCGTGTTTTGCCAGACTAAGTTAGGAAAGATTCATTTTCGTCGGATGCGTGACACCACCTCGCATGTCAGCACGGCATCTTAGCGCGTTCAACCCATGGTGTTTGTTTTGGTCATTGACTCCGTTGTAATTGACCCTGGGTATGTGGGTTACTTGCTGATTTTTTTAATGACTTTACAATTTTTTTTTTTTTTTTTTTTTGAGTTGAATCATTATGGCTGCTGCTTTGAAGAACATGTTAATTGACAAATGAGAAACACATGAAGTACAGAGAGGTAACGTACAAGTATTATTAAAGTTTTTTTTTTAAACGTCCTGGCAAAGGGTCAGGTCAAGAGTACCCAAAACCGCCGAGCTTGCATGAAGAGAGTTATGAATGTGGATGAAGCGAAGGAAGTATGCAGAGATCGTGGCAAGTGGAAAGATGTAGTCTCTGCCTACCCCTCCGGGAAAGAGGCGTGATTTTATGTTACGTGTTATTGTTTATAATATACATTTACAACTACTTAATTTGTGAGAAATGTCTACAAATGATTGAACATAAACATACAAAATTTTGTAAACTAATAATGATAGCTGGAGAAAAATATAAAACATTACCTGCTCTTTTTTGTCATAATATTTAAAACAACAAGTTTTAAAATGTACTTAGTTAAAATTTCGTATAAAATTATATACAAAGTGTATAGTTTCTTATATTTTTATTTTAGTTACCTAACTCCTTAATCTACTCGTTGATGGAGTTATTTATTGCCGTAGTCGATTTTATGGACAACATAATATTTAATGAATAAAACTGTCTTCACAATTTTTCTGTCAGACACTTAGACAAATAGTCACCTTGCGGGGTAGATAGAGCCCACAGTCTTGAAAAGACTGAAAGGCCACGTTCAGCTTATGGATTTATAATGAAATAGTGACAGGTTGTTAGCCCATTGCCAACAAGAGGAATCCCAATTTAAGAAGCCTATCCCTTAGTAAAACTTGCGACTTCTACGACTTCTTTTCATTAAGCCAAACAGCTGAACGTGGCCTATCAGTCTTTTCGGGACTGTTGACTCTGTCTACCCCGCAAGGGATATAGACGTGAAAATATGTATGTATCCCTTAGTAATAAGAAATCATAATACCCAGTTAAACTTATGATGCCACAAGATCGAAAGAAACTATTAATAAAACTAGTTTAAGTTACATATCTTGACATACCCTGTGTTTACGAATGCGCTGGCATGTTGTGCTATAATTATAAATGAATTAGAAAGGTCGATGTTCGGGTTAAGGCCGAAGGGACCAACTGTCCTTTGGTAACATACATACATACATATGGTCACGTCTATATCCCTTACGGGGTAGACAGAGCCAACAGTCTTGAAAAGACTGAAAGGCCACGTTCAGCTATTTGGCTTAATGATAGAATTGAGATTCAAATAGTGACAGGTTGCTAGCCTGTCGCCTAAAAAAGAATCCCTTGTTTGTAAGCCTATCCCTTAGTCGCCTTTTACGACATCCATGGGAAAGAGATGGAGTGGTCCTATTCTTTTTTTTTATTGGTGCCGGGAACCACACGGCACACAAAAATTATGGAGAAATGTTTTAGTTTTGAGATGAGTATAACGGATAAAACATCTTGAGGAAACCTGAGTATTCAGACAACTGGATGGGTAACCATGATCCAATACGGGTTAAGGTTCTCCTGCAAAGGGGATCAGATGGGAGAAGATTTGTGTAAAAACAATGTATGAATAAATTTTCTAAATTTTTTTTTTTACTTTTTTTTTTAAAAAACCTGACTCGCCCAATTCTGGACCATTTTCAAAAGACGCACCCCTGGCTCTTTTTCAGTTAGGTAAGAGAGGTGAGTATGTAACCATTAGGGGGAAAAATAAGAAGTTTTGGTTTTAGGATAAAACATATAAAGATTTATACTCTTTGTGGCCAGAAATAATAAAGGATCAGGAATATATAATAGTCTCGAATTAATAAAAAAAAGGTATTAAACCCGTATGTAACTTACCTTTTTATTTCGAATTATGTTAATACCGAGAGATAAAATTATATAAAATTTATAAATAGTATAATGTAAAGCGAAAGATTAAAATCAGCCCCGAATTTGTAGCAGAAAAAGCAAAATAGAATAACATTATTTTGATGCACCAGTTGCAACTTTACTTCTTTTATCTTTCTTAAAAAGAAACAATCATTATATATTTAAATGAGAGCAGCACTTTAAAATATGTTAAGAATGTTGTATTAAAAATATTTAAAATCTCCTTTGAAATTTAGTAAACTAAAATTTCGTCATTTATATGTAGGTACTGTTGGAAGGAACGAATGAACGCAAATTTACATTGTAAAAATCCCACTTAAAGAAGAATTTTTCAAGAAGTATTCCGAATACTAACGCTAATCCCCTTCAAAGTAAGTAGTTAACACAAACAAAGAACAAAAATTAATCGCTATGCCAATTAAAAATAACGTAGAAAAAACCTAGTCTACACGACCTGTAAAGTAAGTACTTACATTGATTTTTCATTATAAAAAATCTGCACAATGGCTAAGTAGAAACAAGCTAAGTATTAACTTAACCTTCATTATACGAATTATCGAATACTGAGATTTAGGACAGGCAAGTCATAAATTCTTTAAAACCAAAAATAATACACAAAGAAAAACAAACTTTACTAACAGCACTTACAGCTCAGATATGTTCGTATCAAATTAGGATTTACGTCGAAAAAATTCAATTATAAAATTATACAATTTGAAAAATTTATTATAAACGCTAATTCTCATTGTTTTAAAGTCTATTTTTGAGTATTGCAACCTGTCATTGTTAGTGTTTTACAGTTGGATGATCATATGTGCCAAGTAAAATTAAGTATGCCAATATCATGAAGGGCCATGCTTGATTGCGCATAGCCTTCGCGAAATCACTGTTTTCCGATGATTTTCTTGACTATTTTCTATTCCAAGTCAAGGCTTCGAGTATGGGAAGTTATATAACTAACTCCATTGACGAGAAAAACTCACCGATTATTTTCCCAGGAGTGCTATCAGTACGATAATTATGGGTATTAATTTGTGACAGTATTGATTGATGGCGTTTTTACGTTTAAACAGAGATATTTTTTTATAAAAGCTTTATTAAATGCCATAAACTAATAATAAAGGAATAGTTAATTAATTATATTGTGTTATTATCCATAAGTACCTAATGCATAATTCCACAGGCATAACTTAGTATAACAAAGACCAACGTGATCTTACGAGAACTCCGAGTTTAAAATAATGATTTTTGCATACATAGAGATAAAAATATATATTTTTAAACTCTTCTCATAACTACTGTTAGCCTAAGTAACACATAAACATATATATATGGCCACGTCTATATCCCTTGTGGGGTAGACAGAGCCAACAGTCTTGAAAAGACTGATAGGCCACGCACAGCTATTTGGCTTAATGATAGAATTGAGATTCAAATAGTGACAGGTTGCTAGCCCATCGCCTAAAATAAGAATCCTTAGTTTGTTAGCCTATCACTTAGTCGCCTTTTACAACATCCATGGGAAGGAGATGGAGTGGTCTTATTCTGTTTTGTACTGGTGCCGGGAACCACACGGCACAGGTTAGGTTAGCCTAAGTAACAACTCACATAATGACAAGAATACTTTGATCACAAACGGGGTGGACAAATTACGGAAATTGTACCAATTTGCTGTAATCCAGCTGTTTGCAATGTCGGTCCATCATTAGCGGTGACCCGGTGGAAAATGTTTATGCGGTAGTGCGTTAACGGTAGATAAACTTGGAACATCATTGCCGTGTGGTTCCCAGCACTAAAAAAAAAAAAATCAATAGGACCATTTCATCTATTTCCAGTGGATGTCGTAAAAGGCGGATAAGGGATGTGCTTATAAACTTCTGATTATTTTTTAGGCGATGGGCTAGCAACCACTATTTTGATATATTGTCATTATTTTGATCTCAATTCTATCATTAAGCCAAACATCTGAAAGTGGCCTAACAGTTTTTTTCAAGACGGTTTGTTGGCTCTGTCTAGCCCGCAAGGAATATAGACGTGAGTATATGTATGTATGTATGGAACATCAGGTGTACGGAGATTAAAAATTATACAAGGAAATTTGTCATTATGTATATAATCAGGTACTGGCCAAGATTTGTCCAATATCTAAGGGACATGTCACTGTTTCTGAATCTCAACAGTTTTGGCTCTGTCAGTGATATGAGAGTATATTATTTTAGAGTATATTACTCTCATATCATTGACTGGGCCAAAAGTTATATATTTTGTGTTCGAGATAAGTAAATTTTTGGGACTATTGGGAGATTCTCTCTTTAATATTATACATAGCAAATTTCAGCCTTAATTTCCCAGTCATCATAGTTTAATACTTTATACATCTTCAGCCTTGCTGTTGGTTCTATCAGGGGGGGCTTTGAATATAGCCTAAGGTACGCCAATAATAAGAATCCAGAATTGAGCTGCATAATTCAGGTAATCAATCAGACAGATTGAGTTCAAACTCACTGGATTTCCCAATAAAAAGCGACCCCTTCTGTCATCCGTGATATCCATGACAGGAGAATCAGACCCCGCTTTAAAATATTACATACATACATATAATCATGTCTTTATCCCTTGCGGGGTAGACGGAGCCAACAGTCATGAAAAGACTGATAGGCCACGTTCAGCGATTTGGGATAGAATTGAGATTCAAATAGTGACAGGTTGCTAGCCCATCGCCTAAAAGAATAATCCCAAGTTTATAAGACTTTCCCTTAGTCGCCTTTTACGACTTACATGGGAAAGAGATGGAGTGATCCTATTCTTTCTAGAAATATGAAATATTATACGAGATTAATGTATTTTCACTCGTTTTTTACGACATCTACGAGACAGAAATATACTTAATCTTCTTGTTCTTACATAGCGAAAACTATAAGCGCTTAGACTCTATAAAAAGACCATATATGGGACAAATCAGACGAATTGAGCTAACCCCAAAGTAAGCCCGAGTCTGTCAGGATAAAAGCATTAAATAAATTGGAACCCATTAGACAAGTGTAACTGCAAATAATCTCAAAGGCCCCCCTGGAGCACCCTAACAGGTATAACTATGGAACCCCGACATTAACTCCTGTCAAAATACTCCTTTTGTTCCTTTGTGTCCCGTTCCTTTGTCCTGACATCGATACTGGGGGTATTTTTGATGGGTTCCCTTTGGCTTTTATGTTTAGCTCCTCTGTCAATAAGGAGTGTGTTTGTTTAATTATTTTGTATGAGTTGCACTATAGTCTTAGTAAAACGTTTCGTCCGATTCAAATTTATCGGTGTCATAAGAAAAAAATAAATATGGTACAACACAATTTTGTTTTTAAATGGAATTTGACAGCATGTTTTAATTTCATTAGATATAGTGTAGCGGGAGCGATGATTCGGCTCGACCGCCACCAAAGGGAAGATCTTCCGCCAGGCTAGGTGTTATGCCTGGGGAACCGCGGCTCCAACGATGTTGTGTCGGAGGTTGTATATATAGCTCCAATCCTTGAAATCTCTGAAATCGCGATTTGGGTTCTTCGCTGCTATTGGCTGAGCGCGTCGATTTCTTCGAGATGATTGACAGCTGTTGTGTGATTTGATGTTTGTGACGAGTGGCGTAGAGATGGCGCCACAGTACTCCCCCCCAAGACCGGAGGTCTGAAGTCTTGATCTTGCTGTGCAATCTGTGCTTCAGTAGCTTGCAAGTGCCAGTTGTCTTCCAGTGAGTCGGAAGTAGCTCGAAGTCCTAGTGAGTCAGGAGTGAGCTGTTGCGTTGCTCGTAGTCTGCGGTGAGTCGAGACAGTAGAGAGCGAAGTCGACTTGTTGGCGCCGGGAAATATCGTGCAGAGCTGCCACGCTGGAGAGAAGAGCGGCCGTCGAAGAGATCCAGGCGTGGGCTGCGGTCGATGCGTCGGTCGCTGAAGTCGATGAGAGTGAGTGCGGGTGGAGACAGGACCAGGAAGCTCGTTGAGTTGGCTGCGTTGGACCTGCTGCGATACCCAGTTGCTGGCTTGCTGTGAGACTGCTTGCAGAGTGAGGAGTGATGCTGAGGATTGGAGTTGATGATGATGGAGAAGGTTGCTTCCAATCACGTCGGGGTCACCAATGTAGCGGGAGCGATGATTCGGCTCGACCGCCACCAAAGGGAAGATCTTCCGCCAGGCTAGGTGTTATGCCTGGGGAACCGCGGCTCCAACGATGTTGTGTCGGAGGTTGTATATATAGCTCCAATCCTTGAAATCTCTGAAATCGCGATTTGGGTTCTTCGCTGCTATTGGCTGAGCGCGTCGATTTCTTCGAGATGATTGACAGCTGTTGTGTGATTTGATGTTTGTGACGAGTGGCGTAGAGATGGCGCCACAATAGTAATATCGTGCCAACCCATTTTTGGTCCATAACATTTATGTGTTTTTTTAATTATTTTTTTATACTATTACATCTTTTGACCTAGAAAATGCTATCTCATTTATTCAATTCTCTCTTTGTCTTCCTCCTGGCTTTAGTCCCGGTCGCATTCTCATCACTCTGGAGATGCCTTTGACCATACATCCTGGATTGGGTGTGCCAGTTTTTACACTAAGCGACACTTATTTGACCTCCATCATCCAGTTGATCTCATCTATTCAATTGATATATAAAACAAACGTTAAAAATTTAAATTTTATAAAAACCATTCATAATAGTATGCACTTCTGTGTAGTTATTATTTGATTTTTATATATATGTATTATGAACTCATATATATTCATTTGAGCTTTGTTTATATCATAAACTATAACTATGGTTGACTGGAAGAAATCCCATTGGTGATAAGTCCGCCATTGTACATATTCTTCTAAATCCAATAACTGTTTTGTAATTAGTTATATTTATTTGTATGTGCAATAAAAAATTTACAAAAAAACAAACAAACATTTATTTTTTACTTTGTCTGCTCCGTAGAGGATAATGGCTTGATATAAATATTTATACATGTTAAAATTGATTACATCAAAATTAAAATATATTTTAATAAGCAATCCTGCCACACGGGATCAGGCCCATAGACCATAAGGGAACACACTGATTTTGGATATATATCCGAGGGGCGTGGAATCCAAAATTATTGGGGGTATTTATAAGGCGATTGTGACATTTATAGTTCTTTTGTTGCGTGTTGTACGGCTTATTAAGAAATAATGGTTGATAGTGGAGTAGGTAGTCATTTGTCGATGATCTAATTGTAGTTACATACTGTGTAAACACTAGTATCTTGTATCATACATACAAACATATGGTCACGTCTATATCCCTTGCGGGGTAGACAGAGCAAAAAGTCTTGAAAAGACTGAATGGCTACCTTCAGCTATTTGGCATAATGATAGAATTGAGATTCAAATAGCGACAGGTTGCTAGCCCATCGCTTTAAAAAGAATCCCAAGTTTGTAAGCCTATCCCTTAGTCGCCTTTTACGAAATCCATGGTAAAAAGATAGAGGGGCCCTATTATTTTTTGGATATGTGCCGGAAACCACACGGCACTAGCACAATGTATCCGATATCAAATTTCTCAAGCAATCATTATAGTGAGATGAGAAATATACCAAAATCGCTATCATAACATCAGAGCTCTCAAAATATCAAGATGGAAATCAGAGGTAGCTTCCATTAAAGTTGTATTAACCTCCCTTGGGGCTTATGTTACTTAATGACGACTCATAAAACATAGCCTAAAATACACTATTATTTTTTCCGAATCACATTAGATTTAGTCAAGTGCATTTTTTTGGTTGGAGGCGGTACAATTATTTGTGCATTAAAGTGGTGAATGCAATCTGTGATAGTGTATGGATTTTATTTGATATATTAAGACTTTATAGACAAAAAGAAAACGCTACAGTATTTTTTGAAGTCGGTTAAATTTCTCAAACCTTCGCCTAAGTATAACAAACACATTTTCTAATTTTAACAAACTTTTTCCTGAAAAGCGCGCTTCAGCGTAATGCGATATGATTACACATACCTACAAAAAGATAGAATTGCACGATAAGAGAAAAACATACAAAACAGCAAAAAACAGATAATAAATTAAAAGGCAGATAAATCAAAAGGCAGAGACAATCTATTGCCGTTTCAAACAATGTTATTAAATCAGTCTGCTTATTATATTATTATAACTAATTAAATGCAACCTTTTCTATTATAACCGCAAAAGTAAACTGTCAATCAAACATCGCTAACTTGCTATTAACACAGAGCTAAGTAGCAAGGAAGGTCGTCATTGTTCTGTGCACAGAATCGTACCTGAATCTTACAAAAAAGATCCCTTTATCTCTCCATCACGGAAATTGCAAAGTATTACATGGTTATTTCTTAACCGATAGACCAAAAAGGGTAAGTACCGGCAAGTTACTACACGGTGGTCTTCACTGTTCTGTACATCTCTTTCCCATGGATGTCGTAAAACGCGACTAAGGATGTGGCTTATAAACTTGGGATTCTACTTATAGGCGATGGGCTAGCGACCTGTCACTATTTCAATCTCAATTCTATCATTAAGCCATACAGCTGAATGTGTTCAGTTTTTCAAGACCGTCGGCTCAGTCTACCTCGCAGGGGATATAGATGTGACTATATGTATGTATGTACGTTCAGATATAATTTTTTTAACAGAAAACCAAGAAAGGAACCGTATGACACCTTCGACGTGGCGATTTTAGTTTTATACACAGACAATTATTTTAAAATCAGTTGATTTTCATTTGCAGGTAATGTTGGTAAAGCAAGGGGGGGTTGGACCACACGCGCGGAAATAATACACGGTTAAGGGCAGGAGGGTCGATTTAGGGTTGTCAATTCATATAAACACGTACCGACATGATTGCGGGGTAGACAGAGCTAAAATACTCCAATACAAGGAAAAGTGTAAGCTGGATAGTTTAATAATGGAGTTCAGATTTTAAGATGTGATACGTTGATAGCCCATCGCTTTATAAAGATATTTAAGTTTACAAGCCTGTCTCTTTAGTGACATTGTACTGTGAAGGAAATAAAAAAGAAATATATTTATATGAAATTAAATTTAATTAAATTATTATTAAATTAATATTATCTTTTTTGAGGTTAACATAGACAACAAATATAATTTTTACATACATATAATCACGTCTATATCCCTTGCAGGATAGACAGAGCTAGCAGTCTTGAAAGACTAATAGGCCACGTTCAGCTGATAGGCTTAATGATAGAATTGAGATTCAAATAGTGATAGGTTGCTAGCCCATCGACAAAAAAAAAGAATCCCAAGTTTATAAGCACAGGCTTATTATTAAAGAGACAGCTCTTAGTCGCCTTTTACGACATCCATGGGAAAGAGATGGAGATGGATTCTTTTGCTATTAGTGCCGGGAACCACACGGCACAAGTGAATAAATAACTCCATGTATAATGTAAAATTTATATTCAATTCGATACAGATTTAGGTAGGTGACAACCCTGCTTGTGATTTTAGGATTATTTAATGGTTTTGTAGGCTATGGCCATTCGGTAGACAAGGGCTTTTAGATTTTAATGTGGTCATATTATTTTTTAAATTTCTTCTCAATTACTTACGACGAATGGATCTTAAGAAATATCCTTGGAATCGTAGTGAAAGCTTGAGTGCAAAACATTTTAATCTCTAGAAATAAGTAGAGTCTATGTACTCAATTTCTAGAATAGAATAGATTTATATTCAAAATGGAATACAAGGTATCACTTATTGACGTCACATAACTTAAAGCTAATTAGAATAGAATAGAATTTATTTATTTTCAAAATTGGATACAAGGTATCACTTATTGACGTCACATAACTTAAATCTAATTATAACTACTACCGCTTCCAAAGCACATGTGTAGAAGAAGCGGCGGAACAAACTACACTGCAGCATTTTCATCGGACGTCAATTTGCAAATATAGATCTCTTAAATCTAAATCGTGGACGAATGCACATTGTCTACATTAGAAAACATGAATGAATGTAGAACTGATTATGTCAATACGAATATTTCGTCAAAGTTCGTTTCTCTTTAGTTTAAGTTCTATTTTTACTTTTTCCTTGATGTGGGTACATAAAAATATAAATAAATAATTTATATATTCACCCTATATCTATCTAGTTTATTTTTAATCCTCCCAAATAAATATATTTAAAAGCAAGGTAAAAGAGCATTTACTATATTTTTATGTAAAGTTGTTGAAGCACTAAATAAAACTTGGATCTACAATGAACTTTAGTAATTGATCTTAAAAACCATATTTTCAACTGCATACTTTGACACACAAAAATCAACATATTTTCATATACTATTGTAATTATGCTTTTTTAATAATTTTATACGTATCAATGGAATACAGCATTAAAAAAAAATATTTGTTTTCTCGGTTTTTTTTTTACTGGGATCAGGAATACTAATTATTAAAACTACAGCACAATAAGTGTCCCAAGAAATCTCGAATTTACTTGTAAGGAAATCTAATCCAGCATATTTTTTTAGTTTAAGAATTTGGTTGAAGCGCAAATAGTACGCAGAGATCGTGGCAAGTGAAAAGATGTAGTCTCTGCCTACCTCTCCAGGTATGAGGCGTGATAATATGTTTTCATGTATAACTAAAATGTACCGTGTGTTTCCCGGTACCAATACAAAAAAGAATAGGACCACTCCATCTCTTTCACATGTATGTCGTAAAAGGCGACTAAGGGAAAGGCTTACAAACTTGGGATTCTTTTTAAGGCGATGGGCGAGCAACCTTGAATTGAATCTCGATTCTATCATTAGGCCAAATAGCTGAACGTGGCCATTCAGTCTTTTCAAGCCTGTTGGCTCTGTCTTCCCCGCAAGGGATATAGACGTGACTATATGTATGTATGCACTACAACGCACATAATAACAGAAGTAACCTAAAAAAAACTAATTTACTAAATCAAGTTCTAAATCAAAGCCGAATCTCGTCCGTTTTAAAATACCAATGGAAAATTAATAACTAATTAATGTCACAACACCGAAATATCTTTATTTGCGATCTCGTTCGGTAAATGCAAAACAAACAGAATTTTGTTCCGCTGGATTTGCGATACAGAGCAAAAAAAAGGGCAAGCCGCGGCTCGCCAGTAGTATAACTTGATATGTAGATGGCTTGGGGTGATTTCACACTGCGTTTTTAATGATTGAAAGAGAATTTAAGACTTTGATTGAATCAAAATTATAATATAAATACGCTGGATCTGTTTTTCTTGCGTTAGTTGCGGAGAGCGAATGGTTTTTTTTTTATATAAAATACCCATATTCCCATCTTGGAATTTTTAGCGAAACGTAGCTTATGCTTGTTTTGAAGTTTTATCAAAATCGGTTCTACGTTTTAACCGTGAAAGCGATAGACAGACATAATATAGAATAGATACAGATATAGTATTTTTAAGACTGTTTGCCCTGTCTACCGCTGTATTAAACGTTATTATATTTAAACTAGCTATGCCCGCGACTTCGTCCGCGTGGAATAGTTATTTTGCGCATCATTGAAGCCCTCAAGGATGAATAATTTTCCCCTTTTTTTTTACATTTTCCATTATTTCTTCGCTCCTTAAAGTTGATCGCGTGATGTTATATAGTCTTAAGTCTTCCTCGATAAATGTTTAATTTAACACAAAAATATTTTTTCAATTCGAACCAGCAGTTCCTGAGATTGGCGCGTTCAAACAAACAAACAAACTCTTCAGCTTTATAATATTAGTACAGATATGTGTGTATGAATATAGTTATTCCTAATATCAAAAGTTTTACAGAATTCAGTCATTTAACTCCTTTGATAAATTCAAATTGTTATAAATCGTGTCTCGTTTAGAACTAAACTGGTCGCCTTGGTGTGAAATCTGAAACCTTTGATCAGGCCAATTTGAACAGCCGTATGTCACGGTTTCGAAAGGTGGTTTATACTGCGCGATTTTCGAATGGACCTAAATTTCTGAGTATGTTTAGTTCATGGTGCCATGTGGTTTCCGGCACCAGTACAAAAAAGAATAGGACCACTCCATCTCTCTTTCTCATGGATGTCGTAAAAGGCGACTAAGGGATAGGCTTACATACTTGGGATTCTTTTCTAGGCGATGGGCTAGCAACCTGTCTCTATTTGAATCGCCATTCCGTCTTTTCAGGACTGTTGGCTCTGTCTACCCCGCAAGGGATATGGACGTGACCATATGTATGTATGTATGTATGTATGTTTAGTTCAGACTGATCAACTTTTCAACAAAGCAATCTAGGAGTGAATGTTTTTTTTTAATAGCTGATAACCTTTTGAATTAGTTGCATACATTTTTCCTAATTTGCTTTTCAAGAAAGTGATACATACAATCACGTCTATATGACTAGTAGGCTAAACAGAGCAGTCTCGAAAAGGCTGGAGAGACGCGTTCAGCTGTATGGTTAACGATAGAATTGAGATTGAAATAGTGTCAGTGATGATTTAAACTAATTATAACTTGAAATGCCATAATCGATAAAACTTTTAATATCGATATATTGATATCTTTAACTAGTGAAAACGAGTCTTAACCCTGCAAAATTCTACGAACACGAACGCTCCAGCGCACTTTTCTCCGTGGATCACATACGCGCGCCATTTTTGATAGATCGAATACTCGATTGTATTTTTATCGATTCATTTTGCCACCGAGCAAAATCTTTTTGCTTTTATTCGTGCAGGTGGACAAAGGAGAATATTATTACTCCTCTGTTTAATATGTTCACTTAAAACTTTAGTTCTTGACATTATAGAGTATGGCGTAAATGGTAAATTTAACCACATACATACATATGGTCACGTTTATATATAAATATCATCATTCATATCTATTTTATCTTAACCGGCGACTAAGGGATAGGCTTACAAACTTGGGATTCTTTTTTAAGCGATGGGTTAGCAACCTGACACTATTTGAGTCTCAATTCTATCATACGTAAATAGCTGAACGTGGCCATTCAGTCTTTTCAAGACTGTTGGCTCTGTCTACCCCGTAAGGGATATAGACGTGGCCATATGTATGTATGTAGTACCTCCTAGAGATTTTATGATTGACAGCATATTAATATAGTATTGAAACCGATTTCCAAAACATTCAGGTTGGCTGGAAGAGATCCCACTTAGGGATAAGCCCGCCTTTTTACTGTTTTATATTTGTTATGTTCTCCTTTAATGAATAATAAAGCATTTACTTACTTACATTCCTTGGTAGAAAAGTTATTAATTTCAATTAATCGGATATAGATATCGCTCCATAAAAGGATTTTGATAGCATGATACTATGTAAGCAGTGACGCATGTAATTATAGCTAGAAAATATATACTGCTATCTTCATAGCCAAAAATTTATGTAGATATAGTCATATTCATTTATGTGTAACGAGTGTCGTGTGGTTCACGGCGCTAATATAAAATAGAATATGAACGCTCGATCTCTTTGCTAAGGATGTCGTAAAAGGCGAGTGAAGGATTGGCTTTTAAACTTGTTTTTTATTTTAGGTGATAGGATAGCAACCAGTCACTATTTGAATCTCAATTATTCCAGACAGCAGAACGTGGCCTTTCAGTCTCTTGAAGATTGTTGACTCTGTCTACCCCGCAAAGGATATAGACGTGATTATACGTTATGTCTTTAATTTGTGAAATGTTTAACAGTTTGTACGGTTTATACTCTGTAAAAAAATATTCTCATTTTTTTTTTCTATTTTGTCCACATCACCATGTTCTCTTTAGGTACATCCCTGAGAGAGAGATGGAGTGGTACCATTATTTTTTACTATTGGTACCGGGAACCACACGGCAATAAATTATAGACGAGAGAAAACAATAACTATGAAACTGAATACAGGGGAAACCAGGGAACGGGTTTAACTTAATTCAATCAATGGCCTGCTAATCGAATAAGCCGAATCGAATTAGCAGCTTTGTGGGTATAGGGTTAACTGTATGCGCACTGGTTGTGAAAAACGGTGAAGAAACGGCGCGTTTTTTTTGTGCGTACATAGGTATGGTCACGTCTATATCCCTTGCGGGGTAGTCAGAGCCAACAGTCTTGAAAAGACCGAATGGCCACGTTCATCTGTTTGGCTTAATGATAGAATTGAGATTTAAATAGTGGCAGGTTGCTAGCCCATCGCCTAAAAAGAATCCAAGTTTGTAAGCCTTTCCCTTAGTCGCCTTTTACGACATCCATGGGAACGAGATGGAGTAGTTCTATTCTTTTTTAACACGGCAAACGGTATTCTTACACGGCAAAAAGTATAGTCATTTTTTTTTTAATCCTCAAATACATATAGACGCTTAGTGATACATTTTTTAATATTTTAATGACGTGTTGAAAAACTATATAACTGTCTTTTTTTATTTAAGCTCATACGCCGTAAAATATCTCAACTAAGTATATTAAATTTTTTAAGAAGAGTAATTTTTTTATCATTACACGGTCTTGACAAAACTAGGAATATAGCCTAAAACATTAGCGCTAAATCCGCATGTTTTTTTTTTAATATTCGACAGAACTGGATCAGCGTGGAAAAAGCGGCGTTTAAAACGCGCGTTTTTAGTAATTACAATACGCACTGAACGCCGACCTTAGCCACGAAACACTGCTGATGCGGCGGTAAATCCAATAGGATTCCATTCAGCAACCCTTTATTGGTTTACCTCGGATTTAGCTTAAATTACTTGACGTTACCGCATATATTTCAATTAATATTATTAGAAAATATCCCACTGGTTGTTTATACTTATTTTAAAATAATTAATCTTTTTATTAGATGATTAATACAGTTTTGAAAATGCCTATCTGTTGAGCCTTAAGTGTCTTAGTAATTGAGTTCAAATTCATATATTACTTACGGTTTATATATCTTTGTCATTTTAATACAAGACTAAATTATGACAATATAAAAACAAAACCAACCAACTTTTCACTAAGTTATCCGATAAATGTGAGAGCAATTAGTCGTTTGATACATTTTTCTTTTATTAAAATTTCCAATTTCATTTTTTTAATTAACAATTATTTCTGTTAAGCAAATTCAAATTTTCTTCCAATTACCGCATAAATAATAAAAGACATCAACGAGTTGTGATTTCCTCAAAAAAAATAAAAAAAATCAGCCATGACAAAAAAGGCGGGGTTCTCCCCAATAGGTCCAGGAAACACCGAATAGAAGAACCATGTAGTTTCCATACAGTGCATATTGTCACGCCTCTATCAAATAATTGCGACAAACATACAGGATTAACCGGGAATCGTGTTAACAGCCACACCTACAACGGATTAGTTGTCTAGTCGCTAATATAGATAACTTAGCGTTTAGACTACAAAATGGAACATGAAATAAATTTTAGTATAGTAAAAAACTGGCCAAGTTTAGTGTCGAAAAGAATTAAGGCGTTTGTAGGTAACCCATTAATGTAAAGATCTTTGAATTTTGAATGACCACTTTGCAATTATTCTATATGTTGCGCTAGGCTATTCGTACTAAATGTTTGCATCTCCAAGTACATTTTCGAAAATAATCGATTATCACGTGTGATTTATTAAACAAAAAAATAATGACTAAAAACCAGAACAAGAGTCAATTTAAACGTAAAACTAAGTAATATAGTAAAATCCTTAATTTAATTAAGAATAGTCTTTTATGACGACATGTGTTTTTTTGAACTACCTCTTCTACCTCGGCTCATCAGAGGCGGCATTGCTAAAGTTCTCTATAGCCAAGAGGCTTGACAATTTAAGTGTTGGCAACTCTCTTACATTTCATTGGTTGTGAAACGAAGTGCAAGTTGTAAGAGAAAAAGAACGCGACGCCAGCGCATTCCTCTCAATGATTCGGAGTCGATAACTGAAAAGGCTAGAGTCATGGGTAATGATGAGGTGGATAGGTTGTAACACAGACGCAAACTCCACACATCATCTCTTTGACACCTAGAATCTGCGTGTGCGACGCCGAGATGATTTTTTTAATTTTGATTTTAAATTTTACATCTACCAATAACTTCGTAAGATTCTACAATACACTGTCAAATGTATTAATTACGAGTACTTTCAGATTTATCTGTCAAAGACACAAACACTGGTGAAGTAGCAAAAACCAATTATTATAATGATGGCAGTGAAGCGTGGACGTTTTTTAGCATCGCCTCCACAATCTCTCGGATTGTTTAGCGTTTATAATTTACATAATTCATAATCGTCTGATGTTCGGGTGGGGTTTAGCTGTGAGCGGAGTTGAAAATAAAGAAAATACTTAGGTACAAATTAAACTTGAGGTGGATTCATTGAAATGTTTTTATAAAAATACATACATATGAACATATAATTGCAATCCCTCACGGGTAGACAGAACCAACAGTCCCGAAAAGACTAATAGGCCATGTTAAACTGTTTGGCTTAATGATAGAATTCAGATAAAGAAATATGCATGAAAATAAAGCTGTTAAGTATGTACTATAATAATATTACGTCTATTTACTAGTTGAACACAAATTATCTATGGAAATGGAGTAAACAATATTTGTGGTCATAACATGCAATACACTATCTATCATCCAAAAATCAGTAGCATTTTTACGAGTTGGTTTAATAGAATGTCTATACACCTATATATATCACTTTGATACTTTAGAAGACAACGTTAATGGGGTCAAAATTTAAATAATAGTTTCTTCAGATAGATATAAATTTACTTATGTTTTAGTTCGGCCTTAATGTGTGTAACATAATTTTGTTTGCTTATTATTATTTATTAAAATTTTGCTCGCTGCCAGTGAGACCACACCCGATGCCTAATCATTTTAATTACTGACACAGTTGCTTGCGATGCAGTAAAAAAAAAATAAACAGTACCATTGTTTGAAGCTAAGGAGTTGCGACCTAGAAATGTTTCGAGTGTCGATAACTTATACAATGTTTCAATTTTACATCTTCTTATAGATTACTAGCTGTGCCCGCGACTTCGTCCGCGTGGAATAGTAATTTTGGGCATCATTGCAGCCCTCAAGAATGCATAAATTTGTTCGCTCCTTATAGTTGCAGCGTGATGTTATATAGCCTAAAACCTTTCTCGGTAAATGGTCTGTTCAACACAAAAAGAATTTATCAATTCCAACCAGTAGTTCCTGAGATTAGCGCGTTCAAACAAACAAACTAACTCTTCAGCTTTATAATATTAGTAGTAGATTTATTTAATAACCTAATGATGACAAATAAACTACTTATAAAAAAGATAAATGCAAACTTTTATAAAATTTACAAATTGTACAGTCCTTGCATAGCATCAACCTAAGGGGGTGGAAAGGTGGTGCCCAGAAGGCTGGCAGCTTTGTCATTTTGAATCTTCTTATAGTGTTAAAGATTAGCTCTTATAGCCAGAGAAGATATCGTGAGGAAACCTGAACATTCAGACAAATGGATGGGTAATCATGATCCAAAACGGGTAAGGTTTCCCTGCGAAGGTTGCGTAGGTCAGACGTGAGTCGCTTCATGTAAAAATTCTGACTTAAAAAGTGTACCCCGGGCTTCTCTCCAGAGAGGTAGGGACATAACCCTGGACTAACGCTAGTAGAAGAAATTAAAGAGAGAAAGAATTAAAGATGTGCCGTGTGGTTCCTGGCACCAATAAAAAAGAAGAATAGGACCACTCCATCTCGTTCCCATGGATGTCGTAAAAGGCGACTAAGGGATAGGCTTATAAACTTGGTATTCTTCTTTTAGGCGATGGGCTAGCAACCCGTCACTATTTGAATCACAATTCTATCACTAAGCCAAATAGCTGAACGTGGCCAATCAGTATTTTTAAGACTGTTGGCTCTGTCAACCCCGCAAGGGATATAGACGTGACCATATGTATGTATGAATGTAAGAATTAAAGAAAGAAATTAGACATTATCTGGGCCAGCAAATTGGAGTGATGTACTATACTATATGCGTATCCCTTGAAATGATTAAGATAGGATCCGCACTTTTACATACATACAAAGTCTTTATCCCTTACGGGGTAGACAGAGCGAATAGACACAAGAACTGAAAGCTACGTTTAAATGGGTGAATTAATCATGTTCTTACGGTAACGCTAAAAATTTTTGAGTTCAAATCCCAAACATGAGTAAGCTTCCAAATAAATTTCAGTTTCTTCGTGTTCATATTTGACTCGGCGAGTCTTGAGCGCCTCTAGGAAAACGGGTGACGGGGTAGACCGAGTCAACGGTCATAATTGATAGGCTGCATTCAGCTGTGTGGCTTAACTATTAATTTGAGATCCATGCCGTGTGGTTCCCGGCACCAATAGAAATAAGAATAGGACCACTCCAACTCTTTCCCATGGATGTAAAAGGCGACTAAGGGATGCTTAACATCTTGAGATTCCTCTTTTAGGCGACGGGCTAGCAACCTGTCACTTTATATGAATCTCAATTCTATCAATAAGCCAAACAGCTGAACGTGGCCTACCAGTATTTTCAAGATTTTTCTGCTCTATCTACCCCGCAAGGAATATAGACGTGATTATATGTATGTATGTATAAAATGATAGGTTGCTAGACCATCGCCTAAAAGCAGCACAAGTTTATAAGGTTTTCCCTTGATTTACTTCTACACTTTGCAAGGGAGGAGACGCAGCTGACACACTATATCTTTACTAGACCATGTCTAGAAAGTAATACATACATATATACATATGGTCACGTCTATATCCCATGCGGGGTAGACAGAGCCAACAGTCTTGAAAAGACTGATAGGCCACTTTCAGCTATTTGACTCAAAGATGGAATTGAGATTCAAATAGTGACAGGTTGCTAGCCCATCGCCTAAAAGAAGAATCCCAAGTTTGTAAGCCTATCCCTTAGTCGCCTTTTACGACATCCATGGGAAAGAGATGGAGTGGTCCTATTCTTTCTTCTATTGGTGTCGGGAACCACACGGCACACTATTTGTGGATACTATTAGTGTATGTAACCCTATTTATGCACTAGATACAAGACATTTTATATAATAATAAAAATATATATAATTTCAAATAAATAAGAAATAATACAAACCACAGCTTCTTTACATATTTGTTGATTTACCTGCGAATAAAAAAAATATTGTTAGGTACGTATTTGATAAAAGTAGTCTAAGAATTAAAACATAATATTCCGAGCTATTAATCTAAAAAAATAACAAAATAAATCAAGTACAAAAAGAAACCTAGAGAGACATATTTTACATTATAGAAAAAAAAATAATATGATTGTGAAGTAGTCATGTCTCCTATCTCGGGTCTGCTGAGAAGAGATTTCTTTTGAAATAAGCAGAACCTTTGTAATTTTGTTTCTTGTGTTTATCAGTCTCGATGTTTTCTGTGTACATAAATTAGTAAATAAATAAATAGTGATCATGTTCCTGCTGGTAAAAAGGACAGTTTTACTTAATTGCCTTTTACGAAATACACGAACGATGGTGTGGCACTATTATACAATGCCGCGTTCCTTATGCACAAATTTAAGACATAGACACATTGGTGCCGGGAACCACACGGCACTATATTAAATAAAGATTTAATATAGTGCCGTGTGGTTCCCGGCACCAATATAAAAAAAAGAATAGGACCACTCCATCTCTTTCCCATGGATGTTGTAAAAGGCGACTAAGGGATAGGCTTACAAACTTGGGATTCTTTTTGAGGCGATGGGCTAGCAACCTGTCACTATTTGAATCTCAATTTATCATCAAGCCAAAAAGCTGAACGTGGCGTATCAGTCTTTTCAAGACTGTTGGCTCTGTCTACCACGTGACTATATGTATGTATACTTAATATAAATGCAAAAGTGTGTTTGTATGTTTGTTTGTCAATTTTTTTTTAATAAGTTGCTTCAATAACATTTGTTTTCTCCGCTTGTCTCCCATGACTTAACGTCCGTTCGTATCGTCCACACAATCTCTATACCATTAATCGCAATAAACCATCGTATTCGCATACTTTGCATAATTAATAAACTAATTAACTAAAAAAGCTTTAATTATACTGTGGGACTAGGCATTCAGCCGTTTTAGGGTTCAGCTAAAGTCCTCTTTACTCCTTCCTCCTGGTTTAAGTCCCGGTTGTATCCTCACCACTCTGGAGAGGAGCCCGGGGTAAGCCTTTGACCATGGATCCTTGATTGGGTAAGTCAGTTTTTTGCTCGAAGAGATTCCAGTCTGACCTCCTTAACCTTTGCAGGAGAACCTAACTCATATTGGATCGATCATGATTACATATCCAGTTACCTGAATGTTAATGTTAAACTCCATATTTTTCCCTTGGAGGTCGTAAAAGGTGACTAGAAATTGTCTCATAAACTTGGGATTTCTTTTGTAGGCGATTGGCTAGCAACCTGTCACTATTTGAATCTCAATTCCATCTTAAGTCAAACAGCTGAACGTGGTCTTTCAGACTTCTCAAGTCTTTTGGCTCTCTCTACCCCACAAGGGATATAGACGTGACTATATGTATGTATGTTTGTAGTTATATTCGCATTACTACACGTAACCCTTAAATTTTTCTATCAACTAAGTTTTGACCATAATATATAAATATAGAAAGCAGGAATTTTTCAACCAATATATTATTGTTTAATTTATTGTTTACGACCTGTTGTCATGTCATACATGAATTGTTATGATCATATTATGTAATTAACATGGAAATCAGAAATAATTATTCAAACATTTGCATCTTATTAAAGGCTAGCAAACTGTCACTAATTGAATTTCAATTCCATCATTGAGCCGTGGCCTTTCAGTTTCCTCAAGGGTTCTGTCTACCACGCAGGGGATATAGACGTGATTGTCTGTATGTATGTATATGCATGTTGCTCTCTATAAATTTGGGATTCTACTTAATAATGGGCGAGCATACTTTTACCGTTGCCGTATCTAAATTCTAACACTAAGCCTTCTTGCTAAATGTAGGTACCAGTCAAATCCTACTTATTATTAATTTGTTCATTTATTGCACAATATTCATAATGAACTTAAAACAATATTCCGCAAAACTGTTTTCACAGGTTGACTGCGGTCAGTCTCATTTAAAGTTACTAATTTAACACAATAAATAAAACTATATACTTACTTATCTATAACGTGTAGGTAACAATTTTGTTTTAAGCTTACATATTTCTATAGAATTTGAGAAGTAATTTTTTTAGAGTTTTTTAATTGACTCTATCTATCCTGTTAGAGATAGTCAATGTACATTGCGACAGTCACGGGAAGGGCAAATAAACTTGTGATTATTTTTATAGGCGATGCGCTAACAATTTCTCTTTATTTTAATCACAATCCTATAATCAAACAATATAACAGATCGTTGCTTATAAGTCTTGAAACTGTTGGCTCTGTCTACCCAGTAAGGGATAAAGACGTAATTATATTTGTAATTTCAGGTTACACAAAGTTTGATTTTATTGCTTTATATATTGAAAGTTTCTAACAACCTAATTGAGCAGAAGACAAAAGAATACGAGTAAATAATATAATTTAACTTTGCCTATTACAAAAAATGCCGAAAATAATTCCACTGAAGCTTAACAAAACATATCTGAAAGTCTAAAGATTAGCCGAAGGAAATGAAACGCGGCGAGCTTCCGAGGGAACGAGATAGCTGCCCAAATATAAGTGTAAGAGTGAGATAGACGACCACCCTAAGTCTGCCACGCCCCTTTCTTAGCTTAGAGGGTAAATCTCTTGGGCAAAGTTTGGGGTGAATGTACTACTGGTTTTGCCACGTGGTCGATTTAGATAATGCATTTGGGGTATAGCTTGTAACATACATATGTACATACTATGGATTTCCACTTGCTAAGATCCTTACAGACCTATCCCGCTTCCTCCACACTCATTACTCTTTTCATGCATATTCGACGATTACGGGTACTCCTAACATACATACCTACATATGGTCACGTCTATATCCCTTGCGGGGTAGACAGAGCCAACAGTCTTGTAAAGTGTATTAGGCCACGTTCAGCTGTTTGGCTTTAAGATGGAATTGAGATTCAAATAGTGATAGGTTGCTAGCCCATCGCCTATAAGAAGAATCCCAAGTTTATAAGCCTACCCCTTAGTCGCCTTTTACGACATCCATGGGAAAGAGATGGAGTGGTCCTATTCTTTTTTCTATTGGTGCCGGAAACCACAATACCGTCATAAAATCAGTAAAAGTTATAAGTAATTGTAATCCAAAAATCCAAATGAAAGTAATAAGTATGTATGTATTTAAAAATCATTGTTATGGTTGGTTTCTGAAATTTTGACATTGATAAATGATGTTCTGGAAGTATACAATAGTTTACATTATAATTTTAATGATTGATTCTAGCTTTATTTTAAAATGATTACATGATTACAAGCTTGTTATTATATTAGCTTTAAAATTTATTAGTTAGGTACATATTATGATAATTTGTACTCATAGGAACATAATTATAATAACAGCGAAAGTCTGTCTGTATACGCTTTTACAATAAAATTTGTAATTTGCTAATTTTTATCCGTGGACAATGAAAACAAAGGCTAATATTTTTATTTAGCGGGAATTTCATATAAACGCGAACAAAGCTGCTGGTAAAAGCTAGTTAATTTTTAAACCAGCAAAGCTGGCAAGCAAAGAATTTAGAAAGCAATTTTTGATCAAACTGGTGTTTCTTAACAAATAAAATTCCTAAGTAAGTACGTACTTACAAATATTTTCTTTTAACATAATTCATTTATTTATTCACATAATCACGTTTATATATATCCCTTGCAAGGACAGAACCAGCAGTTCTGAAAGACTGATAAACCACGTTCGGCTGTTTGTGATGGAATTGAGATTCAAATACTGACTAGCCCATCGCCAATAAAAAGAATCCCAAGTTTATATAGCCCATCCTTTAGTCGCCTTTTACGACATCCATGGGAAAGAGATAGAGTGGTCCTGTTTCTTTTTTAATATGGCACACACACACACTTCTATTATTGACCGTGCTAACGGTTCTCTGAAAATATTTCCACAAACATTTTGTAAAATTTCTATTTGGCAGACTGAACTTGACAGTCCAAAAAGTAAAGTGATTTGGAACGCAGACACCAGACAGCGAGGTAGACTTCATTTAAAATTCATTCTCAACCCCCATGCCCTTTCTACCCACGAATAATTAGCGATCACGCGACCCCCATTCACATTGGGGTGATTCGGCGAATTATGATACAAGATTAGTTCATATTGGCCGAGTTAAGTGTGCGAGTCGAGTGGCATGTTAAAGAATGATGTCAGGTTTTAAATTTGGAATATTGTATATATAATAAATATGTTGTATAAAACTACGCTTGATCATAAACAAAATGAATTTATTTACTTTTGTTTTTAATTTTTTTTATTTACTATGAATTTTTGAATATTATGAAATAATATACAATAAAATAAATAAATATATGCGGGAGAAATTACACTGATTGAGTTAGCCTCGAAGTAAGTTCGAGACTTGTGTTACGAGATACTTACTCAATGATACATACATACATACATAAACTCACGCCTCTTTCCCGGAGGGGTAGGCAGAGACTACCTCTTTCCACTTGCCACGATCCCTGCATACTTCCTTTGCTTCATCCACATTCATAACTCTCTTCATGCAAGCTCGGCGGTTTCGGGCACTTTTGACCTGACCCTTCACCAGGACGTCCTTAATTTGATCAAGATATGTTCGTCTAGGTCTTCCCACCCCGACCTTTCCCTCCACACTCTCCTTGTATATCTGCTTAGTCAACCTATTTTCATTCATCCTCTCCACATGACCGAACCATCTCAACATACCCTTTTCTATTCCTGTAACTACATCTTCTTTCACATCACAACATTCCCTTATCACGCTGTTCCTTATCCGGTCACTCAATTTCACACCCAACATACTCCTTAACGCTCTCATTTCCACTGCATTTATTCTGCTTTCGTGCTTCTTTTGCCATACCCAACTTTCACTCCCATACATTAATGTCGGGACCAACACGCCCCTGTGCACAGCCAGTCGAGCCTTTTTGGATAGTTTCTGACTGCTCATAAAGGCATGCAAAGCTCCATTCACCATGTTCCCCGCGTTCACTCTCCTTTCAATATCACTATCATACTTGCCATCTGATGTAAACTTTGATCCTAGATATACAAACTCTTTCACTTGCTCCACTTTTTCTCCTCCAATCAAAATATTACATGCTGTCATTTCTTTCTCCATTTCAAAAACCAGTGTTTTAGTTTTACTTACGTTCACTTTCATTCCTTTCTCTTTTAAAGCTTCGTGCATACAGTTTACCATCTCCTGTAACTCCTCCGCTGATGACGCCAGTATAACCTGATCGTCGGCATAGAGCAGACATTTGACGAGTAACTCATTCATCCTTAATCCACTTTCAGACTCTTTCAAATCTGTCAAACAACTATCCATAAATAGGTTGAACAGCCACGGTGACGCAACACATCCCTGCCTAACACCTTTCTCAATCTTAAACCACTCAGTGTGCGCTCCGTTTATCCTGACACAAGCACTCGAATCCTCATATAAGGATTTCAGTGCTCGTATCAAGAGACTGCTCACCCCATGCATAGAAAGTGCTGACCACAATTCATTCCTCTCAACTCTGTCATAGGCCTTTTCCAAATCCACGAATGTGCAATAGACTTTTTGACTCTTGGCCAAAAACTTTTCGGCTATGCACCGCAAAGAAAAGACCTGATCAGTACATCCCATTCCCTTTCGAGATCCCGCTTGAGCATCCCATATTTTGTCATCAGTTTCATTCCTGACTCTATTAATCAATACCTTAGCATACAATTTGCCGACGACGCTAAGCAGGCTTATACCACGATAATTTTTGCAGGAAAAGGGTCACAACTGTGACCCTTTTCCTTTGTAAAGTGGCACAATAACAGCCTTACACCAATCTTTTGGTACTCGGCCGCTTCTCCAACACAAATTGAAAAGGCAGTACAACTGTCTAGCTACGACGCCTTTTCCTGCTTTAAGCATCTCGACCGACACTCTATCATACCCGGCAGCCTTACCCGCTTTCATACTCTTAAGTGCTTCCACAATTTCAAACATTTCAATTTCGCCTTCCATCTCATTCTCTTTTTCTTCGCTATAGCAGAACTCTTTCTTATTTTCTTCCTTTTTTTCAAATAAACTCTCAAAATAGTCCTTCCATATCTTTAGCACACATTCTTCTCCTTTCACAACGCTACCATCCTGGCATCTGATCCTATATACAAATGATACTATATTTTATAATTAATTCTTATATACATAAACATCCAAGACCCAGGCCAATCAGAAAGAGTTCTTTGCTCATCATGCCCTGGCCGGGATTCGAACCCGGTGACACAGATAAGCATACTATCGCTGCGCCACAGAGGCCGTCCGTAAATAGTTTCTCACTCCCTTAATATTTATTTTTGTAACAGTTGTTATAACGGCAAAGGAAATAATTAATTTGTGAAAATTTCATGTTTCTAACTATCGCAGTTCAAAAAAAACAGCTTGGTGACAGACGGACGGACAGACAGACAGTGGAGGTATAGTATTAGGTTTAGTAAAAGCTTATACCTTTTAAGAACAGACCCAAAAATGTATGATGTGAAATTTATAAGATAAGGAATAAAAACAATCTGCATTAGTCAACTTGACACTAGCACATTATTTTAAAGCACGAGTAACTCGCCCAATGTGATGTTCATCTATGGAGCACGTGTCTTACTTGAGCAGTCTGAAGATAATTCGATTGTTGTCAGTATATCGTTGAATTAATGACTAGACTATATAGAAAGCCAATATTACATGGTAATAGCTGAAGCCATTAGTCAGTATGGCTAGTTAGTCAATAAATCAATGAAAACTTTTACTAGCAAATTGTAATCTGATATACAAGAACCAATTCTTCACCTTTTTTTTGTGATTAAAATGAATTAAATCCTACTTGCATAACTTAGCTTTAATATCATTAAAAGTAAAAAATCGGCAAGTAACCGCTCACTATTTGATGCACAATTCCATAAGTAAAACTATCCAGCTTCAAAGATGACTGAGGCTGTTGACTCTGTCTACCCCATAAAGGCTAAAGGTGTGATATTTTAAGAGGTGATGATTGCATTGAATTTACAAAATTTAAATATCGTTGAATATTGTTATGTTTTTCAATATATGTATATAATATCATATTGAAGTCATTTATTTTATATTCATTCATATTTATAATGTAGACAGTGTGCATTCGTCCACGATTTAGATTTAAGTGATCTATATTTGTAAATTGACGTCCGGCGAAAATGCTGCAGTGTAGTTTGTTTCGCCGCTTCTACACGTGCGCTTTGGAAGCGTAGTGAAGTAGATATAATTAGATTTACATAAGTGATGTGACGTCAATAAGTGATACATTCTATCCAATTTTGAAAATTAATCTATTCTATTTTTAATTCTAGTCCAACGACAATAAAACCAACATTATGTACCTTCTAGTAACAAAAAAAAAGTTTTCATTCCCTACAATTCCAAAACCAACCCTCCCATGCGCTGACCACAGGATAGCAATTGCAAAAACCGTTCCCCGGGCCTAACAGACCCTGACTGACCAAATGTGAGGTGAACACGAAACGCCACGGTCTGTCGGCCACAGCTGGTCTGTGCAGGGTTCAAACCCGGTCCGCCGTTTGTTTGAATTGTCACCTTTACTTTTTTAACATGGCCGACAAAGAGATGTATTTGTTTTTCTATAATTATCTGGCTCAGAGAATGGCAATCATTCAAATTGGCAATGCTGCAAGCCTTCTGGGCACGCTCCCGCATGTTGACAGTACAATTTGTAAATTGAAGTTTAGCTTGTAATCATATTTTTTTCCTTTCTCTTTCTTATTTATAAGTAATTTCAGCTTTAGTATTATTTTGAGTTAATTTTGATTATTATTTGTTAAACCTAAATAAATAAGTTTTTCATTACTCTGGCAACACTTTTCCGTTAATGACATAGTAATTTTAAACTTATAAAGCACCATATATATATATATATATATATATATAGTTTGTGTGTTTGTTTGTGAATGTGAATTGAATAAATAAATTATTCTTGCACAAAGAACGATCCATACGCTCCATACATGGTTAGTGATGTGGTTTGATAGTATAATTAAAAAGAAGTTCATCTTATCCTACTAATATTATAAATGCGAAAGTTTGTGAGTATGTCAGAATGTCAGTATGGATGTTACTCTTTCACGCAAAAACTACTGAACCGATTACGATGAAATTTGGTATGTAGACCCAGAACCAGAATATCATATAGGCTACTTTTTATCCCGAAGTTCTTGCGAGATTGATTCCACGCAAACGAAGTGGCGGGCGGCCTCTAGTTATTTATAATTTCATTAATCACGACCACTTTAGCCAATAATATAACATTATAAGGATTGCAAAAACGATTTCCATACTATTAGATTAGCAAAATTGGAAAAAAAAATTACAATTTTTAAAGAGTCGTGTTTTTAACGAACACGTAAAGCCATCCATGGAGAATGAAGGGTTAATATTTTTACTGTGGGTATATATAATAGCATAAATTAAACTATTTTATAAAAAAATACCAATTAACAATTTGAATCTCAATTCTATCATCAAGTCAAAAAGCTGAACGTGGCCTGTCAGCCTTTCAAGACTGTAGGCTCTGTCTACCCCGCAAGGGATATAGACGTGACTACATATGTAATAAAAATACTTTTCACCGATATAATTTTATAAATACAAATGTAACACGTTCAACTTATCGCGTCAGAAAGTAGTGATTAAAACGTCGGCTGTACATATCTTCTTAACTCTTCATATCTTCACTAGTGGCCATCAGCTGGTAGACGAACCGTGACTTTCGTGTCAGAGTCGCATTAGTTATGTTCGTGACTGTACCTCGGTTATGACCTGAACTGTCTTGAAACTTTCGCGCTCGCTGTTAACGATATTTGTTATTGTGGAAAAAGATTTTATTCATATATGTACATATATAACATGTACTCACGTCTATGCCTTTGCGGGGTAGACGGAGCCAACAGTCATCAAGAATGAAAGGCCGCGTTCAGCTGTTTGGCTTTATGATAGAATTGAGATTCAAATAGTGACAGGTTGTTAGCCCATCTCCTAAAAGTGGAATCTTAAGTATATATGCCCTATCCCTTAGTCGCCTTTTACGAGATCCATGGGAAAGAGATGGAGTGGTCCCATTTTTTCTAATAGTGCCGGGAACCACACGGCACAAAAAGTATTTACATGTTTTGAATAATTTTATTTATTTTTGCCGTGTGGCTCCCGGCACCAATACAAAAAAGAATAGGACCACTCCATATCTTTCCCATGGATGTCGTAAAAGGCGACTAAGGGATAGGCTTACAAACTTGGGATTCTTTTTTAGGCGATGGGCTAGCAACCTGTCACTAGTTGAATCTCAATTCTATCGTTAAGCCGAATAGCTGAACGTGGCCATTCAGTCTTTTCAAGACTGTTGGCTCTGTCTACCCCGCAAGGGACGTATAGACGTATAGACGTGACCATATGTATGTATTATTTATTTTTCAATAAGCTGTATCTACCAGTCTATCATTGGGTTAAGCTGATGACTATTTTGTGGACAATTAATAAGTTCGAATCATAATGCCAAACGTTTTTCTCTTAATGAAAGTTGGTTGACGTTACAGTTAGTAAAATTGTTTCTTTAATCATGGATTCTAGTCATAAACTGATCAATCTGAAAAATACACTATTTTATCTTTAACGGCCTCTGTGGCGCAGCGGTAGTACGCTTGTTTGTGACAACGGAGGTCCTGGGTTCGAATCCCGGCATGATGAGAAAAGAGCTTTTTCTGATTGGTCTGGGTCTTGGATGTTTATCTATATACCTAAGTATTTATTGTAAAATATAGTATCGTTGAGTTAGTATCTCGTAACACAAGTCTCGAACTTACTCCGAGGCTAACTCAATCTATGTTATTTGTCCCGTATATATATATTTATTTATTAATTAATCTACCTTGATCTAACCGCGGAATCTTAAAATTTATAGTATCATAAACAGCTAATATTGTATGACGGCGTACCTAAAGGATAGTATGAGGAGAAAGGGAGTGACCAGCGAGATGGCAATTGACAGAAGTAAGGTAAAGTCACTCAATTCCGAGGGGTTCCAAAACTGGCAGGTAATTGCGATGTATTTAGAATAACGGTATTTTCATTCAATTTTACAAGTTCACTTTGACCGCAAAATACGTAATTCAGTTAAGAATATATTGACTCATGTTTATGTGTGCAAATTATTGCCATAGTGTGTGCACAATTTAAAATAATCGGTTAGTTCGACGCCAGCAGCTGACCCGGAAGCGCGCTTCTTGTATTTCGAACCTAATTTACGTGAGTACTACATTTTTTTAAATAGCGTTTAATTTGTGAATTTTACGATCTGTGACTTTTTTGTTTATGTAGGAATATTAAAAGGGGTATTTAAAATATATAAACCTTTTAGATTTTGAGTATTTGTTCTGAAATTCATGAGAAAATTAGATTTTAAAATACCGCGGCATTAGGTTTCCAATAATTCAGTAGGTTCCTAATTGCCGATGTACACCACGGGATTAGGAAATCGAAGAGGGTTACGTTTTTTTTAAATTTTGAGTTCACTATTGTGATTAAGAAATTAATATTTTAGTAGTAATCTCTTAAATAACCAATAGTTGTAAAAATGTATTTCCGATGTACACTTTGACGTTACATTTGTTAGATATAATAACCTAAATAATACCTTTTTAGGTACTTTATTGTTTTCTTGGTTCGAAAAGCAACATTGATATTATTAGATTATTGGTGTGTTCTGATTGAATTTTATTTATGCTTTATATTTTTAATGTAATATATATCGATAGCATTTAACTAAGTATTGGTATATTGACAAATATTTTATTTTATATCACTCGGAATTAAAAAACTTGTTTGAGAGTATTAAAACACAAATCCGATGTATTTAGAACGGAATAAGGTTATATGAACACTTAATTCCGTGGTATCGATACAAGAAAAATACAGTGTGTTCCTTATCTAACTTTTCTCGTTTATAAAGCACTAAACCATCCATACATCTAGGGACCCTTTAGATTAATTTTGATAAATCATTCTTTTCAGATTTACTTACGTAATTTTAATATTTAATCTTAATTGTTTTGTTATAGAATAATGAACCCAAGAAAAAAATACACAAATAAAGATCTTCAAAATGCTATCACGGAAATCAATAATGGCAGCAGCGTCTATAATGTTTCTCGAGATTATAATATTCCAGAGACGACATTGCGCGATAAACGTGATAAAAAATATTGCGGTGACATTCCCGGTAGAAAAATAATACTTTCAAAAGCGGAAGAAACAAAAATTGTTGACTGGATTCATTATCTAGGAAAACAAGGTTTTCCAGTTACCAAAGAACAATTAAAACAAGGAGTAGCCAAGTTGGTCGAAAATTTAAAAAGACCGAACACTTTTAAAGATGGTATCCCAGGTAAACATTGGTTTACCGGTTTCTTATCAAGACATCCGACTGTTGCAAAAAGAGTAGCACAAGCATTACCTACTCATCGTAATAAAGTAACTGAACAAGATGTGCGCAATTGGTTTGATAGAGTCAATAACTATTTTGAGACCAATAATTTATTAAGTGTACTTAACGATGAGTCAAGAGTTTTTAACTGCGACGAAACTGCTTTTTATCTGTGTCCCAAAGAAAAAGACGTATTAGTCAAAAAAGGGAGCAAGAGAGTGTATAATCGAGTTGCTAACGACGAAAAAGAATGTTTGACCGTCTTAGTAAATGTTTCTGCCAGTGGCAAAATCGCTCCACCTATGGTGCTGTATCCATACAAACGCCTGCCAAAAAACTTATCCCTAACAGTTGATTATATTTTTAATTTTATACGAGATTGGTATTTAGCCATAAGTATTATTAATGTTTATGTTTGAATTATTAATATCTAGATATTAATCATGTACCAACAATAAGACTGATTTCAAAATAAAAGACTTGATTTTTGGACACTCTGTATTTATTATCCCCACCTCCATTTTATAATATTAGGTACACTCGGATTTAGGAACAAAATCCATCGGGATTAGGATTTTTAAATCGGAATTAGGGTCTTTGGAATTATTTATATTTTTACATTATTTCACATTTATACTATTTGTTTACTGACCAATTGTAGATTTATTTCAAAAGTAAGATAAATAATACTGCTGATAAATATAACCAAATCTTCAAAAGAGCACATTAGATACTTAAATTTTAATGTTCACTTAACTTCAGGTGAAAATACCGCGGAATTAGGTGACTTTACCTTAATTGGAAAAAACTAACATACTGTTCCTACCCCGCGTAGAAATTGGGAAAAGGTAACGACGAAGAAGAAGAAGACGATTGTATACTTATCTGCTAGCAAAATCAAACTAACATGGCGATTAATTTTTATGTCAAAACACCAAGAGAATCACGAGGTAACGATAGAACGAACGCCATTAGACCACAAACGCCTGATGACAAATTCTTTTCCAATCTCACACTGGTTAACAATCTCAATTCTATACATACATACATACATATGATCACGTCTATATCCCTTGCGGGGTAGACAGAGCCAACAGTCTTGAAAAGACTGAATGGCCACGTTCAGCTATTTGGCTTAATGATAGAACCGAGATTCAAATAGTGACAGGTTGCTAGCCCATCGCCTAAAAGAGGAATCCTAAGTTTATAAGCCTATCCCTTAGTCGCCTTTTACGACATCCATGGGAAAGAGATGGAGTGGTCCTATTCTTTTTTGTAATAGTGCCGGGAACCACACGGCACTGTAATCATTAAGCCAAATAGCTGAACGTGGCCATTCAGTCTTTTCAAGACTATTGGCTCCGTCTACCCCGCAAGGGATATAGACGTGACCATATACGTATGTATCTATGTCAACTGAATATAAATTCCATCATCGTTTAGCTGAACGTAACCGTTTTGTCTTTTTGATTTATTATAACATCATCATCATCATGAAGCCATACAGCTGATCAGGACCTCGCGCAGTCTATTCGATAGTGTTACCTCTGTCTACCCCGCAAGGGATATAGACGTGACCGTATGTATGTACGTATGTTAACATACCCTACCACCGTCTCCGGGCCTCTAACATCGCACGCAACGATTTCGACTGCCGCCAACGTCATACGCACGTAAACTATGCGTGTTAACTTTGCGTGTTCCAGACCACGTGGTCTTGGAACACGCAAGCTGACGTGTGATAGCTCTGTGTCAATGGATAGCGTGGTTTTTAATCACGAGTCGCGTGTACGAAAGGGATAGCGGTCAGTTTCGTGATAAGAACTTGTTCTTTTTCAATGAGAGCAACTGGTGTTTTGTCATTGCGTGTCGCTAATGTTTGATAACATCCAAACATCCATTATGATCACGTCTTACGAGGTAGACAGAGTCAGCAACCTTGGAATGCTGACAGGCCACGTTCAGCTGTTTGGCTTAATGATAGAATTGAGATTCAAATAGTGACAGGTTGCTAGCCCGTCGCCTAAAAAAGAATCCCAAGTTTGTAAGCTTATCTATTAGTCGCCTTTTACGACATCCACGGAAAAGAGATGGAGTGGTCCTATTCTTTTTTGTATTGGTGCCGGGAACCACACGGCGTGTCGCTAATGTTTGACAACATCCATCCATCCATATGATCATGTCTTGCGGGGTAGAAAGAGCCAGTAACCTTGGAAGGCTGACAGGCCACGTTCAGCTGTTCGGCCCTAATGATAGAGTTGTGATGTTTGAGAACATATGTGTTCGTGTGAAGCGAAAATTTAGTCATACAAATGTATGACTATGTATTTTTTACGGTTTTATCGCAAATGTTCGAGTGAGTCAGGAAAAACCTTGGAAGCTTTTGATCATTTTGACTGTATGTAAACATGTTTCTTAGTTCTTCTAGTTACTTACATAGTTTTCAGAAAGAATGTTACAACCCGAATTCTTTTTCTGTTTGCTATTTTCTAAAGGTTGACTTGTAGAGAATGCTATTAGTGGGGCTCAATAAAGTTTTAAATAAATAAATAAAAAATATATCGAAACAGTCTTTAAAACATTCAGTTCTTTTACGTAACAAACTATAGCCGTTAAACTAGTTATACAACTAAAAACTAGTCTTTGAATACAGTAGCATTCACCGTAGTTCGGCGAATGCAAAATACGTACGTTCGTTTGTCGGTAATTTCTGTCAATTACTAGACTTATAATAATCTTGTGTATTATATAGTGGGTATAATTGCGTAAGAACTTTTGGTTTGAGCGAAATAACTTTTAAATTATACATTTCATGTCTAGAAATAGTTTTGATGTAGGTCATTGGATCTTTGCTTCTATACTGGTTTGGTGTTGAAAAAAATAGATAATGCGTGTTAACTGGTGTTCTTTTCCCTCAAACTGTATAAGGGCTTATTAACTTGGAATTCTTCTTTAATTTGGCGGTCGGTTTTTTTTAAATAATATAGTTGAGTTTGACCTCAACCTGTCTTTTGTTAGCAAGACGAGGCATAAGGTAATGCACGCACGCTTAAATAGTGTCCGTTAATAAATACAAACAGTGTCCTTAAACTGTGCTTTAAGATGAGAAATAGCAAGTTTAGTACTTACCTTTTAGCTGATAAAAACCATTAAAATATTTACAATATTTTTAAGAAAAGCTTATAAAGCAATCGCTTATGAATTAAGTGAAAATATTATTAAACGTGACGAATGTACTAATATTTAAAAAAGCTCAATAAAAGTTCGCAAAAACCTCCAAAGCTTAATTCCAGCCAAAGCTTACCCCAAGCGCAGTTAAACTCTATAATAATGGTCAATGCTTTGTAACCATAGAGTATGTATAGAAAGCCTTCTTCAAGCAAAGTGCGCATTCCAGTTTACCAAAAATTAAAACTGAAAGATTTTCAATATTTTTACTTTAAAAGTTTAAATTTTTTTTACAGATTCAGGTATTTGAATCTCAATTTATTCATTTATTTAATTAATACTTTATTGCCGGACATTTATTTGCCGGCGGACTTAATGCCGTTCAATCCAACTCAATTTCATAATTTAGCAATACAACTGAACGTGGCTTTTCACTTTTTCCAAGACTGTCGGCTCTATCTACCCCGCAAGGGATACAAAACTGACTGTATGTATATATGTAAATTTAACAAAAAATAAATACGAAAATAACTTACGGTGCTTTTTTAGACTTTAAGCCCAGTGCGCACTCTATGCATAAAATGAACTCGATGTCAGCAACTAACCCAAGTACTAATGGTATGGTATTCGATTCCCGGCTAAATTAGCATACGTCATTATTGGTTGCAAGGTTTTGGAGAATTTTAAGGATCAAAATATTAGGTTGTAAATTGGCAAGTGAGCTTTCTAAATCTTGTAATATTGCTGGAAACATTGTTTATTTTATTTTTTTATTCCTTGTTTAGGTCTTTGTCCAGCAAGTATCAAAAAATACCCATTGTGCACAAGATATCAACGTACCTATAAAACGTCTTTATCCATTACGGGGCAGACAGAGCAGAAATCTCGGAAATACTGAAAGAACCCTTTATACTTTTTTGTTTAATAATGGAATTAAGATATCAAAGTTTACCAAGTTCCATCTCTTTTATACCAGTAGTTTTCGCGTAATTTTTATAATGAAAAGACAGACAGCCATAATGAAAACATATTTTTAAGTTTGGTACAAGACTAGTAATTGTTACATCCTGCTATTTCTTTAAAACGTGTGCCGCGTGGTATCAATAGAAAAAAGAATGTCCTATTCTTCTACATCTTTTTCTTAAGATGGAGTCTCCATGTATGTCGTAAAAGGCGACTAAGGGATAGACTTACAAACTGGGTATTCTTCTTTTAGGCGATGGGATAGCAACCTCTCACTATTTGAATCGCAAAAACAGCTAAACGTGGCATGTCATTCTTTTGAAAACTGTTGGCTCAGTCTACCCCGCAAGGGATACAACTTGATTATTATATATATGAACATTCGTTAAACATTTTCAATGTAAATTTTGCACTTATTTACAGCATTGTTTAAGTGGTTCCTATATGTATGCATAATTTATGAACCACTTTTTAAATAAGTCATAATTTGTCCCAGACTAACCTTATCAGTAGATCTTAGTATAAAGCAAACAAAGTCTTGACTAAGTGAACAAGTATGATACTTCAGACTTTAATTACTTTATAGGTCAATTTAAATAGCCATAGGCAGTTGTCAATTACGAATTAATTGCTGTCCCCGTTTAGGCACATATTAATGACGGTAATTATGCGTTAAATAGGTAACACTCTAGTCACTTCTGTTGTATGACTTATAATTAATCATCAATTCGTTTCATATAAAAAAATTCAAATACATATTTATCTCTATTCCAATATAATTTAGGGATATGTATGTTATTGAATAAAAAAAAAGAATTCTTTCCTATGGATGTCGTAAAAGGCGACTGAAGGATAAAACTTGGGATTTCTACATTTAGGCGATGGGCTAGCACACCTGTCACGATTTGAATATCAATTCTATCATCAAGCCAAAAAGCTGAACGTGGCCTATCGGTCTTTTGAAGACTGTTGGCTCTTTCTACCCCACAAGGGATATATGTAGTCGTGACTATATGGATGTATAGTGAACCTGTCACTAGCCTGTCGCCTATAAGAAGAATCCCAAGTTTATATGTATGTAAATATCTGGCATACGTATTTTTTTACCAAAACACACTGTAGTATATATATTTGATTTCTCATTTTCCATGAAACTATCTATCTTTTCACTGGCCAAGATCCTTATTATTTCTTATTATGATTTGATATAGTGAAAGGGTTCTTAGCTCATCGCCTATAATAAAAATCCTAAGTTTATAAACCTTCCTTTTTAAGTTAATAATTGATAATACCTACGTATGTGTCTACAATTATTTTATTATCACTATAAGGGCGAATGAAATAAAATGCATAAAATAATTAAACACGAATCTCTACTACATATATTTATTTGTACATACATACATACATAAAATCACGCCTCTTTCCCGGAGGGGTAGGCAGAGACTACCTCTTTCCACTTGCCACGATCTCTGCATACTTCTTTCGCTTCGTCCACATTCATAACTCTCTTCATACAAGCTCGGCGGTTTCGGGTACTTTTGACCTGACCCTTTACCAGGACGTCCTTAATTTGATCAAGATACGTTCGTCTAGGTCTTCCCACTCCGACCTTTCCCTCCACACTCTCCTTGTATATCTGCTTAGTCAACCTGCTTTCATTCATCCTCATTCATTTATTTGTATTGTTTATTTATACCTTGTTTATGGTCTCTCACTGCTCTTTATTTAACGATGACATGTTTATTAACAGATACATCCAAAGAAGAAAAGGGCGTGAGTTCGAATTCATTGATTTTGTGTGAATATAGCAAAGTATCAGCATTTTCCTAAATATCAAAGTACTCAGAACATTTGAACATGGTATTTTGATTCGTAGAATATAATAACAAATGTTACTAATCCTGTTACTATCAAGCTTATTTAGGATAAACGCACAATGTTTTTTACGAAAAAAAAGATGAATATTAAGATATTTTTTTGTTTTACTTATTCATTTCTATAGGACATTGGAAGTGCATATCTAACAAAAATATCGTTCTATTAAAATCTTAAAATTCGTAAGTTACACCGCTTCGATCCGAGGCCGCTGTATGGCCAGTACTGATATATGTCTCAATTATAAGAATCGAGTATGCGCAGACGCAGTGGGGGTTTGCATTCAATAAACTGTGTTAGATCTTATAGCAGCGTGAGATTTATATTAATTTTTGGAAATAATCCAATGAAAAATGTATTATTTATTATTTTGAATCATAATTGTCGATGAGTTATGTATTTTAGGGGTGAATTAAAAGTGAACAACTAAGTTCTTTTAAAAAGTCTGAATTGCAATTTTGTGAGGTATAAGTATAATATTATAATACATATAGAACATTATATTACGCAATTTTTTTCGCATTAAACTGATAGACCACGTTCAACTGTTTGGCCTTGGGATTTTTCTTTTAATTTATAAACCTATCCTTAAATCTCCTTTTACGCCATCCATGGGAAAGAGATGAAGTGGTCACGGCACGGATTTTGACGTGGTTGTTTTTTATTAGAAAGAGTGATTGAACAGAAAGCATAAATGCTAACCGTGCGTAGCCGAGGTGGGTCGCTTGTAAAAATATGTATATATCTACATACTCTCATACATACAGTCACGTCTACATCCCTTGCGGGGTAAACAGAGCCAACAGTCTCGAAAAACAGAAAGGCTACATTCAGCTGTTCGGCTTAATGATAGAATTGAGATACAAATAGCGACAGGTTGCTAGCCCATCGCCTGAAAGAAGAATCCCAAGTTTATGAACCTATCCCTTAGTCGCCTTTAACGACATCCATGAGAAATAGATGAAATTGTCCTCTTCTTAGTAAAAATCTAGTTTTTCATAGAATTTCATTTAGCTTCATCAACTACTTAGAGGCAGGTGAATGTATAAAAAATAAGTTAGACTTTACGATACAAAACATAATTAAAACGGCAGCCTTCATGAGTTACACGAACACATACAGACATAGGATTATTTATTATAGGTAACATTATGTCAACTCAATTATACATAATCGCTGGAAAATGAGACGGTAATTAATTGCAAAGTAACTTGGTATATTTTCATACATTACGATTTTAGATAACTATCCTTTATCGCGGGTGGGTTAAGTAGTTAATATTTATAGTGATATCTATCTTAATTATTGGATATTAGTTTACAAGTAATATAAGAAATTCAGCTTCTTTTTAAAGTGGTTCGTTTACCTCTGCGATGTAGTGGCAATGTTATCTATACTAATATTATAAGGCTGAAGAGTTTGTTTGTTTGAATGCGCTTATCTAAGGAACTACTGGTTCGAATTGAATAATTCTTTTTGCGTTGAATGGACCATTTATCGAGGAGGGCTATATAACATCACGCTGCAACTATAAGGAGCAAAAAAAATGGAAAATGTGAAAAAAAACGGGGAAAGTTATTCATCCTCGAGGGCTTCAATGATGCCCAAAATAACTATTTCACGCGGACGAAGTCGCGGACACAGCTAGTACGTGATATTTCAGTATGATTCATTCAGTTGATTACTCGTGAAGAGGTAATAAAACTAACTCTCGCATTTAATTATTCTTTATTGTAAGAATTACAATTTGCAAAGTACAATAGGCGGGCTTATTGCTAATAGAATTATCTAAAAGTCTGTCATTGGGTTAAGCACAGAACCTTATATTATTTAGATATATTACGAGTAGTTGAAGGATGTCCTGGCAAAGAGTCAGTCAGTCGAAGGAAGAATGCAGAGATCGAGGTAAGTGGAAAGATGTAGTCTCTGCCTACTTATCCGGGAAAAAGGTGTGATTTTATGTAACTATGTATGTAATTTCCATATTATAGTAAGGCATACAGTCTCGTATACTTAAAAAAATAAAATCACACACCCCTTCGTCATGTTAACTGCCTAATGCGATTCGACGTTCAGATGTTAAGCGCTAAATGGGATGGAAACCACATCGGTTTTCGTAATTCTATACTTTTTACACCTCATTCTTATTATATTTGTACAAAAAACAACTTTATTTTCAAACGAAATTGAGCACAAACTTCTTTGACACTTAAAAAAAGTTCGTCATTAAAGGTTTTTGAACTATATTCGTGAAAGAATAAAGTCTTAAATTTTATAAATTTAAAGTCTTCTGGATTAAGTGTAATAAGCTACTGTTTAGTGTCAGTTTACTTGTACCTTGGGTTTTGATGTCCAAAATTCGATTCTCGGATAATAAATCAGGTTATTATATTCTGGGAATATTTGTTGTGGCGAATTTGTATGTTGTTTTAAAGGAATTATCGGTATCTGAATTTATTTTCGGTTGCTTGTTGTTAAGTTAGCAACTTAAATTTATTTCTGAACTATTTTTTTTATTCAAAGTAGGTATATTCAAAAGTTATCCTTTCGCCTAAATGTATTTTCTTTATAGTAAACAAATGTATAGTCTTACATACATAAAGTCACGTCTATATCCCTTGCGGGGTAGACAGAGCCAATTGAATAGACTGCGCAAGGCCCTGATCAGCTGTATGGCTTCATGATGATGATAAATTGAGATTCAGATCGTGAGAGGTTCTAAAGAGGAATCTCAAGTTTATAAGCCTATCCCTTAGTCACAATATTTGATATAAGGGAGGAATTTCGAAAATGCGTTCATTTAAATCGAATGAAAGCCACAGGATGATCATAAATAAGCCCAACTCATTACTGCCCATATACCGAGTCGGTTAGTTTAATTGGATAAGTATTGTACCGCGCTATCTCCCGACGCCTCTTATCTTTTCTTCTAGAATATAGAAATATGTGGAGAGGAATTATTCTTATATTTATTTGCATAAACATATCCTTGGTATGTAATGTAGTGGCATAATTTAGTGAAAAATGTATAGTTATTTGATAGTTTAATTACGTGAATGAATAAAAAAAAATCCACTTTTTTGATGAAGAACTACAACTTCGTCTTTCTCCTGGCTTTAGTACCTGTTGCATCCACACCACTCTGGAGAGGAGCTAGGGGTATGCCTTTGACCCTGGATTGGGTGAGTTAGGTTTATTATTATTACGATTGAGAGAAACAACTATTTATCTATAATTAGGGGCTGTACAACAAAATACGTGCGAGATTACTAAAATTAATTTATTAAGAATTAAATACAGAGCCTTCGTATACAATAAATTAATATATAAAATTGTCGAGCAGAAGTTTTAATATAATTTATTCAATCACAATTAAAACAATCAGTTTACAAGTGTAACGACACGCCTCAGTCGGTTTGAGCCGTAAAAGTTTATGACTCAGAAAATATGGCCGATCAAAGGAAGAAAGTATTCAGCCCATGAATTTAATCTTGCAATTTCCAATCCATAAAGTTTATCTATTGTAAATTGACTATTGCACCAAAGAGAGAGTTTATTAACAGAATTAATATACGTATTATCATGTCTTGCTTTATGGTTTGTATATGAACACAACTAGTTACGGTATACCAAAAAAGAATGGGACCACACCATCTCATTCCTATGGATGTCGTAAAAGGCGACTAAGGGATAAGCTAACAAACTTGCGATTCTTTATTTAGGCGATGGGCCAGCAACCTGTCACTATTTGAATCTCAATTCTATCATTAAGTCAAATAGCTGAGTGAGGCCATTCCGTCTTTTCAGGACTGTTGGCTCTGTCTACCCCGCAAGGGATATGGACGTGACCATATGTATGTATGTATGTATGTTTAGTTCAGACTGATCAACTTTTCAACAAAGCAATCTAGGAGTGAATGTTCTTTTTTTTAATAGCTGATAACCTTTTGTATGCAACTAATTTCCTCATTTGCTTTTCAAGAAGGCTTTCAGAACTGTTGGCTCTGTCTACCCCGCAAGGGATATAGACGTGACCATATGTATGCATGTATCATAGTCAGTTTCAGCCACTGCTGAACCTAGGTCTCCCCCAATGACTTCCATCTCGCTCAGTTTGATGCGACCTGCTTCCAACGATTTCTCGAGGACTTCATCAGATCATCAGTCCATCTCGCGGGGGGCCGTCCAACGCTGTGTTCTCCTGAACGTGGTCTCCATTCGAGGACTTTTTGACCCCATCAGCTATCAAAGTCAAAGTCAAATCATTTATTTGTTAGAATACAATTTTTACAATCAGATGGTCACGATATAATTAAGTACATGCATTCTGCCTTATAATCAGGCGTACAAATATTTGGATGTCAGTTATCTAAATCCTAATTTACAATCAGCGCTTATTTAAAATTCTGTTACAAATAAGTTAAATAATTTAAAATGTCATCTTAATATCAATGTTAACTACAATAATATCACCGTTGGCGCCATTGGAAAAACTCATCAATAGTGTAAAAACATTTCTCTATCAGCCCTTCGATATAAAAATAGTTAAGTCAGATAATTACATGAAGCGACTCCGTTTAACTTACGCAACCTTTGCAGGGGAATCTAAACTCGTATTAGATCATTGTTATATAGAATAAAATAGAACAGATTAATTTTCAAAATTGGATACAGGGTATCACTTATTGACATCACATCACTTGAATCTAATTATAATTACTATGCTTCTCTAACAACGGCTCCATTGCATCTCTGTTCCGAACCAGCGCTGCTCCAAGTAGCATTTGACGTACGATGAAGGGATTCAACGATAAGGGAGTACGTGCGAAGCGATTGCAAAGATTATTGCCAATTTACGAAATATGGAAGAAATTTGGATTCATTTCATGGTGTTTTATTTTTTTAATTATGACAACAAATAAAACAGTAGCAGTTATATCAGGTTAATGTCTCGAAATGCTAAACAATCTATAAATTCATACATACATATAATCACGTCTGTATCCCTTGCGGGGTAGACAGAGCCAACAGTCTTGAAAAGACTGATAGGCCACGTTCAGATGTTTGGCTTAATTATAGAATTGTGATTCAAATAATGACAGGTTGCTGGATAGCTGTCGCCTAAAAGAAGAATCTCAAGTTTATAAGTCTACCCCTTAGTCGCCTTTTACGGCATCCAGCTATCAGTCAAAAACGGCGAGAAACTTAAATCGCGCAAGCAAAGATTTAACGGATTGGAGCATATGTATATACAACCTCCGACACAACGTCGTCGGAGCCGCGGTTCCCCAGGCATTACACCTAGCCTGGCAGAAGATCTTCCCTTTGGTGGCGGTCGAGCCGAATCATCGCTCCCGCTACATAAACTATAATTATCACGCATAATTTAAAAAAAATAAATCGACATGTTACAAAATACATGAAAATTTTCTTTTCTGAATATATTTTCTGTTTTAAAATACATATTTTAACGTATACGACAACGTCTAACACTAAACATAATTCAACATAATTGGCGACTTTAATTATCATAATGAAATTAGGCGAGCGACCTCGTTTCAGAGCCATATTTTATAACATTGTCTGGCTAAATTACTGCAGTCGGGGCGAATTTTTCTATTTTAAACGACCTTCAACAGAAGTGCCGTGTGGTTCCCGGCAGTGAGTGTGGTTACCGGCAGTGCCGTGTGGTTCCCGGCACCAATACAAGATAGAATAGGACCACTTCATCTCTTTCCCATGGATGCCGTAAAAGGCGACTAAGGGATAGGCTTACAAACTTGGGATTCTTTTTTACGCGATGGGCTAGCAACCTGTCACTATTTGAATCTCAATTCTATCATTAAGCCCAATAGCTGAACGTGGCCATTCAGTTTTTTCAAGACTGTTGGCTCTGTCTACCCCGCAAGGGATATAGACGTGACCAATTGACCATATGTATGTATGTAGAAATAACAAGTATGTATTTTTAGGAATACTAGGAAGCTTTAATTTCACTCAATGTGATTAGAGATTCGAATTTCAGCTGAACGTGGCTTTGCATGTGTCGTTGTGTTCGTGTACAGACTTTTCAAATATGCTGGCTCTGTCTACCCCGTAAGCGATAAAGAAGTGATTGTATGTGTGTCTTTTATTTTAGTGACCGCAAACGAATTTTAGGTTTCTAATTAGATCACAAAAGACTCTATTTTTTTTATATTATTTATTAAAAAATTAGTTTTTAAAAGGTTAAGAAATCCTAGTCACATTTTAAAGATTTCTGTTACTCTTAACGTATAACGTAAAGTAATTTTTAGTTTTTAGTTTAGTGTGTCATGTGGTTCCCGGCACCAATACAAAAAAGAATAGGACCACTCCCATCTCTCTCCCATGAACGTCGTCAATGGCGACTTAAGGGTAGGGCTTAAAAAACTTGCGATTCTTTTTTTAAGGCCAAGGGGATGAACTATAAGTCTTTTCAAGTCTGTTGGCTCTGTCTACCCAGCAAGGGGTGAATTTAAGTATGTATGTTTGGATTTTTTGAATATCCATTGATATCTCCTTTACTTTTCAGTGTGTGAAGGACAGAGGAAGAGGTCCGCTTATTCTTATTCTTCTATATCCAGCCAGTGTCGTGTGTTTCCCGGCACCATTAGAAAAAAGAATAGGACCACTCCATCTCTCTCCCATGGTTGTCGTAAAGGCGACTAAGGGATAGGCTTACAAACTTGGGATTCTTTTTTAGGCGATGAGCTAGCAACCCGTCACTATTTGAATCTCAATTCTATCATTAAGCCAAATAGCTGAACGTGGCCTATCAGTCTTTACAAGACCGTTGGCTCTGTCTACCCCGCAAGGGATATAGACGTGATAATATGTATGTATGTATCTTTTGAGATCCTCAGCTTAAACTAACACCACGTCATTCTATGTCAATGACCTATATATATATATATATACTTATTACAAAGTACGTCGAAACGTAATGCGTTTGATTAGGGGGGAATCAAGGTTCGTGGAACGGCGGTCTGTTTGTCATAAAACTGATTGAGGATTACCGAGTGAACTCGCATTATTTCATTAGTGTAAGTACGTACATATCATATATTATTGTACTTGGAATGAAAGGAGAAATGCTCTGGTCCAGCTTTTTTTATTTTATTTCGTAATGAATGTAATAATGTATTATTTTTTTTAAACCGACGAACTTGCATGAATGGAGTTATGAATGTGGATGAAGCGAAAGAAGTAAGTCGTGGCAAGCGATAGAACGTGGTCTCTGCCTACCCCTCCGGGAAAGAGGCGTGATTTATGTAAGTGTGTATTTTTTTACATTTTGCCGTGGCAAGCTAAGGGATAGGGTTACGAATTAGTTTCTTTTTAATTCTTTTCATAGATAATGCTTTTTGTAGACCATTTATAAGAGAAGTTGCTTAAGATGTCCTCTTTATAACGGACTTTTTATTTTGTAAAATGTTTTTTTTTTTAATTAACTGAACGGGCCGAGGGTCTGGTAGGTCAGTTTGTTTGTTTGTAAATTCTTTATTATACCTACATAACAAATTATATGTAATACATAAAAATACATTAAAAATAACAATGTACAAAGGCGGACTTATCCCTGTGAGGGATTTCAGTCTGAATAAAACCAGAGACGGATATTCAAGGCGAAGTGACTTAGTCAAAATTTTGATTTTCCTTTTTTTGCATCAATATGTCAGTCAGTTTTGTTCATCTAAAATGTCAAGTTAAAGTGTCTGTCTGTTTATGGAGGGTGAACGGCCGCTTCATTAACCATACACAACTTCTACGCAAGCGAAGTTACGGGCAACAACTGCTTCCAAAAAAGCTGTTTACCGAGGCTTTCTTTTGTAAACAGGATTCCATAAATTATACACACATGATGATATTATATATATCAGCGAACAACTGTGTCATCCATTTAAAGCTATGTTTGAATATTTATAAACTCATGCGCAGCTTTAGAATTGTAAATCTATGTTTTGTTGACGAACGTTGTATTAAACTTTAAATAAAAAGTTGGAGAAAGAGGCCGAGTGAAGGGAAAACATCACTGTATTTAGTATAAGACTATTTTAAAAATAAACGTACCTATTTCCTGGACGGGTAGGCAGAGACTACATCTTTCCACTTGCCACGATCTTTGTATACTTCTTTCACATCATCTACATTCATAATTCTGACCTTTACCCCAAAACATACGTACATACATCACGTCTTTATCTTTTACGGGGTCGACTGGACCAGTTTCGAAAATACTACTAAAGCTATGTTCAGCTGTTCAACTTAATGATACCCCAAAAATATAACAATTTTGACATTGTGATATGATCATCACCAAATTTCTTAGCGAACGCCCGATGAAGACTGACAGTGTGTGTTTGTCTGTGTACAATGATAGTAATTACGTAATGATAAGCCATTTAAACAGCGCCCACGGTGCGGGTAGCTAATACCGAGTAGCGTCGGCAAAGAAAGAGGATAGAAAAGATATATCTTATGTTATTTTTTTTAACTTCATTTTGACATGTATTATATTTAATATTCTTGTCAACGGGCTCTCAGTTTGAAATTTATTTGTAATATATTTTATTTGTTATTGACTAATATAATAATTAAAAAAAGATTTTTTGTTTTAACAAAAGTGAAGACTATGGATAAGTTTGTGGATTTATGCAAGGTTCCAATATTCATCTCTACTCTCATGTGTCTACTGGAAGAGATTTCTATTGAAATAATTATGACCTTTGTACTACAATTTCTGTGTTAAATGCTCCTGTATAAAATTTTGTGTACATATATTAATAAAGCTTTTGACTATGTATAGCTATATAATTACTAATCATATATCTATAAATAGTTAAAAGCTAGGCAGACCCTGAGCCTCAAAACAATGTGGCGGAGGGGGCAACTGAGAACCCACAAAAATGAGAAAGATAGTCAAAAGTATTAAACAAATATGACTAATATACAAAAGAGGACTTTGACTGACTGATAAACTGACTGATCAACGCACAGCTAATTTGACTGTAGAGAAAAGATTAAATAATACTAATAAATTTTTTGACATAATAGATATTACGTTAAAAAAAATGTGTAAAATAATAAAAACATATGTAAATTTAGCAAAAAGAAAAGAAATATAAATACATGAATAGTGAAATCCAGAAAAATCGTAATGATTATCTAAAAATAACCAATAACACATTCAGACATTCAAATGGAGGTTAACTTTCGGAAAACCATTTGGAAATAATTAGGAATAATTGGTATAATTACGTCTGCTTCGTGTTTTGCCGATTGTACTTCTGTTTCGGAGAACTGTGTAGTTTGTTTGATGCCTTATAATAAGGACAATTATGAAAAAGTTATGATTGTATGTATGGATATAATTTTTATTTTTGGTGCTTATGTGAAAAATATTTGTTATTATTACATATGGAAACGCTATTATTATTTATTATCTTTAAGCGTACGTCAAAATTATTTATGCATAGTTTTTTATTTGACCTGAAATTTAATTTAAGTAAATCTCTATTTATTATAAAACTTAAAAACATATACCTACTTAATCACGTCTACATCCCTTGCGGGGTAGACAAATCCAAAAGGCTGATTGGTCACGTTCAGCTGTTTGGCTTAATAATAGAATCGAGATTCAAATAGTGACAGGTTGCTTGCCCATTGTCAAAAAGGAGAATCCGACAGAAACCATATAGCTGAACGTGGCCTTTTGGCCTTTTCAAGACTGTTGGCTCTGTCTACCTCGTAAGGGATATAGAGGTTATAATACGTATGTATGTAACCTTAACTTGTACTATGATAAGTATCAAATAAGATACGTAACGTTCAACCATGCACATTATAATGCGATATCAATACTTAGCCATTGAATTACGACGTATCTACATTTAAATACCATCTTTGTCGCATTAAGGCGGCCCACACACGTGCCGACTTGCGAAAATAAATTCGCTATTTAACTGATTATGAGCAGGTGTGTTGTTTTAAATGTCAGCCATTATAAAATGTTCAACTAATTTTGTAACCGTACCCCGTGTTATGTTGCCGCCTTGTATTCTAGGGACGGAAATAACCGCTCTTGTAATTTAGTAATATTTTTAATTATTATTTTTTTATAGTATGTAGTTACTTATAGGCCTATGTGTGGTTCCCTGCACCAATACACAAAAAGAATAGGACCGCTCCATTTCTTTACCATGGATTCAGCTACCTACATACATACCTACCAAATTTCATCGTAATCGGTTCAATTGTATTTGCGTGAATGCGTTACGAACATCCTTACATTCATACTAAAAAACTTTCGCATTTCTAATATTAGTAGAATTATTTTTAAGAATTCAAATTAATTTATCTATACTAATATTATAAAGCTGAAGAGTTTGTTTGTTTGTTTCAACGTGCTAATCTCAGGAACCAGTAGGTTCAAATTGAAAGGAAGGCTTTACGCTATATAACATCACGCTGCAAGTATTAGGAGCAAAGAAATAATGGGAAATGTGAAAAAAAAACGGGGAAAATTATTCATCCTTGAGGGCTTCAATGATGCCTAAAATAACAATTCCACGCGGACGAAGTCGCGGGCACAGCTAGTTGTTTAATAAATCGTACACATCTTATAAACTTATAGCTAAGTACAGGCTATGAACTAAGCGCTGAGGGAACAAGTAGAATTTCTAAGAAGCAAGTAGGTACAACTCACACTTGGCATTTTTTATGGCAATCACCATACTGCTACGTCAAGCACCATTAGTTATAAAACGGTATTGTTGTCCAATATATAAAGACCTATTTATATAGCAAAGAGTTATAATGAACAGTTAAACAAGAAGAGGAATAGGGGTCTAGATATGTTTGCCGATGAAATAGTTATTTTTAGAGGAAAAATGTTGTTACTAATTGTCTGATTACTTAATTATTTGTTGATTGTAGACTTACTCTAGGATTGCTTTGGTTATATGTATGTTGTGGAAATATGTATCATTTTTAATTGACTATTAATTGACTTCAATCTATGTGCCGTGTGGTTCCCGGCAACAATACAAAAAATAATAGGACCACTCCATCTCTTTCCCATGGATGTCGTAAAAGGCGACTAAGGGATACGGTTACAAACTTGGGATTCTTATTTAGGCGATGGGCTAGCAACCTGTCACTATTTGAATCTCAATTCATAAAGCCAGATAACTGAACGTGGCCATTCAGTCTTTTCAAGACTGTTGGGTCTGTCTACCCCGCAAGGGATATAGACGTGACCATATGTATTTATATAAGTATGTTTAAAAAATAAATAAAAGTCAGGTGATAATCGTGATATTTATCAGAGAAATGGAATCATTTTGAATTAACTATTTAGACTTGACCTTTCCTATCAGAATGCGTAGATATATGCAGTTTCAATTCCTTTTGAAAAGCGAATTCATTTTATAATTGTTTTTGAGTATCCTAATTAAGCACATATGTCCATAGATTACTTAATTAAATTTCCGCATCTGCGATGTCTGAACAACAGAATAAATTTCGCTCGAATTAAAAAAAAAATATTAACATCAGCTTGAATTTCACATTTCGTTACTACCTTGAAACTATTACTCGAAATTCAATTCATTATCACTCGAATTCTGAGTTTTGTTAACTCGACTTCACGTGACATTTCCAGAATTATAACGCACAAAAAAATAAGGCGCAATTTCGCAACATTTTTGCAATGAGAATAGTTCACGTTTTTGCTGAGACATTTTTGAATTTTTGGTACGTTAAAACTACGTACATTGTGCATTAAGATTGTAATTTTCTTGCGTCTTATGTTTTTGTGGAATTTATCCCGCAGATAAATTCAATTTAATGAGAGTAAGTGCAATTTTTATTTTAACGATAATAAAATGCTATTTATTTTTATTAACCATCCCATTGAATTTTCGTGACAACCTTTTTTAAATTTCATCTGTTACGACATGACGACACGACATATGTATGTATCTTTACTAATATTATAAAGCTGAAGAGTTTGTTTGTTTGAACGCGCTAATCTAAGGAACTATTGGTTCGAATTGAAAAATTCTTTTTGCGTTGAATAGACAATTTATAGAAGAAGGCTTTGGGCTATATTAAATCACGCTGCAACTATAAAGAGCAAAGAAATAATGTAATATGTGAAAAAAACGGGGAACATTATTCATCCTTGAGGGCTTCAATGATGGCCAAAATAACTATTCCACGCGGACGAAGTCGCGGGCACAGCTATAGTTCATACGAGTACTTTACTTTACAAATACTTGTAGGTATGCAATTTTAAAATCACCTAATCATTTTAATCCAATCTTTACCACAATCTTAGAGCTAAAAACGAGAAATAAAAATTGACCGGAAATAGTCGGTTTAGTAGCAACCGACGCGCAACTAAACGACTAAAACTAAAAAAAAAGACTAAAGAACAGTCACCTCGTGGGAGACGCAATTATTTTCCAATTTTAATCAAAAATACCCTTCTCAGCCTTTCACTTCCACTTAACCATTTAAATGTCAATCTTTCGCTATTTGAACACTTCGCCTTAACTCCGCCAAAATCGAACAAACAAATTTAAACTGTAATTTTAAGGCGTTACGCTTGCAAATAGTTCTAAAAACAATGATTGCTCTAAAACAATTTGGATTCAAATGATTAATGTGTGCCTCACTTCTCTATCTGAAAACAGTTATAACTTCTTCAAAAATGCTTCACGAAAACCGACTTTAATTCATCGCATTAAAGGTGAATTTAATTGAAACGCTACAACAAAAAATCTTAGAGAAAGCATAAAGAGGAATTGATAAAAATAACATTAGATTGCAATAGGTAATGATGTGTATTATCTAGATACGTTGGTAATGAAACCACGTAATCAAATCAAAGGAACTGATGTTTTTTGCCGTGTGAACGTTTGGTGTAATCCATCAAAATTATGCTCCGGTTTTGAGGTACTGTATTGGTTTTTATAATTTCCTTAAGAAACACTAATTCCTACCTATTATTTTACTGGCGATAATAGAGATAATAAGATTATGCCCTAAATATAATGATGATAAATACATGAGAGTTTTAGTTCTCTGGTAAAAATTTGAAAGTAAATCTCATTTTATTATTTATTTCGCTCTTAAATACCTGATAATGGTAATATCGTAGGTATTAAGATCATTTTATACAAACGCAACGCCGCCGCAATTACAAACATACATACATACATACATAAAATCACGCCTCTTTCCCGGAGGGGTAGGCAGAGACTACCTCTTTCCACTTGCCACGATCTCTGCATACTTCTTTCGCTTCGTCCACATTCATAACTCTCTTCATACAAGCTCGGCGGTTTCGGGTACTTTTGACCTGACCCTTTACCAGGACGTCCTTAATTTGATCAAGATACGTTCGTCTAGGTCTTCCCACTCCGACCTTTCCCTCCACACTCTCCTTGTATATCTGCTTAGTCAACCTGCTTTCATTCATCCTCTCCACATGACCGAACCATCTTAACATACCCTTTTCTATTCCTGTAACTACATCTTCTTTCACATCACAACATTCCCTTATCACGCTGTTCTTTATCCTGTCACTCAATTTCACACCCATCATACTCCTTAACGCTCTCATTTCCACTGCATTTATTCTGCTTTCATGTTTCTTTTGCCATACCCAACTTTCACTCCCATACATTAATGTCGGGACCAACACGCCCCTGTGCACAGCCAGTCGAGCCTTTTTGGATAGTTTCTGACTGCTCATAAAGGCATGCAAAGCTCCATTCACCATGTTCCCCGCGTTCACTCTCCTTTCAATATCACTATCATACTTGCCATCTGATGTAAACTTTGATCCTAGATATACAAACTCTTTCACTTGCTCCACTTTTTCTCCTCCAATCAAAATATTACATGCTGTCATTTCTTTCTCCATTTCAAAAACCAGTGTTTTAGTTTTACTTACGTTCACTTTCATTCCTTTCTCTTTTAAAGCTTCATGCATACAGTTTACCATCTCCTGTAACTCCTCCGCTGATGACGCCAGTATAACCTGATCGTCGGCATAGAGCAGACATTTGACGAGTAACTCATTCATCCTTAATCCACTTTTAGACTCTTTCAAATCTGTCAAACAGCTATCCATAAATAGGTTGAACAGCCACGGTGACGCAACACATCCTTGCCTAACGCCTTTCTCAATCTTAAACCACTCAGTGTGCGCTCCGTTTATCCTGACACAAGCACTCGAATCCTCATATAAGGATTTCAGTGCTCGTATTAAGAGACTGCTCACCCCATGCATAGAAAGTGCTGACCACAATTCATTCCTCTCAACTCTGTCATAGGCCTTTTCCAGATCTACGAATGTGCAATAGACTTTTTGACTCTTGGCCAAAAACTTTTCGGCTATGCACCGCAAGGAAAAGACCTGATCAGTACATCCCATTCCCTTTCGAAATCCCGCTTGAGCATCCCATATTTTGTCATCAGTTTCATTCCTGACTCTATTAATCAATACCTTAGCATACAATTTGCCGACGACGCTAAGCAGGCTTATACCACGATAATTTTTGCAGTCCAGCTGTGACCCTTTTCCTTTGTAAAGTGGCACGATAACAGCCTTACACCAATCTTTTGGTACTCGGCCGCTTCTCCAACACAAATTGAAAAGGCAGTACAACTGACTAGCTACTACGCCTTTTCCTGCTTTAAGCATCTCGACCGACACTCTATCACACCCAGCAGCCTTTCCCGCTTTCATACTCTTAAGTGCTTCCACAATTTCGAACATTTCAATTTCGCCTTCCATCTCATTCTCTTTTTCTTCGCTATAGCAGAAATCTTTCTTATTTCCTTCCTTTTTTTCAAATAAACTTTCAAAATAGTCCTTCCATATCTTTAGTACACATTCTTCTCCTTTCACAACGCTACCATCCTGGCATCTGATCCTAGTCAGCTCTCTGGTTATAGTATTTCCTCGGGCTGACCTTACGGATTTCCAGAATACTTTCAGATTTGACTGAAAGTCTTCTGATAGCCTTTTATCAAAATCCTCTTTATACTCTTCTTTCTTTCTAATCACAGCTTTCTTAACCAAATCTTTCATTTTCTTATATTCCTTACGTGCTTCATTCACATCTTCATCTATAACCTCTTGCATTCTTAAGTTAGCTTTTGCTGCTAACAAATCCAGCCATGCTTTCTTCTTTAATCGCACAAGTTCTTGAACATCTTTACTCATCCACGCATTTTTGTGATTTTTTCCTTTCCTTCTTCTACTTACACCACACACTTCAACAGCTACTTTCACAATTCTTTCTTTAAATTCCTTCCATCCATCTTCAATATCGCTCATTTCATCTAAATCTTCAAATTCATCCTTCAGTCTATTAATATACTTCTTACCTACATCCATATCTTGCAAATTTTCTACTTTTACTCTTTCCAAAGCGCTGGTTTGCTCCCTTACCCTGTGCCGCCAGCGATTGAAGATACCCCTTATCCGGGATATCACCAGTAAATGGTCCGAGTCAATGCCAGCACCGCGATATGCACGGGTATCCAGCACTTTGTTCTTCAATCTTTCATCTACAATCACAAAGTCTATCATACTTTTTAAAATACCTTCCACTCTTGTGTAGGTGTGGATCTCTTTATGTTGAAACATTGAGTTCGACACAAAAAGATCCCACTCTAGACAAATTTCTAATACACTTCTTCCATTATCATTCCACCTTTTCGTCACCAAACGCACCAAGCACCTTTTCATATCCATCACGCTTTACACCCACCCATCCATTAAAATCACCTAACATAATAATTACAAACATTTGGATTAAAGGTTTTAACATTTTCTACAAATAATTTATGCAAATATTTTTTTTTACTTCAGGTTATTCGAACCACATCCCTCCTACATTCTTGATATGGTCCTGGAGCGGATAAAGACCTTAATATGTGCAATCACCTTTGTTTTTTCGTCTACATATTCCGTCTTTTACACCTGTGGAAAAGACATGATTACACTATTTCTCTAAATTACTCGTTACACCACTACAAAAAAATCTTATAAAAATTCAAATCGTATTTATATAATTTCACATCAATGACGCACTGCTATATTCCGGCTTCTACACCTGTGTAAAAGACATTTTTTTTCATCATTATCCTAAATTACTCGTCACCAGTACATAAAACACTACAATCCTTATAATAATTCACAACGTATTTAGATAATTTCACATCAGTGACGCGCTGACATATGGTCGCAGTATAACGGGCAATTGCACAAAAACTCACGCGCATACGACGCATCCCGCGAACCCCGCTCGGCCGCGTATATAAGGCGGAGCGTACACTGACTGAACAATCAATTAATATGTTTTTTGGTGCGTATTTTGGCGTTAGCCCCTGATAGACAATGTTTCTGGATTCAGTAAGTCAGGTTTTTACATGAAACTACCCTCTGACTTTCGCTAGCTTTGCCGGGGAATCTAGCCCGTATGTGAATTTACCCTAATTTTCAATAAGTACTTGTTATATTTTATGGGTAAAATTTAATATATAATAATTATCGTGTCCATAACATGGTTAAGTAACTATATTTTGCGTTTCCTCGTTTTGTTTTTTATTTGTTCACATTTAGAAAACATGAAGCATGTTTACATTAATTTTGTTAAAATAATTAGTTTGCAAAAATGGTATGGTGTCTGAATAATTTAATTGAAAATTTCTTCAAAATTTGAAATCACATTTATTTTTGATAAATTTTATAAAACTTAAATGATTTCTTACTATAATATTATAAATATAATTATAACTAAACTAGCTTACGACTGTTTAAAAAGTACTCTATGTACTTCTTCGTAGTTCACGTTAGCAAAATTTCACGGAGATCGGTCCAGTGGTTTACGTGAAAGGCGGACAAAGAACACACTTTAACGTTTATAATATTAGTATGGATTTTGAAGTTTAAACAAATATCCTCGACCATAAATCAGAGATTACTTCATAGTAATTCACGCGCGGTATGTTTTATGTTAATCAATAACCACTGAGATATTAATGAGTTTACGCATCGTAATTTTCTTGTTGTTACAATGAGTATTGAAGTTATGTTTGTTTGTTGGAATGTATGCCTCTATCGCTCCATAAAACTAATGGAAAAGTGAACCATTTTAGGATTTGAGTGGCTGTTTTTATACAATTTCGATTCAATTACTTTCTTGTAAGTATACAGGAAATAACGCTACAGAATAAGAGTGTAAAATTTTATTACTTTTGTACATAGTAAATGTGCATATACTTTGTTATAATACTTAATTCTTTATTTCAGACAGAGGATCAATAAAATATAATTACAAAAATAAAATGTAACAAACCATTATTGTAAAATTAACTGTTACATTTATAACTGACAATAAAGGAATCAGACAGAAAAAAAATATTTAAAAATAATAAATTTATTACAAAAGTTCCGTGCCGTGTGCACCAGTACAAAAAAGAATAGGACCGTAAAAGGCGACTGAGGGATAGGCTTACAAACTTGCGATTCTTTTTTTAGGCGATGGGCTAGCAACTTTTCACATTTATATCATTAAGCCAAATAGCTGAGCGTGGCCGATCAGTCTTTTCAAGACTGTTGGCTCTGTCTACCCCACAAGGGATATAGACGTGACTATATGTATGAAACAAAATTTTACAGAATAAAATAATGTTGGAGACGAATGTTGGACGACGCGCGTCAATTAAGAATTTTACCTAAACTTTATAGTATAAGGTTTAGTTTAGGTAAATTATAAGGCTTATACTATTGACATTATTTTGCAGATATGATATTCTTTCTCGTGTAAATCAATCAAATTGAATTTATTTCTATAGTAAAAATGCTGTCTTCTTCCTCCTGGCTTTAGTCCTGTTTGCGTCCTCACCACTCTGGAGAGGAGCCCGGGGTATACCTTTGACCATGGATTGGGTCAGTCAAATCTTTCCACGAAGCGAAACACATCTGACATCCGCATGCCAAAATCTAGTTCACTCTAATCTGTCACTGAACTATAAAATTAAAAAAAAAAACAAAATTTTTATTCATTATTATAGGATACTTTACATCGCTCAATAATTGTCAAAACTTTTAGTTTCACAACATTGGTTGACGTCAAATAAATTACTTGAAACTAAGTTTACTGTCGCTTCCAAGGCGTCAGTGAAGAAGAAGCGGTAACAAACTGCACTGCAGTATATTTACAATTGAAATAAACATGGAGTACAAATAATTTCAGTATACGTCCGGCCTAACCCGCTCACCGTAACGCGAACCATAGCTACGGTGAAAATGCAGAAAATTAATTCATTTATACACTCTGTTATGTTATGAGCGCCACGGCTGAGCGGTCGTGTGCGATGGCCTTTATGGCCCGTGGAGTAAACCATAGTTTTGCCATTTTACGCTTATCTATGAAGTAAACGTCATGGAATTAAACATACATACATATGGTCACGTCTATGTCCCTTGCGGGGTAGACAGAGCCAACAGTCTTGAAAAGACTCAATGACCACGTTCAGCTATTTGGCTTAACGATAGAATTGAGATTCAAATAGTGACAGGTTGCTAGCCCATCGCCTAAAAAAGAATACAAAGTTTGTAAGCATATACCTTAGTCGCCTTTTACGACATCCATGGAAAAGAAATGGAGTGGTCCTATTCTTTTTTTATTGGTGCCGGGAACCACACGACAGTTAAAAATTAAAATTAAAATTGTTTATTATTATTTATTTTTGTGATTCTTTTTTTGTTTGTTTGTTTGTAATATGTTTACAAACAAACAAACAAACAACAAGTAACAAGAAAATAGTACATAGTTATATAAGAAACAAATCACTTGCAATGGCGGTCTTATCCCACAAAGGGATCTCTTCCAGCCAGTCAACCGGAAGTTTTTATATTTTCTTACGGATTATAAATTTGATTATATTGACTTAGTATATCTACTCTTTATAATTATTAGAGAATAATAATCAGATTTATCAGATAATGCAATAAAATTACACAAACGCACAGGTGCCGTGTGGTTCCCGGCACCATTAGAAAAAAAAGACCACTACATGTCTTTCTCATAAATGTCGTAAAAGGTGACTAAGGGACAGGTTTTATAAACTTGGGATTCTTCTTTAAGATGGTTTTTGGACTAGAAACCTGTCACTATTAGAATTTCATTTTCATCAAAGCCATAAAGCTGAACGTGGCCTATCAATATTTTCACGACTCTGTCTACTCCGCAAGAGATATAGACGTCATTACGTATGTATGCATGATTCCAAATAAACGTATCAATTAAAAGTCTCAATATCATTACCCACGTCGCGTTGTATTTATTATCATAGTTGGGTTTTAATTGTCGTGGGATTATAAAACAATAGAGTTTGATGTAATATTTATCGATGCCACTGTCACGACGCACCAGAGATATAATGGGAGGAGATTACATACATACATACATACATAAAATCCCGCCTCTTTCCCAGAGGGGTAGGCAGAGACTACCTCTTTCCACTTGCCACGATCTCTGCATATTTCCATCGCTTCATCCACAATCATAACTCTCTTCATGCAAGCTCGGCGGTTTCGGGTACTTTTGACCTGACCCTTTACCAGGACGTCCTTAATGGAAGGAGATTATGTATATGTTATGTATCAGTAAAAAGAGAGAGAAGAGCAAAATATTAAACATTGTTAAATTAAAAAAAAATACATACATACATATAATCGCATCTATATCCCTTGCGAGGTAGCCAACAGTCTTGAAAAGACTGTTGGGCCACGGTCCACTGTTATGCTTTATGATAGAATTGAGATTCTAATAGAGACAGGTTGCTAGCCAATCGCCTAAAACAAGACTCCCAACATTAAAAGTCATACAGCTGAATGTAGCCTTTTGGCCCTTTCAAGACTCTGTCTACCCCGCAAGGGATATAGACGTGACCATATTAATGTATGTATGAATGTATGTATAAAATTGGTAATCCATAAAATATATATACATTTATTTTATTTTTTTTAATAATATTTAAATCTCATATAAATATATTAATCTGAACAATGTTCTCTCGTCCACATTCTATTCTAAGTTTAATTGATATTGTGAAGTTGACGTTGTTGAAGAAAATGCTGCAGTGCAGTTTGTTACCGCTTCTTCTGCACTGACGCCTTGGAAGCGGCAGTAAACTTAGTTTTAAGTAATTTATGTGACGTCAACCAATGTTGTTAAACCATACGTTTTGACAATTATTAAGCGATATGAAGTATCCTATAATAATGAATAAAAATTTTGAATTTTGAATTCTTGTATGTGTATATGCTTACAACTAACTTATCACAACTGACAGTTTTTCTCCTATTACAAGAGATGAACCCATTGCATTCTTACTACTCCATCATATAAACTATGAAATGTTTTATGTGGAAATTATGTGCTTAATGTATTTAACGACATTGGTAACACCATAAAAATAACTTCAATTCCCGCTCGATGTCGTTGCTGTAATCGTAATTTGCCATTGTAGTCTGGGAGATTTTTAACAATTGAATATAACATGCCTTGCCGTGTGGTTCCCGGCACCAATAAATAAATATATACGGGACAAATTACACTGATTGAGTTAGCCTCGAAGTAAGTTCGAGACTTGTGTTACGAGATACTAACTCAACGATACTATGCTTTGTAATAAATACTTATATAGATAAACATCCAAGACCCAGGCCGATCAGAAAAAGTTATTTTCTCATCATGCCCTGGCCGGGATTCGAACCCGGGACCTCCGATGTCACAAACAAGTGTACTACCGCTGCGCCACAGAGGCCGTCCAGTAGAAAAAAGAATAGGACCGTTCCATCATCATATATAGGTTAGTCCCGGTCTTATTCACCTCCTCCAATTTTATCTGTCTATACCACCATAAGACCGAATTATTTCAAAAGATATAGAATTTTTTTTTGTAACGAAATACTTCAAAATGTACTGGAACGATTTTCATGTTATTTGGCACAGTGATAAACAAAAGCTTTAAGATTAACATAGGGTACTTTTTTTAGGAATTCCCACAGGTGCGAAGCCCGGATAAAGTTATCTAATACTAATATTATGAAGCTGAAGAGTTTGTTTGTTTGTTTGTTTGAACGCACTATTCTCAGAAAAAATATTTTTGCGTATTTTTCCTTGAGAGCTTTTAATAACTATTCCACGCGGACGAAGTCGCGGGCACAGCTAGTTTTATAATAAGACATTAACACCAAGGCACGCAGGATTCGTTGATATTTCAACAAAGAATCGTTTTTAATGCTAGAAATGACAGTGTGCACCTTGATAAAAACGCGCGTACGTGTCATTGATACATTCCTTACCCATTTATAAAGATTCACCTTACACTCAAAAGAATGAGCATATGTCCCGAAGAATTAATTAGCAATGTTCAATATTTGTGAGAGTTAAAGGTTAAGTTATTAACGTAAGACAGATAATTTATAATAATGTAATTAAGTACTCGCTTTTATGAAGAGAGTTATGAATGTGGATGAAGCGAAGGAAGTATGCAGAGATCGTGGCAAGTGGAAAGAGGTAGTCTCTGCCTACCCCTCCGGGAAAGAGGCGTGATTTTATGTATGTATGTACTCGCTTTTAGCTGTAGCGCGTGCGCGCGAATTTAGCGCCACCGACTATAGGATTTTAGCAATTTCCACGGGTACTATAGTTTTTACCGGAATGGAAAGGTTTTTGACCTTCTCCAGACTTATATTTCAGCAAAATTTCAACACGATTCGTTCTAAACAAACTCACATTCGCATTTATAATATTAATTGAAATTCTTTAACTATTACGTCATAATAATTTCTGTGCAAATAAAGATATTTCAAACAAACTACAAATCATAACAATTATTGGAATATTCGAATTAAAAAAAAATACAGTACTTACTTACTTAAGAAAAACTTTTCATATAACAGATCATTATATACATCCTTAATATACCGTGTAGTTCCCGGCATTAATACAAAAAAGAAAAAGACCACATCATCTCATTCCCATGGACGTCGTAAAAGGCGACTAAGGGATAGGCTTGCAAACATGGGATTCTTTTTTTAAGGCGATGGGCTAGCAACCTCCCTATTTGAATCTCAATTGGATCATTAAGCCAAATAGCTGAACGTAGCCTATCAGTCTTTTAAGAGTGGAGCTTTGTCTACCCCACATGGGATATAGACGTGACCATATGTATGTACAATGATCTGTTATAATAATACTTCTTTCCTCTATGCATCTATAATTCATGAATAACTGCTAAGTTAACAGGTGTGAGTATCAGTTTAACAGTTAGCAATAAATAAAATCATTATTATTTAACGTGGGACTAAACAATCTCATTGTCTCTGAAGCAAGATAATGCAGAAAAAGCGTAATTCAATAAGAAATGTATCAACTTTATTCGCTTTGCAAGCACGCGAGTTTATCGGGCCATTATCAGAAATAAATCTGACAGATATACTGATGTTATCAGATGGTTTTGTCTGAGTTTCGATACCGCTGACTTTCCACGATATGGAGAAATGAATGTTACAATAATAAGTCACAGTTTGTTAAGTTTTGCGACTTGTATAAAGACACGCTTATTGAAAAAAAAAACTTAATAATGTGATGTGTTCCGTTACCGTGTGGTTCCCGGCACCAATAAAAAAAGAATAGGACCAGTCCATCTCTTTCCCATGGATGTCGTAAAAGGCGACTAAGGGATAGGCTTACAAACTTGGTATTCTTTTATAGGCGATGGGCTAGCAACCTGTCACTATTTGAATTTCAATTCTATCATTAAGCCAAATAGCTGAACGTGGCCATTCAGTCTTTTCAAGACTGTTGGCTCTGTCTACCCCGCAAGGGATATAGACGTATGTATGTATGTTCCGTAACTAAATGATTGATTTTGTGCCAATGACTATTTACGAAGTGATAGTACATTAGTTTGGTTACTAACCGATGCTCTTACGGTGAGGGAAAACCCGCGAAAAACTATTGCTGTCCCGTTTTACGTCATTATAAAAAGCGAAACAGCAATAGTTTTTTGGCGCGATAAAAATTGTCGGCGTTACGTACGCACAATGTTGTCACTAAATGTGAACAAAGCATCGTTTCGCACTTACAAAATACGTGACTCTCAAGCTATTTGTCCTAAAGAAATAATAATTAGCGTGGGTAGTTAACAATTCACCGCAAATTAATATGGGGCTAGTTCTTTCTGACAATTTGTTTAATGAGCGGGCGAATGATCGATAACTGCTGGTTGTTTACGAGACAACACTACGTACCTAGTATTTACTCATGGCAGGTCAGGATGTAACACTTATAATGTAAGTAAGTAGGTGTTTTAGATTCAAACTTAGTACAATACTTACAGTGATGTGTGGTACATACATACATACATATAATCACGTCAAACCTTACAGCCAGGTGATTAGTTAGTAAGTTGTACATACATATAGTCACGTCTATATCCCTTGCGGGGTAGACAGAGCCAACAGTCTTGAAATGTGTGGTACCCGGCACCAATATTAAAAAGAAAAATACCACTCTATCTCTTCCCCATGGATGTCGTAAAAAGCGAATTGAATATTTGAATCTCAAATCCATCATAAAGCCATACAGCATAACAGTTTCATTTCAGTCTTTACGAGACTGTTGGCACTGTCTATTCCACAGGGGATATAGACGTGATTATATTTATGTAAACGTTAAATACGACCGAAGATGAACAATCGTTTATATATTTCAAATCAACCGAAACATACTACCTATACGAGACTTTCAGGGTGAAAATTATTAACATCCTCTTGTTTTTTCTCAAAAACTCCGTTTTAAAAGCACTTTTTGATGTCAATTTTTTTAAATAATTACCATACTACCGATAATTCCTTAAATTAAAGTCCTTCCTTTCAAACAACAATCTCTTTATCAAATTACTTGAAACAAGTGCATCTAACAAGTGCAAGTAAAACAGGCAAGTCGTCCAAACGCTCCACAAAACGCATCTGCCACAAATTAAAAAAAAAAAGAAAGAGTTCGTTACGCCCAGGTTAAAATCTTTAATGCGGACATTTTTCGTTCAAAATGCACCGGGTATATGCCTTAATTGCAAAGCTAATAACGACGCTATGATTATTAAATGCAATTTATATGCGTTTTGCAACCGTGCGCTTTTGTTGGATACAACAACGTAATTTTACAAAGGGAAGTGCCGTGCGGTTGTATTTTGTTGATAATTATGGCGAGAAGTGTAACATTGGACGGGTTTTGCTGTTTTTTTTATGAGAACGTCTGTAGGTATATGGTTCTGTCTAGACTTTTATGTGGATTCATATATGAACATACATATAATCACGCCTTGCGGGGTAGATAGAGCCAACATCCTCGAAAAGTTTAAAAGGTCATGTATAGCTGAATGGGTATGGAATTGAGATTCGAATAGTGTCAGGTTATCCCTTAGTTTTTTACGACATCCATGAGAAATATATGGAATAGTCCTATTCTTAAGTGCCGTGAACCGCACTGCACAAATATTATTACAAATATACCTCTGTGTTTTTCCACAGATGGCTAAAGCGACTAAATGTCAGAAAATGACAAATGACAAATTAAAAACTTTTTTCTTGAAAATCATAGATTAATAATAGGCAAACCAAATAATAATCAAACCTAGATCTGTAAAAGTTCTCCTTTTTGACCAACTCCAAAAAATAGAGGTTCTTAATTTGACTGTGCACTTGTCCTCAAATATCGTTAATACAGACATCTTATTGATCGTTCGTGTGCGTATTTTATAAATAACTACTACCCATATTCATAAAATATCATTAATCCATCATTTCATTCAACACTTAACTGCTAAATGACTCGATTTCCATACCTAAAAATAATCCATTACAGACAATTATTGTCCACAATATATGAGTACATCACAATTCTATGTGTCAACTCGAAGATAATTTAATTAAAATTCACATTGATAAATATAGTTGATTAAGTCATAAATATGAATGGTCTAAGACGCCGTATTAGTGAGGCACCTGCTAGTAGGATAAAATACAATATTACTACAATAAGTTTCCATATATAGGAGTGCATAAATCATCTTGTATGAAAGTTAAGTTATTTGTAGGTATTTGACTGGCTCTTGCATACAGACTCGGTTATGTCGCTATTTCAGATCAGATACTGATGAGCTTACATGAAGAGAGTAAAGGCTCTGCCTACCCAGGATAAAGGTGTACATATATGTATAGTCACGTCTATATCTATTGCGGGGTAGATAGAGCCAACAGCCATAAAAAGAAAGGCCACGTTCAGGCGTATGAGTTAATAAGTTTATAAGCCTATCCTTTAGTCGCATTTTACAACATCCACGGGAAAGACAAGGGATGGTTTTATTCCAAAGCACCAGAAACCACACGGCATATCAAGAAAAAAGGTATCAATTGACCTGCTTATTTTAAAAACGAATGTAACCACCAATTGAAAGCAAAACTTTATAATTTAAAGACAATTTGTACACTAAAGATTTTTATCGGCCAAAAACAGGGATACTTATAAAACGATACGTAAATTACTTAGAATCATCTGTCGCGAAAATAACACGTTTACCGTAATTATTGAAAGTGTACTCAATTAAGGGCACACGACACTATATCGGCGGTAAAGGTGTGTTCTCATTGGGTCTTATGAATACACGTTGTGTGTAGTCTCGGCCGGAATCAGGTAGGGGAGATAGGGTGATGAAATCCTGGCTTGACGTCGCGAAAGATGCAACTGAAGTCTGAACAAAGTGGAAACAGTAGGCGAATGGACCCATTCTAAAGAATAGTAACAAAGGAAACTGCACGCTAAGATCAGAGCAAAAAAATACCCTTTAAAAACAATTAAACAAGTAACATATGTAGACAAAATGTCATACGCATTTATTGTTATTAAATGCCCGAACTAATTAAGGACGATAAGAAACGTATTATATTCCATGGTTCACTTATCCTACTTGAAAATATTTTGCAAAAATGAACAGGATACTTATAAAAAATAAAAATGAAATCAAAATGAATCAACATTGTTACAGCAAATTTTCTAGTGAATGGGTTTAAATAAAAAGGTACAAAAGGAGTAAACCGGCGAGAAATTACTCGATTTTCGCCTGAGGCGATCAAAGGCTGCTATCAATCGAATGATAATCGCTCACTTCAATAGGTTTTGCTCACTTTTTTCACTTAAAACATGTACTTATCGAATCGGCACATGTGGAAAATCAAAGATAGACATCTGTCCAGAATATTTCAAATTAAAGTATAATTTGCATAAATAGTATGGAGTAGACAGAGCCAACAAGCTATGTACATACCTACATATGTTTAATGATAGATTTAGATTAAAAAAATACTTTTTGGTTAGGTAGGTAGGTGCGCTAATTTAGCGCCACCTTCAAAATAATACAGATTTTTCGCTAATCCCATTTGAACTATAGTTTTTACCGGGATAAAGAGTACTTCTGGACGTAGAAAAAGATAAATTTAATGAAATAATTATACAAAGGAAATAATTGGAAAGAAAATGATTCTGCGCGGGAGTCACAATGCTCAGTAATAAAGAATTCGACGCGAAGAGAGGGAGAGAGAGAGAGAATTAGACAAAAAAAAAACTAAATTTTTATTCGATCGAGTTCACATCTGCCACAAATACTACAAATAGTAATCATGATGACTTCACACCTTGTGATGGAGACAGACAGACTGCCGCATCTAATAACTACGTGTCTATTAGTATTCTAGTGACGTATAAAGACTGGTCTACAATAAGTTGAATTGACACTTTTTTAAACTGTTGTTCTGTGTAAATAAAGTCATTGTATTGTTTTACTTGTGCTAATTGAAAGTTTTGTAGGTTGACATTGTTAACTGTTAAAAATAAAAAAAAAACTATTAAAGTAAGCTATGTGGGAAGTAACAAGAATATTTTTTATTGTAAAAGTATGTTAACAAGACCTTATTAAATTAATTAGGTACATTTTTTTAGGGATGCATTAGGAGAATCAAGAAAATTTATTATTTAAAAAAAATATATAAATTAAATTGTTCATATTTTTTCGTTGCTAACCGATGCTATAATAGGTATAATGGAAAGTACCTGGTTGACCGAGTTTTGCTCGGTCTGTATATCAATATGTAACGTTGTACGTGTACAACATAACATCTTTATTGTAGACCCCTATACATATAAAAAAATCCAGCTGTAGAATTCAGGCTTGTCGGTGCAACTGATGGATGTACACTTCACAGTAGCTAATCGGTGAATCCTCTTACATTGTGGCTGCATCTTTAAGTAATTAAGTCATAAGTCCTTGCAACTTTGTATGACTTTGAGGCTGTCCTGTCACTATTTGACTCTCAATTCCATCACTAACCCTTACAGCTGAACGTGACCTCTCAGTCGTTTCGAGATTGTTGGCTCTGTCTACTGCGCAAGGGATAAATACTTGGTATACTATGTTAAAACCGTTTGCGTTAAACGAAATTTGTGTGACTAATAGTTGCTCGTAAAATAAAAAATGCCCCCCAAAAAAAGGTTATTTATTATACCGCAACAAATACAGAGCTTTTTTGACCTTTAGAAAAGTGGAGATGAATTATTTATATGCGAGTTTTTAAATTAGACAAAGCAAAATACGTCTGTGCGTTTTAGCGTGATTCGGGTACAGACAGTAATCTCAAAAAATCACTCTTTAGATCTTTTACTTGATAGATATTGCAAAAAAAATCTCTATAGAAGTAAGTACTGTCTATGGTCAGTTACAATTTCATTATACGTATGGATAAAAAACAGTATTACCACGGTAACTTAAAAATAGAAATGTCATAAAAACTTAAAAGCAAATTGGCATCGTTACACATCGTTTTGAATTTCATATCTGAGAAAGAAATGTTCAATGATGAATTATTGATCTTTTCAACAAAACGACGATGCGATGAAAAAACTAGTAGAAACTGGCTTTTTTATATGATATCGTATACGGTTTTATCAATTTTACTGAGAGCGTCGATGGTCAAACGGTTAAAGAGAATAATAAAAAAGCGCGATGCACAAGCAGGTAACGGTTAATATATTTATATTTAATTAGGAGCGAAGAAATAATGGAAAATGTGAAAAAAATGGGGAAAATTATTCATCCTTGAGGGCTTCAATGATGCCCAAAATAACTGTTCCACGCGGACGAAGTCGCGGGCCCAGCTAGTGAGGAATAAAAAGCGTGATGCACAAGGAGGTAAGGATTTATAAATATAAATAAATACATTTATTTAATAATTTATGTACACAGAAAACATCGAGACTGATAAATAAAATAAACAAAATTACAAAGGTTCTGCTTATTTTAAAAGAAATCTCTTTCAGCAGACCCGAGATAGGAGTCATGATGGAAAGGGTGACAGGCATAAAAATAAATATATACGGGACTCAATCTGTGTGATTACACAGATTGAGTAAGCCTCGAAGTAAGTTCGAATTTACGAAAAGCCTGAACTTTCATCCATTAAGTACATGCATACATGCATATGATCCCGTCTATATTCCTTGCAGGGCAGACATAGTCACCAGTCTTCAAAAGGCTAATAGGCCACGTTCAGCTGTTTTGCTTAACGATAGAGGCTTTTAGGGTTATAGAAAAGACTGTATATATATATTTATTATGCTATAATGATGAACGATCATATGTATCTCAATTACCTACTCAAAGACACAAAGCTGTTTTATAAATTAAAAATTAAAATTGCATAATACGGTGTCCACGATTAATTCCCTTTCGAGCGATTACAACCGACCATCTGCCTATCCCACCTGCCTCGCGGGACGAGCGCATACCGACCAATTTTACCCTTTTTATATGTACAGAGGCTTGCGTGCTTTGCGATTTTTATATCATTGTTTGTTTGTTTATTTGCAAACTCTTTATTGCACATAAAATATATATAACAAATTACAAAACAGTTATTGGATTTAGAATGGGATTTCTCCCAGTCAACCAAAATATAAAGGAAAATCCATAATTAAAAAGGCAGCAGACATAAAAAGCATTGAGGATGCGGTATAGTTAACAATAAATGTATTGCACTTTTTGGGTATAAAAAATAGATGTTGGCCGATTCTCAGACACACTGAATATACTCACAAAATTTCATGAGAATCGGTCAAGCCGTTTCGGACGAGTACGGGAACGAACGTTGTGACACGAGAATTTTATATATAAGATAATAATAATATATACGGGAAAAATTACACAGATTGAGTTAGCCTCGGAGTTAGTTCCAAACTTGAGTTACGAGATACTTACTCAAATACCATATTTTATAATAAATACATACTTTTATAAATAAATATCCAATACCCAGGCCAACCAGAGAAAGTTCGTTTCCTATTATGCCCTGACCGGGATTCGAACCCGGGATATTCGATGAGAATTTTTAAGTGATATGAAGTGTCCTATAATCACTACATAGTATAAAACAAAGTCGCTATTTTAGTCATAGTCATTCATTTTTTCGAATTTTGCACCCGTGCGAAGCCGGGGCGGGTCGCTAGTAACGAATAAAAATTTTGTATTTGAGTTTTTGAGCTCCGGTGTTACAGACGAGCGTACTACCGCTACGCCAGAGGCCGTTAAATATCATTTAATGTAACAAATGATGTTCTGTTCATCGCTAATGTCCAAATCATCGTAAACTATAATCAAAATTATGGCGCGGCTCGTGATAAATATGTCAGGTAAGACACGAAGCGACTCCCGTCTGACCTCCGCAACCTTTGCAGTAGAACCTGAATCAAGTCTTATAGACTTTAAGTCTTATAGACTTGATTCAATATAAGTCAGGCTCTTCTTGTCTCTTCTTCTTCAATTTGGGATTCTTCTTTTAGCGATGCGCTAGCATTCTAGTTTTGTATGTCGTACTCTTATGGTGCAATAAAGAGTTTTATCTATCTATCTATCCTGTCACTATTTGAATCTCAATTCCATCTGAACGTTGCCTTTCAATCTTTATAAGATCTTTGGCTCCGTCTACCCCGTAAGAAATATATACGTTAGTATATGTATGTATTTTACGAAGTTAATGCTGTTTTATCATTCTTATGGGATTATAGAGTCCAGGGTCCACTTAAGACCTCGATCCAAAAATAAACTTTTTTAAATCAGGTGAACATACATTCGTAAAATAGAATAATTTATCGTTTAATTCACCTAATAACAACCATTTGATACGACTGCTTACGTCGCGCCGGCGCACGCGCATCGAGCATGAAAACGTTCAAAATATGTAATTTATGCACCCAGCGACCATAAGGCACGATCGTTATTGTGTTAGTCTGTTGTTTCACATCTTGGCAACTAATTACTTGTACTAATAACTTGATAAAAATTGATTTTTGATTGTTGAAAAGACGAAGACTTAAAGACTAGTCGTTCGCCGAGGACCTTGACCTCGCGAGCACTTTTATTTTTTTCAAAAATGTGACTTTACGATCTAACAAAAAGTTTAATCAAAATCGGATCAACGGTTTGAAAGTTATCACGTGACAAACATTATAAAAATTATGTTAATTTCCCAAGTTGACTGGATGACCTCACTTGCTTCACTCGCTCGGTCAAATATATTAAGTAGGTAATCCTAATTATATTTTTCAATCTTGACGAGAAGTATTGGGTGAATCAGGATTTTACGATTACTCAAGCGACTTCCATCTGATCGTCGCAAAATTTGTAGGTGAACCATATTAGATCATGGCAAAGCTGCATTATTCATGAATGTGATATCTATATTATGGGAAACAGATTAATTGATCATTTTCCAAGTGCCAAGAACCACACGGCACAAGTTTGTCTCAAACACTGCAACATAGCACAGCAAGAAATATATCGAAAGCTTGCAAATGAACTATTCAAACCGTTACCCAATTATCAATCAACTCGACCACAAACACTCCACACAATCGATTCAACTGTATCGATACCACGGCTATTATTCACCTCATAAATTACTAATCGAATCAATATAATCGGCCGCGACCAATTTTTGAACGCCACATTCGAAACGCTCTTAGTTTCACAGATATAAGGTTAATGGAATCGTTAGTCGATTAAATTATTTTTTTTTGGTATTGTTGCCGATAAATTTTTTTTTTTTGGTATTTTTGTCTCAAAAGGGTTATGTCGTTAAGGAACATGGGGGACATTGGGCACTGAAGCATCACGGTTGAGGGATAACTGGACTCTCTTTCATGTCTTTATACTATAATAGCTGGTGCCTGTGACTTCGTCCGAATTTAATCTCCATAATTTTTTTATGAAATAAAAATGTAATAAATAAATAAGAAAAAATATATAAATAAGAAAATCCATTATGCATCAAAGAGCAATAAAACAATACACAGCCACACATCCTTAGAAACTTTCGCATTTTTAGTGGAATGAGGTAGACAGAGCAACTCGACAGAGCAAGTTATAACACTCGAAGGCCACGTTTAGCTGGATGATTTGATAGCATAACTGAGATTGAGATAGACGCAGGTTGCAAGCTCAATGCCTAAAATAAAAAATATAATAGTACGAGGCTTAAGAACCCTCACTTAATTGATTTTTGTATTCTGAACACTCTGTTTTTTTAAGTGCATAAAGTTTAAATAAATAAATATAGCTATACTAACTAAATACTAACTGTCATTACATTAGTATTTATCAATGTTAGGTAGTTATTTTTTGATGTTTAAAATCAGAGCAGAAATTATTTAAAGAAAAATACTAGCGTATACATAGGCAATAAAAGAAATTGTACTTAATTAACGTCCCAATACACATATAGCGTTATATATAACAGGTCACATTAACTGACCAGTTTACTTTAAAACCGTCAGTCGATAAATCGTATAATATTGCGTGCTGGGCTAAATGGCAGCGGTATAATAAGCAAGGAAGTTATTCGTGACAAGTAACAATTCATGATTGCAATGTGCGCTTCGTAAACTTGACGGTTCTAGTTTTCATAAGTCTATGACCGTGTACAGTCGGAGGCAGATCTGTGCGTGGTTTTGAAACACACTAGATAATATAATTCTTCGTAAATTCTCTTTATAGAATTAATCTTAACTGAATTCGCTTTGTCCACACTAATAACAAAGAGTGTTAAGTAAAATATTTTTATTTTTGTAACGAATAAAACCGTGTGGTTTCCGGCAGTGTCGTGTGCTTCCCGGTACTAATATAAAAAAAAATAGGACCACTCCATCTTTTTCTCAAGTATGGCGTGAAAGGCGACTAAGGAAAAGGCTTATAAACTTGGGATTTTTCTTTGAGGTGATGGGCTAGCAATCAGTCACTATTTAAATCGCAATTCTATCATTAAGCCTAACAGTTGAACGAGGTTTTCAGTCTTTCAAGACTGCTAGCTCTGTCTACCCGGCAAGGGATATTGACGTGATTATCAGTCCATCGGTTAAAAGAAAAATTCCAAGTAAGTCTACACCTTCGTCTCCTTTTAAGACATCAATTCAAAACGAGAGTGTTCCTATTCTTTTTTTTCTAATTTGTTCCAACTCTAACGCAGACAACGCAATGCCCCAGGGTGGAAGATTTTCACTAAGATGGTTATCGAGCCTGAATTCTAGTAAGAAACTTAGCCTTTTGCCGATATAAATAAGCGCTTTACAGGTAAAGTCAAACAGCTGAACGTGCCCTATCAGTCTTTTCACGACTGTTGGCTCTGTCTGCCCCGCAAGGGATATAGACGTGATAATATGTATGTATGTATGTCACCTGAATATAAATTCCATCATCGTCTAGCGTAACCGTTTTGTCTTTTTGATTTATTATAACCTTTTATTCAATTTTTTATGTGTGAGAATATGTAATTGGTTGTTAATTAGTTAACTTTTTGTTGTTGATGACTATATGCTCTCAAAATTAAATAAATGAAATTTAGAAACTCTAAGAAGAATACTATATATATAAAGACGTGATATTGATATATCTATACAGATAAATTTTATCTGACTATACCATAGAGTTTAAAATACATGGACGCACATTCAAATTGCACACTTAATTAATTATACGTAAAATTCAAATTTCTGTGACGATTGGAATCGTAACGTTAAAAGGCTATTCGAAATTTTTTACGTTTCCAAAAATTATCGATTGATTTAAATCGATTTGTTACGATTTTTATGATAACTACATACCGGGAATTGGTAATAGTAGAAACATTCCTGTTGTCAAGTTCTTCATTCAGACAAAAGAAGTTAAAATTTTTAAATAATAAATAAATCTTTAAATATTAAAGAAAACAAATCGTGATCAAAACAGCACCAAGGGAAAGAAGAATGGATTTTTAACAGAATATAAAGTTTAAAGAAAAGTAAAAATAAAACATCCTTTTTACTGAATTTAATGTAAAAAAATCATTTGGGTATGTTTATTATTTTTTACATTATGTGCAAAGAAAGTTCAATGCAAGTATACGTTATGATTTCTACTAAACAGGATGTCACAGTTATTAAAAAGTCAAAAATATAAAAATAACATGCATAAAGCAATAATTATTAAAAAATTCAAAATGAGACGACTGATCACAAATCACATGTCATCTGTTACATTAAATAAGCATAAAAACAAATGATATAAGAACAAAAACTCACACATCTATCTTGAAAAAATAACACTTGGTTATATCCATTATAACACTCCTTGAAATACATTTTCAATTGTAAACTGACCATAATTTTAATCTTTTACTTACCTCGAGACGGTCCAAGTCTACTGTTGAATATCCCTTGTAATTTTTTTAACACAAGTCAGCAAAGGTATACTATTATGTTCAACCTTATTAGACGGAAACTCAATGCATTTTTTGCTATCTCCGATGGAAAAAACGCAAGCGCATTCAAAAGAAGTTTTATTGCAATCGGCTTGTACTGATGTGTTAGAGAAATATATAAAAACATGGATGAAATAATGAAGTTTAGATTTTTAATAAGCGATGGCGGTCTATAGTTTAAAGGTACCCAAGGAAAGCTTTAAGATGAAGTGAAAAAAAAAGTAGATCCTTCTATAGATACATTAGAACACCGACTGATTAAAGAGATGTCAACACATTACCCAAACTACTGGGTTTAGAGATTTTAAATTTGGCAAGTAACCCTCACGGGTTCATAATTTCACTCGGATAAAGCTGCAAGTACTCTAGTTACGTGTGGTTCCCGGCACCATTACAAAAAAGAATAGGACCACTCCATCTCTTTCCCATGGATGTCGTAAAAGGCGAATAAGGGACAGGCTTACAAACTTGGGATTCTTTTTTAGGCGATGGGCTAGCAACCTGTGACTAATCGAATCTCAATTCTATCATTAAGCCAAATAGGTGTACGTGGCCATTCAGTCTTTTCAAGACTGTTGGCTCTGTCTACCCCGCAAGGGATATAGACGTGATTATATGTGTGTATGTATGTATGTACTCTAGTTACATACTTATAAATGGAGTGGTAAACACAATTTAAATTATTCTCTTAATTTTTGATCAACATTATAATTGTTTATGACAATCGTCTTACGTGGATCAGGATAATCATCAGTGAATGTCAAACAAGCTCTTTGAATAGCTGGCAAAGGTGAATGTGCAGTTATAGTATAACTAGATATCGATCAGAAAATAATAAGATGGGATACATAATAGATAAGATACTGGCCAGGATAATTGACATACCTTTTAATCGTTCATGCAAATATTTACTTAAATTAACATGTCATCAATATAAATGACAGAATTTCTGAAAATAGAATTCTGTTCAAATATTGTTAGGTCATATATTTTTGGAACGCTATATTGGTTTTTTTATGAAATTTTGCCTGAATAGATAGAGTTTCTGAATAAGCACAAAACATTTAATGAAGTATTGTTATTTTAATAAAAACATCGGCACTAATAAAAAATACAAAATTTTTAAATTAAAAAAAAAATATTTCCCTTTTACTTTAAAAGTAACTTTGCAATTTTAAACAAATAAACTATACCTGTTTACGTGGTATAAAATAAATAAAACCGGCTTCAAAAACCAGCACTAAAAAGCTCAAAATGATTGAAAAGTAAAATAAATAGGGAGAAACAACATTATAGTAGGTACAGGCGATTAGCGGGATTGTATACCTAACTGCGCGCGCGCCGCCAAAAGTATTGTGTGCATTCCCAAGTAACAAAATTTGATACTATATAAGATCAAAGAGCGTTTTGCGACGTGCTTACGAGTATATCATTACTTAATTGACACATACATATATGTAGTAAGTATATTATTATGGTATTAATTGTATTTTAGCGGGCACAGACTCCCAAATTGGATGAAGGTAAGTTTTACTAACCCACTCAAATAACCCATACAAATCGACTAGGTACGACCTATTTTTATATTAATTAATAATCAATTATGATGTTATCTTTACTTGGTGGACCCTAAGTCACAATCTTCAATTTCGTCATAAAATTCTTCTACGTCTCCACATAAAATTTCTTTCAATACATTAGAGAATTATAGAACACCAAATTAATTGTCAAATATTTTTGTATTTTAGCCTGGCCTGATATGATAACTCAAAACTTACCTTTTCCCATTCCTCCGTCGGCGTTTGGTCGCGTACACCGTCCCCAGCTGGCTGGTGTGGGGCTGCGGCGGCCGGAGCAGGCCCGTGTCCACGCATCCGTCCAGAGCGTAGCCCGGCTGCCCACTCCAGCCGCACAACTGCAGCTTCGACTCTGTGGCTATTTTGACGGCTGCTGCTGACACTACCGAGATGAATTGCAAGCGAGGGTTCACATAGGTTCTTCACTTTGTAAGATTCACGTGGATTTGGAGATGGTTTGATTCGGTGCGTGTATTTTGATGGTTGGTTACACGCTACGGTGTTAATTTGTCCTCGGAAGAATTGTCAAGAAATGTTCACAAATGTTTTGATGGTTCCAAGTCTGAATGGTTTAATTTTGTGGATACTTTGACGGCTGGTCAAATGCGTCCGAATTAAATTGAACTCTGAGGACTGGATGGCAATTTCCCAGATACAATTGGGATTGTTTCTGCAAGTTTGACACTATATTGACAATTATTATAACAAATGTGAGGTCAAATTGAAGAAAGTTTAGATGGTTACTTCACTTGGAATTTTTTTTTCGACTAGGAACTTATCTAAGGAACTTTCCCAAATTAGGCAATGGTTTGTTTGATTTTATATTGATTTATAATTTGTCTGAAGTTTGGAAATAAACGTTGAAGCAAGGCTGGTTTGAATTTCAGAGCTGAAGCTTTGGTCAAATCTTGTCTGAAATCTTCTTATAAACTCTTCTCTGTGCACAATTTCTATCAATTTATTCCATAATTGTTATAACACCAACTTCTAATAAATTCTTTGGTTTCAACTTCAAAAATTCCAGAAAATAATATTGGCATTACACTAAAATCATTATATTTTCAGAAATAATTATTAGCTTCATGACATCCAATAGTTTGAATTTCATTTTTCAATCATATCATCATCAGTATCAAAATTTAAATTTGTATCATCGAATAATTGCAACATTAATTGCATCGGATGTTTGTGACCTTGTCCTGAAAATCGCGTGTTTTTAGCAAATTTATTATTTCCGTTTAAAAACACAAAGTTAACTAGAATTGGAACTGAAAAACCCTTCAAAACAATAATTGCTTTTCTAGAATTTTGGAGAAGATTATTTAAAAGTAAAATAAATATCAACTTTTGAGTACATTATCACTGTGTTACCTATAATCTTTTAAAGAATTTTGGAAGATTAAATTGAGCCTAAGACTTTTTTCAAGACACTGATTTGGAAAGTTCTAGTTGGAAGATTAAGTTTAATTTCATTTCCTATCGTCACATCAACATTTTAGTCACTAACACGATAATTTACTTCTCAATAACCGAACTGCTTAAATGTCCTTATTGTTTATATAACACCAATCGAAATTCGGAAATCACCACCAGAGGTCGTTTTCAGGCAATCGATTTCACGATGGGCGCCACTGTTATTGTTTCCACTTTCAGTTACAACACTACTGCGACTATTCGATTTTCATAATCTATATCTTCATTCACATCACTATCTACTTCAAAAGTGAGATCACTGTACACATCGCCACGTAAAATTGTGTCCGGACCGGTTTTTTTTTTAATTTTAATCACGTGTACATTTTAGGTTAGAATTTAAAAATACATGGTATACGCGTGGCGCCACCGGCAAGCGCCCGTAGTGGTTTGGTGGCTGGTTCCCCAAAGTCCATACCAGCGAGGGGCGGGCCCAAATGAGGACACGCCCACCAATCCAACCCAACCAATCACAACGCTCGGGCATCATCAAAGCGTACACGGGGACGTATTGAGTGACGTGCATTTTTATTTTTCCGAACAATTGCAAACGTTACTTTTTTAACTTTTTACGCGGCGTCTTTAGTTTTGTTTTTAAATTATATCGGTTTTGTTTACTGTATAGCTTCTGAAATGCCAGTTGCGATGCTGACAGTTACCGGTAAGGACTGGTTGGCATTTTTACTGTTGAAAAGTATCTTTGAATTTTTAAATTCATTGTATTCAAAATGTAATTTATTGCACTAGTTAAACTTGAGTCTTTGTTTCTTTATTTCGACTTAAAATTGGGGCCTAGTTTATTTTTTTATTAAATAATTTTCGATGCCGATGTTTTAATGATTACTTATTTGTTTAATTTTCTGTTGAATCGAGTGGTCGTTTATTGAAGTCCCTTAGTGCGTCCCTTCCTCAAGTGACGTCACAAGATGGCTGCCGTCGGAGGGAGAGTTCTCGCATTTACCCCTAAGCCGTCCGGTCGGAAAGACCAGCAACCCTCCGACTTTTCTTTTTAAGTAATTAGGCATTCAGTCGTAAGTTTCATGTAATTTTTGTGACAAGTTGAAGTAATCTGCACCTGATAAAATCTTCGTGTTTTTTTTTTATGGAAAAAATATTTTTAAAATAACTGTAGAAATATTAAATCATAGCTTTAGTTGGAAGATTATTTTTAGTTCACTGAAACAAACAGTATTTACAAGTTATTTTTATCTGATAGAAATTCAATTAAGCAATGTCGATTTTGCTTGTCGAATTTCGGAATATACTTATTATTATGTAACTAAACTATAACTGTCTGTTAGTTTGTAAAAAAATTAACTTAGTGTACAAAAATGAAATTTTGTGGGGCTACCGCTAACACAGCATGGCCGACACATTAAAATAAAAATGTCCAGAGAAGATTAAGTACCTAGAACTTTTTATTGCGACAAAACAAGATTATAAAGGCTATTGTTAAAAGTTGACATAATTAAGTTATCAAGACACGTTCACGTTAAGCTTTAAAATATATAAGTATTAATTAGACTTAAGAGTCGACGTCAATAAGAGATAAATATCTTGTATCCAATTTTGAAAATAAATCTTTTCTCATCTACTCGTATATATGTCCATGTAGAATCATTTAAAGATGAAAATTGTAATTTTTTTTTTCTAGTACCTTTTGCGTTGAGTTAAATTAAATTTGGACACTGAGTAAAACAAAATCTAAGAGAAAGAGTTTGGTAGGTACTCAAAAGAAATCGTTAAAAATTTTACCTAATAAAAGCTAATGTTTTTCATTCACTCAATACAAGAAGCTATTATTTCCTCATATTTCATTAGTTCTTATTCATATTTATTAATTTGCGATTATATTTTTTGGAATTTTGCTGTACAAATTTTACCCCGCAAGGGATACAGACGTGACTATATGTAGATATGTATGTAGAATAGAACCACTCAAAATCTATTTGCAGACTTTGTTACCTTAAAGTGACTCAGCAAAAAATATATTCCAATCCCAACTAACAAGTTATTCAAAATTAATCAATTATAAATTGTAAATTATTAATAACTTATTATCCTACCTATATGAGAAAGTTAGTTTACTTGTTCGTTTGTTTGTTGCCTCTTCACGCGTTATATACTTAACTAATCTTTTCAGAAATTTAGCGTATAAATAATTAGGAAGCTGAAAAAATAAATAGGGTATTTTTCATCCCGGTAAAAACTATAGTTCCCGTAGGATTTACGAAAAACTCCTTAATAGGTGGCGCTAAATACGCGCGAGTAGGTAGCGTTAAATTTACGCGGGCGAAGCTGCGGGTAAAAATCTAGTGCTAAATAAAGTTAAATGTATAAACATACAACAAAGCTGGTATCTTCCATGTTTTAGCATTCACTACCCGAAGGTTGGCTGGAAGAGATTGCTTAACGTTCAATCTGCCTTTGCTCAACATATTCTTAACTAGCCGTGCCCGCAACTCCGTCCGCGTGGAATAGTTATTTTGGGTATCATTGAAGCCCTCAAGGATGAATAAGTTTCCCCGTTTTTTTTACATTGTCCATTATTTCTTCGCCCCTAATAGTTGCAGCGTCATGTTATATAGCCTAAAGCCTTCCTCGATAAATGGTCTATTCAACGCAAATAGAATTTTTCAATTCGAACCAGTAGTTCCTGAGAGTAGCGCGTTCAAACAAACAAACTCTTCAGCTTTATAATATTGTATAGATGTACGTTTCTACTACATAAGTATGAAAACAGCTGAACGTGGCCTATCAGTCTTTTAAGACTGTTGGCTCTGTCTACGAGAGTTTATACGAAACGTACTAACCTTACCCTTTGTGGTAAGGAAACGCATAAAGAAGAAAGCGAAGCTACAAAAAGAAATGTTTGTTCACTGGATCAAGTGTCATTCCGAATTCCTCCTATTTTCAACCCCTAACAGTACCTAGTTGGGTGCAGTTGATATAAAACGTTATGATTTATGTCTGTGCGTCCGCTGACACCGGCGGTAAATCACTGCCGAATTGCCAAAACTCACGCAGTCAAATAGCTTAGTGCTTGGACTGAGACATAAGAGTAAGCGGTGTTATTTGCTTTTAACCATCTTCAAGAGAAAAGGTGGTTTTTAGTTTGACTTGTATGTTTATTTATATGTTTGTCCACGATTATTTCGCGTTTCGCTGAACTGATTTTAATTAGTTTTTCAAGAAAGTGTTTGGAGACTATTTTAGAAAACCTCTTTCGTAAAAGAAAGGATAACGGTTGGAGGCGGTTCTCATGTTTTTTACAAAAATAATATTATTTATAGATATTGTAGCCATCTCGTTGACGTTAACTTTTTCCACTCTTTACATGATGTAAGTTTTTCCAATTATTCATCACTTGCCATCGCACAAGTTACTCCTTGTCTCCTCATGCTTTCTCTGTCGCTATCAATCTATCTCTTTTTCGGTCTTTCCTTATCTCTAAACTTCCACTTCCATATTTAGGGCTCTTGCTATATTTTCAAGAGCTACGTACAAAAGTTTTTAACACACACGCCTACATATAACTTTATCCTACATTTTTATATCAATAGTTATAAGATATCAAAGTCAAGTTAAGCGGGAACGTAACTGATTTCAGTCCAGATATACGAGCTAGCCTATGGCTTGAAAGAAAAATCCCAAATTTGTAAGCTGTTCCTTTCTGATTGACTCTCAAAACAGCTTTCGATTGAGAGCCTTCCAAATAAATGGTGACCTCACAATTATACATACATACATAAAATCACGCCTCTTTCCCGGAGGGGTAGGCAGAGACTACCTCTTTCCACTTGCCACGATCTCTGCATACTTTCTTCGCTTCATCCACATTCATAACTGTCTTCATGCAAGCTTGGCGGTTTCGGGTACTTTTGACCTAAAAAATTTAAATATTTCTTTTTCACATTATATATTTTTTTTACAAAAAAAAATATTATTATATAGATATTGTAGGTCATATCATTTATAACCTCACAATTAACTATATATTATCTAAATAAACCGACATAAGTATTGTGAATTGATAATTTGCAGCAAATATTAGGCAAGCGTTGCAACAGCCAATAATTTCAGAAATTATAGAACACTGTCAATTTTTTTTACTAATGCATGGAAATTAAAAGGCTTTGAAGGTGGTTGCTAAAATTCGTTTCTCTGTTATACTTGTACCACACCACAAACAGTATTTTCGAGACAAGTGCGTCCGTAAAAGCTGTATAATTTTTTTATTACTCCAATGTCATATTAAAATAATAACTTTTGTGATGTCATTGTGAAAAGCTAAATATTCACCTGGTCATTTATTTATACGAATCTTGTTAATTATTTAAATATATTATAAATTTTATAGTAATAATTAATTAAATTATTTAAGTAATAAAAATAAATAGTAATAAAAAGTGCCGTGTGGTTCCCGGCACCAATACAAAAAAGAGTAGATCCACTCCATCTCTTTCCCATGGATGTAGTAAAAGGCGACTTAGGGATAGGCTTACAAACTTGGGATTCTTTTTTGGCGATGTGTTAGCAACCTTTCACTATTTGAATCTCAATTCTATCATTAAGCCAAATAGCTGAACGTGGCCATTCAGTCTTTTCAGGACTGTTGGCTCTGTCTACCCCGCAAGAGATATAGGCGTGACCATATGTATGTATGTATAAAAATAATTATAAATATACAAGAATACTATATATATATATAGTCTTTCTCCCGAACGGGCAGAGGCAGAGACTACATCTTTCCACTTGCCACGATCACTGCATACTTTATTCGCTTCATCCACATTCATACATGCATACAACTAGAGTTTTGAAAATAATTATACCTAATACTCGTAATAATCTGTACATCATCAATGTTTAAGAAGTAATATAATGGTTTTTAAATTCCTAATCGAATTTACCATGAAATTCGCGTCACAAGGTTCGTCTCACATTAATCGTGCCTCTTTCTCTGAGCGGTAGGCAGAGACAACATCTTTTTAAGAGGCGCTATGCCTCTTTGCACACTGCTTTTATTTCATCCACATCCGTCTAATTTTTATGCAAGACCATACATTTTGGCTGGGCACAAAAAAATGTTTTTCATTTTTTTCAGACTTTTAATAGGTGTAATCTTAATTTTGTTTTTCAAACGCAGTTCAATGTAAGATATAAACTAATTTACATATTTAAGAGTAGGAAAGCTGTTGTATTTTAATAATCTTATTTAATTGCTTATAAACTTGGGATTCCTCTTTTAGGCGATGGACTTTCCATCATGAAGCCATGCGTCTGAACGTGGCGTTTCAGTCTTTTCAAGACTGCTAGCACCGTATACCCCGCAAAGGATATAGATAGACGTGAATTTATATGTATGTATTTAGGCAGCTGTTAATTAAGTTTCATTTCTATTTTAGCCTTTTCTTATATTAAGTATGTTTACATAACGCAAGTCTCGAATTCACTTGAATTATTTTTTTAAATTGGTCCATCACTAATGATAAATTTTTAATAAGGTCTACAATTTTCATTTTTACAAATTTAATTACAGGAATAATGTTATATAAAATACTTAACGCTGGCGACATCTACTGTTAGTTACGTGTACTTCAAACAAAGCTAAAGCAAGCTTACGGTATAAGCTCGGGGACAATCAATAACTTACACGAGGTCACCGAATAGTACGAAAACCTAGTAAATGTATTCATTCATTCGTTCTACTAATAACATAAATCCGAAATTCACCTTGTGAAAAGGTTGAGTGAAATGGTTTTTTGAACAGACTGTTAAAAATACCAAATTCAAAAGACAAAATATTTCAGTCAAATTAATATAAATTTATTGGAGCGATTCAAACCAATTTAATTCGAGCAATTCCCCGAACATTTAAATATCGAATACCGCAACTCAATCGAACATATGCCACGAAATTTCACTAATCATTTAAATTTCGAATGCGAATCGAATTTGTCCGATTTTTTTTTTGGTGCGGCGCCGAATTCGACTGTCAATCAAAATCTTCCTACATATTATTATTTAGGGTATCGTAATTCCAAAAGGCTGAATTTCGAATTTTCGAGTTCGACAGGTTTTTTTATCTAATTGTTTAGACCCGAGGCTTGGTAATTGTATTCGGCTAGGCGGTCTTGTAAAAACACTTATTACGTCGTGTTCTTTTTTTAAAAATTGGATTTATCCCTAATCTCGCATTGACACGGTAATGAGACCAAAATATTGTATACGACGAAATTTATTTTTGAAATACATTGAGACGCCTTTTAATTTTTTTTTTTATTTAAAGTTCGACTGTAACACCAAAATTTTGTTATTTGCTTGTGGAAGAAAGACCTCAAGTGCAGCTAGGAACTTTTTATATTAGTGCAATCACCTGCAAAAGACCAAAATTTTCTTTTGTTCCCGAATAGATTGAATAGTTATTAAGCGAAATATTTATAAACCAAGGCATTATATTAATTATAATTATTTTAGGCAAAGATATGTAAGTACATATATTTGATTCTCTTGACTATCTGTCAGCTATCATTTGTCTTGTTTGCTTTCAGCCCTTGAGGGACAAAACTTGATTATGTGCGACTATAACCAAAGCTCATTAAAAATAATGAACACGTCTCCACTGATTTTCTGTTCCCCCGCGCAGCCACCAGGCGGATTTGGTTCCGTGAAACTAATCAAGCTAAATAAGTAAATTGGGCGTCCGTCACGCGATGCCGAATAATGCCGGATACAATGTATATGTACGTCTTTGACTGCTATCCTCTTAAACTGGGGTATTTTCTCGAATGGCTTACGACTAGATAGAGGTACATTTGACGTCCTTGTTATGGTCAAGGCACCGTCTAGTGTCGTGTGGTTTACGACACTTTAGAATAGAGAACACTTCATTCCGTGGATGTCGTAAAAGACGGCTAGAGAAAAGGACTAGTCACAACTCCATCTCTTTATTGCGTAAATGGCGACTAAACAGTAAAGACACATTCAGTGCAGTTCTGCTGCAAATGTTGCGGAGATCAGACGGCACTTCGTGTGAAAACCAGACGTACCCAAGTTCTTGGTCAGTGTTACTGGAGCACCTCCCCAGAGAGGTGAGGATGTACTAATACATACATACATAATTACGTCTATATCCCTTGCGGGGCAGACAGAGCCGACAGTCTTAAATACTGATAGGCCACGTTCAGTTGCTTGGCCTTATGATAGAAATGTAACCGGGCTAATTTCCAGTGTTAACGCTAGTATGCATTAATTTAAAACTATCAATTTATAGCCATATTTATCTATGTATTTCTTAAAAACAGTGAGTTCCTTCGTATACTGGCAACCTTAAAATATGTGCTGTTTAACATCCTAAATCATAGAGTGGCTTTACACAGAGAGCCCAAGCGGTTTATACATTCAAGCACTATTTAAATGACGAGTCAAAATAAGGTTCTGAAGAAAATTATTGAGACATTTCTTTCTTTTAAAAGAATTAATATGTATAGACAAGACTAAGTTAAATACTTAACTTCCGCCAATTATTCAATAAAGGACTGATTTGGCCCTAATAATAAACAAAAAAAAAATTTTGCAAATCCACGCATAAAAATATTTTGCAATCTTTGCAGAAATTTGTGTACAAAATATTAATTAAATAAATAAGTAGATGAGTACGCTCGCCGAATTTTTACCAATGGTAGATAATAATCAAAACATAAATATATGTATCAACATAAACTGTGATATAGGATAACATACTGCAGTCTTAAGTACTTTTTAAAACGGCGTTTCGCGTATAATATTTAAGAGTGGAGAAGGAGAAAGGATACCTTCCATCCCGGTGAAAACTACTCGTATAGTTCCTATGGGGTTTGCGACAAAACTGTATTATTTTGTAAGTGGCCCTAAACATGGCTTATAAACGTGGGTTTCTTCTTGTAGACGATGGGCTAGCAACCTGTCACTATTTGAATCTCAATTCTGTTATTAAGCCAAACAGCTGAACGTGGCCTATCAGTATTTTAAATACTTTTGGCTCTGTCTACCCTACAAGGGATATAGACGTAATGTTTGTATTTGATGGTAAATTTGCGCGGGCGAAGATGCGGTTAAAAGCTAGTTTTAACAATAAGTGACTGAATTTATTTCACACTAGCGACCCGCCCCGGCTTCGCACGGGTGAAAAATTTATACATAAAAACCTTCCTCTTGAATCATTCTACCTGTTACAAAAAACCGCATCAAAATCCGTTGCGTAATTTTAAAGATTTAAGCATACAGACAAACAGACTAAAATAGCGACTTTGTTTTATACTATATAGTGAAGTGAAGTAGACTCTGTAATGTTATCTACTCTACATAAAGGAGTCTGCTGTCGGCATTTTAATTACAACTTATATTATAACTAACCGATATTTTCAAACTACCTAACTGCAAAAAACAGGGAAGTTCGTGATTGCAGCCACACGAAAAAACGTTCTTGAAAATAGGTCAACTTTTTTTATTTTCAACTTTATATTCTTTTGTATATTTATTTGTTCTGCCGTGTGGTTCCTGGCACCAATACAAAAAAGAATAGGACCACTTCATCTCTTTCCCATGGATGTCGTAAAATGCGACTAAGGGATAAGCTTACAAACTTGGGATTCTTTTTTAGGCGATGGGCAAGCAACCTGTCACTATTTGAATCTCAATTCTATCATTAAGCCAAATAGCTGAACGTGGCCGTTCAGTCTTTTCAAGACTGTTGGCTCTGTCTACCCCGCAAGGGATATAGACGTGACCATATGTATGTGTGTATGTATGTATGTATTTATTAGTCTTGAGAGCGTCGGTGGTCAAATCGGTAAGGTGCCCGGTTGGATTGCGTGTGTCATAAAAAGGCACAGGTTCGAATCCCACCACGACCATGTATCAATGACTATTTTCGAATTTATGTACATTAGTTTGAATACTAACCGATGCTGTTACGGTTAGGAGAAACATCGTGAGGAATCCTTCACATTCAGGCAAGTGGATGTGTAACCATTATCTTATACTCTCATATTTTATATATCGATATATTTTCCAAAGTATTTGAAATGTGCCGTGTGGTTCCGTGTGGTTCCAATACAAAAAAGATAAGTTTATAAGCCTATCCCTTAGTCGCCTTTTACGACATCCATGGGAAAGAGATAGAGTGGTCCTATTCTTTATTTTCTAATGGTGCCGGAAACCATACGGCAAATTAATCATTAAGCCAAATAGCTGAACGTGGCCATTCAGTCTTTTCAAGACTGTTGGCTCTGTCTACCCCGCAAGGGATATAGACGTGACCATATGTATGTGTATGTATGTATGTAAATTTTCCAAAAGTATTTTTTTTTTCCAAGCGAATCCTAGGAATTTAGACGTGACCGTGATATGTAGGTACGTATGTTTGTATGTATTTTAATTTTTTTTTCATAGTGAAGCCTTGTACTTTAGTCAAGTAATGAAAAGTGTCATGTTTAATATAAAACCCGTTCATATAATCCAAGATGGCATATTAATCGTTAACAGCTACTCCATTTAATAGTCGTTTGGCAGACTTAAATTCTATTTTATTACTTTATGCCGACTTAATTTACTCGCTCTAAGTAGCCCTTTTGTAATTCAGAAAAAAAGTTACTTTAAGATGTACCTATCTACAAATTATTTTATAATAGACGCTGATAGCATCAAGTTAGATTTTGTTTAAAGTATGCAAGGTGCATATTATAATTTCTAGCTCTTTTAAAAAGTATAATAAACTCGGTCGACAGGTAGAAATAAGCGTATGTTTAAAGACTGCCGTTTAATTAATTTATATCACGTCAAAATACCTTGCGGAGTAGTCAGAACCAGTAAACCCATACCCACATACCCAGCAGTCCAGTTGCTTGAATATGCAGCGTTTCCTCACGATGTTATCCCTCACCGTAACACATCGGTTAGTATTCAAACTAATGTACATAACTTCGAAAATAAGTCATTGGTAATGTCCGGGGTGGGATTGGGGTATTGTTCGAATCTGTGCCTTTTTGCGCCACACGCATTTTAACCAGACAACATTTCTTCCACCGACGTTATTACAGGTTAGCAATAAAATTAATGCACATGTATTTTGTGTAAAGAAAAAAAGAACCATTCGTGCCAACTTTAAAAACAAAAGCTATTGACTGCAAATTTGTCAAAAGCGTGTCAAATAAATCATGCTTAATACCACCTATAAGTTACATAAAGTGAAACTAAAACCGTTTACAATAGCAAAATACTTCATTTAATAGTATTTTTTTCGAATAAAATTGTAATAAATACTTCACAGGCGCCTGCGCATGACTTCAATTAATTTACAGCGGGCTGTAGGTAAAGGTGTCATATGTCGGTAGCATTTACTTAGCATTTTGTAAAAGAATGATGCCTTTATTGTTTTGAAAAGCTATGCTAATTTTTCATGATAATTATTAGTTACTTGACTATCATATTTACATTATTCATCGTATTATTATGTCCTGGTTGTGTCCTCACTTTTTTAGCCATATCAGATATAACACAGTCATATTCAATTGCCTGAATGAGCGAATTCTCTCTCAATGTTTTCCATTACCGCAAGAACTCAAACTAATACGAGTAGAATAGAATAGAATAGATTTATTTTCAAAATTGGATACAAGGTATTACTTATTGACGTCACATCACTTAAATCTAATTATAACAACTACCGCTTCTAAAGCGCATGTATAGAAGAAGCGGCTGAACAAACTATACTGCAGCATTTTCATCGGAAGTCAATTTACAAGTTTTAATGTACATAAACTAAAATATAATGATAAAAAAATGTACACTTACATCTATATATTATACTATTTGTGTATTTTATGCAAAGCATTTTGGTTTACGTTGTATCAAATAGCAAACAGACGAAATGGCTAGAGATACTTCATTCAAATACACTTGTGAAATATACCTTTTGCCAAAACAAATAAAAAATAAAAAAGGAACATAATTAAAAAATGGGTTCACACTGGTTTAAGCCGAGATACGATTTGAACCTATAATTTTAACCTAATCTTCTTTACGTATGCTATGACAACCGTTGCCATGGTTTGTGAGTTAAGAATAAATGTCAGATATTGTCATAGACAAATATTTCTTTTTTTAGGCGATGGGCTAGCAACCTGTCGCTATTTGGATCTCAAATTTATCATGAAGCCAAATAGCCGATCAGTCTTTTCAAGACTGTTGACTCTGTCTACCACACAAGGGATATAGACGTGACCATGTGTATGTATGTATACAGTACTTTAAATTTGATTATTTCTCTCCTTCTGTCTTCTGTAGTGAATAACTCACTTATTAACTATACTTCCTACACATGTCTATTTAGTACAACAAGCATTTTATTTGCGCAATCACGATTCGTCCAACGACGTTAAAAAAAATTGTATTAACTCGGTAGAGTAGTTTTAACTGAGTCAGTCACCTTTTCATTCACATTAGTATTATACAGTAGTCGACATTAAACAAATGGAGTTAATTACCGATTCGCCACAGACATTACTCAAAGAGTCCAATTCCGCATCGGACCGCGACATGCGATCTGTTATATTAACTTCAAATATGACGTTAACATTAAAATCCATTGATTTATAATTCAAGCAGAAAGGTACAAATTGTCTGAAAAAGATTTACGTGTAAATTGAAGTAAAGTTGTAAAGTGATTTACGTGTGTATTATAAAGCTGAAGGCTTTTCGCTATATAACATCACGCTGCAACTATTAGGAGCGAAGAAATAATGGAGAATGTGAAAAAAATCGGGGTAAAATTATTCATCCTTGAGGGCTTCAATGATGCCCGAAATAACTATTCCACGCGGACGAAGACGCGGGCACAGCTGGTGTATTGTAAAATTAATAAACAATAGTTGTTTTGTGATGTCATGATGGTCAAAAGTACCCGAAACCGCCGAGCTTGCATGTAGAGTTATGAATGTAAATAAAGCGAAGGAAGTGTGCAGAGATCGTGGCAAATGAAAAGAGGTAGTCTCTGCCTACCCCTCCGGGAAAGAGGCGTGATTTTATGTATGTATGTCGGGAAAGAGGCGTGATTTTATGTACGTTTTAGAATCGAGCTTCGTTGATCAAACGTTTAAATCTGAATAAAAAGTAAGATGCACTGGTTCTGATCCAACTATAGTACAAGGAAAATTTATTCATTCAGACAACAATAAAATGTATAACCATAATCTAATATGATTAGATTCCCTTCAAAAGGTTGCAGAGGTCAGTCGGAACAACAAAGTGTGTGACCACGGTTCAATATTTAGGTTCCATTCAACAGATTGCGAGACCTACTAATTATTTTTTTATTATAAGCTCATCGTCTAAAATGAGCATCAAAAGTTTATATATGAGACGTTACCTTTATTTAGTTTACAATCTGCAAGAGAAGAGATGCAATTGACTCACACTATGTTAAATACACTCTTTCCCGGAGGGGTAGGCAGAGACTACATCTTTCCAATTGCCACGACCTGTGCATACTTCCTTCGCTTCGTCCACATTCATAACTCTCTTCATGCAAGCTCGGCGGTTTCGGTAACTCTTGACCTGACCCTTTGTGTAACGTTAAAAAAGTAAATTTTTAATAACTAATGTTCTAAATTTAACATAGAAATGGGAATTATGAACAACAACAGAAATGGCATATTGTACTTTGAACTTTAGAAATGATGGGTCGCAGTCTAGCATTAAATGCAATTTTCTACATAGTTGTAAAACTATCAAATAAGATAACATGTTTTGTGGTGACTGATTACCATCAGTTTCCAGAGAACACATTCACCAGTACTTACCACTTCTAAAGTCTCATATTATTCCTAACCCTATGTGTTACATTAATTAATCTGACTGTTATGACAGTAATCATGATTGATTACTTTGTCATAGAAACAAATTTGCATATAATAGGGGTGTTATTCAACAATTAGTTTTATTTCATTTTTATTCTTTTTTTTTTAATGAACTGATTTTAATGTAACTTGAAAACGTATTGCATGAGACATGTAGGTGTTGTATCGTGTTATAAATTAGCCATAAATTCTTGTTCGACGCGTAATTTGCATACGGAGAATGATGGTTAAACATGTAAATAGTCTATTAAAGGCTTCCGTTAGAAAAATACTTTAACGGAAATATGTTCGTCCGTCCATTCGTATGTTACAGCATTACGAAGGCTATATGAATACAGTTAAGCTGAAATCTGAAAGCTAATGTAAACGCAAAAAATATGTGCAGTGTGATTTAACAAAAACTGTAGAATTGAGATCTTCTTCCATTTTTTAAGTCGGTTAAAAATATAATCAATTATCAATAAATATTTATTGTGAAGATATGTAAGGCTTTACTCACCGTAAAGCCTTTAGACTATTGGACTTAACTGAGATGGATGCCTTGTGGCATTAAGTCCACCTGTTGTACTTTTTACGTGCATAAAGTTTAAATAAATAAATAAATAATTCTAATGAAAATATAAAGACGAAACTTTTCGTGCACGAGTCCGACTTACGCTTGGCCGTTTTTTTTTCTTCTATTCTTAGTGTACTATTATTATTATTGTTCTAAAGAGAAAACGTTGAATTTTTTTGTCACTCAGGCTAGTAATTTTTTTTTATTAATTACAATTTATTGACTGATTTTGATGACAATTTGACAGATATTATCTGGTGGATGAAAGTGGTCAGAAAATTTATATTTTATATATTTGGATGACCAACAGCAAGTTTTACAATCGTAAGCTTTTAAAAAGATTTATGCAGAGATCGTGGCAAGTGGTAAGATGAAGTCTCTGCCTACCCGTCCGGGAAAAAGGCATGATTTTATTCATTTATGTATGTATGTTAAATCCATATATTTTTTTCTTAATAAAGTTATACAGTCTGCTTTTGTAAAATTTTCAATCAAATCAGTGTAACATTTTTCATGCCGTGTGGTTCCCGGCACCAACAGAATAAAGAATAGGACCACTCCATCTCTCTCCCATGGATGTCGTAAAGAGCGACTAAGAGTTAGGCTTATAAACTTGGGATTCATCTTTTAGGTGATTGGCTGGCAACCTGTCACTATTTGAATCTTAATTCTATCTTAAAGCCAAATAGCTGAACGTGGTCTATCAGTCTTCTCAAGACTGTTGACTCTGTCTACCCCGCAAGGGATATAGACGTGATTATATGTATGTATGTATTTTTCATCTCCGCGACATTCTTAAATTTTTTTTCTAACAGCACACTGATGACGACAACGCATAATTAATTATACGACAATTGTTCGAATAATCTAGCGTGAATTATCCAATTGCTATCACAGCCGTATCGAAAGTGCGTATTAAAAAAAAAAAAATATTGTGTGCATTAAAATAGCTGAAAACTCAATAGAGCATACATCATTCCACATAACTCATCCCGACAACTTTCAAGAAAGTAAATGTTGGTATGCAATTAAACGCATTACTGAACTAATTGTATCGCGTACAGTAGTACAATGATATTTTGTTTTTTTATCACCATTCTGACGGTAGGTACGTTAATTAGAAAATACTTGTCGTGTCGCGCTTTAGGAATTGTCTGTAGCATAAAAGCGGTATGGGATGTTTGTTGTTAGTTGGTAATTATAAATTTGCTAACGAAAGCAATAAGCAGATGCTAGGCTAAGAGAATTAAAAAAACTGTTTTGAAATTACTCATATACATATATACATGCGGGTTATATAGAGCCAGCATCCTTGAAAATATTGATAGGCCACGATCTGCTGTTTAGCTGATATAATTGGGATGGCGTATGGCTTATAAACTTGGGATAATAAGAATCCCAAGTTTATAAGCCTACCCATTAGTCGCCTTTTACGACATCCATGGCAAAGAGATGGAATGGTCCTACTCTTTTTTGTATTGGTGCCGGGAACCACACGGCATAATTTTTCAAACAATTTTTTATTTTCATTTAATGTTTTTAAGAATAAAGATTTCTTAGACTGGAGTTTTTGTATGAACTATCGTGATACAGCGAGGCAAACTCGAAAGTGACCAGTAGTTTAGAAATTCAAAAGAGAATAAGTAAATAAATATAAAGGGGACAAATTACACTGATTGAGTTAGCCTCGAAGTTCGAAACTTGTGTTACGAGATACTAACTCAACGACACTATATTTTATAATTAATACTTACATAGGTAAACATCCAAGACCTAGGCCAATCAGAAAAAATATCTTTTCTCGTCATGCCCTGGCCGGGATTCGAACCCGGCATCTCCGGTGTCACAAGCGTACTACCGCTGCACCACAGAAACCGTCAACAATAATCATCTAAATTTATTTAGATTGTTTAATTGTTACATAAAATTGTTAGTTTTCTGAATAAATAAAAATAATAAATTAATAAGGTGTTGGTACTTACTTAATCTGTAGACTGTAGACAGTTTAAGCAATTCTGTCGGAAAAAGTTCAAGAAAAAAACCAAAGCAATTAAAACTAACTTTAGTATAGCATTGAATGCACTGTCTTCCGTGCTTTAATGGCGTTTAATTACAAAAACATAAATTATTATAGCTCATAATTGAATCGTAAAAGTTTATGGCTCTATCAGAAACTATAAGACTTAACTTTAAACATCAACAAAGCATTGGAACGCATTAAATGTTATAATTTTTCAATTTCATAGAACTATTATCTACAGTTAAGTATTTAAAGCGCCCGTGTGGTTCCCAATAGAAAAATATAGGACCACTCCGTCTCTTTGCCATGGATGTCGTAAAAGACGACTAAGCGATAGGGCTTATAAACTTGGGATTCTTCTTTAAGGCGACAGGCTACCAACCTGTCACTATTTGTATCTCAACTCTATCATTGTATGTAAATTATTAAAAATCTGAAGCAAAAATAAGAAGCAGGACGTTAAAAACATTAAGGTTACTAAGGAAGGTGATTATGTGTATATTAAGAATGCTGAATCTCAATTCTATATTAAAGCCAAACAGCTGATCGTGGCCTATCAGTCTTTTCAAGACTGTTGGCACTGTCTTCTCCGCAAGGGACATAGACGTGATTGTATGTATGTATGTAAGAATGCAACTGCTTATGTGTATATTATGTTTACTTATGTATATTAAGAATGTGCAGGTATTGAAGGAGACTTAACTCTCATTCATCAGCGCAGGCGTCTCTTTGCACTTCTGTCGTCTTGTATTACGTCCGCATTTTTTTAACGTTTCACTAACGTACCAATGTAGAATAGAATAGATTTATTTTCAAAGGGGAAGACCAAAAAAGAGATGGATGAACGGCGTAAAGGATAGTATGAGGAGAAAGGGAGTGACCAGTGAGATGGCAATTGACAGAAGTAATTGGAAAGAACTAACAAACTGTGCCGACCCCGCGTAGAAAGTGGGAAAAGGTAACGACGAAGAAGAAGATTAATTTTCAAAATTGGATACAAGTTATCACTAATTGACGTCACATCACTTAAATCTAATTATAACTACTACCGCTTCCAAAGCGCATGTGTAGAAGAAGCGGCGGAACAAACTACAGTGCAGCAATTTCATCGGACGTCAATTTACAAATATAAATCTCTTAAAACTACATCGTGGATGTATGCACATTGTCTACATTAAAAAACATTAATGAATGTCAGAACTATTCATACTGGCGTATAAACATTTGTGTCCTAAGTCCTCTAAGTCGATTTAAACATTTAGGGTCTAAAGTTGTATTTATCTATACCAATATTATAAAGTTGAAGAGTTTTTTTGTTTGAACGCGCTAATCTCAGGAACTACTGGTTAGAATTGAAAAATTCGTTGAATAGACCATTTATCGAAGAAATTTTAGGCTATAAAACATTTCGCTGTAACTATAAGAACCAAAGAAATAATGGAAAATGTGAAAAAATACGGGAAAATTATTCATCCTTGAAGGCTTCAATGATGCCCAAAATAACTATTCCACGCGGACGAAGTTGCGGGCACAGCTAGTATGTAAATAAACGTCAATAAGTCAACGTAAGTAAAGTCTTTGTATCATTGGTAATAACATAACAGTTGAGAATAAATAGCATTAGTAAGTATATATTTACTAGGTGTAAGCTAGCCTAAAGCCTTCCTCGATAAATGGTTTATTCAACACAAAAATAATTTTTCAATTCGAACCAGTACTTCCTGAGATTAGCGCGTTCAAACAAACAAACTCTTCAGCTTTATAGTATAAGTATAGATGTAAATAAACGTCAATAAGTCAACGTAAGTAAACTCTTTGTATCATTTGTAATACATAACAGTTGAGAATTAATAGCATTAGTATACATACATATATTTATTTCGATTTCCGTTGGAAATTAATTTAATAATCATTAAAAGTCTTGCTCACGTTAAAATTATGAAGTAGATATTAATAAATTCGGTCAAAGACGCCGTTTTATTACATTCGCATCACGTTTTCGCCACCTGCTTTGCAATTATACACAATCTATGTTGAAATTATATCCATTTTTAATATCTCAAATTGCAAAATATAATAAGAGCAAAAGTGTTACGTTATGTATTGTAACGAGAGGCATCCCTATAAAATATTAACAAAAGACTTTAAATTATATCTTCTCATCAAACAAAATAAATTTAAGTCTTTTAAAAATCTATTTTTTATAATTGGACAGGACATTCGTATATAACACGTTCTTGAGCGTTTAAAAATAAAATTAAACTTTAAAAAACATAATTTTTTTTTGTATTTATCCTTCTCAACTATTACATTTTTCATCTCTTTCATCCTTCAAGAAAATCGTAGCGTTACAATAACCGAATTGCCAACAAAAAAAAAAAAACAAGAGCGTAACATAAACACCTTGAAACTCTGTATCTTCATTATTTTGCACTCTAATACAGAATATGTATCGTCGACGTCGGGTTATTAATATTGCAGTAATCTATTGCTATAATGCGAACTCAGTAAGGTTAAATGAGACACAAAGGTCAAATGTTTATGAAGATATATTATGTTGACGTGTAATGCAGGTCTTGAAAAATAACCCCTTAAATCATGTTTCAATTTTTGAACTGCAAAATGCTTGGCAAAAGGTGAAATGAGAGACTAATTTTTACACATTTTCGTAATTAATTTATCAACCTGTCGCAATTTGAATCACAGCACTATCGTAAGGCCAAACAGCTGAACGTGGCCTATTAGTCCATTTAAGGCTGATGATTTTACACTAGTATGAACATTTTTGCAATATTTTCTTATTTTTTCACCTTACTCATATTTTCTTATATTATTCCGATTTCTTTTGAGCATTGGACGCCTTCTATAAATTACATATATATATACATATTGTCACATCTACATCCCTTACGAGGTAGACAGAGCCAACAGTTTTTCAGACTGAATGACCACGCTCAGCTGTATGGCTCTATGATGGAATTGAGATTCAAATAGTGACAGGTTGCTGGCCCATCGCTTACAAGCCTATCCCTAACTCGCCTTTTCCGACATCCGCGAATAAGAGATGGAATGGCCCTATTCTCTTAAAGCGCCGGGAACCACACGGTAATCTAAGGTTATGTATGTAAATTTAACAAAATACCTTAGACACAAGTTATTTTAGCGCTCTAGCGGATCCCTGAAGAAAAGCTCACTATTTTTATAACGGTACAACGCCTTATTATAGTCTCCTATTAGACCATTTGTAATACTTATTAGCCGTCTTTAATTATGACAAGAATGGATTATTACGTCAAAGAATATGACAGGCTCATACGATACGAAACAAACTACTCGTACATATTTAAAAAAAGAACATGTTACATTGTCATAATCGACATCCCTATTTAAATGCGCAAGCGCGAGTGTATATTTGAAAAAAAAAACATGGCGATTATAACTTAAAAAAAAAGAGATAATTATTCGGTATCATTACGAAAAACAGGTGAAGTACCTACGGTACGTTTGTCCGTTGCTTATAATAATGTGAGTGATGACGCGTCTGTGTAGGGAATTAGTATTAAAACATTGCGAACTTGCGAAATTATATCGGCTATCTTAATAATTTTGTAGCGATAGCAAAAACAAAAAAAGGAAAGATAAAATTCATTTTTTTTTGTGTTTATAAATGGTAATGAAGCAACAGTTACACATATATTACACCTTTTACAATACAAATTATCTTTATTGCCCATAAAAAATACATACATGTGATCACGTCTATATCCCTAGCGGGGTAGACAGGGCCACCAGTCTTGAAAAGACTGATAGGCCACGTTCAACTGTTTGGCTTAGTGATAGAATTGAGATTAAAATAGTGACAGGTTGCTAGCCCGTCGACTAAAAGAAGAATCCCAAGTTTATTAGCCTATCCCTAAGTCGCATTTTACAACATCAATGAGAAATATGGTGGTCCTATTCGAAACCTTTTTCAAGACGATAAAAATACATATTTTTATTTAGCAGTAAAAAAAAACAATTAATATATATTTAATGTTTTTATACTGACCATACTTATTGCGAATATTGAAGTGAAACCGGACCGATTTCCGGTTTACCGTTCCTCTTGGATGGCTTTATGCCACAGTTGCATTTCTATAAATTTTACAAGTTGTTGCCTCTGTCTACCCTGCAAGGGATATAGACGTGACCATAAAGTATGTATGTATGTATGTATGTATCAAGATTCAACTCGATTTTTTAAATTTTCGCGGAATTTACGCGGACGAAGTCGCGGGCAACAGCTAGTTTTATAATAAACACTTACATAGATAAACATCCAAGACCCAGGCCAATCAGAAAAAGTTCTTTTCTCACCATCCCCTGGCCGGGATTCGAACCCGGGACCTCCGGTGTTACAGACAAGCGTACTTACTACCGCTGCGCCACAGAGGCCGTCTCCTTAATTACTCCTGTCTAACATCGTTATGCTTTCGCATAACGCCATCAAATTAAACACAATATTATATGTAATGCCGCTCAAGTTTACCAGGTGCCCGATATCCATCTTAATCGGCGTAGTGTGTATCACGCGACTCTTATTAATACAATTTTGCACCTTTATTCCTTATTAATTGTTACTTTTCTGATTGTAGATACGGTTACCAGAATATGCCGCTTTGTTTGTTGACCCTGTTAAATGTATTAAACAGTTAGTCTTTCTTGACTGCCTCTGTGGCGCAGCGGTAGTATGCTTGTCCGTGAGACCAGAGGTCCCGGGTTCGAATCCCGGCCAGGACATGATGAGAAAAGAACTTTCTCTGATTGGCCTGGGTTTTGCATTTTTATCTAGATAAGTAATTATTATAAAATATAGTATCGTTGAGTTAGTATCTCGTAACACAAGTCTCGAACTTACTTCGAGGCTAACTCAATCTGTGTAACTTGCCCCGTATATAATTCTATTTTTAACTTATTGATCAAAATAAGCCAAATAAAATTAAAAATGAATTTAATAAGAAATTTTATTGTTTGGTTTTAAATTGAACGTGGCCTCTCAGTCTTTTCAAGACTGTTGGCTCTGTCTACCCCGCAAGGGATATAGACATAATTATAATATAGATATACATGGTTTTAAGCGATTCGGAAAAAGAGAATATATGTACTTTTCAAAAGATACCGTAAAAACAAAAAAAACGTCAGCGGTAGTAATGTTTTAAAATCTAAATAACATTTTCCTAAGTATAACAAACACTTTCCTAAAAACCGCATCAAAATCGGTTTAGCGATACGCGAGATAAACCCGGACTAACATACACACTTACAGGTCAAACTGAGAATTAACTTTTTTTTATAAAAGGCAGTTAAAATTGAAAACACAGGTTGAAATCCTTCTACTATCACCAGAGATCGGAATAGGTAGATTGAATTGGGGTCAATGAACCGAAACGTATATATTAATATGGACATGCCTCCGGGATTGCGGGATTTGTAAATTATTAAGATTTTATCCGGAATTTTTTACAAGTGGGATGAAGAATATATTAGTGGTAGCAGCCCCGACTTCGTTCATGTAAATTGTATCCAAAGAGGCTTATCCATGTTATGCTTTCTATGGTAATTCATGATGCAAGTACATAAAATCAATCTACCTATTCCGATCTTTGACTATCACGCACCAATGTCTCGTTTCTTAACATTAATAATGACTAATATATGTATAAGTACTATTAAGGTTAGGAAGTGTCGTGTCGTGTGGTTCCCGGCACCAATACAAAAAGAATAGGACCACTGCATCTCTTTCCCATGGAAGTCTTAAAAGGCGACTAAGAGATAGGCTTACAAACTTGGGATTCTTTTTTATGCGATGGGTTAGCAACATGTCACTATTTGAATCTCAATTATATCTTCGATCCAAAAAGCTGAACGTGGCCATTCAGTCTTTTCAAGTCTGTTGGCTCTGTCTACCCCGCAAGGGATATAGACGTTACCATATGTACGTATGTATGAGTTACTTACCTAACTTGTGAATTTTCCAGGCAAGAATGAACATTTTAATAACAATGTATAAAATTTGAGCTTACTTATTAATATTAATAATGAATTATACTTAATTATTAATAATGACTAAAACTTGAGCTTACGTCGACCACCTTAGGCCTCATCTTGCTTACCATCAGGCAGGATGGAGGTCAATCTCAGGAGGTCAAACGCGCTCAAATCTATTAAATTATAAAAAAAATCATCATGATGATGCTATCAAAACTTGATAACAAACAGCTGTCAATGACACGAAACGAACAAACTTGAAAAAATGATACAAAAATATATATTTACTAAGGTATTTGATGAAAAATTCATTACTTTACACTAGTTATCAAACAACAAAGTAACATACAATCAATAAATTGCATCTTTTATTAAAACAATTGTTTATTTAACTAAATGTCATGTTGAAAAGTCAATAGTCGTAACTCGCCATCATTGAGTAATGATTGGAAGAGAGTGCGCATTTTGCTCGTAAAAAACTAATGGTAAGTGTGAATTTTTTAATTTAAGTGCCGTGTGGTTATTGGTATCAATATAAAAAAGAATAGGCCTATTTCTTTCGCACGGATGTCGTAAACGGAGACTAAGGGAGAGGCATGCCAACTTAGGATTCTTCTTTTAGGTGATGGGCTAGCAACCTGTCACTATTTGAATCTCAGTTCTATCATTAAGTCTATCAACTGAGCGTGGTCAATCAGTATTACAAAACTGCTGGCTCTATCTACCCCGCAAGGGACTTGAAGACGGGATCATAATATGAATGAATAAAGGAATGCCATTTTTAAACTGTCTTGTAGGTAGTTAATTGTTTATTAATGCTCTTACGTATTCTATGGTAACACCAAATTTTTATTTTTAAACGCCTTTTCGTTCCCTATTTCTTATATAAATATCGAATGCCAAATTGGAACACAACGAATTCTACCATTCTTTTTGACTTGCTTACTCTAAGCTTGAACCAAACGGGTTTGAATTTCGAATGTCGGCTCAAAAAGCGGCATATCTACGAAATCTGACAATTTGCGCGCAAGCTGGCTGCGCGTGCGCACCAACAAATTTATTATTATTGTCAGCGGAATGACAACAAAAAGGCGGAGTTGGTTAGCGACACTCTTAGTTATGGTGCTAATTTTTAATTCATATTTTATTTACTTTATGTCACATAGTGCCGTGTGGTTTTTGATACTTTAGAATGGAACCACTTCATATACTTCACATAAATGTCGTAGGTATTTATGTGAAAAACTAGTATCATCGTAAGAATTTTACACAACATACATACATATTTATAGTCACGTCTATATTCCTCGCGGGTAAGACAAAGCCAACAGTCTCAAAAAGACTGAATGTTCACAATCAGCTGCACGACTTCATGATAGAATTGAGATTCAAATAGTAACAGGTTGCTAGCTTATCGCCTACAAGAGGAATGCCAAGTTTAGAAGCTATCTCTTAGTCGCCTTTTACGACATCCATTGGAAAGAGTGGTGTTATTTTTCTATTGGCACACGGTACCACACGGCTCAACATTTAAAACAAAATCTCTTCTACTCCAAATTTTTTTAATAAATAAATACTGTCAGGATTTTATTTTGTTATACTTATAAGAATTCCTTACCAAATACTGTAAGAGGTGTATACCTACTACTACCGTTGCATTTTTGGCGTAAAGAAATAAAATAAATAAATAAATTTACCACGGAACCCTAATAATTCCAGAACGATACCCCAAACGCGTGGGTCAATTACCATCCTTTGTGGGACGCCGCTAAACATCAAATAAGCCGCTCTGAACGATTCGTCACACTCATTTAGTATATTAAACCAGCCACAAACCAGTCTAGTCAGACCCCCATAACCTTTGGGGATTCCACCGATATGGACCAGGAATGTATGGGGATAATTAGCCGTGGAAGGTCTCTGATGATGGCAGGGCAAAACAGCTTTGTACAAGTTAAATAGACAAAGATATACCGACTAATTTTCTTATTAATACTGATAGCGTTACGTTCATTCATAAGTCTTCTCTGGGGTCTAAGTTTTATTGGTGTTAGAGTAGGAGGTAGTCAAATTCTGAGTCTTCTCTGAGATCTGGTGGTTTTGATTGGGAGGTGGTTTCAAATTCTTTAATCATACATACTTACATACATATCTACATATCATCACGTCTATATCCCTTGCGGGTTAGACAGAGCCGACAGTCTCGAAAAGACTGCTAGACCACGTTCAGCTGGTTGGCTTAATGACAGAATTGACATTCAAATAGTGGAAGGTTGAGCCCATCGCCTAAAAAAAGAATCCTAAGTTTATAAGAATATGCCTTAGTCGCCTTTTACGACATCCATGGGAACGATATGGAGTGATCCTATTCTTTTTTTTTTATTGGTGCCGGTACCACACGGCATTCTTTAATCAATCAATCATAATTATTTTTGTCAAACACTGTTTAAGATAATCGGTAAGATGCCCGGTTAATATGCCTGATGGGCAGAAAAGCACAGGTTCCAATCCCACCTCGGCCACGTATCAATGTCTATTTTCGAATTTATGTAAGTACATTGGTTTCAATACTAACCGATGCTCGTACGGTGAGGGAAAACGTCGTGAGGAAACCTGCACATTCAGGCAACTGGATGTGTAAGTCATGATCGATCCTATACGGGTAGGTATAAAGGCTGCCGAGGTCAGATGGAAGTCTTTTCGTGTAAAAACTAGATTCACCCAATCCAGGATCCATGGTTAAAGTCATACCCTCCTCTCCAGAGTGATGATGATGCAACCGGGACTAGAGCCAGGAGGAATATTGCTTGAGATTATCCTTATGTTAAAGGCTTTTGTCGATTTAATAATCTTCTCAAAACACACACACACACACACAATAAGATCTTAATTCAGACAAACTTTTAGCAACTTTCTTTAGGCTATGTTACTTAACACATACCTAAAGTGAAATATAACAAAATAGAGGCCGCCCGCGACTTCGTCAGCTTTAAAATTCATATCATAACGTGACAATCAATCCCGCGGGAACTCCGGGATAAAAAGTAGCCTATGTGTTATTCCGGGTTTTCAGTACATACCAAATTTCATCGTAATTGGTTCAGGAGTTTTTGCGTGAAAGAGTAACAAACATCCATACTGACATCCTGACATCCTGACATCCTGACATAGGTACCTACTCGCAAACTTTCGCATTTATAATATTAGTAGGATTACAAAACAGTTATTGGATTAAGGAGGAAATTTACAATGTCAGACTTATCCCAATTGGGATTTCTTCCAGTCAACCAAACTAAGTTGTTGACCATGTGAAATATACGCTTAGAACTATAAGTAAGGCGACTAAGGGATTGGCTTATTAACTCGGGATTCTTCTTTTTGGCGATGGGCTAGCAACCTGTCACTATTTGAATCTCAATTCTATCAAAAAGCCAACCCCATGTACCTACCCGTAAGGGATATAGACGTGATGTTATGTATGTATGAATGTACAAGCAAGTAAATTCACGGGAAATAAGTTTGCTATCATAACCCATCTCGTTATGAGTATAATGTCCGAAATTTACAACGAACGTAAGTACAGCAGCCTTCCGTGACCCGCCCTAGCGAGCCCGCGATTGGCTACCGGCCACAGCGTTAGAAATGACCTCACAAATTTACATCTGTCTCGCTCACTCCTATAGAAATAAAGCGTGGTTCGTTTACCCTCTCTGTCTAACATCAGCTGTAAAAGATTACAGAAAGGTACTGTTAATTCATTTTTCCTACTAATTCTAGTAACTGTATCAAACGATCATTACAATTAAAAATCTCAATCGAATTTCGAACTTGTAATTCACAATTTAAGATCGAATTTATCGTATTTTTCCATGGCGTTTACGACGTTTCGTTTGCTTGTTAAAAGTATAATTTTAAAACAGTTTTTTTTTTTTGCTAAACACCATAATAACTGGAAGGCAAAATGGAGGTCGTTTTTTTTTCTGAAAAATTCCTCGTGGACCGCTGTTTATAATTACGTTGCTATCTTGATTTTAGATAAAAGGTTTTTACATACTTTATTAGATGTGTCCTTCCGTTTATATTTAAAAAAAAAAAAGTAAATTGCATTCGACAATGCAGTTATGCTTTTCCGATTCGCGTAGGGTTGTCAGAATTGTTGACAAAAACATAAGTAGTTATGTACGTACAAAGTTACCTATGCCTAAATTATTCTCACTTACTGCTCAATCTATGAATTTCCAAAATAAAGTCTATGTTACTCCCCTCTATAATAATTGTATCTCTGTATATAAGTATACCTATTTTTTTCAAATCTTTTATAAAGTGTTTGAGGTTAAGTCTCTTACAATAAATAAAATGACGCCATTTCTTGCAATATTTTATCATCTTCCTATAATATAAAAACATAATAAATGCAAGCTTACTAAAATAAATAAAAATAAAAAGCCCAAGCCAATCAGAAAAAAAAAATTCCATCATGACCTGACCTGAGATCGAACCCGGGACCTACATTGACATGATGTCTATATCTTCTGTGGGGTAGACAGAGCCAACAGTCTTTAAAAGACTGAAACGCCACGGTCAATTATTTGGCTTTAAAATGCACTTGAAATAAAAAAAAGTGACAGGTTACTAACACATAGCTTACAAGAGGAATCCCAAATTTATAAACCTATCACTTCATCGCCTTTTACAACATCAATGGAAAATATATACGGAGTGGTTCTATCCTGTGGCGGAAACCAAACGACGCACCTTCGGATTCAGACGCGAGAATTTGACAACTACGCCTATCTAGAAGCCATCAGGTTTACCCAGAAATGTGATGCATCCGAACCTATTCCTCCAAATGAATCCCAATTCCATCATTGAGAACTAACAGCTGAACGTGGCCTGTCAGTCTTTCATGACTGCCGGCCCTGTCTACCCCGCAACGGTTATAGACGTGATTATACGAATGAATTTCTCTTAATTGCCGTGTGGTTCCCGGCACCAATACAAAAAAGAATGGGACCACTCCATCTCTTTCCCATGGATGTCGTAAAAGGCGACTAAGAAAAGAAAAAACTAAGAAAAAAAAAGAATCCCAAGTAGGTATGTAAGCCTATCCGGTTTACAAACTTGGAATTATTTTTTAGGCGATGGGCTAGCAACCTGTCACTAGTTGAATCTCAATTTAATCTTAAAGTCAAATAGCTGAACGTGGCCTATCAGTCTTTACAAGACTGCCGGCTCTGTCTATCCCGCAACGGTTATAGACGTGATTATACGAATTAATTTCTTCAAATTTATCGCCATAATGTCTAACCAAGTAGTACTTACCTAACTAAAAACTAATTACACAAAGTTCAGGAGAAGGCAACCCTAGATGAAAGATACAAACATACACAGCGGAACTATTGACGTCGGCTACCGCGGAAATAATGACACACAATGTGATATGTATACCCTGTCAATCATGGCGGGTAAATGATGCACTTATATTGATAGTACCAATTGTTGGCATAGGTACTTACTTACTATACCTAACCTTACAAACTTGGGATTCTTTTTTAGGCGGCTAGCAACCTGTCACTATTTAAATCTCAATTCTATCATTAAGCCAAATAGCAATAGCCTTTTCAAGACTGTTGGCTCTGTCTACCCCGCAAGGGATATAGACGATACCATATGTATGTATGTATGTATACCTAATCTATGTAAATTCAGTTGCAAGGTATAAAAGTCTAACGCAATATGAGTAATCTGTGCCGTATCTATCCTGCTAATATTATAAAGCTGAAGAGTTTGTTTAAACGCGTTAGTCTCAGTAACTACTGGTTCAAATAGAAAAATTATTTTTGTGTTGAATAGACCATTTATCGAGAAAGGCTATAATGACAACACGCTGCAACTATTTGGAGCGAAGAAATAATGGAAAATGTGAAAAAAAAACGAGGATATTTATTCATCCTTGAGGGCTTCAATGATGCCTAAAATAACTATTCCACGCGGACGAAGTCGCGGGCACAGCTAGTTAAAAAATAAAGTGTATTACAAGCACTATATTAGTTCAACTGAAAATTGATGTTGTATTTACATACATATTATCACGTCTATATCCCTTGCGGGTAGACAGAGCCAACAATCTGAAAAATACTGATAGGCCACGTTCAGGTGATTGGCTTTCTGATAGAATTGAGATTCAAATAGTGACATAGTGACAGGTTGCTAGCCCATCGCCTGTAAGAATCCCAGGTTTATAACCCTATCCCTAAGTCGCCTATTAAGACATCCATGGGAACGAGATGGAGTGATCCTGTTCTTTTTTAATTTTTAATTGGCGCCGGGAACCACACGGCACTATATTCAACAACATACCTAATATTATTTACAAACATATCATAAGTTACTGGCAAATTAGTCTGCGTACAATAACAAAAAAAAAAAGAAAATTGCATTGCGGAATGCATAATGCGCATTAGTTTACAATTTACAAGTTATGCTTGCCAACTCCATACCTTAAATAGATAGTTGCCTGAACGCGTCTGAGATGAGTGATTCAGATGTAAAGACAATTTGGTTCCGTATTATTTTATTTAAAACTAGCTGTGCCCGCGACTTCGTCCGCATGGAATAGTTACTTTGGTAATCATTGAAGCCCTCAAGGATGAATAATTTTCCCCGTTTTTTTTTTCACATTTTCCATTATTCGCCATATTTCGCTCCTAATAGTTGCAGCGTGATGTTATATAGCCTAAAGCCTTCCTCGATAAATGGTGTATTCAAAACAAAAAGAATTTTTCAATTCGAACCAGTAGTTCCTGATATTAGCGCGTTCAAACAAACAAACAAAGCTCTCAATAATATTAGTATAGAGTATAGATTTTATTAGGTATTTTATTTTATTTATTGCTTATTAGGCATTAGGTACATAAATACAATAAAAAAGAAACAATTAAATATTTTTGAAGTTCATTTTAAGTTCATCATCTTTAAATATTATTTTTTTTATGAGTATATTAAGTATACTCACACTCAAAAGAACCAAATAAAAAAAAAAACAATTTAAAATAAAACAATTAATACATAAGATATCTATTCATACATATGATCACGTCTATATCCTAGTTCTATCCTTGTTCTAGTGTATAACTTCACTGATAATTGTCTATTTCACATTTTCATTTTACATAGTTTGCCGTGTGGTTCCCGGCACCAATAGAAAAAAGAATAGAACCACTCCATCTCGTTACCATGGATGTCGTAAAAGGCGACTAAGGGGTAGGCTTATAAACTTGGGATTCTTCTTTCAGGCGATGGGCTAGCAACCTGTCACTATTTGAATCTCAATTCAATCTTAAAGCCAAACGGCTGAACTTGGCCTATTAGTCTTTACAAGACTGTTGGCTCTGTCTACCCCGCAAGGGATATAGACGTATGTATGTTATATCAGCACACACAAGAATGCTTAAGTTATTATTGTATTCACCTGCGGATCCCCAAAAACAAGTAACGTTGAACCAGTGATGCAGTAAACTATTGAAATTTTCTCCACGCGATGAAAAAAAAACCAGCCGATACTCAGAACTGGTGCAATTATTCTTACTTATTTGCATAGATTCGTAATTACCTATTTATAGAGAAAAGATGAAAACTTTAAATATGGCGAGCCGTTATTTGCCCTGTTTTTTTTTTTTTCAATTTCCACGTGCAACTTTTACTTGAGTGTTTTACCAATCGAGTTATGTAGGTAGGTACATAAGTTATTCTTTGTAAAAGTGACTGTTGAATTTAAAAAAAAAAAACAAATATTGGTACTTACTTTACTGTCATTTTTATTACTTGCATAATTATTGTAACCGAGATTACTGCAATAAAGAATATTTTATTTTATATTTTTTTTTTTGTATTACGTACGCATACAATTTTGATCCGGGCACCGGCTCCAAAAATGTAGGTATGTTAGGTTCCAACCTAATCGCCTAGCTATTGTCAATTAAGTTTTCAATTATTTTTAACATTAAAGTGTTTTTTTTTATTTGGTCCTTTTTGGTGTGAGTATAAATAAAAAAGAATAGGACCACTCCATCTACAAGGCGACTAAGGGATAGGCTTACAAACTTGGGATTCTTTTTTTAGGCGATGGGCTAGCAAACTGTCACTAGGTATATGAATCTCAATTCAATCAAAAAGCTAAACAGCTGAACGTGGCCTGTCAGTCTTTTCTGGACTGTTGGCTCTGTCTAACCCGCAAGGGGTTATTTTATGTATGTATATACTATAATTTTTTTAAACAAAATTCTGTAGGTACTTAGGTAAGTCCATTCTAACTATATACAAAAAGTATGTAAGTATATTATGTCTGTAATTTACAGGCTACATTATGGTAGTACTGATGCATGTAGAGATTGCATATAATTGTCGCTTTGGCGGTTATAATGCTAAGCATAATTGCATACGTGTAAAAAATATATTTACGTAAATTATAAGGGCACATTATGGGCAATTTTGTGTTCGACATAGTTGTAGGGACAATGCGATCTATTATAGAGTAGTGTGAATCCACCTCAATTTTAATAAATAAATACATACATACATAAAAATCACGCCTCTTTCCCGGAGGGGTACGCAGAGACTACATCTTTCCACTTGCCACGATATCTGCCTGCATACATCCTTCGCTTCGTCCACATTCATAACTCTCTTCATGCAAGCTTGGCGGTTTCGGGTACTCTTGACCTGACCCTTTGCCAGGACGTCCTTAATTTGATCAAGAAACGTTCGTCTCTAAATAAATGTTAAAAGTAACCTGCCCTAGTACATAAGTCCGCGACTCTGAAAAACTGCCGTGGGAAATTCTAGAAAAACTTAGCCTTTGACATTCCGAAGGTCTATTCTATATCTGTGCCAAATATGGTGATAATCAGTCCAGTAATTTTTGAGTTTATTCGTACAAAAATAAAATTGTTTCCTCTTTATTATTTATTACTCACAAAATTTAGCTAATGAATCAGCTCAACTTGTCAAGAAAAACTACAGTGAATAATAAAGGACATTTTTTTCCTAATATACTTACCTATGTACTAAAGTGATCCTGGATATTTATTTTTATTTATATTACAAATCAGATGAATCGTAAAACAAAATACAAAAGTATCAAACGGAATAAACAGCAGGCCAACTCTTGACTTTGATTCGATCTCGATATTCGATCTCGATTCGATCTCGACAAAATCTGATATTGATCACAAAACGGTACTCTTGAGCCGAATCGAATCGAAATCGAGATCGAGTTGAAATCAACCTAAGATGGCGATCCGTTAACCATTTCCGGGTAATGACGTAATCTACATCGAATGAAAGGTTCTTTATAGTGACACTACTATCTAAAATTTTAAATTTACAATGACTTCTTTTCTTCCAAAAACACATATATTTTGTAATGTTTCTGTAAATATAAGCTATTTTACATCAAATAAGGGCACAATAACTAGTGAAACGTTACTAATTTTCGATCAAACTAAAGAATTTTATTGGATTAATAAATACCTTTGCACAATTTTTAAAAAAGAACTTTGACAGTGACACTTCATAGAAAAAGGGGCGCGCGTTTATAAAAAAATTTAGTAAAAACAGAAAACTTTCAAGTGCTTGGAATGTTTGAAAAAATGTTTAAGTGGTTTTGTGTTGCCTTTTTAACAGAATTTATGTTATTTATTGATATGGGTTTTATAAGTAAGTCGAAGAGTGAGCTTCGTTTGTTCACACGTCTAATATTTTTACTTCATCTGTTATATTTCCTTTAATACGCTATCAAAACTTTTTGAACATGAGTCAGAATGCAAGGCCTACATATCCCCAGTTGGAAGCTTTGGTGAATTTTTTGGAGGAAAATCCAGGAATAGCTAAAGGTCATCTGCGTTCCGCTCAAGCAAAGTGGGAGACTAAAAGAAAATGGGAAGAAATTACCATTACGCTAAATGCTATGGGAGGGACGCAAAAAGATGCCAAAGGTTGGACAAAGGTAAGATGTTTAATGCATGATATATAAATAATTAAATATTGCTAGTAGTTTCATTGTGAAGATAATGTTGATGCATTTTTCTATGGATATTTACAAGTTTCTTTATTCAATCATAAATGTTTTATTAAAAAAGTATCAATATGCATAATGTTAATGGTTATTTATTCGTTTTCAGTTTTGGACTGACAAAAAATATGCCCTAAAGAAAGTTTTAGGGCAGCGTAATGCAGATGCCAGCTGAACCGGAGGTGGTAGATCTGCCAACTTACCTCCACTCACATGTATAGAGGAGAGAATGGTGGCTATTCTTGGTGGCAGGGGTTTTGCAGAAGGGGACTCTCAGTTTAGTGTTCCAATACTACCATCTCAGGTGATAATTTTTATTAAAGAAGTTAAAATAGCAAAGAGAGATCGCATAAAATTTTGCATTTAAAATATTTATTCCACAATCCTTTGCCCCTCAGTGCTAAATTAAACAAAGAACTTATTGGAACATGCAGGTTAGAACCATGGAGTTGATAAATTTGTTTTTCTATTGTTAAACTAATTCTGAATTATTGTAATTAGGACCAACCATCAACCAGCCAGCCATTGCCAGCCAGTGTAACATCAACACCACTAGGACAACAGGAAGATTCTATCGTCTTACCTCTACCGGGAACTCCAGCCCACTCTCCACCTTTAGCCTCTATGCAATCTAGTAAGTTTGTCTTTCTATTTTATGCAATGGGAGTACAAACTTTGGATTTCTTCCCCTTTTTCAGCTAGATAAAATCTATATAATTATATATATATAATATGAAATTAATTACCTAAAGATTTATGTTATGTTAGTTAATAAATAAAGTTTACCAATATTATGTTTTAATTTTACAGCCCCGAGAAGAAGCCCTCGAATTCGAGCCAGGTTGAGTCGTCAAGCTGCCAGAACAACAGGAGAGCGAGGTAGGCGATCTCAACTTCAAGTTGAAAGAGATCGCCTTGTTTCCATTGAAGAGAAGCGGGTCAAGGCAGAGCTTCTTCAGGCTAGAGCATTGCAAGAGAATATGGCGGGACTTGCTGCAGCTTGCAATAATATAGCTGAAGCCATATCAATATTTGGGGAAAGACTGGTTAATGTTGTAGAAACTTTTATGCAATCACATTAAAGTTTCTACAATTAAACGTAAAAGTAAAGTAGTTTTTGGATTTATGGATATGGATGGTATTGCTGTTTATTTGTTGTTTTTCTTTTTTATTCCATGTTATAACTAGTAGATTACATTAGTATTATTTGACAAATACCAATGTTAACAGAAATACTTTGTAATGTGTACCATATTTTTAAGTGTTACAATTATGTTTACTTAATAATTTTTGCAATTAAATTAATAGCATACAGTAGTAGTGGTAGTATAAATGTATAAAATAAAACAATATTAATATGATATATCTTTATTAATTTGTTCGTCTCCTTGTCCACAACATATTCACTATACGTTGCCGGGCTTCAACTCCTCTGCGCAGTTCCAGCGTGGCTCCAGCGCTGTGCGCGGCGGCGCTCGGCGCGGGCTCCGACGATGGCTGCTGCGCGGTGCCCGACGACAGCGAAGGGTTAACTTCGCTGGGGGAGGGGATGCGTGCTGTGTTACACATATTATGTAGCACACAACATGCGTTAATTATTTTTGAAACCATGTCTGGTTTATAATGAAGCACCCTATGCTTCAGCAAACACCGCCAACGTGCCTTTAATAACCCTATCGTTCGTTCCACTCTGTTACGAGCTGAACAGTGTATTTGTGTATAGAATTCTTCTGGAGAACCAGCTGCAGCATTGACAATTGGTGTCATCATGTACTCTCTTTGTGCATACCCCGAGTCACCTGCAAATATTAACAAGATGTCATTATTTAAGTTCAGCTTAGTACCTAGACTGGGCACCTATGCTTAACAGCTGAGGTAGCATCTAGGAAAATATTCTAATGAAATTTTTCCAATCATAGAAATGTAAATAAATAATAAAAATAAACACTTACCTAACAAATACACTGTCTCCCCTTGGTTCACTAAATCAATTAGGTGATTTTTGATTGCATGTTGGTTAAAGATGTGTGAATCATGGGTAGCACCACCAAAACATGCATCTACACTTATAATATTTAGATCAAAATCACATATCTGAAACAATAAAAAAATTAATATACCTTTTAACAGTGGCAACCTATACATTCACAAATTACTTCATTTGGTAAGGTATAGTTAATTTAAATGATCTTACAATTTGCACATTTCTGGAATGGTAGTGTTTTCGGTTGAAATACCAATCCTCATTCTCTGATGGTCTTACCATGGCCACATGTGTTCCATCTACACAACCAATAACACCGGGTATTCCATATTTTTCATAGAATCTAAAAGTTAAAAAAAAATTATGAAATGTAATATTTATTATAAAATTTATGTTTCCTACAAACATTTTCCTATAAGAAAATTTTATTGTAACTACTTACTTCATCTTTATAGCATTCCGTTCATTAACATTAGTAGGGAACTTTATATATTTTTGTAGAATTATTATTTGGTTGAACGCATCGGTCACCTCTTTGATACACCTTGACACTGACTGCTGTGACATTGCAGTACCATAGTTCCTTCCTACGATACGTTGATAACTGCCTGATGCATAAAAAGAGAGAGCAACCAATATCTATAACAAGAAGAAAATTTAAAGATTTAGGTATAGATTTTAGAACTAGAACGAAAAAACTATAAAGAACTCAAATACTTGCCTTAAATTTTATGGGAATATCACTTCTGCGAGAAGGTGCCTTTAAGTATGGGGAGAGCACCTCCACAAGCTCCAAAAAAATTTCTTTTGTTATTCGATAGTTTGCCACAAATTCTTCATCGCCAATTTCTATAGCTGCTGCACAATAACGTGCTATTTGCGTTCTTCTTCTTCTTTGGCGTGCGTCAACTCTCTCAGCTTCATCCAATAAATTTAATTGTGCTGCAAGTCGAGCCATCCTGCTATCAATCCACAAAACAAAGTTGTAGACAAAAAATTGCAAATATTTCCCAGCACTTTCACTCACGAAGAAAGATTATTGTATCTCAAAGCATTATTGTTAAAGAAACTTACCTATTTTCTATAATTTAATCTTGAAAACACACTTTTGATTTCAAAAAAGTAGCGTCTTGTGAATCGTGTGATTTGACGTATGTTTTCGATTTAAACATGAGCATAACTCGATCTCGATAGTGTCGAGAGTAAAGGTACAGTTACACATGCTCATTACTAGCATGCTAAAAAACGTGCTATTAGTATGCTTAATATGAGTATGCTTATGAACTGTTTACATTTGCTAGCAATAAGCATGCTAGTTTTAAGTATGCTACTAAATAAGCATGCTCAAAGCAAACACTCCAACACAAATGCGATTTTAGCATGCTCTTTGTTAGTTCAAACAAAACCATGGACGATGAAACAACCATCCGTACGGAGCTTAATAAAGTTATTCTTTTGCTATCGTTGCAATGCATCCGAAGACTTCTCTCAGGTAGAAAGAGAAAAAACCAATGTAAAAGGAATAGGAAGATTTGGGTCCGTGATTGGCTAAGTAGAAGGGAACAACTTGGAGCAAGTACTCGATTGCTAGTAGAAATGCGAGAAGAAGATATTGATGGTTACAAAAATCATTTGCGCATGTTACCGCATCAGTTTGACGAATTACTATCTAAAGTTGAAAGCGCTATAAAGAAACAAGATACACACATGCGAAATGCTATTCCACCAAAAGTGAAACTGGAAGTGACATTGAGGTATCTAGCAACTGGAGATTCGTTATACACATTAGAAGCACTTCACAGAGTTGCAAGGTCTACTATATCTCTATTTATACCTGAAGTGTGTGATGCAATATACAATGTTCTGAAGGATTATATGCGGGTAAGTAAAGTAAACCAGTGATTATTAGTTTAAATCAAGTATTTATTGTTTAAAATCTAGATTAAAAACTTACTAAACTAAATTTAACTTTAACACATTTTCCATGCTTTGTTCAACAAATCTTCTTCAGAGACAGTAGAATCTGATTGGGATAACGCGTAAGGAAGTGTGTAAGTGACTGTATTTGTGTTTGTACTGGGAGGTATGAAAGTCATTGTCTGTGTGTTTGTAGTAGGAGGAGTGTAAGTGACTGTATTTGTGTTTGTACTGGGAGGTATGAAAGTCATTGTCTGTGTGTTTGTAGTAGGAGGAGTGTAAGTGACTGTATTTGTGTTTGTACTGGGAGGTATGAAAGTCATTGTCTGTGTGTTTGTAGTAGGAGGTGTGTAAGTGACTGTATTTGTGTTTGTACTGGGAGGTATGAAAGTCATTGTTTGTGTAAAGGGAGACAAATTTGGGTACTGGCGTCGACGTCTTGCTGCAGTCAGAATTGTTTGGATCTCATGTTGTACATCTAATGCGTCGTACAATGGTAGAGTTCGCAATTGAGCTGCAACATTTTGAGCAAAATAATGGAATTCGTCGTAATTAGGCGGTGCATTTATAGCAGAACTAATATTTTGTAAACGATCGAGAGCATATGTAATGGGTTCTTCTTGTAAGCTTCTTTTTCTACGTCGTGTTGATGAGTTATTAGATGAACGCGATTGTGATCGATCTTCTGTAGTTGGACTAGGAGAGGGTGATAACACATTCATCGATTGCGGCGTCAACGAGTTTGAATATGAAACAGCGTCACTTGGTTGTGAATCTTGCGATGGCTCGTCTCTGTCTTGTATCTGTAAAAAAAATATATTAAGTTTATAAAATACTTATTTGTTTTTTTTACAGATTCCCGGTTCTGAAGATTGGAAACGCATTGAACATGGATTTAGAACTAAATGGAACTTTCCAGGTTGTGTCGGAGCGTTGGATGGCAAACATATAAATATATTCGCCCCTGATGATACTTCTGACTACTATAACTACAAGGGCGCTCATAGCATCATACTTCTGGCATTAGTTGATGATGACTATTGTTTTTCATACGTAAATGTTGGGACTAATGGTAGAGCTTCTGATGGAGGTGTTTATCAAAAATCTAATTTAGCACAAGCTTTGGAAAATAATTCTCTCAATTTTCCGGACCAATCAGTTATTGTGGCAGACGCTGCTTTTCCTCTAAAGTCATACCTTATGAAGCCCTATCGAACAACTCCAACGCGTAAAGAAAAAATATTTAACTACCGTTTATCGAGAGCCAGACGAATCGTTGAAAATGCGTTTGGTATTTTAGTGACACGATTTCGAGTTTTTATGGATGCCATAGATATGGCCCCCAAAAATGTCGATAGAATTACATTAGCTGCCTGCTCTTTACACAATTGGCTTCGGAAAACATCTGATATGTACATCACGCAAAGATGCGTCGACTTTGAAGATACACAACAACGTGTTGTGGTACCAGGATCATGGAGGGCACAACTACGGACTGCTTTGGAAGGCTTACCACCTACACGCTACGCTAACCACGCTTCTCGACAGGCAGGAGCGATAAGAGACATCTATGCGCAGCTCTTTGAAACTACAGAGGCGGTACCGTGGCAAGGTCATATGATTTAAATTAATAACTACATAGAAAATGCTGTACTACTTATTCTATGATATTAAATAATTGTGTGTTACTAACAGTTACGTGCATTTTTATTTAAGTATTGTAAACCAAAACTCACCAATTCCATAGAAATAGGGTCCCTGTAATCGCCAGTGTCTCCAAGGAAAGAATGCATTTCGTGAAACCAGGACATAGATGGGTTGTACACAGTAGCGGCACCAGAACCGGATCGCTTGGAATTCTCAATTTTTTTTAATTCGCTGTGGTAAACGGACCTCAAGTTCTTGATTTTTGATTTTATAATTTTCACAGTCAAAGTAGGATCGTCCATGTTGGTTAATAAATCTTGATATGCATTATTTCTTGCAATATTGTTTTTGTACTGTGGTATATGCGGATTCCATAGGCACTCGTTGTTCCGATATAAAATTACAAATTTCAACGTTTTTTCATCGCCCCAGCGAGACATTTTTGGCGAGAAATTGTGCACGCGCATCTACTGTGAACGACTGATCGCTACTAGCATGCTCAATAAGCAAACCTGTTTACACGCGCTAAAAGCACGCCCCCTTCCACCCGCGCCGCAGGTAGCATGCCCAAAAATCGCACGGCCGTCGATTTTTGAGCATACTCGTAATTAGCATGCTAATTATTAGCAATGTTTCGACACACATACCACTAAGTAGCAATTGCTCAATAGTGGCATGCTTTCGTGCTAGTAATGAGCATGTGTAACTGTAGCTTATAAGACATAACGGCGGTTTTCGATTTCAAGTAGTTCACTATTCGACCACAACTCGATTGGCGCTTCGGTCGTTTTCCAGAGTACCAAATTACTGATTCTCGATGTCAATTCGATTTTGATCGTAACTCGACCGCGTCAAGAGTAACCCTACAGTTCAAAGTTATTAAGTACCTCTCATTTTGAAATAAGCTAAAGCGCCATCTAGTCGACATTTACTGTACTAATAAATATAACAGCGCTATCTATACAAATTGTTCATTAAAATACAACAAAGCATGCTCGTATTGTTTGGTACAATGCTATTCGCTGTTGTTAGTTCTAAAAGTACACACTAGATGGCAGTCTTACAATTTTTAAAGGAAACAAGTTTTCTCATACCAATCGTGGAGATTATCTATTGAATATATGCATTGAAATACCTACATATTAAATTTTAAAAATAACTATTACGAAAAGATATAAGAATCGTGGCAAGTGGAAAGATGTAGTCTCTGCCTACTCCTTCGGAAGAGAGGTGTGAAAAAAAGAAGCTATAACAGAAAAAAGCGTAGTAAAAAGAAGCAAAGCCCTTGGCAAAAGATGATACAATTTCTTTCATAGCTTTGCGTACACCTTCCCCACATAGTTTCGAGCCCCGGGTCCGGCTTTTTCTCCCTCTTTTCTCTCTCTCCCTCTTTCTCTTACAGTCATAACTCTATTTATGAAAACTCGCGGTTTCGAACACTCTTACCTGGGCCTTAAACCAGGATATCCTTAACTTAAAATTTTAATAATAAATGTCTTAATAATTTTGGCGTCATTGTGTACAGTCGGCCACATAGAAAAGTGTACCACTTTCATATCATCGACTTATCGAAGGTTTCTTTTTCTTTGTGATCCACTGTACACGTCTAATACGATTTAAAAGGTTTGCTGCCTTGCCAGATACAAGGTGTACAGACATAAAATAACATATAATCACGTCTCTATCCCCTGCGGGGTAGACAGAGCCGACAGTCACCAAAAGACTGAATCAAATGATTGTGAAAGCTTCCGCTGTTTGGCTAAATGATACAGACATACATATGTACTTATAATCACGTCTTTATCCCATACGGGGTGGACAGTGTCTAAAAGACTGAAAGGCATATCAGGGTGTTACTAACTGTTAATGGCTTCTCAATACATTATGTATGTAAGTATTTATGTCTTTTGTTTGTAATGTATGTTTTCTTTTCAGTATGCATGTGCACTTTATCACACAACCAACTTAAAGATTTTCCATTTGGTCAGCTGGTAGAGAATGCCAAACGGCATTAAGTCCGCCTTTTGCACATTTATTTGTGTAATAATTATTTTTTATGTATAACTGACCTCAATTCGGAATTGAACTTAACGCTCACTAGTTATTTACCGATTTATTTTGGTTGTAGGCAACCGTCTTTATTAATTAACCCGAACTATCGCTCCCGCTACACGTATTGACTTATCATAATATCTACATTCAGGTCTACCCTTTTTTTAAAGGCTAACGCCATTATTGGACACATGGAACTTTTTCTCAAAAAAAACGGGATCTTCAGTTTTTACCGGAATGAAAAGTACTATGTTTTTCGCCAGACTCTTAATTAGAGACAACAAACAAACAAAAAATTACTTTCGCATATAATGTACATAACATTATATTATTTGGGATTCATTTCGTTCGGAAAAGGCGAGAAGTATAAAAAAATATAAAACATATTCATCATTTTATTTCTGACAACTACTTAAATTCGTTCCGGCAGTACTGTTTAAAACTAAGTATTTACCAAACATTTGTTTCTACACCCTGTATTACGCTTTCACATAAAAATAATCTCAACTTTAAAAAAAAATCAGACGACAAACTTCGCTAATCTCAAAATAGATTTATGACAACTGAGAAAAATTAATAAAATGAACATAAAAAAAATAAACATGTTAAAAATTATATCGAACATTCTGTTCCAAATTTAAAAATTACCAAATTCCATTTGATGTATTAATTCAAATAGTTCAAATTAAATTCAATTGATTGATCGGTCAAGTTGATGGGTTCAATTGTTTGATGGGTCCATTTTGTGGGTCCAATTGGTTTATAGGAAGATTGCGTGTTTCGGGTCCTTCTCGTGGTAGCATTTGACGTAGTTCCACGCTGTCTGGGCCGGGTTGTTGCCTTTGTTGGCTAAGCAGGCGTCTATCAGCTTCTCCACGTTGGTTTTGTCAGCTGTGTAATGAAAACGTGTTGACATTATGGAATATGTAATGTATGTAACATTATATTCGACGGCCTGTGTGGCGCAGCGGTAGTACGCTTGTCTGTGACACCGGAGTCCCGGGTTCGAATCCTGGCCAGGGCATGATGAGAAATGAACTTTTTCTGATTAGCCTGGGTTTCGGATGTTTATCTAATACTATAAGTATATAAGTATTTATTATAAAATATAGTATCGTTGAGTTAGTATCTCGTAACACAAGTCTCGAACTTACTTCGAGGCTAACTCGATCTGTGTAATTTGTCCCGTATATAATATTTATTTAATATTAGTTGAACTGACTTTACTACTGAAGGGATTTTCAGAAAATGGTTGTCTTTTTTTGACATTGCAAAATATTGTTGATTCCTTTGATTATGAAAATGTTATCAAAATCTGTAAAAAAGTGCGTAGACTTATAAATGAGGGATTCTTCTTTTAGACGATGGGCTAGCAACCTATCCCTATTTGAATCTCAATTCTATCATAAAGCCAAATAGCTGAACGAGGCCTATCAGTCATTTCAAGACTGTTGGCTCTGTCTACCCTGCATTTATGCAGACACGTCAGTATAATAAACTCTCGACCAGAGATTAGAACTTCCCCAGTATCATCCCGTTCGACTTTAGTTCTGTGGTCATAAGTAATACAGTTGTTTTTGACCTGGTCAGTTTCCAACGGGAATTACCATTTCCTGTCTAGTCATAAAATTAAGATAGTTATCACGAGTCGGCAAAATTAGTTTGTACTGCGTTCGTAGAGAGCCCAGGACACTGTATTGTCACATTTTATTTTTATTTTGATGTGCTTTCACATTGTGATTTATATATTTGTGATTTTGAGAATAATTGGAGTGCTTGTGTGTTACCGAAATGAGTTGTGTTGCGGTGAAATGTTGTGATACTTATTTTAAAATGTCAGAGGTATATGTATAAAAGTAAGATGTCTAACAATTCGGCCAGAATGTAAATCTATAATAACGGTTTTTTTCCTTTGCTTCTTAACAAAAAAATTGCTCAGCGTATAAGTCACACGATTCAGCGGTAAACGCTGCCAGTGTTCTGGGCACGATGCCTCCATGTGGCGCATTGGAGCGTTTATATAATACTTAATTGAAATCTTTTACGAAATATAGTTTAATGTAAGTGTCAAGTAAACTGTCTAAAGCGACTTAAATTGTTTATATATAATATTAACGTAAGGTTTTTTAACAATAAAGAGTTTTTAAATATACCTAACGATGGAGCGAAACATTCCGAGTCCAAATATATAAAAAACTAATTTTGGCCAAAATGGCACTTACGTTAAGTATTTCTTTGCTCCTTATAGTTGCAGCGTGATGTTATATATTCAACGCAAAAATATTTTTTCAATTCGAACCAGTAGTTCCTGAGATTAGCGCGTTCAAACAAACAAACTCTTCAGCTTTATAATATTAGTATAGATGTATATGTCGGCCTCTGTGGCGCAGCGGTAGTACGCTTGTCTGTGACACCGGAGGTCCCGGGTTCGAATTCCGGCCAGGGCATGATGAGAAAAGACCTTTTTCTGATTGGCCTGGGTCTTGGATGTTTATCTATATAAGTATTTATTATAAAATATAGTATCGTTGAGTTAGTATCCCGTAACACAAGTTTCGAACTTACTTCGAGGCTAATTCAATCAGTGTAATTTGTCCCGTATATATTTTTATTTATTTATTTAGATGTTGCACCCTTAATAATGATGAACTCTTACCTGGGTTAGGAACCTTGGCGAGGGCTACATCCTTCTTGAACTTGCCGTCCTTCGTCATCAGCTCAGACTTCACCAGCATACACAGAGCATACTTCTTCAATGGCTCGTTTTCTGTCTGAGATTTAAAAAGAAAAAAATTTTTTTTTTTTCAATAATTTCTAACAGAAAGTAAGTTTAGGTAGTCGTGTTATGAAAGACTTAAACATGGTATCACGTACATTCAATCACGTCTATGTCCCTTGCGGGGTTGACAAGAGCCAACAGTATTAAAAAGACTGAAATACCTCGTTCAGCTTTATGGCTCGAAGATGGAACTAAATCATTGATTACTCATAATAAAGTAGATATTGTGTAAATTACCAACTTTTTTCAGGCAGTGAAAAAATAAAACTAAAGCGAGAAGCCTTTTTCCGTAAAAAAATTAGGAGACGACTCAATAATTTACAAGCAACATGTATAACTAAGGGATAGGCTTACACACTTGGGATTTTTTAAGCGATGGTTTAGCAACCTGTCACTATTTGAATCTCAATTCTATCATTAAGCCAAATAGCTGAACGTGGCCATTCAGTCTTTTCAAGACTGTTGGCTCTGTCTACCCCGCAAGGGATATAGACGTGACCGTATGTATGTTTGTATGTTGGCTCTGTCTACCCCGCAAGGCATATAGACGTGATCATATGTATGTATGTCGGCTCTGTCTACCCCGCAAGGGATATAGACGTGACTATATGTATGTATGTATGTACTATACCGTATACGGTACCTTGTAGTCACCAGTCTTCAGTTTGTTGACCAGCTGTTCATCCACCTTGGTCTCAGCGAGACATTCCGAGCGATGTTTCTTTAGTTTCTCTTTTTGTTCGTCTGTTAGGGCCTGAGACAGAGAATGTGTATTAAAATCGGCAGAATATGAGTGGACTTTATTGACATTAGTTGTATGTATATATATTTAAGCTATATCTATACATATAATAAATCTGTAGAAAGGTCAATTCTGTACATTGAAAATATTGAAAAAATAAATAGCAGGGGGTGTTACTGGATCGATACCAAACACAAAAATGTGATTAAAAAAATTTTTGTCTGTCTGTCTGTATGTTCAGGCATCACGTGAAAACTAACGGTTCGATTTTGATGAAACTTGGTATAATTATACCTTATTATCCTGGGCGTAAAATAGGATACTTTTTATCCCGAAAAAATACGAAGAAAAAAAAATCTTAATTTTTCAGTTTATCCATAGACGTTGTTCTGTAGAACCGCGAACACACGTTGCGTTACCCGCAGTGGATTTAGCGCCGTAACCTGTAGCGCCTAAAGTCGGCTTTGGCTTGAACCGTTTGCTGCACAAGCGGGCCGCTACTAATTACTATGAAAAAAATACTACATAGCTACATTAATTCCCATCAAGCTGAAAATGAGTATAATTATTTAAAACACAATCAAAAGCATTATTTCAAAATTCCCCATGATTCCGGTTTAAGGAAAAAAATTTACTCACGGTCAAAGGTAAAAAATGGGTGTATCGCAATTTTCTTTAAAACGGTAAGTTTTTCAAATCGGAAAATTACCTCAGACATGAATTGAAGATCATAAAGTTATCTATAAAAAAGGTATCAATAATTTTTTTCAACAAAGCTACCGTTTCTGTGATATAACGATGCAAAAAGTTGCAAGCGTCATAATATGCATCCGTTTCCTTGCCACCTCTGAGGTAGTGTACTATTAGCGCGTTTTTTTTTTTACATTTTTATTATTAAACTTGAAAAAGTCTGAAATAGGTTAGAATAAACACGTGTTTTCACTACGCAGTGGCACTCAAGACTAACTTTCGTATTTATTATTTAAAAAAAAAATTGGAATAACCCTAAGTAAAGAAAATGATTTTAGGACAATAATAGAGGTTACAATTATCAAATTCAATGCAATAATCAAATTAAAACTAAAGCTACTTATAAAAAGAAAGAAAAAAGATGACTAAAAACTAAAATTTAATTTATAAATTGTACAGTCCTTGCATAGCATCAACATGCGGGAATGTGCCCAGAAGGCTGGCAGCATTGCCAATTCGAATGGCAATGCTGATTCTCTGAGCCAGATAATTTCCAGCCCTCCGGTCAAGATATACCTCAATTAGCTTTTTCGACAATTGTCGGAAAAGCTGATGGGCAGATAGGCCCCCCGGTCCCAGAGTTTCTACCCCAAAAGGTTCAAAAGTATAGATATTACCGATAACTACATACATACATACATAAAATCACGCCTCTTTCCCGGAGGGGTAGGCAGAGACTACCTCTTTCCACTTGCCACGATCCCTGCATACTTCCTTTGCTTCATCTACATTCATAACTCTCTTCATGCAAGCTCGGCGGTTTCAGGTACTTTTGACCTGACCCTTTACCAGGACGTCCTTAATTTGATCAAGATATGTTCGTCTAGGTCTTCCCACCCCGACCTTTCCCTCCACACTCTCCATGTATATCTGCTTAGTCAACCTGTTTTCATTCATCCTCTCCACATGACCGAACCATCTCAACATACCCTTTTCTATTCCTGTAACTACATCTTCTTTCACATCACAACATTCCCTTATCACACTGTTCCTTATCCGGTCACTCAATTTCACACCCAACATATTCCTTAACGCTCTCATTTCCACTGCATTTATTCTGCTTTCGTGCTTCTTTTGCCATACCCAACTTTCACTCCCATACATTAATGTCGGGACCAACACGCCCCTGTGCACAGCCAGTTGAGCCTTTTTGGATAGTTTCTGACTGCTCATAAAGGCATGCAAAGCTCCATTCACCATGTTCCCCGCGTTCACTCTCCTTTCAATATCACTATCACACTTGCCATCTGATGTAAACTTTGATCCCGATAACTACATATTTGCGCCTTTTGAGGTTTTTTGCCTCATTTGAAGCAAAACGGCCTTAGATTTAGTAACCTGAAGATGAGACGGCGCAAGTGTGTCGACACAAGTAGCATCCCACACCAAAGGCTGCCCCAATCTCCAGGGTACCAAAGTCATACCATCCGGTCTCTTGGCATCATCCCGAGCCAGACCGTTTGGTTCTAGGAGGATTATATCATTTAGGGCGGCATGGCGCCCTAAACGGCCGGCACTCCTAGGGCATGAGAGGCCGTGGTGTCCATAGCCGACAACGGTTATTATGCAAGGACAACTATTATTAAAGACTAACGGTATTTCATGTGTTGAGCATTCTGAGATAAAGCAGCTATACGACCCTAGCCACGTACACAATTAATCAGAGAGACAGATGTTGTCTCAAGGTTTCACTACAGTATAAATGAAGGGACTGGGTTTCATTATACTTATGTATATTTTATATTTTGAATTCAAGTTAAAATTACCGACAGAACAATATTTTTACTTATATTACTGCTACATAGAGTATATACGAGACGTGCTTATGCATATTTATGACGCTTGCAACTTTTTGCATCGTAATATCTCAGAAACGGTAGCATTATTGAAAAAAAATATTGATTCCTTTTTATAGATATCTTTATGATCTACAATCTATGTCTGAGGTAATTTTCCTATAAAACTTACCGTTTTGAAGAAAATCGTGAAAATCCCATTTTCTTACCTTTGACCTTGGGTAATTTTTTTCTTTAAACCGGAATCATGGGGAATTTTGAAATAATGCTTTTGATTGTGTTTTAAACAATTATACTCATTTTCAGCTTGCTGGGAATTAATGTAGCTTCATTCCTATTTTTTGGTCTAAATTGACCGGATTGAAAATAAAATGGAGAAATAAACCATCTACGCGAAGACCGACATCCGCGCGGACGGAGTCGCGGGGGAAAGCTAGTTTCTACTATAATTTATTTATTTATTTATTTATTTACTAATTTATGTACACAGAAAACATCGAGACTGATAAACACAAGAAACAAAATTACAAAGGTTCTGCTTATTTCAAAACAAATCTCTTCCAGCAGACCCGAGATAGGAAGGCAGGATAGGAGGGATAGGCATGATGGAAAGGGTGACAGGCGTGTACTTATATAAATATATATATATTTATGTGTGTGTTTGTAACGAACAAACACAAAAACTACTGAACTAATTTTCACGACATAAGGCACAGCTACAGCTGTACCTACGAATAGACTACATTTTTTATAACCAAGGTTCCTTTTTTTTTGGAATTTTCCACTGGAGCGAAGTACTGCCAGTTAAAGAAGTCAATCAATTTTTTTTTTAATGTTTAAAATTCTTTTAATAGTCATTTGAACTTAAATTTTATACCTGCTCTTAGTTAAAATATTGTGCACATTTTTTTTTCAAATATTCTCACAATGTCTTCAAACATACATAGATTTTATGTATGTAGATAGATATATAAAAACTCTTTATTGCACCATAAGAGTTAAACATACAAAACAGCATAAAACAGATAGAGATGGTACAAAGGCGGACTTATCGCTAATGCAAATAATGCACTCTATCTCCTATTCTTAAAATTTGGACAACTCTTTTGTCTTTTTCCTCCTATCAATTCGAATTTTTTATCAATTTTTTGAGGCAAAATACATCAATTCACACCAAGGTTACCTTGTCTAACAATCAAATAATAAGCTGAGAAAATTAAAATAAGTAAAATTGAACACTTACCTGAGCCAAAACTAGGCAGGCAGCGATTACGATAAAAGTTTTCATATTGGCAATGTTCTTGTACAAACTGACAAACATGCGTTCAAACTTCTATATATATAGTCGATGATCCGACGATTCAGGATAATAACACCGGGATCACGGGATGGCCAGGGGTTGATAACATTGAGGTATATTTTTTTATGCCGTGCCGTGGCGTGTGGTTCCCGGCACCAATACATAAGAGAATAGGACCACTCCATCTCTTTCCCATGGATGTCGTAAAGGGCGACTAAGGGATAGGCTTACAAACTTGGAATTCCTTTTTTAGGCGATGCGCTAGCAACCGGTCACTATTTGAATCTCAATTCTATCATTAAGCCAAATAGCTGAACGTGGCCATTCAGTCTTTTCTAGACTGTTGGCTCTGTCTACCCTGCTAGTGATATAGACGTGACCATATTCATCTAACATCCCGACCTGTATTCGGGTGTATTCGGAGGAGGTAGACGCTAAGCATTGCGATTAATAAATTATGTACGATTTAATTCAAAAGAAAAATTGGCAATCCATTTTAAATAATAGATAATATACAGTATTGTATTGTATTTTTTATCAGCTGAAAATATTCAGTTACCTGTATGAAACATAATTAGATAACCTTATTATGACAACTCTTACCTAAAAATATTTAATTAATATTTTATTTAGAATAAGTAGCATTTTTTCTAATTATTAAATAATAATGGCAAGTATTATGAAAATTACAAAAAGAAACCACTCTCCTAAACTGCTATATATTTCAATGTCTTATAGTTTTATCTGGTGATAAGGATTAATTTTTGCATACATACATACAAATTATCACGTCTATATCCCTTGCGGGGTAGCCAGACCTAACAGCCTTGAACAGACTGAAAGGCCACGTTCAACCGTATGGCTTAAAAACCAAACAGTGTCGGGTTGCTAGCCCATCGCTTACTAGAACAATCCCTAGTTTATAATCCTATCCCTTAGTCTTATAAACTAGGGATTGTTCTTGCAGAGATTTTTACGACACCCACTCTTTTTCGCATAACTTGTATATTATGAGGGATATATTCATCTGTACTGTCGTGTGTTATTTATTAAAAGTTAATAATAATCGTGAGCAGAAAATGTTTTGAACACCTGTTACAGCACTTAGGTAGGCAGGACTGGAAAGATCTGGCTGGGACTTGCGATGTCACTCCTCGCATCTGTCCACACTACGCGATATATTATCAGATTTAACTGGTTTCATGATAGAACCTTCCAACGATCTCACTTTTATCTGGGTAATTCTTGTTTTGAGTTGAGACAAGTTTGACTGCTTGTAGAATTAAAAAATTGTATAGAGTTAATGGCATGAAGAGGTTGCGCGTCATGTTTTTATTGTACGTTTTGCATTGAAGTTATTATTTATCATTCATGGGAATGAGACGGAGTGGTCCTATTGTTTTTTTTTATTGGTGCCGGGAACCACACGGCACGATCTCTTCATTACTCTCTCTATATTACATTTTGAATCAAAATTCAAATTTTTTTATTCATTATTATAGGATACTTCATATCGCTTAATAATTATCAAATTTACTTTTGGTTTCACAACATTGGTTGATGTTAAATAAATTACTTAAAACTAAGTTTACCGCCGATTCCAAAGCGTCAGTGCAGACGAAGCGGTAAAAAACGGCACTGCAGCATTTTCTTCAACAACGTCAACTTCACGACTATCCAAACTTGGAATAGAATGTGGACGAGAGAATACATTGTTACTACAATCTACAAAATTGTACAATCATACATTGTATAATTTTTTTGGCGTTGTTCAGACAATTGTTGCATAGTGTCGCTACTGTTATTGCCTAGACTAGATTTTACTATTCTGCCTATGATGGTTTTGAGATGTCTAACCTTTAAGTGTGTGGATAGGCTTATAAACTTGGGATTCTTCTCTTAGGCGATGGGCTAGCAACCTGTCACTATTCTCATTCTATCAGCTAAACGTGGCCTATCAGTATTTCAATACTGTTAAGCTCTGTCAACCCAGCACGTCTATATCACTATATAGACGTGATTATATGGATAAATGAAAGCAGGTTGACTAAGCAGATATACAAGGAGAGTGTGAAGGGAAAGGTCGGAGTGGGAAGACTTAGACGAACGTATCTTAATCAAATTAAGGACGTCCTGGCAAAGGTCAAGAGTACCCGAAACCGCCGAGCTTTCATGAAAGAAGAATAATGAATGTGGATGAAGCGAAGGAAGTATGCAGAGATCGTAGCAAGTGGAAAGATGTAGTCTCTGCCAACCGCTCCGGGAAAAAAGCGTGATTTTATGTATGTTTGTATGCCTGTATGCATGTCTGTATGTATATATATATGTATGTATGTATGTATGTATCTATGTATGTTTGTATATATGTATGTATGTTGAAAGTAAGCAAAACAAAATCGTGTCGTGTAGCCCGTCCAGCCGCTAACAGATAAATTGCATTTGGACAATAATAACTAACGACGTAATGCAACAATCGGCCGCCATCATTGATTTATTGTTGGACGTTGACCCGAATGGCCTCTAGCCTCTGTGAGAAAAATTTACATTATATTTGTAAACAAATTTGGCGTTTTTTTGAGAAAAACATACATTAATACGTCTTTATCCCTTGCGGGGTAGACAGAGTTAATAGTCTTGAAAAGACTGATAGGCCACGTTCAGCTGTTTGGCTTGATGATATAATTAAGATTCAAATAGAGACAGGTTACTAGCCCACCGCCTGAAAGAAGAATTCCAAGTGTATGAGCCTATATATATAGTTAAATTATTTTTAAGCCTATAGTTTTATGTTTTTTATAAGTTTCTTAATCGTATTTTACGAAATCCATGGAAAAGATATAGAGTAGTACTATTCTTATTTATATTGGTGCTGGGACAAGCATGTAACTATTTATATGAGAAAAACATATCTTTTGTTTATAGAGATAAGCCTACATTTTCTTGCTTTAAGAGTAGAAGCTGTCAAAAAACACAAACACACGCACGTATCATGTATCCTTTGCGAGGTAGACAGAGCCAATAGACAGTGATTCTAGATTGCTAGCCCAAATCTGAAGACTCGCAAGGTTTTTATGTCTTTCTCTGTTACAGTCTGGGAAGAGAAGCACTTTATAAGTGTTTTGAAGTTTGGCGATTTCAAATTAAATGAAGATTAAAAAAACTTGACAATATTGTAAAAAAAAAGTATATTTTTTCGTTATGTTAATGTAGATTCATCATTAAGATTGACTTTCAGCTGTTTGTTTGAACGCTCATCTCAGGAACTATTGGTTCGAATTGAAAAATTCTCTTTGCTTTAAGTAGAACATTTATCGAGGAAGGCTTTAGGTTATATAACATCATGCTGCAACTATAAGGAGCAAAGAAATAATGTAATATGTGAAAAAAAAGGGATAATTATTCATCCTTGGGGGCTTCAATAATGCCCAAAATAACTATTCCACGCGGACGAAGTGGCGGGCACAGCTTGTATGAGATAAAAATTAATTTAATATAAGATCCCGGTTCCTTTTTCCTTTCATCCCGGAAGGATGTAATGATGAGAAATGAACTTTCTGTGATTGGCCTCGGTCTTGAATGTTTATCTATATAAGTATTTTTTATAAAACTAGATGCCGTACGCGACTTCGTCCGCGTGGAATCAGTCTCGCGGGAACTCCGGGAAATATAGTAAATATAGCCTATATGTTATTCTGGGTCTTCAGCTACCGACATACCAAATAACATCGTAATCGGTTCAGTAGTTTTTGCGTGAAAGAGTAACAAACATCCATTCCGACATCCTGACATACTTACACACTTTCGCATTTATAATATTAGTAGAATATAGTATCTATCGTTGAGTTAGTATCTCGTAACACAAATCTCGAACTTACTTCGAGGCTGACTCAATGAGTGTAATTTGTCCCGTATATATTTATTTATAACAATATGAGAATTCATGAGAGTGCTGTGTGGTTCCCGGCACCAATGAAAAAAAGAATAGGACCACTCCATCTCTTTCCCATAGATGTCGACTAAGGGTTAGATAGGCTTACAAACTCGGGATTCTTCTATAGGCGATGGGCTAGCAACCTGTCACTATTTGAATCTCAATTCTATCATTAAGCCAAATAGCTGAACGTGGCTGTTCAGTCTTTTCAAGACTGTTGGCTCTGTCTACCCCGCAAGGGATTTAGACGTGACCATATGTATGAGAATTCATATTCGAATGTCGATGAAAACGTTGCAGGAGCACCAAAATCTGGCTATGACACAAGCATGCGCCATAGACCGCCTAAACTTCAACAAACTTAAACGCAACAAAACAGCCCTTTTAGTGACACGTGTACCATTTAGAAACATGAAAAACAAACAGCCGAATGTGAAAATGTAACATGTTAAATTGTTTTTGAAAATGGAACAACGCTTAAACATTTTTGGGTAAGAGAATTTAAGTGTAAAATCTAAATTTGGAAATGTAATGTATTATTTGTGAAAATGGATTAGCGTTAAAAATTTTGTGATAAGAAAATTTTTGTCTATTATTTTTGTAAATGGAACAGCGCTTAATGTTAAGTGACAAGAAAATTTAAGTAGTGTTAAAAATTTACGAAACAAATTGAAAATGGAATTGTGTTAAGTGTTCCTATATAATTAAACAGCAGGTTACATTGTTTATGTAGGTACGTTAAAACTATTTATTCACATCTGCAGTAGGTAATACTATTAATTTCAAAGATATCCATGAGACAAGCGGATAATAATCAAAATTTAAAGTCATTTCTGAACCTTTTTTATGTTAAAATACTTTAAGTTTACAGAGAGATCTGCAGTTATACCAATCCATGGTCAGTCTTTTGGTAGTAACTAAAAATTCAGTAATGCGATGACAATTACCAATTTACGTTACTTTATGCGGTAAAACAGTGATGAAAACAACTTCAGACTGGTACTAACAAACCGCATTGCGCAGGCTGACTTACACATAACTTCGCGTTAGTTGACTTAATTCAGGATGGCATGTCAGCGAAAAACAACAATTACTGTGATAATATAACAAATTGCTGCTATTTTTAATACAAATATTGGACATTTTCTCAAAAATTGTAATACTTGACGGCAGTTCTAAGACATTTTCTTAAGGAATACGGAATCTCGGTGAGTTTTCATGTGATAAGGTATAATATTAGTTACGAGTATTTTTCTTTTTTTGGGGTATCGTCTACTAGTTCATTGAGTGAATTTTTAATAGCCTATTTAAAGTTAATAATCTGTGAATATCTTTTCATTATTTTATCTCTAGTCATAAATAAATCAATTGTAAATAGTCATAATAGTCTCTATGTTTGTAGCGAAGCTCTAGATCTTCTTCTTTCACTCTTCTCTCAATTTTACATGCTATTTGCCTGTTGTCTACTGTTTTAGAACGTAAATATTTACTCGGTTAATTAGATTGTTATATGATTTTCTGTAATTCATTGACATAATCTGCAATATTATTGTATTGTTTTTCATTCATATTAAAACTGTTCGTAATATTTATATATTGTAATCATCAGTTAACGTAAATACAATAATTATAATTCACAATGATCAAATAACGATAATACCACAATATGTCATAATAATGTGTCAAATTTAATATGAAAGTCTATTAGTGGGAGATCTATATACAAAATGAATACATCATTTGAACAGGAGTAGGTAAACTTAAAATATATGTGGATAAATATGTTAAAAAAATAATGTAAAACTCAGAAACCATATTTCCGCGTTTTAAGACGTTTTTAGATGTAATACCAAAGAGTAAGTATCATTTTATTATGTAATAGATGAAAGACATTAAAGTTAAAAAACAGGAAGCCATAACACAATGTTAAGTATACATCATATGTCTATTTTATTATTAGTATCATAGCGGCCGTTGACATCAATGAATTATAAAAAAAATAGCACATTCGGGGTTGCCCGCACTGCGACCGAATCGATCCGGCCACAGCGCCTGCGCAAACCACCCCAACGCACGTCAGTGGTGATACGACGCGGCTGGCTGCTGGTATCACAAAATGCCTAAGCCGACGCCTGTCGAGGACTTGATCATCCCCCCTCAAGATCAAAAGATATGTGGGACAATATGTGTGTGTCAAATGACAGCTGTGCTGAGTTGTGTCGCGATTGTGTACCTCACGGTGGCTATTTACATGCCGTACTCCCGCGCTATAGCATCAGGCATCGATCCTACTCCAATTATGTGTACGACTACTCGGGCTGTAAATAAAGATAACTGCGACTGGGGATCCTGCGGAGAATGGTGTTTGAGCAAAACCTCCGGCGCTTGCATCCAAATATACGTAAATGTCAGAAAGAATGGCTCATCTTTACTTTTGTCCGAATGCGGCAGCGCTGCAAACAAAACATGCTACGGAATAGATCAAGAAAATGCTCGAAAGTACCACTGCATACGAGATGAATGTAGGAATCTAACTGGAACCTTCAATTGCACCGAAGGAAAATGTATAAACATAACCGATGCATTCGAATGTGCGTTCAGAGAAACAGATCCACCGTTAAAATGTTCTGGAAGGAGAGGGAAGATTACATGTATAGATGTTCACGGATTGTTTTCGTGCACAAGAGGCACTTGTAGAAAAATAAGAACACCGTATAATTGTGATCGGAGATGCGTTGATATCCCGACCCGAAATAAGAATGTGATAGTTTTGAGTGGGGACAGAGTATTTTTGGCGAAATGTGCTAAATTAGCTCAAGAGGATGGTGGTGCGGTCGTCTGGACTGATAATGGGGAGGAAGTGTTAATGTTGTCATGTCATGCAGTCCATAATGGCACATCCGGTGTTGTGGCTGTAGATTGTATCAATGCGGCTTTGTTACCCCGCAATGACATCTCTGATTTGACCAATTTTACCTACCTTCAATATTTATATACAATGAGAGCTACACCAAATCGTTTCATAGCTCCATCTGAAGTAGAGCTAACCTTAGCCAATGATAGCCGCCTAATGATTAATCTCGAAGGATGTGTCAATACACTAGCTGACGAATGTAAGGAATTTCTTAAAGATTACGGAAGAGATGGAGCTGATCATAACGCCAAAGCCAGATTCCCTTGTTTTTACACTGACAATGATTCTGAAACTGTGGTTGCAAGATTTGACTTAGATGCCACCTATCGTCAATTTATAGTGGCACTGAGTTTACCAACAGTATTGGTGTTTGTGTCGTGCATAACATTGGTATTGTGTCAAAAGACTATTGAAGTTGGCGATGATGCAAAGATGAGATTTAAAGCATTTAAGAAAGGAGGTATTCAAGCTGACATGCAAATGTCTCCAAATGATCCTGTTTCTCCACTCTGAGATCAGTCACGTGAGATATATTTATTTAATTTTCACTTTTTCATCGTGTCAAAAATTTCATTAATGTTATGGTAACATGAACTATGACGTAAATAAAACTGATTTGACGTGTAAAGAATTACGTAACAAATAACCTTGACACGTTTATTCGTTTATATGGTGTTCCAAAATGTATATAACACTATGGATTACCCTACTAATGTGTATTTTAATTTTGATTTGTTGCATAATTACTTTCTGGTTAATTTGTCACGTTTATATTTATTTCTTTTTTAATACGAGTCTACATGTATGTGATATCTAGCCATTATCATAATTAACTAATTCTGTTTTTTTGTCTATTCCAGGCGTTCCCCTCCTCTGCGAGGGTCCGGCTAGTTCACTAAGAGACGACTAAATGCTTGCAATGCTTTCTGCCAGCTAACTTCCCTCATGTCTTCGATGAGCAGATCTCGTGCCAGCCTCTCCCCGGCTGCTTCAGAGAGGTCTACACTGCCTATGGGCGCCTCTGCAGAGCCAGGAAGTCCAGAGTTTCAGCCTTTGGAGCCAACGAGGGAACAGTTATTAGCGCACTTTTTCGAAAGATTCAAATTTTACACATCATTGTGTCTCGGAACGTCAGCCATACTCGCAGTATTTGCTTTTCTCTTCCTGATACCCTTCGTCGTTGAACCAGCGATACAGACTATTTTAGCCGAGTTCGTGCCAGAAGCTGGAATATGTGCAGTTTCAGAGCATGTTCACGCTGAGACATTGACTAACTGCACTTGGGCATCATGCCGAGAAGGTTGTACGACGGCGCATACGAAATGCCACAAAATAAGGGTCAATTTGAAACGAAAACCGTTCGAAGAAAACACACCTATTCCGTCAGAATGGGATGAAACCGATTTGAAGTTCTTGATAAATCCAGAGGGATGTGGTTATCCGCCGAGAGTGAATTGTTCGGTGTTTGCACACGAGTACGCAGGGCCGAAGGCTCCGAAAATTTTCCCGTGTTATTACAGTATGACACGGCCAGATTTGGTAGTAGCAAGATATTCGTGGGACTCCACCATCAGAGGTCTGGTCCTGGCACTGGTGCTGCCAACAGCGGTTTTCGTGTTCAGTTTGAGTGTGCTGGCCTATTGGCACTGTCGTTGTTGCGAAAGAGCCTGCAATAGACGAGTACACGCCGAATCGTATGCGAGTAAAGAAGAGTAAGTACTTTTTTGATAATTTTAATGTATTATAAATGATGTATTTAGAAGTCTAAGTATTTTTATTTTTCAGAGTAGTCACTAGATTTTCACTATGATTTAAGTTATTGATTTATTTAAAAACTGGACTTTCAGGTCCGATAGTGATTTCAAGTTTGGCGATGGAAAATCTTAGTCGCCATTGTTTCATGGAACTAGTAGGATACAAGTACGTTTCATGTTGAAAAAATGCACTGTACCGCGTGAAAAACAAATCTGTTTCTAAATTAATCTGTAAATCATATTTCTAGAACTGCCTTATATTTGCTTACAGCTTAATACTTAAATGATATAAATAATTATATGGGCTAAGAAAAAGCACAACTTCTGAATTGAATAAGCCTGCTACTGTTATAATTAAGAAATACATATGTAAAATTGGGGTATTTTGCCACTAATTTCTAATGTCTTCTTCCAATATTAGTGAAAGCACTGAATATACTATTGACTGAATTTTAATCCAACGGCTTTTTTTTTTAATTTTGCATGGTTTGTTAAAGAAAATTTTTATATTTCAAATTTAAAATATTTTTTTAATGTAATGTTAGTCATTTTGCTGATGTGAATACAAGGCGGTCAATACACAACACAAGTGAAATGTAGACCTTCAGTTACCCACGTTTTAGTGGCGCCCTCTAGAGATTGAAAGAAATCTTATCACTTTTCTTTTTATTTTTGGTGTATAGAACTCAGTTATAAATGGTAATAATATAAAAATATAAATATATATATGTATATTATAATGCATAAAAATAGGAATTAAAAAAAAAACGTTTGATTTATATAAGAATATTTTTTTTGGTTGTAAATTTTTTAATAATATTTTCTATAGCGGGGGCACCACTTTCACGAGTAAAATCGTTCTATAGATTGCACAATTAAACTGACTTACTATGTAAAAATCCTTCAGCACTGTACGTTCTACTCTACATAGAAGTTTTAGTAGTCTTAGATATACTTACTTATTTCTCTTGTTTCTGTAAGACATATTTTTTACCAAAATATTATTGAACCTAAAACATAAAGATCTTAATATACTAGTTAGTATAAATATTTGGTAAATGATAAAAATAATTTAAATTTCAATTAAACTCAATCAAGCATTTTTTGAAATGCCTATAATATATTTTGTAAACTTTAACTAACTGAAAAATAAAATTGTCAATTTTTTTTCTTCGCAATTTTTAATTAAAAAATTAAATTGTCAATTTTTATTTCGCAATTCTTAAATTAAAAAAAAATTACCAAAATTATAAAAATTTATTTTTCTCTAAATTTCAGTAGTAAATTACTATGCGAGTTGGACGACGACCCGAGTGACGACGTGTTCTGACGCCGCGCGTCAGCCGCCCGCCGCCGTGCCTCGCCCCGCGCTGGATACCAGCAATTTTAAACACGACCATTGTGTATTTGTAATTCCTATCAATTCTTTATCTGATTGGACCCAGGCTAATTATTTTAATTGTGAAATTAGGAAATTGTGGGTAAAGATGTTTCTCAGTATAAATATTTATTACAAAAATTATCGTTGAGTTACCGTAACACGGATGTCTCGAACTTAATTTGTATATTTTTTCCGTATATTCCAAATTTAGGTTATCACGATAATTCTTTATTATATTAAAATATTCAAACTACCATCAACAAAACTAAAATAAAATTAATTAAGGAAAACTGAAAGATATAAATATATTTTAAATCTTTAAGTTACATGAATAGTATAATCAATCGTGAACTTTTAGAAACAATTTTGAACTTGATTTATTATTACCTTGAAAGTCTGAGACGATTATTGATTGCTCATTGCTTGTTGTTCAAATTTTAATTTTGAAAAATATGTACCCATTCCAGTATCATAATTTTGAAGTTTTTATTTTTATTTTTTATGATACTCATAGAGTTTCAACACTTAGGAAAGCTAATAAAAAAAATAATATTAAAAAGAGATATTTTCTTATATATTTCTGACCATTACATTGTGGTTGCGTTTACATTGCATGAAATTTAGACGCACAAAATGACTGCTGCATGTTAAGCTAAGCTTCAATGGATTAAAGATTGAATCTTAAATAAATTTCCGCTGCTTTGTAGTAGCTAGCATTTCTGGGAATTTTGTGATTAATTTTATAACTTTTACAGTGTAATCGTTGTTAAAATATAATCTTTTTGTTGTTAGCATATCTTGACCTGTCTTTTTAATAATGCGGGAAGGTTTATTGTGAGGAAGGGTGAGGTTGAAAACCAGTATTAAAATGTGAAAAATTGGCGGGGAGCTTAAGCTGAAGCTTAAAAAAAAATAAAAAAATAATATTTAAAATTTCGAAAAGCGTCTCTTTGTTCTAAAATTGAGCTAAGCCGGATAGTCATAAGTTTTTAATTATTTGCTTCCGGATTTCTCTCCCGGTTTGTACAAATAGTATATATTATAATTAATTAGATAGTCTTTTACAAATATGTACATTTTCAGATTACTCAATGAACACAATTCGTTTTAACCATTTTAGTCACAGATGTAAAAAATGTGTTGATTAATATTGGTATTATAAATATACGATTGGTTTTTTATTAATTTAGTTCCATTGTCTAACAAATTAAGTTATACGATAACAACCAAAACAATTTTATTCAAATTGTTCAATATATTTTTAAGATTAACAATCACCTAAATGGAATAATTTCATTAGTAGGTATAAATATGACATGAATATTATATTAAAATAGTTTATACATTTAAAATTATATTTCTATTTTTCTTCTTTGACTTGAATTAAATTTCATTGTAAAATAGTGCTTGTTTTCATTAAGCTTAAAAAAGGGATAATTATACTGCCCATGAAACTCGTATTTTATAAAATATCTGCCATATTTTTGTGATACTAGCGCTTATTGTGTACAAATACAATAAAGTTTAAATTTCTAAAAGAAAATATATTATTCGAAATTGTCATGAATTTAAAATATTTTTTATTATACTTAAGATTTGGGGGATAACTTTTTGTTCCTACTATTCGAAAATTTTAAACTTTCTTTAAATCAGAATCTTTATCTGCTAGAACCCGGTTTTCTTTAAATAAGTAGTGGTTATTTTTACGTTAAATTAAGATTATGTTCGTAATATTGTAATGTTAAGTATTCTGTAATGTACGTGTTAGTATTTTGCAATTATTGTAATAACTTTAAGCTTATCTACTTATAATTTAAAAAATAAAATAATTTAAAAATAATTTTATTTTTAATATTTTATTTAATAGCTTAATTAAATATATTTTTTAATTTACTAACTGTAAATGGAACATAAATTCCGATGTTATGATTATATAATTATGTGCAAAAATTAAAAAAAAATATTCATATATTGCCTCACTGAGCGTTTGTAAATAATTTCAATAAATTATTGTAAATAATCAATTTCTTGTTAATATAAATTGGATGACTATCTATTTAGACGTAGTAGACAATATTGTAAGTTGCAAGTGGCATCGTTAAGCACAAAAGACACAAATCAATGACAAATAAAGCTTGTTTTCTAGAGCTGTGTTTTATTGTTTTATTATTATTATTGTTTTTTTTTTTGCTGTTAATAACTTTTTTAATTTACTCATGGTTTTTTTTCCTTTCGCGTGGGACGGGCTAAGTGAACCTTTTCCTAAGCTAACACGTTTATTGATTTTATTTAAAGAAAAAGGTCCTTCACTTTTTTCAGTGTTTCAGGAAGTTTTACATTCATAAATAAATTACATTTTTATCATTAATGAAAAACAGAATATAATTATCGACACATATTTTTTATAATTGCCATCCTTAATATATAGAGAAAATAAAATATTTATTTTATTACAAATATTTTTTTGTTTAAAGACTCAAGTAGGTATTACCAAAGAAATTACTCTTGTCTGACTGACTGAAAGGCATTATTACAGCTAAATAAATATATGAGAAACTGATCAAAAAAACATATGTAGGTATTAACAAAGAATTAACTCTGGTCTGACTGACTGACCGACGGTAACAGAGCTGAAACTTCGGGGCGTAAGAAACTGAAGAAAGAAATCTGACATGTTTGTTATTTGATCAATGTATCAGCGCTAAGAAATATCTATCGAAATTCCAATAAAACAACGGATGTAAGCGATTATATAAGTCCAAATCCATAAGTCCTTTTATACTATTACTTTCTTAAAAACTACTATAGTTTTTCAAAACCTAACCCGCTAGACCCATTTAAAAAAAGTTGATATGGTGGTAGATAAAAGTTGGAACAGCTAATCAAATTACAAAAACAATTAATCAAATGTATGTTACTGAAATTTGGAAGTATATGTTTCTTGAGAAGTATAGGCGAGCCTAAAATTGGTTTGGTAATTTTTTTCTTAACTTATTTTTCTTAAAAAAAACTGTATTTAAATACCATTATTTAATTTTATTCTTTTTTAGACATTTAAAAAGGTGTTCATTCTTAAAAAATAAGTTTTTGTGGTGTGACATCATATACTCAGCAAGTCATTGCGTTTTGTACGAGTATTTTATCATCGTCAATGACTCTTCAATTTGATAACTTTTCATTATAATGGTTTTTATTTATAAATTAACCGATTCGTTGCGGATGACACGTATCCGTGCCATCACTTTTTTTTGCGTGTGGCGTTAGACACGGATGTGTGCCATTTTGAAATCGATGCCAACTCTTTCAATTTAGCTTAAAAAAATTTTTACCCAGAACCAAATTATCATCATTTTGCACGTATATTAAGCTCGTAGTATTCGTTTCTGGATATTGTAAAAAAAAATATTAAATAGGGGTAACCAACCTTTTTAAAAGTTGCGTTATTTTTTATTTAACCATCATAATATGAACAATTATTAATGTATTAAACAATAAATAAAAACATTTATTAATCAGACAACATGATCCAAAGCGTTAGTTACAAGAGCTTATATTCTATGTACTAACATATATTCTATATACTAACTATGTAAATACAATTTAAAAACAAAAGAATGTTGTCACAGACTGTTGTCTGTGGATTAATTTTCAAATAACTGGACAGTTCCCACGATTGGCTATGGCATCCAAAACACTATTGCGGCTGACGGTGAGTTTTGTGAGTGTTCCTCCCAGTCTTGTGAATTCTGTTCTATAACTTTGTCATCGTCGCTTTGTGTTTCAATCTCTGTGTCGGGAATGTACTTTCTTTTACGCCGCAATTCTTGAACAGTAAATAACCATAATACTTAATTTAAACAGTTGAAATTTGTTATGAGGAAAACCAAACAATGCTTATAGATCTTATTTAATACTTCATAATCAATCAAATCATTAGGAAATGCAAAAAAAGTTAAAAAGGTTTAGCACAACTGCATTCAAAAAGTCACTTACCCTCTATTTCCCAGAAATACACTTATTTTGACACTTCTAATCACTTATATCTCTTTGCCTGACCGTTCACGTTATTTTCTAATCCAAACTAAGAGTATTCAATCTTTAAAACGCGTCAAACATGGTCAAATACATTTATACTTATCCGCATGGCTGAAGACACGGATTCGTGTCATCTAATCGTATGGCGTTGGGCACTGATCAGTGTCACGTTACTTTTGTTCGACGCCACAGTTAAAAGTTAGCGAAATTAGACATCGCAACGAATCGGTTCAGACATTTCATCGTAGGAAAACAGTTACGAAAATCCCCTTGATAAATAACGTTATGCGACAATAAATAAAATATATATATAAATGAAAATATTCCTAAATCACTGAAAAATAAAAGCTTTTAAAATAAGGACTATAGGATAATAAAAAAACCCACGTAATGACTTTAAGACAAATTAAAGTGGTCATTATAATAAGTACATAGGGTCGCAGATTACATTTTCAATTTTTTACTATAGTTTCTCAGTTCTTCGCAGATCTATGGCAAGACCTAGGCCTGCTGCCTAAAGGTTGAATGACCTCAAATCTTGCGTTTCACTGCATTGCCGTATAAACTAGTACTACGTGGTAACTAACTAATAGGCATATTACTAAATAGCATACATACATACATTTTAAATATTATTGTCGTTATACCGTGTGGTTCCCGGCACCAATAGGAAAAAGAAGAGGACCACTCTCCATCTCTTTCCCATTGATGTCGTAAAAGGCGACTAAGGGTTAAGCTTATAAACTTGGGATTCTCCCTTTAAGCGACAGGCTAGCAACCTGTCACTATTTGAATCTCAATTCTATCATTAAGCCTTGTAGCTGAACGTGGCTGTCGTAGATTGTCGGCTTTGTCTACCCCGCAAGGGATATAGACGTGAGTATATGTATGTATGTTATACTACATTACGGTTATCTTTATTCTGAAAATTCTATGTTGGTCTGACAGCGAAGAAAAATTATAGTGTGCCTGCTGCTTCTCTTACCGTGCAGATTGGAAAAGTCAATCAAAGGAGGTAAAGGCTTATAAATTTCTCTCAAAAGACTCTAAGGACTAACATACATACATCATCACTTCTATATCCCTTTTTTTTCCTCCGAAGGGGAAATCCTTATAACGGACTGCCTCCCGGGTCTTCACCCGGGAGAGTGTGGAACTCCTGGCATCTAATGTGCCAGCCTACCCACTAAAACCCCTCCAGTGCGCCCTTTTCGCCATTTTGTTGCAGGGAAGACAACTAACAGTATCGAATAGACTAATAGACCACGTTCAGCTGTTTGGCTCAATGATAGAATTGAGATTCAAATAGTGACAGGTGGCTAGCCTATCGCCTAAAAGGAGAATCATTAGATCAAGGAAAATATTATGCGGTTTGCAAAAATGTCGCATTTTTATTGTTTGTAAAAAGAAATGGGTCAGCTATAATTGACGGTGTAGTTCAATGCCCGTCAAAGTGATTTGCCGCATTACATGTAAAAAAGATAATTGTACATTCACCTTTAGATATGTGCCGTGTGGTTCCCGGCACCAATACAAAAAAGAATTGACAAATGCTGATAATAACAGATACCTACATTAACATACACGGGATAGAGTGACCGTATCTTGAAAATGCCAGCTACCTGAAATGTACATATATACATAAAATCTTAATGTTTCCCGGAGTGGTAGGCAGAGACTACATCTTTCCACTTGCCACGATATCTGCATACTTCCTTCGCTTCATCCACATTCATAACTCTTTTATGCAAGCTCGGTTTCGGGTACCCTTGACCTGACCTTTTGCCAGGACGTCCTTAATTTGATGAAGATACGTTCGTCTATGCCTGCCCACTCGACCTTTCCCTCCACACTCTCTTTGTATATCTGCTTAGTCAACCTTCTTCCATTCATCCTCTCCACATAACCGAACGTGGCCTTTCAGTCTTTATGATACTGTTGGCTCTGTCTACCCCGCAAGTGATAAAGACGTGATTATAAGTATGTATCAATTTAGACAATCGCTTTTACATCAGTTAGTCCGTCTGTATGTTTGAGTGCTAAGAAAATAAATCTTTATTTAATCAACAGTATAATAAAACCACATATTAAATTATAATAAACATGCAAACAATTTTCTTATACCAACTAACACACCAAAACAGAAATGTGTTTTTTATCCTTATTTTTTTTCTTTCAATATAATGCAAATAAAACAAAACAAGATTTATTCTATGTTACATACATACATACATACAATCACGTCTATATCCCTTGCGGGGTAGACAGAGCCTACAGTCTTGTAAAGACTGATAGGCCACGTTCAGCTATTTGGCTTTAAGATAGGATTGAGATTCAAATAGCGACAGGTTGCTAGCCCATCGCCTAAAAGAAGAATCCCAAGTTTATAAGCCTACCCCTTAGTAGGCTTTTACGACATCCATGGGAAAGAGATGGAGTGGTCCTATTCTTTTTTGTATTGGTGCCGGAAACCACACGGCACTATATATTATTCTATGTTCCAAGTTGCTATTTAGTTTATGCCTATAAACTAAATCGCAACTGGCAGCTCTATTTTCTTGGCATAATGCCAGATCGATTAACTATTTAAAATAGGTCACCTTTGTCTTTTTCATCAAGTAAATCCATTAACCCTATGAATGACAATACGATTGTTTTTCATGTAATTGAAAAAAAAAAAAACTTAAATTCATTCATTACAATGCAACGGAGAGTGCGCTTTCAAAAAATCGTATAACACAGAAATCATTTTTGCGTGAGTCCAAAGGGGACGATCCTATGAATTTTGTATAGTCGCATCCCACTGAAGCGCACAGGAAAATAATCTCAATAAAACGTCGCAGTAAAACCCCAGAATTGTAAAACAAGACTGTCTGTCGCCGAACGGTGCGGAGCGCATGGAACGGGCTGTATCGACCGGGCAAGGGCGACGCGCGCACTCAAATAAACGAATGTAGAACTGCCAAAAACATTATCAAATTACAATATTTTTCAAAAATAGAACATTTAAATGGAAAATGCTTTTGACAAATTTTGTGAAAAAAAAATTGGTTTTTTAATTTTTAAAAATTGGAATATCGTATTCCAAAAGATTGCAACCAGTTCTAATTTTCAAATATGTTTTTGTTTTAAATTTTATTATAATTTTCTTTTTTTTTTGACAGTTTTTATTTAATAGAAATCGTGGTTTTGTTCCAAAGTTATTTTGATTTTGTACATAGACGGTTTTGAAGAGCCAATATGACCAATACGACACAGCCTGCGCCCAGTAGTGAGCGGGTCGCGGAATCGCGTCGACGTCTTGCGTAAACCGACGTCATTACAAGGGAATACAATCGAAGACGTTGTCAATTATCAAAATAAAGGTCTAGTGTTGGATATCGAGTGTTTGCATACACTTATATCGGTAACGTGCGGTAATAAGAATGATCTGTGAAAGAAAGGTTTGAAAGGACAGGTTTACTCGACGTCGATGCTTCTATTTTTGGTCAGCACCACACATTTGTTATATTTGCTCCATTTACATTCCACTAAATGGTATTGGCTTTTATAATCTGTTTTATTGCCACACACAGGCTTGAAAACGTGTTAAGTCATCACTGCGCTATGTTTAAATTGACTAAGTTTGTTATTGTTTAAATATCATTTTCAAAAATCGTATTACTGCCCTACTTTTTAATTTATTTTTTAATACCAACTTTTGTAGAATTGTTTTTGTTTATGTCATGTTCTTTTTTTAATTACATGTTCTTGTTCGGTTTGACATTTCTTTTTTTTTTCTGTAATGACATGATATTTAAAAAATAAGCCAGTATGTACCTACAATACCTATACAGGACTTGGTTAAAAATTGGCATAACTTCAATCTGTGACGTCAGATCTGATTCTTTTGAGGTTAGGTTATGTAACAGTTCTTTATTATAACTAGAGAACCCTAGGTTTTAAATATGGCTGGGCGAAGTATTTAATAGTCTAAGCATGTTTTATATCAAATAATTTTAGAGAGAACTACATTTTAGAACTTTTTGGTAAGGTACTTATTTCATTGTATTTTCATATAGGTACATAATAATTTAAAAATACTATCAATGATAGTTCTTATGCTTAAACTATGATGTTAAGTTTAAGAGATTTTGTCATATTAATCTAGTGACTCTTCGACGTTGTATTCAACTTAAAAGTAGGTACCTTTTAGTATACATAAACTTTTCGGAAAATTATTACATTCATTCACACAATCACGTCTATATCCCTTGCGGGGTAGACGGAGCCAGTAGTCTTGAAAGACAGGCCTTCGTTCAGCTGTATGGCCTAATAATATAATTGAGGTTTAAATACTGAAAGGTTGCTAGCCCATCGCCTTAAAGGAGAATCCAAATATTAAAATTAAAAAATATAACCTATAACTCAATAACAGTAACAATCCCTTGCGAGGTTTAGAATGATCTAAAGAAAGTTGGAAAATTAATAAACAGTACCTACTTTGTATTTGAAGCAGTAGATATAATTCGATTTAGGTGATGTGACGTCAATAAGTGATACCCTGTAAACTGTACCTATCCAATTTTGAAAAAAAAAAAGGAACATAATCTATATGCAAAAAAAAAAAATAGTGGGCTAAATCTGAAAAAAGTGCTAATTATGTGTCGTTAAGTCTTAGTCGAATAGTTATTATCACTGAAACTCTAGCGACTTCGCTTCATACTATTTAGTGATAGTGCTTTAAGTGAGTTAGACCTCAACCTGATTGCCTGTAAGCGACATACATACATACATATGGTCACGTCTATATCCAGGGTAGATAGAGTCAACAGTCTTGAAAAGACTGAATGGCCACGTTCACCTATTTGAATTAATGATAGAATTGAGATTCAAATAGTGACAGGTTGCGAACCCATCGCCCAAAAAAAGAATCCCAAGTTTGTAAGCATATCCCTTAGTCACCTTTTACGACATCCATGGGAAAGAGATGGAGTGGTCCTATTCTTTTTTGAATTGGTGCCGGCAACCACACGGCACAAAGCGACATATCTATAATAATAGACGCAACCTTATCTATATTAATTCTATAATATATTAATATTTCTTTTATTCAACTTATTTCTTTCTCACAACATTTTCAAAAAAATATATATTAAAAAAAAACAAAGGAGGAGGACCCTTACTATCGGTGGTCAGGGCACAATAGAGTATTATTAATATTAATTAACCTTTAATAAATTACATTTTCAGTAGTTTTCCAAGCATTGATGATCCGAGAATAATGCCTGATCAATTTTACCTTTTAAATTTCGTTTTCAGTAATTCCCCACGTAAGAAAGTATAACGTATAAGGCTGCATTCCGATTAGTTGCAAGACGTAAAGATATTAAAAAAAAAAAACAGAAAGTATCCATTTATAGAATCTGTTTTTTCAATTTCCCTCTCTTTTGATGCCTTCGCCTCGAGATACGAGCCGTGCTGACACGTTGCGCGAGCCAAACAAAAGGCGTCGGAACTCCGTGTTTTTGTTCCCTTGTCTATGTCTCGTCTCTTTGATAGTTGTTCCATTTTCAAATTTTCCAATTTTTTTTTTATTTCATGCATCGGAGTTTTTTGTTATTATTGGTTTTTTTTTAGAGATTTTCGAATCGTTCTTTTTTTAATAATGGAAGAAAGTTTTCTTGACTTAATGTAATAATTTAATGTGTAATTTAAATTAGCAAATTAACATTTTTTTTTTAAACTGATTTATTTTAAAACATGTATGTGAAAAAAATATATATCATAAAGTTTATCAACAATTTTGACATAATTAACAATTAATTACATACAAATTGACGGGCTTCGTTTTCAGGTTAAATTGAAATAATTGTTTTCATTTAAAAACTTAGTAATAGGATCCCGTTTTTAACTTTTAGGTACGGAAATAAATGTCTTGTGAAAGAAAATTTCAAAACGTACAAACAATTGCAACAACTTTGTTATAATATCTATCGTATTGGTTTGATACATACCTACATACATAGAGGAAAGTAACCAAATATGGGCTACCATTTTTTATTTGCCTCAGAAATAAAAAACTATTAAAAAATTGACCATTTATTGTGGTCAAAATAATCACACATACATTTTTAAAGAGCTAAGTAACAATCATATGTTCTTAATATTATTATATATTATTATCTTGAGCATTAAACAAAATATCAAAATAGATTCTAAATATGGAACAGGTACTTAAATATGGGCTACTAATAGAAACTTAATATGTCTTCTACGAAAATAACAATTATAAATATTTACCTTATAAGAGATCAAATTACTTTGGTAGATGGAAGAAATCACATAATTTACTTACAAAAATCACATATCCAAGTGTCAAACTCTGGCCCAGCACAGTCATTATGTGCCCAGAGCTGACACATTAAACATCTTACCCACAGTTCTCCTGCCTCGTTTTCGGAAAAAAATTCCTGACGCTGCATCGGCAGTATCAGGAGCCTCTCTTCCTATAGGGGCATCTGGTTCACTATCTGAATCAAATTGGACATATTCTTCACTTACACTTTCTTCCTTGGTCTTGGCTTTCTTATTTCCTAAACTTCTTTTCTTTTGCTTGGGTTTCTTATCTTTTGTTTTATTTTCTTTTTCAATTTTCTTCCTATTTGTTGCAATAAGGTCATTTTTATATGGAGACAAAGTTATGACCGAAGCCACAGCAGCCCATATTTAGGACCATAGTAATAGCCCATATTCGGAATTCTTAACTAAAATAAATTTGATCTTGTTCTTTACAAATCATATATAGCAAGCAATAAATCGATCGAAAATCATAAAATTAAACTTATATTTTGCAATAAAACACATGGTTACAGTATTAAGACCTAATTTTCTTTGATTAAACAACACATTGATACGTACCTCAGAAAACTTTTCGACAGCAGCAACACAAGTACAGCTGACAATGGCGACAGCTCGCGCGCGATTGACGAGAGTGAGTGAGTGCGATGTAAAAGCGAATGAATGCGATGGACGATCGTCGTTTGTTGTGTCATTCGACTGTAGGTTTTCGAGAATTGTTACTAGCCCATATTAAAGCACTAGCCCACATTTAGTTACTTTCCTCTACACATCATCATATCTACATCCCTTGCGGGATAGACAGAGCCAACAGTCTTGAAAAGACTGAAAGGCCACATTCAGCTTTGAGATGAATTTGAGATTCAAACAGTGCCAGGTTGCTAGCCCATTGCCTAAAATAAGAATCCCAAGTTTATAAGCCAATCCCTTAGTCGCCTTTTACGGCATCCATGGGAAAGAGATGGAGTAGTCCTATCTTTTTTTCTATTGGTGCCGAGAACCACATTGGCATTGGTTTGATCTGTAATCTAAAAGAACAAAAAATAATTATAAAATTAAAAAAAATATAGATCTACATCTTACGAAACATTTGCAATAGACAATGCAGGCATTATATCAATTCACAGTAGCCTATTATATCCAGAACCCTGAACATCTCGATTCAGAGGTATCAGAATGACTTCTCGATGCCAAAATCGATATTTGGAATCCACCCAGACTTTTCGGCTGCGAAATAAACATAATGATTGAATGATATTGTCCTTCATTTGAATAAAATTACTCTCTCATCTCTTAGCAAAATGCTTAAACTAAACATTACGTATACAAAAAACACGCCTGTTTCCAAAAAGGGTAGGCAGAGACTACATCTTTCCACTTGCCACGATTACACTTACACTTTATACTTCTTTCGCTTCATACACATTCAATTTATCACGTTTTCATCTTGAACGGGGTAGATAGAGCCAATGGTCAGACTCGAGGACCATTTAAGTGGATGTCTTAGTGATGGAATTTTGATTCCAAGATACCTTAATTAATGGCAGGTTGCTGACCCATCATGTAAAAGAAGAATCTCAGCGACGAACATGACACGCGCGATGCTTTCTTTATCGCGCGAAAAACTATCGCCGTTCCGCTATTTATTGTGATGTGAAAAGGGACAGCGATAGTTATTCGAACTCGTGACAGCAATACAAGCATGTTCGCGCGTGGCATGGTCTATTTCTAAACCTGTCCCCGGGGTTTGAAGCAGAAAATGATGCAGTGCAGTTTGTTACCGCTTCTTCTGCACTGACTGACACCTTTGAAGCGGCAGTAATCATAAGTAGTTTTAAGTATTTTATCTGACGTCAACCAATGTTGTGAAACCACAAGATTTGACAATTATTAAGCGATTTGAAGTGTCCTTAAATAATGAATAAAAAAATTTTTTAAATTCGTTTAAAAACTTTTGTTGACTTCTACAATCTGCGTTAGAAAGAGAAGCTTAAAGTTAAATACAATTTTGTTTTTATTTCGCTATAGTAGACCGGTTGTTCCTAGTAGTGGAGGCTTGCACGTGATGAATGTGCATGTGCAATTGTGCATTGTGCACATTGATCAATCTAGCCGAATTTGGCGATGGGCTAGCAACCTATCACTATTTGAATCCCAATTCTATCATAAAGCCATACAGCTGAACGTGGCCTTTCAGTCTTTTAAAGAATGTGCTCTGTCTACCTCGCTTGAGATATAGACGTGACTATATGTAGGTATGTATTTAGCTGAAATTCCTCGAAATCAATGTAAATTCTATCGCTTTGATCTGAATAGGGAATCTATTCAGAGTTATTTTGAGGTTAGGTACAATGGACGTTTGGATTCCAGATTTCCATCTAGACAGACTGAAATAATTGTGGTTAAACTACTATTAATAATTTGTGGGTTAAGCCAAATATAGATTATCTATTAATTCGTGCTATATTCAACTTTCTAAAGCCATACAACTGAACGTTTCAGTCTTTTCATGACTGTTGGCTCTGTCTACCCTGCTAGGGATATAGTCGTGACTATATGTATGTATGTTATATTCAAGTCGTGTCCATATGGATGAATTATATTCCCTAACCGCATACAATGTAAGAAGTTTTTGATAAAATCTAAAATTTACAAAAAAAAATATTTTATTATTAGTTTAAAGATTTTTGTTAATGATTGATGAGTTTTGATAATGATTATACTATTTATAAATACTAAATGTATTAAACGCGTTTATTTTATCTCGGACATTTCGAATCATATGCAATATATATGTATATACATATACATGTATATATATATATATATATATTATACATGTATATATATATATATACATGTATTTATATATATATATATATATATACATGTATATGTATATGTATATATACATGTATATATATATATATATATATATATATATATACATATATATTATATATATATATATATATATAATCATATCAATACAATGATCCGTGGTCAAGTGCCGTGTGGTTTCCGGTACCAATATAAAAAAGAATAGGATTATTCCTTCATTTCTTTCCCATGTATGTCGTAAAAGGCGAGTTAGGTATAGGCTTTTAAACTTGGTATTCTTCTCTTACGCGATGGGCTAGCAAGTTGTCACTATTTGAATCTCATTTCTATCATCAAGCCAAACAGGTGCCTGTCAGTCTTTCAAGACTGCTGGCTCTGTCTACCCCGCAAGGGATAAAGACTTGATTATATGTATGTAGTAAGTAGAGTTAAAGTCTAAATGGTATCAATATTTCATTTACAACATCAATCAAATGAGCACATTAAAGCATATTATAATATTCCACAAGAACGATGTAAAATGATTGATGTGGCTGTCTGTCGTATTGTAATCAAACTGTATGCCTCCGTAACTGAGGTAGTAGGTTCAAATTTATGGTTTGTTTCCCACCATATAATAAACGTATCGTTAATATATATATATATATGTACGGCCTGGTAGTGTTTCTGCTCTGAGACACAGGATAAAACTGAAGACTTTTACATTGTATATTTTTTAAAATAAGTATTTATTTTAAAATATAGTGAAGTTGAATTAGTATTTATACCACAACCCAAGTACGTAAGTGAGTAGTTTAACTTAATGTCTGTAATTGATTTCATATACATTTATTTATATACTACCGAAATCAGAGACAGATTTTGAAAAAGACTCTTAAGGCATTTATATAAATAAAAATGGTATAACTAACAAGATATATAAAGTAAGTAGGTACATTGATAAACTGTTGTTGTCTTCATGTCCTTGAGTCGCCTTTTAGTTGCCATAAATGACATTTGAAGAGACATGTTGCCAAAAAATATTTTTTCTTTCTTTTTGTTTTGTTTAAACTTTTATTGCATTTGACCCTTACTGTCAAGGACCAAGGGAATCTGAGCAAGACAAGGTTAGACCTTAAAATAAAATAATACCTATATTACTAGTCTTAGGTATAACTTTTAACAATTTTTCATTCACAATTTCTTGGCTCATTAAGTCACGGCATCAAATTTTGCCTTATTTCAGAGGCGCTCAGTGTTACAAGTTATGAAATATCGCCCCTCAGAGAATTAACTCTTTATGAATTATGATGATCTCGGGTGATTCTTAAAATATCTTTCTAAATATTAGTATTAAAAATTCTAAAAATACTTCGATATTAGTGCACAATTATTCCGTCAGCCAGTCTTCAGTTATCGTGTTTTATATTTTACAAGAGGCCGCCCGCGACTTCGTTCGCGTGGAATCTTTCCCGCGGGGACTCCGGGATAAAAAGTAGCCTATATGTTATTCTGAGTCTTCAGCTACCTACATACCAAATTTCATCGTAATCGGTTCAGTAGTTTTTGCGTGAAAGAGTAACAAACATCCATACTCACAAACTCACAAACTTCCGCATTTATAATATTAGTAGGATTACAAACCTATATACTCGTAAGTCAAATGACACAGAAAAGTTAGGAAGCTCACGTATACAGTCCACCAATTCTCTACAGTTTCTGATGTCATTATAACTAACTTTAAATTGCGTGTGTATGTATTTTTTTTTTTATTTTACTTACCTAATTTCTCTTTAATTACCAAAATATAAATCACCAACGAAATTGTTCTACGGTTCACATTATATCTTGCTGTAAAATTGGTTATGTTTCTTAGTAAAAACCCATTATTGAGACCTTTGGCGCCCAATTAAATAATGCAGAAACTAGTTATATAACTAGAAGTTATGATTATATGTAGAACTTAAAGTAAATTTATGTAGTATGTACATGTGTGTGAAAACAAAACGACGCAGGCGACTCTTAAAAACAATATATTAGCACAACTTTCGTTCACTATTTTTACATAACAGGTCTCTGAGTTAGGATTCAGATAAGCACAGCAAACGAAAAAGTACGATGCAAATCCGTATATATTTTTATACATACATATACATACATATGGTCACGTCTATATCCCTTGCGGGGTAGACAGAGCCAACAGTCTTGAAAAGACTGAATGGCCACGTTCAGCTATTTGGCTTAATGATAGAACCGAGATTCAAATAGTGACAGGTTGCTAGCCCATCGCCTAAAAGAGGAATCCTAAGTTTATAAGCCTATCCCTTAGTCGCCTTTTACGACATCCATGGGAAAGAGATGGAGTGGTCCTATTCTTTTTTGTAATAGTGCCGGGAACCACACGGCACTATTACAAAAAATACACGGCATATATTTTTAGACCTAAAAATTACGCACGAGCGTATGTAGATTCACCTTTAACGAGCTAAATTGGTATAAAGTACGTCACAATCTCCTTATTAACATTATCGTTGGGCTAAAATTGAATAAGTACGTGTGCCTTTGTTCTCAAATTGTTACAATTAGGTTATGTATATATCTATCTACACATTTTAAGCAACTGATGCTCTTACAGTGAAGGAAAAAATCGTGACGAACAGCACATTCAGGCAACTGGATGTGTAATCATTCGATCCAATACGGGTTAGGTTTTCCCTGCAAAGGTTGCGGAGGTCAGACGGGAGTCGCTTCGTGTAAAAACCTGACTCACCCAATCCAGGATCAATGCTCTAGGGCTTACCCCGGGCTCCTCTCCAGAGTGGTGAGGATACGACTGGTACAGAGACAAATTGTTAAATAAACAACTCCAAATGTACGCAAGCCAATCAACTCCACATGTATTCTTCCTAAGTAGAAAGTGTTAATTAGCATCAACGAAAATCAAAGACATTTACTTATAGATCATTCATCTAGACTCATCAAGTATTCATTATGTCAATTTATTAATTTTATTTTGTTTTGCTTTCATTGATTTCCTTTACAGTGATGAATGATGGTACGTTGAGTAAACCTGCCTCTGATGTAACCACTTCTTTCACAGGAGTTAATAACAATGTAACTGAACAGATAGTTATAAACACACAAAAAAATCAAAGCAACAACTAACACATAACAAGACTGAGATGACCGTTTCAATGAAATGAGGCAGGTTAGCTGAAACAAGCGATATGGTCGCTTCTAGTCGATTCACGCCAACATGGCCGACGAAGAAAAAATACCTCCGACCTTCCTCGAAAAGTTGCTCTTCTACACGACTGCAAGCTTCGTACTCCTCGCCATCTTCAGCCTCTTTGCCTTCCTCTTCTTAGTACCGTTTGTGATAGAACCAGCCTTCACGACCATATTCATGCAATTCGATCCAACCGCAGCGCTGTGTGTGACCTCACAAGTCAAACATCTCGTCGGAGCCAGCAACTGCACCTGGGCGTCTTGCCGAGAGGGCTGCACCAAAGACCTTTTCGAATGCACTCAAATAAGAGTCAACTACAAACTCGGCAATGATACAAATGTCACATTGGCAGATTTTGAAGAACTCGTTAGAGAAGAAAGAGCACTGAGGAAGGATTACGAATACGACAGCTTCGATTCCACAGACGAACTACCCGACGTCTTACCAACCGGTCTCCAGGGCAGTGACTCCGAATGGTATTTCACGGGCGCTCGTCTGTTCCCAAACGTGAAAGGATGCGGTTACCCGCCCATTTTGAATTGCACCATCTTCTATGGCAAATACAGGCCTTTGGGCACCAACTACTCGTGCTACTACAGCAGAGTGGACCCTGGTTTGGTGATCACGGAGTTAGATATGTGGCAGAACACGTTAAATTTGGTGTATGCGATGGCTATACCGATCCCGTCGTTTATAATATCGGTGATATATCTAACGTTCGCGTACTTCAAGATTTATAATACGGAGGAGGAATCTGAGCAAGAGCCGTTGAAGAATGATGCGGAGGCGATGGCGACGGGTGATGATGAGAAACCGACGACGCCAGGGTCGGATACTTTCAGGGAAGACTTGGCTTGCTTCGGACATCAGCTGAAGTTGCAGCTAGCGAACGAAAAGCCTAAGGAAGGCTTCGAGTCCAATAGTCCACCAATTTCCAATTCGGCATCTTTATCTGGGTAAGATTTCAGATTGTTATCATCTTTTATCTGTCGTTTATGAATAAAGAGTGTATTTTATTTCGAATATGAAGTCATCTGGTGTGTGATATAATTACTTAATGTTTTGTCATGTGCTGTGTTGGCTGTAAAATGAGTTCTTTTTAATCATATATCTGTGTGTTACACTTTTGCGAGACACCACCTTTTGACTTCGTATTGTAATAAAGTATGCTTTTATGTTTTTAGAAGCATGAGAAAATGGATATGAGATGATTCTTTTAGAGAACGTCGCATGTTTGTTTTAGAAATTGTACAATTAGATTATTTGTTTAACAAGTTACCTTCGAATAGTCGGTATTTTTGATTTTAATTAAACACAGGACAGTATAAAGGAACTAAACTTTATCTTAATTAAAGTCGAATTGATTTATTAATTTTTATGTTCCATGAAGAAATTTTATTTGTATCATAACAATATCTACGTAAGAGCTAAATATAGTCGAGACAAATTACATCCAACTTAGTATTTATTTTGTATATAAATAAAATAAAATATATTGATTTCCTTCCATGAAACTAATCGAAGTCATTCTAATTTTTTTAGAAGAATAAAAAAAACGAAATACTTAAAAAAAAAAGATAATTTCAGTCTGTTCATGTCAATAGAAAAGACTTTTCTGTCAATAAATACTCGTATGTTATCCAAAGGCCGAGCGACCAATAGAAAACAGTTTCAATGTTCCGCAGCTTGTTACCGCTTCTTCTGCACTGACGCCTTGGAAGCGGCAGTAAACTTAGTTTTTAAGTAATTTATTTGACGTCAACCAAGTTGTTAAACCATACGACAATTATTAAGCGATATAATAATATCCTATAATAATGAATAAAAAATTTTGAATTTTTTTTTTAATTTTGTTCAATAATTCAAAAATTAATCTGAGCCACAATTCTTCTAGCAGATTACTGTAATAACCACAGAGTGAAAACGCCCGCCTCACAGTCTTTCTTGATTTGTGGTAATTTTCTTCAATAATTTCCCTGTTGTTCTTGTCTTTGTAATGCATATAATTCACCCTTGAAACGCTAGTTGAAATGACGTGGCGTCACTCAAAGTTGCCCTTTAGACCTTCCAGTGAAATAAATATATACGGGACAAATTACACTGATTTAGTTAGCCTCGAAGTAAGTTCGAGACTTGTGTTACGAGATATTAACTCAACGATACGATATTTTAATAAAATATAACATACTTTACATGCCACTTTTATAATTTCGAAACTTTTTTTTAAATTTTAAATTAAAATTCATAATGAATTTTAAACTTTACTTATATTTTTTACCAAGTTTTTTTTTTAAATAATTAAATCTGCATTTCAAAGGCTAATATTAAAGATTTTATCATAAAAAGTAAATAATTAACGTGTGAATAGAAACTCAAGAAACGACGTGCTGTGTGGTTCCCGGCACCAATAAAAAGAAGAGGATCCGTTCCATCTCGTTCCAATGAATGTCGTAAAAGGCGACTTAAGGATAGGCTTATTAACTTGGGATTTTTCTTTAAGCCGATGAGCTAGCAACCTGTCACTATTTGAATCTCAATTCTATCATTAAACCAAACAACTGCGGGCTCTGTCTACCCCGCAAGGGATTTTAACGTGATTATATGTATGTATGTTAAAGAAACGATATTTAACAAATAATAAAATAGTAGGTATACCACACCTAGTCAGTACATTATGACGGGCGGAATAAATTTGCAAAACTTGGGTATTAACTTTGAACAGTAAGTCTGAACACATCTTTTCAATATGTAGATAAACTTAATGGGAATAGAAGTAAGTACTTAAAACACACTCAAAGTTTCCTTTCGAGAAGAATCTTTAGCGTTCTTTATGACTTTAATACATACAAACAAAAATGCATATAATCACGTCTATATCCTTTGCGGGGTAGACAGAGCCGACAGTCTTAAAAAGACTAATAGGCCCCGTTCGGTTGTTTGGCTTAATGATAGCATTGAGATTCAAATAATGTCGGGTTGCTATCTCATCACCTATAAGAATAATCCCATGTTTATAAGCCTATTCCTTTATCGCCTTTTTGAATTTTTGCCCCTTTCGAATTGAGATTCAAATAGTGACAGGTTGCCAGCTTCCTATGAAACAATAAAGTTGAAGAAACCCTAATTTATTACTTTAATCTTATATATATGTATAAAAGCGAAAAACACTCACTTAGGAATCACGAAATCTCGAAATCTACTGAGCCAATAAAGATGAAGGTAGATTTTAATCAGGAGGGATCCACTAAGAAAGGATTTTTGGAAATTCTATTCCTAAAGGGGTGAAATAGGGGTTGCAAGTTTGTATGAAACTTCGTCATTTTAAGTGTGGTATAATTACTTGAAATTTTAGATTTAAATTTACGTTTTGATTAAAATAATCTACAAGAAGGGACATTTATTTTAAAATATTAAGGGACCTCCGCTATACGCTTTGTGTAGGGACTTTTAAACTATTTTTACAGAATTTTATACTGATAAATCACACGACATTAAAAATAAAACTTCAAAAAAAAATTTTTTTTTTGTTTTTTTATATATATATATTTTAAAATAAAACAAAAAAATTATACAAAAATTTTATGTAAATATGTATAATTACCTTGACAGGACCAAGTCATCATTCGTGAACGCCTAATCGTGAATAACAGCTTTAAATAAAATAGAGGTATGTGACGCTTTTGTTTCGTTATAAGGCACAAATAAATATATAATTATTTTTTATAATTACATAATCATTATAATTAAAATTATATACACCAACGCTAATTTCTTGTGCACTATAAAACTACATTTAATTTAAGCATACTTTATTTAGACTTATTAAAATTGATGTTGTTTTGTTTTTTTAATGTCAAGAGTGTGAATCATTATTTAGCTTTATATATATATTGTATAAAATATATTTATGTTAGCGGCATCTTTCGCTTTACTTAATTTTTAATATTTTCAATATATGTATGTGTAGTTAGTTTGGGTATGTAAATAAAGAAGGACTTAAGTACGTGTTTGTGTGAAATATCTATTATTAGGTATACATACATACATATGGATATAGTCACGGCTACATATCTCTTGCGGGGAAGACAGAGCCAGCAGTTTTGTAAGACTGACAGGCCACGTTCAGCTGTTTAGCTTAATGATAGAATTGAGATTCAAATAGTGACGGTTTGCTGTCCTATCACCTATAAGCATAATCCCATGTTTATAAGCCTTTCCCTTAGTCAACTTTTACGACATCCATGGGAAGAGATGGAGTGGTCCTATTCTTTTTTATATTGGTGCCGGGAACCACACGGTATTACATACATACATACATACATATAATCACGTCTATATCCCTTGCGGGGTAGACAGAGCCAACAGTCCTGAGCGGACTGATAGGCCACGTTCAGCTATTTGGCTTTAAGATAGAATTGAGATTCGAATAGTGACAAGTTGCTAGCCTATCGCCTAAAAAAAGAATCTCAAGTTTGTAAGCCTATCCCTTAGTCGCCTTTTACGACATCCATGGGAAAGAGATGGAGTGGTCCTATTCTTTTTTGTATTGGTGCCGGGAACCACACGGCACCGGTATTACAAAGTAATTAAAACTAGAGGAGAAAACTGTTTAGTTGTGACTGCTAATGTTGTTCTAACTAATGCAGTGTAGTTTGTTCCGCCGCTTCTTCTACACATGCGCTTTGGAAGCGGTAGTAGTTATAATTAGATTTAAGTGATGCGACGTCAATAAGTGAAACCATGTATCTAATTTTGAAAATAAATCTATTCTTTTATATTAATGTATGGGAGTGAAAGTTGGCTGTAGCAGGAGAAGAACGAAAATAGACTAAACGCAGTGGAAATAAGAGTGCTTAGTATTATGGTGATGATGAGAGATATTATAAGGGATAGCATGATAAAGGAATCTTGTGATGTGGAAGAATAAATACATACATACATACATATGGTCACGTCTATATCCCATGCGGGGTAGACAGAGCCAACAGGCTTGAAAAGACTGAATGGCCACGTTCAGCTATTCGGCTTAATGAAAGAATTGGGATTCAAATAGTGACAGGTTGCTAGCCCATCGCCTAAAAGAGGAATCCCAAGTTTATAAGCCTATCCCTTAGTCGCCTTTTACGACATCCGTGGGAAAGAGATGGAGTGGTCCTATTCTTTTTTGTATTGGTGCCGGGAACCACACGGCACCAATACAAAACAACAAAAATGAAGAAGAAGATATAGTAACATGAATAGAAAAGGAATGCTTAGATGGTTTGGTCTACACCTCCGGAAAAGTGGCGTGATTTATGTATGTATGTGTGTATTGATTTCATAAAATTTTTATTACGTAGCCTCCATGAATTATAGTACAACATTGGCATTGATTGTGCTGCAATAGTAATTGCAAATGCAGGAGTGGGTTTTAATTCTAAATTCAATGTATATTTCTTTAAATGTACTAGTATATTTGTAGGTGTAGTACGTATAAATATAATTATATACCTACTAGCTGTCCCGGCAAACGTTGTTTTGCATTTTGTGGGTTTGAGAAATAGATGTTGGCCGATTCTCAGACTTACTCAATATGCTCACAAAATTTCATGAGAATCGGTCAAGCCGTTTCGGAGGAGTACGGGAACGAAACTTGTGACACGAGAGTCTTGGCTCTATCTACCTCGCAAGGGATGTAGACGTGATTATATGTATGTTTTTTGAATACAGAATACACATTAAAAAAATGTGGGCGAAAGTTAACCCTTTCTAATTATAATTGACAAGTTTATATTTCTGTTTCAGATGACAGGAGTCCTGAAGATTCGGAATTGGTTACAGAGTTTACCACGAGATGAGGTGAATGACAAACTCTTATAGAAAGAAAGTGCTCTATATGTGATTTTATACTGACAGAATAATACGACTTTTAAAATTCCTCTCACTCGCTTCTAAAGGAGAAGAGGCTATAGCTATATGCAAGTGTTTGTAAATGATAAAACAATTGGCAAAATGTCAAACTTAGGCGAAAGAGATTTTTATAATGCGTTGTGAAACTAAAATGATAACGATTGTCATGATAATAATTTCTTTATATTGATAATTTAATCTAAAGATTGATTTTGAAAATACTCGTTTTCAAAAACATCAGATTTAATCAAAAATATCTATAGACCTTAAAAACTGTTTTATGTTTAGACATTTTACTGAATTATGCAATAATATATTGCTCAAATTCAAGTAATTTGCAAAGAAATTTTTATCATGAATAACAGTTTATATTAGGCATAAAAGAAATTTTATCTCCTTACATATAGCAAATAACTTATTTAAGATTTTATGCTCGTATGCTAATTGTGTCAAAATGCACGCGTGCTGATTATATTGAAATATATATAAATATATAATATACTGAGTAAAAATATGATGAAAAATGTTGGTTACAATAAAAGATAAATATATAATTATTCATTGTTGATTTTGAAAAGCAATAGTTGAAGATAAATTTGAAATAGCATTCGACATTTAATAGTAAAATAAAATGTGGAATAAATAATATTTAAATACATCGAGTAATTAAAATTTATGACATTATAGAAATAATTTATTAGTACAATTCCATTATATCATTTTAGTTTGTAAGTATAGTCTATTTTGTTTGAAAAATTTATGTAATTTACCTACTTTATTATAATGTTGAAAAGGTAGCACGCTTAAAATTATCTTTAATTTTTACCAATAAAGAAATGAGCATATTTAATACAATTAACGGTAAATATCAACCCAATTTGGTTAACTTATAAAATAAACATTACATATAAATATTTGATAAAAATAATTTTGACAATGTTTAGTAAGTATTTAGTGTTCAAAACCGCCCAACAAAATTCTTAAACACGCTGTAAAAAAACACACAAAACTAACATAAAGGCAATTGTATGAATTATTGAGAACGCGTTTATAATACCTTGCTTTACCGCTGTAGGCGGTATCGATCCTTCCGTCCCGTATCTATTTAAAAATTCAACGATACTTATTGTCCATACCAATCCGACCGAGAATCTTACCAAAATAGAAAACGTTATCCAATCGATAAAGATTTCCAAATCCGTATAATTTAATGTGAATTTCAGAAAATACTTTGAACAGAAATAAAGAAAAAATTTGAAGTTAAATGAGAATTTCATATTCATAAAAAAAGAAAATAAAAGCATTTTGTTGTAATAAAAGTAAAAGGCTTGTGAATTAATGTACGATTAAAAATAAATTCGTACTTATTACATGATTATTTAATTTTTTAAATCATCAGTTAATTTATTCTATTACAATATGATTGCACTCGATAATTGTGTAATGTTTTATAAATAAATAAATATAAGTGTTGCTTTTGATGATATACAATAATATTTAAAGGTCAGATTTGGCAACATTTATTCACCTAGACTGGAAAATAAGGAATAGGTACTTAGATATGGCTAAATACTACGCACACGTTTAGATTTATTGAACTAACTTATAAGGAAAAATCTAATTGCCTCGTTTCGTAATAAAAAGAAAATCATTTGTCACTTGTAATTATTTTTCTTTTTCGATATTCAAAATTATTGTTTTAATTTTTAAGTAGAATTCATTTGAAGCAAATTATAAAAACCTGGTATTGTTCAAATCGATATTAAAAAAAACTCAATTATTTTATCAATTGTCAAATTGTAACAGCAAAGCAATTTATTAAATATCATTGTAATTTAATGTCAATTTGTTTAAGGTAGCGATCGCGATAACACAAAACTAAAACTCACAATGTCGTCTGATATTTTTCTTAATTTTTTTTACAGAGATTTTTTGATTTATCAGGAAAATACACAGAATCAACAACAATAACTGATTTTTAATGATAAATATTTATTTCTAATCGTTATTTGAAAAAAAAAATATATTAAAAATATTAATTCAAAATTTATAAATGTACATTTTAATTAAAATACTTTTGTATCAGACCGCACAAAATTAAAAATGAAAGACATTCGAGTTTTGTGTTAACACGATGAAAGTTATTTTTCCATGTCAACGTCTGAATTTTGGGTTGTGTAAGATATTTTAGTGTAATTTTTGAACGCCCATATTTGCGCTTGATGTGATATCACTATTAATGTAAGTTTCATTAACTTTAGTTCTTTTTTCTGTTTTGCTAAAATTGTTAAAACTTTAAAGGGGTTTATAATCATGATTAAATCTGGTTCTTATATAAATCAAATTGGGATTCTCAAAAAAGAAAAAGCTGCCGCACTTTCGTCATGAGCAATATCTAAGCTTAAATTGTAAATAATAATTACGAAAAGTAAGCTAAAAAATAAACTTGATTTTCAAACTTTTTCATTTCTAGTGTAATATATACTAACACCAATTCAATGTGTGTAATCTTTATGACTGTTTGTGTTACGATGTAACGATGACTGCTCTAAGCTTTGTGGCTTTTAAAAATGGAACACTTTTATACGGTTAATTTTTTAATAGGCCGTTTCAAGTTATCATTGTATACATATAATAAAATAGTAACTGACCGTTGTCTTTACCTGAAAGATGTTGTCAAAAAATTGATATGAAAGATCTATTTAAGATCAACAGAAGTCAAAAATGTGATTTTCAGAATTAGTGTCTGTCTGTATTCCCATTACGACAAAACTGATTTCAATGCGGTTTTCTCAAATGTGTTATGCTTAGTCCAACTTAATATGGTAACTGGTATATAAAAAATTCTTCCCCACCACTCTAAGAAAGCAACATCAGGTCACTTCTTTTGTTTAAAGATTGTCAGTAAACTTTAGCGCGAATGAAGTCGCGGGTAACAGAGGGGTTACTGTGAGTTTTACACTAACAATCTCGTGGAACCAGTAAACGCGAATTTGTATGGAAATTCATTAGTGCCATCGCGTTACCACTAGGTGGCGCTTTTTGAATCAATTCAGGTTCACTTGCTCATCGCGTTTTATCGAGTAAAACTCTCACTGATCCCACAGTAAGTATGATAAATAAATCGGCCATAAATAAAAATAGTCTGGAAGAGACACAGAGGTTGACACAAACTACTTTTGTTTTTGGCACTATTGCAATTTATTTATAGACTACTAGAGACCGCCCGCGACTTTGTCCACGTGGAATCAATCCCGCGGGAACTCCGGGATAAAAATGTAGCCTATATGTTTCAGCTACCTACATACCAAATTTCATTGTGATCGGTTCAGTAATTTTTGCGTGTAAGAGTAACAAACATCCATACTGACATCCTGACATACTCACAAACTTTCGCATTTATAATATTATTAGGATAATTTATGTGCCTATTGAAAAACTAGCCTTATGTAGCTCATGTTCCAATGACTTAATTCAAATTTACACTTTAATTCAATTCATCGCTTAATTACTTAGGATGCCTGAATTTTGTCAAATAAAAATCAGCTTTATGACCGCCCTGCAAGACTTTCAAAGTAAATAATTTCATGCAACAAAGTTCCGCTTTCATTTGTTAATGAAATATAGTATTTAAGTGCACCTAATTTTGTTTATATGTATAATTAAAAATCATAATTACTCGTACATTATTTAATACATCCTACGAGATTACATTTAATTGCAGCAATAGTAGAAAATATGTTTTATTGTACATTATTAATTTCTTCAAATTGACATCTATAGAACATGATTTATTTAATTTGACAAAATATCTTCTTTACATAAAGTACCTTTAAGAAGTGAATGCTTATTAATTAATTAAGCATTCACTTCTAAGGTACATGTACTTTATTTACTTTTTTTATACCAATTGGTATAAAAATTTGCTTGCATGCGAATCTTGTGTAATCACAGATGACCATGTCTCATCTATCGGTCGTATGTCAAGGAAAATTAAAGATTATATTGTCTCTTAGGTAATAATCAGAGATCGGAATAGGTAGATTGATTTTATGTACTTGCATCATGAATTACCATAGAAAGCATAACATGGATAAGCCTCTTTTCCGGGATTCCATTTCAGTACTTACACTTACAGTAAACTACATTGTCCGCGGGTAACATAGGACTACAATTTACGTGAACGAAGTCGGGGGGAAACAGCTACCACTAATATATTCTTCGTCCCACTTGTAAAAATTCCGGAAAAAATCTACAAATCCCGGACGGAGGCATGTCCATATTAATATATACGTTTCAGTTCATTGACCCCAATTCAATCTACCTATTCCGACCTTTAGTAATAATTGAAAGTCCACTTTACCTGTGAAATCATTTGTTTCGAACTATTTAGATATTGTAAAGTATAGCTTTAAGATTTGTAGGAATTCGCATTTGTGCTGGTTTTAAACGTGCAATTGGTAAAAATATACAGTAAGTTATCAAAATGTAATTATTGTACATACATACATAATAATCACGTCTTTTAAAAGTCATGAAAATACTGAAAGGCCACGTTCAGCTGTATGGCTTAATGATAGAATTGAGATTCAAATAATGACAGCTTGATAGCATACAAGAGGAATACCAAAGGTCATATGCCTATCCCTTAATCACCTTTAACGAAATCCGCGGGAAAGATATGGAGTGGTTCTTTTCGAAAGTACCGGGAACCACACGACAGAAGTTAACTGTAATTATTTAACCGATTTGTGATAGTTTTAGTAAAGACCCCGAGTTCTTGGATATATACTTTTGTACGGTTATTATGCTCACAAAACATACATACCATCACGCCTGTTTCCCATTGGGGTGGACAGAGACTATGGATTTCCATTTGCTACGGGATCCTTATAGACCTCCCCGCTTCCTCCACACTCACTACACTTTTCATGCTTCGACTATTACGGGTACTCCTAACCTTAATTATGACACTTACAAAAGCGTTTATTACGACTTCCAAAGGGAAGATCTTCCGCCAGGCTAGGTGTGATGCCTGGGGAACCGCGGCTCCGACGATGTTGAGTCGGAGGTTGTATAATATATACTCCGATCCGTGAAATCTTTGCTTGCGCGATTTAGACTATTTGTATTTTTCCACTCGTAATTGGTTAATGCTGGATGTCGTCACAAAACTATTATTAAATCAGTTCTATTATCACTACATAGTATAAAACAAAGTCGCTATTTTAGTCTGTCTGTCTGTATGCTTAAATCTTTAAAATTACGCAACGGATTTTGATGCGGTTTTTTGTAACAGGTAGAGTGATTCAAGAGGAAGGTTTTTATGTATAATTTTTTCCGAATTTTGCACCCGTGCGAGGCCGGGGCGGGTCGCTAGTTTATAATAAATCATAATTTATAGATTTCACCAATTGCACGTGCCTACGCAATCAGCTTTTACATCAAAATGTGTGTAAAGCAAAAAAAATGTTTAATATTATATCATTAAAGTGCGTTTTCATTCGTTTTGAACTGTTGCCTTATGACCTTTTTGTACATACAGAAATAAATTTAAAAAAAAAAAGTTGGTAGGAAATAAATACACTTATTGGCTTCGATTAGTGTTTTCTTTCATTCATATCTACCTCTCATTCTGACCTTTTCATACGCCGTACTTAAATTTTGTATGAGAAAATCGATTGAAGGAACTATGATGGGTGCTTCGTATTATTTATTCACAAATACTACCTAATTCTGGTGTTTCTAAATTTGTAATATGAAATGGAATTCTCCATTTTGTCGTTATTCGTCTTTAAATAACAGCCTACAGTATAGATCAGTGATTCCCAAAGTGGTCTACATTGACCCTGATAATTAAGGGGGCTATGACAACCTGCTAAGGGGTCAACGGAAAAAAAAATTGGGGTCAATAAAACGAAAATGAGGGTCCACGATAGTGGATCTTAACACATACACTGATAGTAGGTACCTATTTACTTACATCATACTATATTTTAATATCAAAACATACACATTATTTATAAAAGTACCTATGAAGTAAAAAAAATATAATATATGTGTTGGGGATGACCGAAAAGGTTGGGTTTCAGAATATTTCTTTATATTTAATGTAGTTTTTTGTGGCTGTCTCGTTTTGTCAGTGGAAAAGTAAAGACCGTATTTTTGCAATCTCTTTATTTTATTTATTCCTGCCGCTATTTAGGGGAATCTCTGGAACAAGGACAGCTGCGGGTCTACCGGGCAAAACGAATCCATAACAATCACTACATAGTATAAAACAAAGTTGCTATTTTAGTCTGTTTGTCTGTATGCTTAAATCTTTAAAATTACGCAACGGATTTTGATGCGGTTTTTTGTAACAGGTAGAGTGATTCAAGAGGAAGGTTTTTATGTATAATTTTTTCCGAATTTTGCACCCGTGCGAAGCCGGGGCGGGTCGCTAGTATGTTTATAAAATTATGTATGTTGTAAGACAGGAAACCAATATCAGGTAAGTAGGGGGTCTACCCACGGAAAAACATGGCAAGGGGTCTACGAAACAAAATAGTTTGAGGAACTCTGGCCTAGATACTAACTATTTCTGGTGTTTAATTTAAATATGAAATGGAATTCTCCAATTTGTCGTTTCTTTAAATAATAGCCTACAATTTGTAATAAATAAGTGAAGCTTTAAGAAAATCATAATAATAATGTGTTAGGATGAAGCGAAGGAAGTATGCAGAGATCGTGGCAAGTGGAAAGAGGTAGTCTCTGCCTACCCCTCCGGGAAAGAGGCGTGATTTTATGTATGTATGTATAATGTGTTAGGTTCCTCTGCAAAGGTTGCGGAGATCAGACGGGAGTCTCTCGTCCAGGGGAACGTAACTCATATCGGATCATGGTTACACATATAATTGCCTGAAGGTTTCCTCACGATGTTTTCCCTCACAGTAAGCGCATCGGTTTGTATTCAAACTAATGTACGTATCTTTGACAATTGTAATTGGTACATCAACTCGGCACTTTTTGGATTTGGCACTCTTTTTGTCTCTACAAAAAGCCTTATGGTTAGAAAGTTAGAATTGACGGCAACTTCTTTATTGTCTATGCTTCAGCAAGGATGAGATAGTTAAAGGAAATAGTAACTTTCGCCGTGTGGTTCCCGGCACCAATAGTAAAAAAAAAATTGAACCACTCCATCTCTTTCTCATGGATATCGTAAAATACATCTAAGGGATAGGCTTATAAACATGGGATTCTTCTTTTAGGCGATGGGCTAACAATCTGTCACGGTTTCAATCTCAATTCTATCATTAACCCAAACCGATGAACGTGACCTATTAGACTTTTCGAGACTGTTGGCTCTGTCTACTCCGTAAGGAAAATAGACGTGATTAAATATATGTATGTAACTTTGGCCCAGGGCGCCCACCCTGCCCCTCTGTAGATACGCCCCATTATGAACCGTATGTTACCATATTAAGTATGCACAGCTGTGGGCGGTAATCATGAGGGCAATTGTGTATTCGACACACGATCCAATTGGGGTTAACATATTACGTCGTTAGTTAAAAAAAAATTGGTAAGTAACTACCTACTAATTTTATTTTTGTTCTCCCACGAAGTGGCGGTTTAGTTCGGCATAATTGCGGTTATAGGTTGAATTTCACCATTATTACACTTTATATGTATAATTTAATAAATTTATTCTTTTAATTAATTTTTTTTATTATTATTAATTAAATTAATTTAATTAATCTTAGAATAGAATAGATTTATTTTCAAAATTGGATACAAGGTATCACTTATTGACGTCCCATCATTTAAATCGAATTATAACTACTACCGCTTCCAAAGCGCCCGTGAAGCGGCGGAACAAATTACACTGCAGCATTTTCATCGGACGTCAATATACAAATCAATACAATCTCTAATTAATTATCTTTTTATCAAGAATGAAAAGCCGTAAAATCCGTCTATCCCGCTAAGTCCTATGTGTTGTCCATTGGCGGGGCAATAGAGACACATACGTAAAGCGTGTAAGATAATAGGCGCACGCGCACATTCATCTAGTTGCTCCTTTTCCGTGTAGATCTAACTAGGTATTATCTTGAAATTCTTCTTTCAGGCGATGGGCTAGCAAACTGTCACTATTTGAATCTTAACACAATCATTGAGTCAGATAGCTGAATGTTGCCTGTCGGTATTTTCAAGACTGTCAAGGCTCTGTCTGCCCCGTAAGAGATCAACACGTAATTTTATGTATTATATGTAAGTAGTAATCATAATTATTTTGGTCAAGTATACGATTCTGACAATGTTATTGTGAAATAACCATTAAAAACAAGAATTATGTAAGCACACAAATATATTTCTATGAACTATGTAAATAAAATGATTTCCAAAATATATTCCATGTTTATTAAACCTGGTCCTTGGTTATAAGGCCAGCTGGTCCCAGGCCAATTACTGGGGACAGTCCAGCCACGGCTACCGCTTTTAATGGCCTGAAAAATGAGCAAACTTTTTGACCTGCAACACAGACAGATAAGTCATACATACATACATATAATCACGTCCACATCCCTTACGGGATAGACAATAGTCCCGAAAAGACTGAATGGCCACGTTCAGCTGCTCGGCTTAATGATGGAATTGAGATCCAAATAACACAGGTTGCTAACCCATCGCCTAAAATAAGGATCGCAATTTTATAAGCTTATCCCTTAGTCGCCTTTTACGACACCCATGGGAAAGAGATGGAGTGGTCCTATTCTTTTTTGTATTGGTGCCGGGAACCACACGGCACAGATAAGACTGTAAGCTTAAACTATTACTATTAAATTTGATCAGATATAGATTACTAATTACATTACAAATTTAATTGTAATATTTTATAATAACGTAGTTACCTCCGTCCGATTATATAAAGCTAAAGTAATAACAGTTTCAAGAGCTAAAATCAACATTGTAGGTAGTAAGGTTAATTGCTTACCCAATATTGTTTGGCACAGTGACGGTCAAGATATTAATAACTAATAATTATGTAGTTACTTGCTTTGACATAAAATTATACTCTTTAAGCACAAGATCTAACCATAAGAATGATAATATACTTCTTCTTCTAAGACGGCTATACGAGGATGGAACAGCCTCTGTGCGCACAGAAGACGTCTTGTCAGGAAACTTTCGCCCTAGTGCCGGAGTACGCCAGGGATGCATAATATCACCGCTCTTGTTCAATGTATACACTGAGTTAATAATGCGCATCACTCTAGAGGATTGGACAGACGGTGTGAAAATTGGTGGATACAAAATTGCCAATCTACGTTATGCTGATGACACCACTCTCTTTGCAACTAGTACCCAACACATGGAAGATCTACTTCAGAAAATGGAACGTGTTGGCCTCGAGTTCGGTCTGAAAATAAATCGCAGCAAGACGAAGATGATGGTTGTGGATCGCGCTAACAGTAATTCGCCAGAAGTAACTAGAATCGCGAACTGTGACGTGGTCCAATCGTACACTTACCTTGGCGCTCTGATTTCGAATAACGGTGGATGTATCGACGAGATAAAGCGACGAATGGCAATCACAAGATCGGCAATGGACAGAATGAGAAAAGTATGGAGGATAATATACTTAGAAAACTAGATTAAAAAGTAACTTAAATAGTAACAATTCTTTCTTATAATTACAAAAAAAAGAGAAACTTTAATAAGTGCTTCCATCTATAGAAAATATTTAAAGTAAATAAAACTGTGCTATGATGCTGACATCTATGTAAAACCTTAACAATCAGTACATGAAATAGTTTATAATTTGACAAATAGATGGAGCTATACAATACAATAGTATTATCTACACTAACTAGATGGCGCTGTAAGTTACATATATTATTTAGTTCTTACATTTATTACTAGATGTCGTCTAATCTAACTACAGGTCATGTTTTCTCTATGCTTCGCTAGATGGCGCGGAATTGAATTTCGCTTACTTGAAGCCTAATTCCTCACGAGGAACGCCAAGATTGACAAGTTTTGCTTCGTAAGTTGCCAATAGGTCATCATGGGCCTTCTTTAGCCTTGCCGCTTCGTATCTTAAGTCTTCTACTTGCGTGTCTTTCAGTTTCAGCAGCTCCTGAGAAAATAAAATAACAATTGAATGAATGAATTTTTGAATTAGGTATTCTTTATTGCACAATAGAACAAAACTTAGCTAGATACTTGTCACTATTGCATCTATTCCATCATTAAACAATCCAGCTGAAAATTTTGTTTTTTCTACACTGTTGGCACTATATACCATGTAAGATATAAAAACGCGATTATTATATAAGTATATATTTACAAAATAAACCTAACAGTATGCCGTGTGATTCCCGGCACCAATACAATAAATAATAGTACCACTCCATCTCTTTCCCATGGATGTCGTAAAAGGCGACTGAAGGGATATGCTTACAAATTAGCGATTCTCTTTTTACGCTATGGGCTAGCAACCTGTCATTATTTCAATCTCAATTCGATCACTACTGACTGATTGACTTTGATTCAAGACTGTTGGCTCTGTCTACCCCACAAGGGATATAGAAGTGACGATATGTATGTGTGTGTGTGTGTAAACCTTACAGTCAACTCTGTAGGGCCCAGGTCTCTACCCTCCATGTTCTTCAACTTGGTCTCCAAGAGAGCAGTCTTCAGCGCCGCTCGCTGCTGGACTTCCAGCACCGCCCTCGTGAACCGGGACTTCAGCTCGTCGCGTTCAACCATGATCCTTGGGGAAAGGGTGGGTATGGTCATCCATCCGTTATCGTAAGTATAACGGAATCCTACTACTATTATAAAGGCGAAAGTTTGTATGGATGTTTGTTACTCTTTCACGCAAAAACTACTGAACCGATTACCATGAAATTTGGTATGTAGGTAGCTGAAGACCCTGAATAACATATAGGCTACTTTTTATTCCAGAGTTCCCGCGGGATTGATAGGGTTTCCATGCGGACGAAGTCGCGGGCGGCCTCTAGTATATATATAAAGAGCTTTTTTATATGTTACGCTGTAATGCATTTGCATAGGAATGTTTGCAATGACTAAATAGATAAAAGATTTACAATTTTAATAAATGAAATAAACGGGTATTTGTATGTGATTTGTATCAGCGCCATCTAGTAGTAACGCGATGGCACTAATGCAGTTCCACACAAATTCGTGATTACTTGCTCGACGCGTTTGAACAAGTTAAACTCGAACTTACCCCTCAGGTAATAAATTTCTAAATTCTTACCTGTCAAACCTCACTTGCAGAACTTCGTATTCCCATTTCAGGACTTCAAACTGCTTCTCAAGGGACGCGAGTTGTTTAGTTTTCGCCTAAAATGTTGAATAGATGTGTAATGTTGTGTTAGACAAAAAGATTGCAATTTTAGTAGCTATACATATATATGCCGTGTGGTTCCCGGCACTAATTTAATAAAGAATAGGAGCACTCCATATCTTTCCTATGGATATCGTAAAAGGCGACTAAGAAATAGGCTTATTAACTTCTTTTAGGCGATGGGCTTGCAACCTGTCACAGTTTTAATCACAATTCTATCATTAAACCTAACAGCTGAACGTGGCTTCTCAGTCTTTTCGACACTTTTAGCTCTGTCTACCTCGTAAACGATACAGCTGTTATTATATGTAATTATTTACTATTTAAGCAGATTGACTTAGCAGATATACAAGGAGGTTGTAGAGGGTAAGGTCGGAGTGGGAAGGCCTAGACGAACGTATCTTGGTCAAATTAAGGACGTCCTGGTAAAGGGTCAGGTCAAGAGTACCCGAAACCGCCGAGCTTGCATGAAGAGAGTTATGAATGTGGGTGAAGCGAAGGAAGTATGCAGAGATCGTGGCAAGTGGAATAGAATAGAATAGATGTATTTTCAAAATTGGATACAAGGTATCACTTATTGACGTCACATTACTTTAATCTAATTAGAACTACGACCGCTCCCAAAGCGCATGTGTAGAAGAAGCGCCGGAACAAATTACACTGGAGCATTTTCATCGGACGTCAATTTACAAAGATGATTGATGACTGACGACATTTTTTAAAGAGGTAGTCTCTGCCTACCCCTCCGGGAAAGAGGCGTCATTTAATGTATGTATGTATTTACTACTTATAGTATGTACTTTACTAAACCTAGAAAATACAACATTAACCTTTAATTAAATCGTCATTTGTTCCTAAAAGTACAAACCTAAAGGCTAAACTTCAAAACCGGACCATAAATGTAGAAAACTATTTTGTTTTTCGATAGAAACTTACTCACCGCCAAAGCAGCCTTATCCCTGTCGTAATTGGACATCTGCCTCTTCAACTCCTTATTGTCTATGATGGCCAGCTCCAGAGGCTCCCTCAGACTCTTCGTCTCAGCCACGGCGTCTCTCGCAATCTTCTCAGCTCTCTCCTTCACTTTCTGCATATCCTCCATTTGCTGTTTCAAACTGCTGATCAAACCTGTAAATATTATTAGTAAAAGCCGACTAAATGATAGTTTAATAAACTGGGCCGTGTGGTTCCCGACACCAATATAAATAAAGAATAGGACCACTCCATCTCATTTTCATAGGATACCGTAAGAGGCTACTAAGGGATTGGGCGATGGGCTTGCAACCTGTCACTATTTGAATCTCAGCATACATACATACAAACATATGGTCACATCTATATCTCTTGCAGGGTAGACAGAGTCAACAGTCATTAAAAACACTGAAAGGCCACGTTCAGCTATTTGGCTTAATGATAGAGTTGAGATTCAAATAGTGACAGGTTGCTAGCCCATCGCCTTAAAAAGAATACCAAGTTTGTAAGCCTATCCCTTAGTCGCTTTTTACGACATCCATGGGAAAGAGATGGAGTGGTTCTATTATTTTTTGTATTGGTGCCGGGAACCACACAGAATTGAATCTCAATTCTATCATAAAGCCGAACAGCTGAACGTGGCCTTTCAGTCTTTTCTTGACTGTTGACTCTTCCTACTCCTGATAGGTTATAGACGTGATGTTAATTTGGTAAATTTGAAACACGTAACAACCTAGGTTTCTAAATGGACTTCGGGCTCTGAAGCAAATAATGTTTAGAATAAAATCGGTAAAAGATACATAGGATGATATAAATGTACAATAGTCTGTCGTACCTATAAATTATATATACGGGACAAATTACACTAATCGAGTTAGCCTCGAAGTAAGTTCGAGACTTGTGTTACGAGATACTAACTCAACGATTGTATATTTTATAATAAATACTTATATAGATAAACATCCAAGACCCAGGCACATCAGAAAAAGTTCTTTTCTCATCATGCCCTCGCCGGGATTCGAACCCGGGACCTCCGATGTCACAGACAAGCGTACTACCGTTGCGCCGCAGAGGCCTTTGCATGTTTGTTTAACTATTCGTATACATAGGATCCAGTAAGGGCAACTAATTAGGTCAACCTTAAGTCAGTTAAGCCACATTTCTGATTAAGCTTGACATGATTAAACGAACGCATTAATATCTAATGAATACCACTTGAACTGCATTACGAATACTTTTAACGATGCCGCAAAAATCAATACTTTACCTAGATTATTCAATGTGATGTCATTGTAATAATTTTTCAAATCAGAAAATGCTCTCTCATGATGCGCTATCAGCTCTGATAATTGTTTATTCTTCCTTTCTTCCACTTCGGCAATTTCAGTTCTGTGTTTCACTGTTAATTCCACTTTAGTTTCCTGAAGTTTCCTTTCAGCTTTCTCTTCAATCTGTTTTGCTCTTTCTTGAAACTCATCTCTTGTTTTCGATAGCTCTTCAGCGTGTATAAGTTTAGCACGTCTCAACTCATCTAACGCCGCAGAAACTTTCTCTCTCATTTCTGCACGCAATGTCCGCTTATCATTAAGCAATTCTAGCTCTTGTTCGGCATGTTCTTCCTTAGCTGCTTTTAGTGCTACTAAATTTTCAGCACGCAAAGCGGCTGCAGCGGCTTGCTGTTCATATTTAAGATGCTTTATTTTCTGTTTTTCAGTTTCGAGGAGCGCTTCATTCTCTTCTTGAGCCTCTTCAGTGGCGCGTTCTCTATTCCTCAATTCCGCTTTAGCTTCTTCTAACTGTTGCCTTGTGATTTCCCAGAAAGTTCTGATTTTGTCTCTTTCTAGTTGGAAGTAATTGCGTTCTTCTCTTTCTTTGTCTAACTCTTCTTTGACTTTGAGAGCGAACTGCTCGAGTTTCTCTCGGGTCATCTCAGATGTGTCCACGCCATCGATGATGATGGCTGAAAACGAATTTTGAAATTTATATTTATCTAACAAACAACAACAATGGCTTTTTTGATAACTGTTGCATGTAAATACATACATACATACATATGGTCACGTCTATATCCCTTGTGGGGTAGACAGAGCCAACAGTCTTGAAAAGACTGAATGGCCACGTTCAGCTATTTGGCTTAATGATAGAAATGAGATTCAAATAGTGACAGGTTGCTAGCCCATCGCCTAGAAAAGAATCCCAAGTTTGTAAGCCTATCCCTTAGTCGCCTTTTACGACATCCATGGGAAAGAGATGGAGTGGTCCTATTCTTTTTTGTATTTGGTGCCGGGAACCACACGGCACAAATACAAAAAAAAATATAATTGCATGTAAATGTTCAGTCTTTTCAAGACTGTTGGCTTTGTCTACCCTGCAAGGAATATAGACGTGACCATATGTATGTATGTATGTTGCATGTAAATCACCAAAGATTAAAAGCATACCTGGTGCCTTTTTGCCACCGCCTTTCCCTGCTTTCGGCGGCTGAAATGATAAAAATTTATGTTTTATTTTGTAAATAAACACAATAAATTTGACTTCAAAATATAACCAGAAATACGGCCCACTTTGATTCCAATCAATCACCAATCATCATTAAATATATAAAAATTAAATGTAAATAAAATCCGGCCTCAATGGCGCAGCGGTAGTACGCTTGTCTGTGACACCGGAGGTCCCGGGTCCGAATCCCGGCCAGGGCATGATGAGAAACATACTTTTTCTGATTGGCCTGGGTCTTAGATGTTTATCTGTATAAGTATTTATTATAAAACATAGTATCGTTGAGTCAATATCTCGTAGCACAAGTCTCGAACTTACTTCGAGGCTAACTCAATCTGTGTAATTTGTTCCGTGTATATACGTATATACCCAAAAAAATCAGAAACACTCACCATTATGTACAATTTAACGCGTCAGTCTACACAACTGATTATTAATAATATTGCAACGAAATCACAGTAAGTATGTGGTATTTTCCATTGTCCTTATCAAAAATAAACGTTGCCATGACAAAAACATAGTTGTTGGCATAGATACCTCTAACAGGAATACCATGGAGGTACTAAATGTTTATAAACTTCGTGAATAAATTAGTAGGTAATAGTGCCGTGTGGGGAACCACACTAAATACAAAAAAGAATAGAACCACTCCGTCTCTTTCCCATGGATGTCATAAAAGGCGACTAAGGGATAGGCTTATAAACTTGCGATTATTATTTTTGGCGATTGGCTAGAAATCTGTCACTATTTGAATCTCAATTCTATCTTAAGTCGTGACTTACGTTAGACTTACGTTCAGCTGCGTGCAGCTGAACGTGGCCCGTCAGTGTTTTCGGGACTGTCGGCTCTGTCTACCCCGTAAGGGATATAGACGTGATTTTATGTATGTATAAATTAATTAATTTAGTGAATACAACGTGAAATAAATAAATAAACATTATTTTTTCATTTGAACAGATTGAGTAAGCGTCGAAGTAAACTCGAGACTTGTATTACGAGATACTAACCCAACGATACTAAATTTTATAATAAATACTTATATACGTCAATCTGAAAACGTCAGTATTAATGACGCAATAGTTCAGGATGACAACAAATCAACATTAAAAGTTGAATCATGTAAAATCTATTAGTATATAAAGGATTCTCGTTTTAAAAATGCCAGTTAGCATAACACAGCCCGTCTTCAACTATCTCCTACTATTTGGGTTATTCTTATTAGATTTTATCATTGGAAATGGAGTTATAGATGTTGTCCAGAAAGCTCTCTGCAGGATCGTATGTTTTACAAAGAAGATTATCATTGAGGAAGCGAAACATTCAAATGTAGTGAACGAGAGTCCTATAAGTTTTTCAGTATTTTTCACTGAGATTTTAGTACTGACTGTGACCGTAGTTGTAAGTATCCTACAAAAATCATTTGAGATGAGACAAGTACATACATACATATAGTCACGTCCACATCCCCTAAGGGGCAAACAGAGCCAACAGTCCCGAAAAGACTGAATGGCCACGTTCAGCTGCTCGGCTTAATGATGGAATTGAGATCCAAATAGTGACAGGTTGCTAGCCCATCGCCTAAAAAAAGGATCGCAATTTTATAAGCCATCCCTTAGTCGCCTTTTACGACATCCATGGGAAAGAGATGGTGTGGTCCTATTCTTTTTTTGTATTGGTGCCGGGAACCACACGGCGCAAAAACTACTGAACCGATTACGATGAAATTTGGTATGTAGGCAGCTGAAGACCCAATATAACATATAGGCTTTTGATCCCGGAGTTCTCGCGGAAATTCCACGCGGAAGTAGTCGCGGGCGGTCTCTTGTATATAATATAGTCACGTATATATCCATGCATCTGTTAGGGTAGCTGCCCACCTGGTTCCAGGATTTTGCCTTTCACTACCCAAAGGTTGGCTGGAAGAGATTGCTTAGCGATAAGTCTACCTTTGCTCAACATATTCATAATGTATGTTTCTACAACATACCTATGTATTTTTTAATGAGCAATAAAGATAATTTGTATTGTATCCCTACGTATAGAATAAAACCAAAAGAAATAAGAATAAGACCACTCCATTTCCATCCAATGAAGTTCGTAAATAGCGACTAAGGTATAGGTTTATAAAATTGTTTTTTTTTTATTATAATTGTTTAGATTTAAAAAAATCTTTTTCAGATACTAAATAAATATAAGCGGAGTCGGGCGAGCGACAAACTGGACGAACTATTGGACGAAAGCAAAGACTCCTTGAGACAGACCAACGAGTTTCTGGAGAAATGGAGAATGAGACGGGTTAGTTAAACTACATACATACACATAACATACATACCTACATACGTATAACATACATACATACATATAACATTCATACATAAAATCACGCCTTATTATACATATAATCAAATAATACTTCTTTTAATACATATAATCACGTCTATATCCCTTGCGGGGTAGACAGAGACAACAGCCTCGAAAACACTGACAGCCCACGATCAGTCGCTTGGCTTAATGATAGAATTGAAATTAAAATAGTGACAGGTTGCTAAATCATCGCCTAAAAGAAGAATGCAATGTTAATAAGCCTATCCCTTAGTCGCCTTTTACGACATCCATGGGAACGAGATGGAATGGTCCTATTCTTTTTCTTATTGGTGCCGGGAACTACACGGCACGGTATGTTTGTAAATACTTTATTGCACATAAAAGAGTTACAAAAAAAAAACAATCCGCCATTGCAAATTATTCATTTATTTTATAACTATCTACTATTTCTTGTAACTGTGTAAATTTCTGTCCAATAAAGATACTATAAATGAACAAAAAAAAATAGTATGGCATAAAACATAAAGCACAATGATGGACTTGCCTCCAGGAAGGAATTTCTTCTATCCAAGGTCCGATACAAAAAGAATGAATGCAAAGAACTTGTAAACATGTGATCGCAATAAATCATCCATTCCCAGGTTCAATGGCAGATGTCAAAAGATTTCTCTTATTTGGACGAAGAGCCACAGGTGATCAAGCCCCTCAGAGTAGAGATACCCATTCTTCATATGGCTATAATAGATGTAAGTTAATACATACATACATAAAATGACGCCTCTTTCCCGGAGGGGTACGCAGAGACTACATCTTTCCACTTGCCACGATCTCTGCATACTTCCTTCGCTTCATCTACATTCATAACTCTCTTCGTGCAAGCTCGACGGTTTCGGGTACTCTTGACCTGACCCTTTGCCAGGACGTCCTTAATTTGATCAAGATACGTGCGTCTAGGTCTTCCCACTCCGACCTTTCCCTCCACACTCTCCTTGTATATCTGCTTAGTCAACCTGCTTTCATTACACGACATCATAGATATGGAGTGGTCTTATTCCCGAGAACCACACAGCAATTTATTGTTGTACAAATGAAATAACGGTAACAGTACAATAAATAACAAAACAACCATTATTTTTTCAGACCCTAGGTACCAATCGAAGTCTAGAACGAGGTGACGCAGGCGACTCAGCCAACATAACCAACTCAGCTATACTCTCAGTCACATCCCTAGACGACGATTACGAATCTATACCAGATCAAAACATTCCTGATGATGTGAAGAATTGCGAATTCGGCAGTCGACATCTTTGGAATGTCATGGAGGAAGATTCGTGTGAACATTTTGATATTTAAGAATGTTAGTGTGTGTTGTCACGTCTTGGTAATAAATTTTGTGGTGTTCACGAAAATATTTTATTATAATTTAGATATTCATAAAGCTTCAGATTTGTCTTCGATTGAAAATTGTCAAGAATCAGATATTGTTATCGGAAATACATAGTCACGTCTATATACTTACCTTGTAGGGTAGACAGAGCCAACAGTCACTGAAAGGCCACGTTCAGCTGTATGGATTATTGATGGAATTGAGATTCAAATAGTGATTTTGCTTGCCTATCGCCTACAAGAAGGATCCCAAGTTTATTATCCAAGTTTATTATTAGTCGCTTTCTACGACATCGATTGGTAATATATTTTAGTGGTCCTATTCTAAGTAATTAGCCTTTCCTTAAGTCGCCTTCTACTACATGTATATTTTACTTTTTTCTTTTATTTGACATTATGTGTAAGATAGTGGTCCTATTCTAAAACCCCATGAACCACACGGCACGGCACATCAATATATATATATATATAGTCATAGTCATAGCTTAAAGTAATTACCAATTCCCTTTACATCCAAAATCGACAGTCGTGTTATTAACAACAAATACTGCATAAGTAATGTAATAAGCAGAAAATTCAGGCGCTAATCCCTCAAAGGAACTTGGGTGTTAAATCCTACTTAAGGGGATAAAAGTGGGGATTAAAATGTCCATACCAACTGAAGATATTATTATTTTTTTTTGTTTTGAAGTGATGTAAAAAATTTAAGAGCTTCTTCGATGACCAAGACAAAACTATCAGGTAATCGTGTGTTTGAAAAAATAATGTCTAGGTAAGTGAGCAAGAAAAAGTGGTTAAAAGGCTTTTTAAACACGGATATTATCTTACGTCTATTCGGGATTAAGTCTAAAAGAAAATCATTACGGGTATAACGACATACACACATACAATAATCACGTCTATATCCCTTGCGATGTAGACAAAGCATACACTCTTGAAAAAAATGAAAGGCCACATTTAGTATGGTTTATTGATGGAATTGAGATTCAAATAGTGACTAACTAGCCCATCGCCTACAAGAAGACTCACAATTTTATTAGCATATACATATATATAGTCACGTCTATATCTCTTGCGGGGTAGACAGAGCCAACAGTCTTTAAAGACTGAATGGCCACGTTCAGCTATTTGGCTTAATGATAGAATTGAGATTCAAATAGTGACAGGTTGCTAGCCCATCGTCTAAAAGAGCATTCCAAGTTTGTAAGCCTATCCTTTAGTCGCCTTTAACGACATCCATGGCAAAGAGATGGAGTGGTCCTATTCTTTTTTGTATTGGTGCCGGGAACAACACGGCACCAATTTAATTAGCTTATATCTTCAGTCACCTTATGCGGATATTGCAATAGTACATTCAGATTCACAATAATACTCACCTAATGACTGGCCTCATAAATATATAATTTATTCCGAGCCAGCTAATCTCTGCTGGAATAAATTAATTTCCGCACCCTAGGCTCTCATTAGACACGATTCGACACCACAAGTGTGTCCTTTGAGGGATTATACAAGTTGTCTGTCATAAAATATGAGTAAGTGTTAATAAATGTTGAGAGAGGTTCATATTTCATCACCAGATTTGAAAAGATTTACCTTACATACATACATACATACATACATACATATATAGTCACGTCTATATCCCTTGCGGGGCAAACAGAGCCAACAGTCTTGAAAGGCGGCGTTGGCTCTGCCTACCCCGCAAGGATTATAGGCGTGTCTATATGTATGTATGTATGTAAGGTAAATCTTTTCTAATCTGGTGATGAAGTGAAGAAATGAGGCTTATCAACTTGGGATTCATCTTTAAGGCTTTAGACGGGCTTGCCACCTGTCACTTTACATGAATTTCAATTCTATTAGTAATCCAAACAGTTCAAAATCAAATTTAAATTCAAAATTTTTATTCATTATTATAGGATACTTCATATTGCTTAATAATTTTCAAACTGATCGTAGCCAATCAGTGTTTTCAAGACTTGTTGGTTCTGTCTACCCCGCAAGGGTTATAGACCTGATTATCTGTATGTGTAGGCAACCTTCTTGGTATTCGCCATAGCAACGGTTGCCATGATGTTGTTTATTAGAGATATGTCAAAAATAATTTTTATTGTTAGATGTTCTTAAGATATACGTTGCATAATATAGACATTTTAAACTGATTATTATCTCCTCTTTTCTCCTTCTTTCTCCTGTAGGAATAAATAACTTTAATAACTATACTTCCTACAGTATGTTTGTATGTTAAACAAATGAAGCTACTATCATGTTTCCACTCCAAGGAGCAGCAGTTCGACACCAAATTGACAACATTCATTTATAACCTCAGTTCACAGCAGAATCCGGAATGATGAATGTGTCAAAAACTGATCATTTTTCAATTCCGATTCTATTGTTTTAGTTGTATTTTAGTTGATGTTGGGTTTTGAATCCTATTAACATTATAAATGCGAAAGTTTGTAAGTATGTCAGCATGTATGTTTGTTACTCTTTCACGCAAAAACTACTGAACCCATTATGATGAAATTTGGTGGGTAGGTAGCTGAAGACCCAGAAAATCATATAGGCTTTTTATCCTGGAGTTCCCGCGGGATTGACAGGGTTTCCATGCGGACGAAATTGCGGGCGGCTGGGAACCACACGGCGACTTTTTTTCCTATTATTCTTCTGACGTTAGTCTTGGTAACATCTTCACCTCTCTGGATAGGAACCCCGGGCCTCTTTTACTAACATACTGGATTGAGTGAGACATGTTTTTCCGTCGTATGAAAGTTTTCATGAAATACGTCTGCTAAATTTCATATTATAGCACTTTTAATTTTTTTCATCTTTAAAAATTAAACACCCGTTCACACGTCCTATCCCCAAATCACAGACAAACCCGTGAGGCGTGTTCATATCAATCATCTGTGGTATCATTACACCGCATTTACGAAAGAAGGGTAAGTCACGTGCCGCTACGAACCAAATTATAGTGTTAGAAGCATGGTTGGAGTTGCATTGTTAAATGATTTGTTTGTTGTTAAGCCGTTTTGGAAAATTAAACGTGTTCTACGTTCAGAATTCAAATTCAAAAATTTTATTCATTTTTATGGGACACTTGATAATTGTCATATCTTTCGGTTTCACAACATTGGTTGACGTCAAATAAATTACTGAAAACTATATTACTGCCGCTTCCAATGCGTCAGCCGCTTCCAATGCGTCAGCGCTGAAAAAGCGGTAACAAACTGCACTGCAGAATTTTCTTCAACAACGCCAACTTCAAAACTATCCAAATTTAGAATAGAAATGTTTAGAATTTTGTTATCGAGTGGAATAAATAAAATATGGAATCATCACCACTAAAATCACGCAGAACTTTTATTTGCGCATAAGAAGATTTAAGAAGAAAAGAGTCGTTAAATACAAAATTCGACTTGGCGTACGTATAGAGTAATATAATAAATAATACAGGTTTTTTCGCAAACACGTGAATTATACTTAGTTTTTACCGGAATGAAAAGTATCCTATGACTCTTAATGTATTGTGATAAGGTCGCCTTTTGCTGCTTTGTTTTTAATACATTATTATTGTGAATTTGCTGTAATTTATTGTGATGCAATAAAGAGTTATTGTATTGTATTAATTATCATATATACTTTAAATTTTAAGAATTTTGCTTCAACGCGGGGAGAGACAACAAACAAATTAACTTACTTTCGCATTTTATAGTTGGGATAATAATCAGGTTAGTTTAACTAAAAACCATCATCAAACACAATTTCTAAAGAACTATATCTATTGGGAATATTTCACATAATAAGATAACGACGACCAGGCGTCCATGATCTCTGAGGCGATCCATTTATCACCCTCCTCTCTTTTTGTCCCTTTCTATTCAATACTTTTTGCGTGGAAGATTAAATTTCGCACGTCTAGCTGAGGTCCTAACCATTAATACTATGCGACCAATTTCAAAAGTACCCCCTTACGAGTGGCTCGCAAAGGTATCAGGAGGTCTTCTAAAATTGGTAATGTTCATCCCAGTCATGTCATAGGTTTTATTTCCAACAAGTCTGGTTTCTGTTACGCTGATTATGATTTTTGTGTTTTGGGAATTATTACGAAGGGTTGAATTGATGTTTTGGTAACGTGCTCTCGTTTTGTTTTGTCTGACACTTCTGTTTGTATTGTAATTATATTATTTATCAATATATGTATGTTGAAGACTGCCATGTGGTTTCCGGCGCCAATACAAAAAAGAATGGGACCACTCCATCTCTTTCCCATGGATGTCGTAAAAGGCGACTTAGGGATTGGCTTATAAATTAGGGATTTTTTTAGGCGATGAGCTAGCAACCCGTCACTATTTGAATCTCAATTCTTTCGTTAAGCCAAATAGCTGAACGTGGCCATTCAGTCTTTTCAAGACTGCTACCCCTACAGGCTCTGTCTACCCCGCAAGGGATATAGACGTGACCATATGTATGTATGTATGTATATGTTGAAGAAATTTTAAAATTTCCGTTACTAGTGATGATAGGTGACCATGGGATAATACAGGTGAAAGGCCAGGCTGAAACTACTCGTCTACTTTGAGAATTTAGGTGAAAATTATAAAAATTAAATCACGAATCCACCACTAACTTTTGTTTAAGTTGAATACACGATAACTTAAATAATATGAAAAAAAAAACGGTAGTAATTAAACAGTTATTAAGTAGGTTCATTCAACCTGTGAAAAATCAGCTAGTTATAAATGTCTAAGCCGTAATTTCATCCCTTTATTTACTGTTATTGCAGTTAACTAAACAAACACCAAATCGGGTGTCATCAACACTGCAAATAAAGGCGTACGTTCCCGGACATAATACAAGACAAATTACAAGAAAATCTAACGCCCCTACATTATAAATCAACAAAACTATGGTGAAAACCTAAAGCTCTTTATACAATATTAAATTGCTTGAAATATATCTTTTGCAGTCAACATAACCATTATTACAAGGCAATAAGAGTTATTCTTGAAAATTATATTTGTATTATGAATAATGTCGAAAAATTCTAAATTCAAATGCTTGAAGTAATGACCGTTAAACTTACCATCGTAACTTGGACCGTTACACGCACAGCTATGTACTCATTGAGGGGTAAATTTATACTAGAAATCGTTTCAAAGATGGCCGCCATGTGGCCACGTGTTGGTCACGTGACTGAGAAGAAAATGCAAGCGTTGGTTCGGAATAACGACTTAAATGCCGTCATTAGTGACTTGATTATAGTTTTTTGTTCATTGTTTGTTTCGATAGGATTCGTAATAGATAGGGGTATACCAAATATTTTTTGTGGCTTTGATTATTGCGAGAAATCAAAGAGAATTAATAATCATCTGACTGTCTTTGGAACTAGAATTCAGAAGGAAGATTTTACTATTTATTTTTAGTTTAAATTTCGGTTATTAAAAACATGCTTAATTGAAAACTATAGCTTTTAAAAATTATTTTCAAAATAATTATTGCTGGCTGAAATCAATTGAAATTTTTATTTTATTAACTTCTTATAAAGTTTTTTTCTAAGAAATGTTGCATACATACAAAAATATCATCACATCTATATCCCTTGCGGGAAAGACAGAGCCAACATTATTGTAAGACTACTTAATAGGCCACGTTCAGTCGTGATTCAAATATTGACTATGAAAAGTTGATTCAAAATCAGTTGAGATCAAATTAAAAAATGTTGATAATGCGCAAAATAAAAAAAAAATACTGAGGAATACTGGCTTGTTAATAATTAAGTAATTTGCGACTACTTAAACGGAGTTTTAACTTTCTTTTTAAGTAAGTGATTTTTCGCTCAAAAAATGCATTTTGTTTTTTCTAAATCCCATTAATCTCTTCCCACAGTCAGTGACTAAGTAGAAAGATATTAAATATTTTGACACGTGCCCTTATATTAGCCCTTCAGTGCAAACCAGCGGGCGGTGTGAACCGCACCTTATAAAGGTAAGTGAATTATTAATTATTAATATTTTGTGGTTTATGATTTTAATAGGGTTATTTTTTTGTGTGTAGTCTAATTCGCTTAAGGTTTTATTGGATTAATTTTATGGGACGCTGATACGTGTATGATCTACGTGCGAATAATTTTTCAAAACAATCTATACTAATATTATAAAGCTGAAGAGTTTGTTTGTTTGAACGCCAATGTTGACCATACGAAGAATGAAATGTGGATGAAGCGAAAGAAGTTTGCAGGGATTGTGGCAAGTGCAGTAATTAAATGTTTGCCCACCCCGTCCGTGAAATATGTGTTGGCATAAGTATTTAGCTATACATACATACATACATATACATATGGTCACGTCTTTATCTCTTGCGGGGTAGACAGAGCCGTTAGTCTTGAAAAGACTGATAGGCCACATTCAGCTGTTAGGCTCAATGATAGAATTGAGATTCAAATAGTGACATGTTGCTAGCCCATCGCCTAAAAGAAGAATCCCAAGTTTATAAGCCTATCCCTTAGTCGCTTTTTACGTCGTCCATGGCAAATAGATTTATTTGATTCTATTTTTTTATTGGTGCCGGGAACCACACGGCATCTATGAATCATTTCGTTTGAGTTTCAATTTCCTCCCAATTGATGTACCTACTTACATCTAGACACCCAGTAATTATAATCCCAACTTCGGTACAACACTGTACATCACATTACACAATACGTACGCGAGTAGACACATTTGCATCGATATTAAATGTCCAACGGCCTACGCGGTGCAATCAAGGGATGATTTTACAAGCAAAGAGTATGAAATTTGTGCAGACGATTCGCATTTGTTATACATACTTACAAATGGTGACGTCTATATCTCTTGCGAGGTAGACAGAGCCAATAGTCTTGAAAAGCCACGTTCAGCTATTTGGCTCAATGATAGAATTGAGATTCAAATAGTGACAGGTTGCTAGTCCATCGCCTAAAAAAAGAATCTCAAGTTTGTAAGCCTATACCTTAGTCGCCTTTTACGACATCCATGGGAAAGAGATGGAGTGGTCCTATTCTTTTTTGTATCGGTGCCGGGAACAACACGGCTGTATATTGTTATACTCGTGCTAAGTTCTTATATTGTCTTTCGCCTGGCTTCAGTCCCGGTTGCATCCTCACCACTCTGGAGAGGAGCCCGGGGTGTGCCTTTGACCATGGATCCTGGATTGGGTGAGACAGGTTTTTGCACGAAGCGACTGCCGTCTGACCTCAGCAATTTTTACAGCGGAACTTAACCCGTATTGGTTTGACCATGGTTACACAAACAGCTGCCTGAATGTGCAGGTTTATCCAACTAAATATTATAAATGCAATTTTTGTATGTCAGGATGTCAGTATGGATGTTTGTTACTCTTTCACGCAAAAACTACTGAACCGATTATAATGAAATTTGTTATGTAGGTAGCTGAATAACAAGAATAACATATAGGCTACTTTTTTCCAGGAGATCCCGCGGGACTGATAGGGTTTCCATGCAGACGAAGTCGCGGGCGGCCTCTAGTATAATATAGTATGTAAACTAATGTACATTACTTCTATAATAGTCATTGGTACATAATTGATATGTTTAAGGTTTAAGTAGGAAAATTGCATATTTTTACCAGCATGGCACGCGCGGCGACTTTTTTATCGCGCGATAAACTATCGCTGTCCCGTTTCATGTCATAATAAAAAGCGGAACAGCGATAGTTTGTCGCGCGATGAAAACGACGTCGCGCGTAATATGCGCATAATTGTCTTCTTTTGGTTTCACAACATTGGTTGGCGTCAAATAAATTACCTACTTAAAACTAAGTTTACTGCCGCTTCCAAAGCGTCAGTGCAGAAGAAGCGGTAACAAACTGCACTGCAGCATTTTCTTCAACAACGTCAACTTCACTTGTTCAAATAAGTAGCACCTTTGTACTACAATTACTGTGTTAAATGCTCCTGTATATATGGACATAACATAAATAAATACATAAATGTGTAAATTTCTATGCAATAAAGATATTACAGACAAACAAATAAATAGTTACTCTATGGCCACTCCCGAATATTATTAAGGCTTCACATTTGGGGTCCATTCTGCGTGTTTAAGTGATATTAGACAACGTCTGTCATGATTGATTCCGGCAATTCCGATGCGATGACGGCTGGTACCTCGAATTTCTGGTAATAGGTAGGTTATGTGTCCAGTTAGAGGGTAGAATGCATTAGACGGTGGTGATGGTCATTATTGACGACTTGTTCCACGTTATTGTAACTATACTATCATAATTGTCTGTAGATTCTTTATTATATTACTTTTATTCAACTTATTTCTTCAAATCAAATCAAATCGTTTATTTTATGAACATAGGTTACCACAGGTTGACATTTTATTGTGAAAATGTACACTATGCCCCGCCATTGGGCATACAAAATTAATATTTTAAACTAAATAATAAATATTACTTTGCCTCATATCCATTTAAAAAAAAAAACAAACAAAAATGTTCATGCATGCTCTTTATTACAACATTTTGAAATTTAAATTTAATTAAAAAAAAAAAAATATTTTAATATATTTTAGAAGGCCACTCAATGACTGGAGGTAAGAACCCTTACTGTCGGTGGTCAGGGTTCAAGAGAAAGAAACCTCCTTACAATGGGCCGTGTCTAGAAGTACTGATTTTTGTATCTGACCCATGACCCAACTGCCAAGCGGGAGCCTATCTATACGCGTATTATATTATTATGTTGGTACATATGATTGTTCTCGGGCCGATGGAGACCAGGTTAATTTGGAAGGCTTTCATTAAGCTGAAGCCGACATGAAGAGGCTTGGTACCTTTTTAATTTAAACTAGCTGTGCTCGCGACTTCGTCCGCGTGGAATAGTTATTTTGGGCATCATTGAAGCCCCTCAAGCATAAATAATTTTACCCGATTTTTTTACATTCTCCATTATTTCTTCGCTCCTAATAGTTGCAGCGTGATGTTATCTTCTTTGATAAATGGTCTATTCAACACAAAAATATTTTTTAATTCGAACCAGTAGTTTCTGAGATAAGCGCGTTCAAACAAACAAACAAACTTTTCAGCTTTATAATATTAGTATAGATAGATAATTATTTCATACCTTGATAGATATGACACTCAAAACTTGACAAGTGATATAGCATACCTCTCATATTGCAAATTAAAAATTAAATAAAAAAAATGAGCTGGCGTAATATTATATTTTTTCACCTTTTTAATTAAAAATTGGATAGAGAAATTCCTGAGAATCTATATAAAAATACAAACAAAAACTCATATGAAACAATTACACGGCTGCAGTATATTCATTTCGACAGCCCCGCTGCCAAATCAGCATAACTCGTAAAATGAACAAAAATAACACCACATAACATAGGTTTAATGATGTAACCCGACGCGTCACACTATGACACAACCCCTTCGCGGGTTATTCTGCGTTTTGTGTTTTAAACCCACTCCAAAAATGAAGGAAGAATTCTCAATTGATTGCTGTTTTTGTATGTTGGTCGTGGAGAAAAATAAATATATATGTTAATACTTCTGTAGTACGGTTATATAACAAGTTAAAAGAATATAATAAAACATCTAACTTAAATCAATGAAAAATCAATTTGAGCTTACTTTAAGATAGATTTTTAACCGACTTTAAAAATAGGAAGGTTCTCAACTGCACCGTATTTTTTATAATATTTTTACAATTAACTTTTTCCAATAGAGTTAAAAATGATTAGACGCCTATATAATTTAAAAAAAACAATAATTTTTTTAAGCAAAATATTTTTTAAATTTCTGACATTTGTTTTAACATCAAAAACCTTTCAATAAATCATTAACCATTAAATGGTTAATGGCAATTATAACAATGATTTATTTATCCATACTACATATGGATGTACATATGTATGTAAGTGAATGAATTCACTCAATTAGCCGACTACATTACATTACATACATATAGGTATTGAACGTAATTACATACCATTGATTGATATCCGTACCTGATCTGCCTATTATATTACCATCCGATTAGTTCCTGATTGAATAATGGCCTTAATTTACCTTAATACCTAATAGATATTGGAATGGTTTATTTGGTAATGGCATCTTAGTAATCGAACATATAGTTTTGTGACAGTTCGATATATAATTCATTCATTCAATCTTATGATCATGTCTATAATCCGTGCGGGGTAGACATAGCCAGCAGTCTTGAAAAGACTGAGAGGCGACGTTTAGTTGTCAGGTTTAATGATGAATTGAGACTGAATTATTGAAATTAAATTCTAATACCATTACTAAAAGATTTTTTTATGAATATGTGTAATAGAATCTAATGATTTGTGCGTTGTATTCAACAAATTATAATTTTTAAAAAATATTTTCTATATTAGAAATCACGTTATAAGGATATTTCTTAACTATAAAAAATTAGGCGATTTTTTACAGTTATTTACGACTAAGGGATACGTGACCTTTCAGTCTTTAAGACTGTTAGCTCTGTCTATCTCACAAAGGATAAAGACTTGACTATATAAATATATGTATGTATATACTATTAGATACAATTATGATATGTAAAATTTTAATGTGTCCATCACGGAAAATTAAAATTAAAAAACAAAAATAACGATCAAGAATAACCCTACACCGCAACTGTCCCCAGAACCAAAAAAACAATATGTAACAAATTTGTTTTTCAATTTCGCACCAATTTTGCATACAGTCCCCGACACCGCCGAGTGAGAGCGGTATTGTGTTTTTTTACGACGCGTAAATTTTTTTATTTTTTTTTTCTATTTTTTTTTCAACTTTTATTGGCGTCGCAAGGTGGAAATGAAAAGAGGTTTTTCGCCATAATGTCGGGTGTATTGTCGTCGGAATTTGCTAATAACACCATGGGATTTGATTCATTTTTTTACGACTCACTTTTTCGTGTTATTGTAATGCCGCACTGAACTTTATATCGCCTATGTTTTTCTTTTTCTATTGTACGGTTATTGAAATCGGTTATTATGAAGTTTTATAAAATATTTTTGATATACAAAATTATTTTTTTATACATTTGTGTACGCTTACTTGACACAGATTGGACTATTTAGTGCATTCACAAGTCGATATAATTATTTAATATTTTTTTTTTAATTCTTACGAAAGTTGAGTTTAAATTAAATATAACTAGGGGCCGCCCGCGACTTTGTCCGCATGGAAATCCTATCAATCCCGCGGGAACTCCGGGATAGAAAGTAGCCTATATGTTATTCTGGGTCTTCAGCTACCTACATACCAAATTTCATCGTAATCGGTTCAGTAGTTTTTGCGAGAAAGAGTAACAAACATCCATACTGACATCCTGACATACTCACAAACTTTTGCATTTATAATATTAGTAGGATTTTCCGATCAACGAATCTATTGACAAATCAGCCAATAGAAAGCAAATGACTGCATGCAAACCCCATATAATTCATCTCAATAATCACTCCATAAATAACAATATATTATTGAAATCGCATGATCGATGTTCGCTACCTTGTCTAAATGCAAATGTGGGTAGTTCGCGGCTGCCAAAAATCTGAATTTCAAATTTATTTGTTTATTTTTTCGATATGGCAACTAATAGTGCGTACACGGTTCAAATATTGCGTATGCAAAAATTTCGATTATTCAGTTGTGCGATTTTGCATTCTGGTACAGTCGGCCTGATAAACGTTGAGGATATTTTTTTTTATTTCCTTTATTCTCATCCATACCTATCCACTGTTTTAATAATAATTAAATTTGTCAGATAAGTATCAGTTTTAAAAATATTATATAAAAAATATACAATAATTTTTACTTAATAAAACATGTGCATTTTTCGTTCGATATTTATTTAAAATTTTATTGCAGAAAATAAAATGTACTAAAGTAAGACTATTTATGTTTAATGTCAAAAATTAATAAACAATTGTCACACAAATATTTTGATCTTTTTAATATTCTCTTTCACATTACATTATTACTGATTTAACTTAACCCGTTAGTGCTTGCATTCATTTATGTAAAGGACTGTACCATCGAAAGTATTTGATTGATTCTGATTTTATTTTAGATTGACGAATTGCTTGGCTTATTAGCATTTTTTGATAGTTAACAATGTAAGGGATATCAATAGAAATAGTTAAGTATGAAATGATTGAGACAAATTATCAAGTTCCTTTATTTTATTTTAGAGACAACCAATAATTATCCTATTATTGGTATTAAAAATTCTCCCTTGCTTACCAAATACATACATACGTACATAATATCAAGTTTATATCCCTTGCGGGGTAGGCAGAGCCAACAGTATCGAGAAGACCAACATCCAACAGGCCACGTTCAGCTGTTTAGTGATAGAGTTGAAATCCAAATAGTGACAGGTTGTCAGCCCATCGTCTTAAAAAAATTCGAAGTTTATAAGCCTATCCTTTAGTCGCTTTTTACACATCCATGGAAAATAGAGTGGTCCAATTTTTTTTCAATTGGTGCCGGGAACCACACGGCACACGGTTTTATGTATGTATGTTTTTATGTCAGTTTTTGTGACTTGTCCAACCTAGTTTTATTCATGTGGCTTCTGAGTTATAAGTCCACTGACTCACTGACTCACATCTCATGTCATCCGTAGCAACGAGTCATGATTTTAATGTTTAACCCCTAATTTATTTTTTAGTTCTTACGTTCAAATCTATGGGAACAGTTAATTACTTACCCTCGGTGTGAAACTCGACTATCTTATAGATAAAAACACCCCATGAATATGCGCACGCACACATTTTTTTTTGTGCTCTTGCGTTTGTGTGAAATGTGTGTTTAATCTTCAAATTGAAATTTCATCGCATCATTTAAACGATTAATAGAATACCTGCTGAGTTTATACTCGTTCTCACGATAATTTCTTTCAATATAAATCTATTATCCATATCACGTCTATATCCCTTGCGGGGTAGCCAGAGCCTTGAAAGGATCTTGAAAAGACTTCAAATTCAGAAATTTATTCAATTATATGGAAAACTTCATATCACTTAATGATTGTCATATCTTTTGGTTTCACAACATTGGTTGACGTCAAATAAATTACTTAAAACTAAGTTTACTGCCGCTTCTAAAACTTCAGTGCAGAAGAAGCGGTAACAAACTGCACTGCAGCATTTTCGTAAACAACGTCAACTTCAGACTGAAAGATAGATAGATAAACTCTTTATTGCACCATAAGAAAAAGAAAAACAGAAAAAAAAACACAGGTAGTCAATGAGGTACAAAGGCGGACTTATCGCTGAAGCAATCTCTTCCAGTCAACCTTAGGGTGGGAGGAAATTAAAAATAATAAGGCGATTGGCGCAGTACATATAAAATAAAACGCAGAATATAAATATACCTAAACCTAATATAAATACATACTACATTGAATACCTACATAAATAATAACTTACAAAATATGTCCCTACAAATGAAATACATAATTATGACAACCTACAAATACATATATACATGATATAATATAAATTTGGAAAGTGTAGAAAGATAGTGAGACTTAACTTGATTTTTGACACTGCCTATAGTCTGGGCTTTTCGAATGTGAACAGGAAGGCATTCCACAGGCGGATAGCCAGCACAGTGAAGGAGTGAGAAAAGAATTTAGTATGGAAAACAGGCAATCTAAGTCGGAGAGAAACCGTACTACGCAATGCACGTGTGGTGTCTTGAGCATCGCTGTAAAAACAGAAACGCTCCCTTAAGTAAGGTGGAAAACAAGGCGACTAAGGGATAGGCTTACGAACTTGGGATTCTTTTTAAACCGTTGGGTTAGTAACCTGTCGGCTCTGTTGGCTCTGTCTACCCCGCAAGGGATATAAACGTGACCATATGTATGTATGTATAGGAATATATGTATACTCTTACAGCATACATACGTGATATGTGTATTTGTGCGCTGATGTCAATTTTATTTATAGAATAAATGTTTCTGTTAAAGACAGTATTCAGACTTTACTGCAGCTTTTCAAAGAATTATTATAGTAGTGTATTTACTATACTATAAATTCTAATAACATTGTTATTTATACTGTAATAATCTACAATGGGATGTTTGTTTGTAGTAACATATGTTTATGTCCCAATAATTAGTGAAGGACTAATTTAAACCGATTTATTGTTAGGGGAGAATGAAAAAGGGAATTCCAGGAATTCAAATTTTGTGTCGAATATAAAAAAAAAGATAAAATGGAATAAGGGAAATACGCAAACGCAATAGTTGAAGGAAAAAAAAAATTAAATATTTATATTAGTTCTTTCAATTTCAAATTTTGCAAGTATAGAAATTGCATTTTCAAGCAGTCATTCCTATTATTTTGCTTTTAGTTCTTTTTTTTAAGAGGCGAGGCATACTGCGCTTTTTTAAAATCGGTTTAGTTGTCCAAAATAAATTGTCTAATCTGATAATTGAATTTGATAGTTGGTTTGCTATTAATGGATAAACCTAGTGTATGTATGCTGTTTCTCTTCCCTCGCATTGGTAAAAGTCAATTAAAGGATAAGGTTTATCAACTAAGAATTTTTCTTTTGCATCGCCCAAAGGTTAGCAACCTGATATCTATCTATCTTTGCATCGCAATTTCATCACAAGGCCGTTAGTTAAGCCTGGCTTTTTGATGTGATTGTTTGGCTCTAACTAGCCCGTAAACAAATAGATAAAAATCTCTTCTCTCGTTCTCAAATTGTTAAGAAAAAACAACATTTTCTCAACTTGAAAACTTCAACTTCCACCGCAATAGTACTTCAAGTTACTATTAAGTTAACTGCGTAACTTACCAGTATAATATTGGTCTAAGTTGTAAAAGACATCTAAGTTAGATGGATGGTGCTTAGATACCATATGAGTTTGAAACTTGGGCGCCATTTTTAAAATATCACTTTATAAAATTGCCTTGAAGTTTTAATAGATTTATTGTTTTACTAGCTCACCCTTTCGGCTTTGCCCTTCCAGGATACATCGTAGTACAAAACTTGCTACAGTTATGCACATTAGTTTGATTGCTAACCGATTCTCTTTCGTTTAGAAAAATATCATTAGGGATCCTTTACATTCAGGCAACTGGATGTGTAACCATAATTCAAGAAGAGTTAGATTCCTCTACTATAAAGATGCGGAGGTCCATTACATTTACCATTGATCCAATACGGGTTAGGTTTACCTGTAAAGGATGCGTCAGAGGTCAGATGGGAGTCGCACCGTGTGAAAACCTGACTCACTAAATCTAGAATCCATGGTCAAAGGCATACCCCGGGCTCCTCTCCAGAGAAGTGAGGATGCAACCGGGACTAAAGTCAGGAGGAAGAAAGATGCAGAGGTAGACGGGGATAGTTTCATTCTTAACTTACTAATTACTAACTGACCAATGCAGGATTGTGGTCTTAGGTCTCAATAAGTATTTGATTTATCCTAATATAAAATTTGTTCTAAGGTGAGACAGAGGATCATCATTATGTATTTAATTCAGTTGTCTGAATGCTTTCTCATAAAGTTTGATAGAACTTTCACTCACTTACTGGATTAAAACTCGGCAGAGAGTCATTGTTTCAACTTGGGATTCTTCTTTTAGGCTATGGGCTAGCAACCTGTCACTATTTGAAACTTAATTTTATCATTAGGTAATCTTATTTGTATCTTTTCTCTGGGTGAAGTTTTATACACGATTTACAGGTAACCTGGAAGGGATTGCTTTTACTAATAAAGTCGCCTTTTGCTGCTATGTTTTTAGTAAATGATTGTGTATTTGCTGTATATTATTGTATTGTATTAAGCTAAACAGCTAAATGGGACCTGTCAATCAGATTGATGGCTCTGTCTATCCCGCGAGGGATATAGACGCGATTATATATATATATATGTACATATATTTTCTGCTTTTAGGCGATGGGCTAGCAACCTGATACTATTCGAATCTCAATTCTATCATTATTTCCGTAGTAAATAGGTTATATCAGACAAAATACATTTTATTTATAAAAAAGTATATTTTCAAATAAAGATATTTAAACAGACGTAATAATTGGCAGTTTCAAAAAATAATAAAAAAGATTACACAATTTATAAAATAAAAATAAAAAACGCACGTGAAATGCTGACAGATTATATGAAAATTATAACTAGGGCATATTAACTAAAAAAATCTTATAGCTAAAATATACAGGCCATTTTTTTAATGTAATTTACATCACATTTTTTTTATTATACAAAATAAATCTACAAACACAAAGTACCTAAAAATAAAGATATAAATTGTTTTTATTGAATTTTCAATCGAAGTTAAGAAAGACTTGGTAGTGAGACTTACATATCTATCAGTTTATAATTATATTGCTTACGGTTCCTTTATTTATAAATGTCGTTATAATATTTTGTTATATGCAATAAGCTTTTTACATTTGTATACAAGACTCAAATCCAGAAACGAAAATTTAAATTTAATTAAATGTTCTACTTTCAGAAAAATTTTACCTTTTATTTTTTAATACTGTAAAAAAGTTATCTGTATTGAGCCGTATATACAAATGTAATTTTTTTGTTTATGTCAAGCATTAATTTCATTATGGAAATTTAGAAAATTTTCACTACAAGTTACATTAAGCATACCAATTTTAATTTATGTACAAAACTCTTAAATGCATCGCACGTTTCTATTCACCATTTTGTGTTCACAAAATTTAAACTATTCACAATTCTCCATTTATTTCCACGATCATGTTTAACATTTTGTTCACACAAAGCAACAAATAATTTCTAGGCAATTAAGAGTTCCCAAGAGATCATTAGGAAAACTTCTTTTTATTTAACCATTTTCTTAAATAAATACAATATCACATTTGAACACATGCTTCTATGTATTTTGTAACACCTTAAATTAAACCACTATAACATATTAATTAAATAAAATGGTATTAAAAAAATCTCATAAACACGTTGATCCCAAAATAATTTGTTCCCAATGTAATTTACTGTTACATTTTAATTTATATTTTGATACATTCAAAATATACATTAAAAAAATCAGTTCAATAACATCATGTACCCTTTTTTCTTATATAAAAAGAGTATAAATAAATGCGAAATTATTGATTTGAAAATAATTCAAATTAGGAATCACCAGACGCGAATGCTTCGAAACGTAGTGAAAGATATCGTGGTTGAAATAAAAAGCATTAACTAAATAGAACTCCCAATTATAAAAAAAAAGAAATAGTATTTCTTTTATACTGTAATATTTAAATTATGAAGTTTTAGAACCCTTCCACTGCGTTCCGAAGCATGATTTAATATTTGAAGCCTCGGAACTTAATTTATGAGTAACCAACTAGCTTGAAACTATGGAGTATTAGTACTATTGTAAATGTATTAATTGGAATAATCTTTATTCCTATGTACCAGCTATTATAGTCACATACCTTGCTTGATACCAAAGCCTTTAAAGACCTATTTGGAAGCAAACTTTCATCATGGTGGAGTCTTTTCAGTTTTATAATTTTATTATTAAAGTAGCGTTACGAAGTGTAATATGTATGTAAGTGTAAAATTAAAACCAATCAATTTTTATTTTTATTTTTGTTGTCAGTTATTTTAGAATGATCCAGGGGAAAACGCTGACAAATTTTAATACATACACACAGTAGTAGTACATACATACATCTTGAAAAGAGCCAACAGTCTTGAAAATACTAATAGGCCACTTTCCTGTTAGGCATGATAATAGAATTGAGATTCAAATTTTAATTTATAAATAAATACCAATCATAAAACTGAAATAACTGGCCACCCATCATTCTTAATTAAATTATTTACAATTACGTAATCATAATATTAAAATATACGATCTCTGATAAAACTCTCCACTTAACAACTTGGCACGAACCTATCCAAATCGCCCACTCATAAATACGTTACAATTCTAAAATAAACATTTTCATTACACAAAAATTAAAAATGAGATCAATCGATGATAAATTTTAGGCTGCTCTCTTTGGAACAATTCGCGGGAAAAATGGACTTTATTTCGCTTCAAATAAAATCTATTTTATATGTCTATACACTTTCAAAACTGGTCTTTTTTTTTACAAAATATTTTTATAGGACATTTCACTACTAAAATAGCACTTTTAAATGTATGCATTTCAATATAACTATGGATATATTTCAACACCAAAAGCGGAATGTAAAATTGACATTTGAATTATCATAAAAAATATTTTATTATTATAATTATGAATAAACAGAATCACCATTTTGAAGTATTTTGTAATCATGAAATGTATCGTCTCGTTTAAAATTACTTAGAAATGGTGATGATATAATACCGATTATTTATATCTTATATTTTAATTAACTTGTTTTGTAATAACAATACAAACAGTAGTTCCTTTTAAAAAACATCTTAAATTACAATGCAGTTTTACAAATTTGAAGAAAATTGTGTTGTAATAGTTTCATTTCGTTTTTTTTTTTGGTTTATTTAATTACATTCGGAAAACAAACTTTTATAAATCATTTATCGAAATACAATATTTGCCATGCAACGTCTTAATTAAATATATATAAAATATATCTACAATGTGCGTTCACAGACGTTAACACAACCACACTTATCAAAAAGCCATGATTGTTCACGTCTTTGTAAAATGGTTATACAAAATTTACAATTCATTATTATTATAGTGAATGAAATAATGTTTTGAAATTCTTTTAATTACTTTTTATATACTCATAAACTTTGAAATACAGAAAAGTTGAAACTGTCATAAATTCTGAATTTCCAAATAGTCTAATTTAAAAAAATTAATTTAGTAATTATTCTGAGAATTATTTTTTTGGATACCTATTCAAAAAATATGTCTCAAATACATATTTGTGCACATGCATTGCGTGTGCAATAAATTTACTATATGTAATAATATAAACGTAAGCTTGACGCATTTTTACTAATAATTTTAATAATGTGACAAAACTTCAATTGACTAACTCACATAATGACTATTAAACCGATAAGTTTAATCAATTTGCAACTAAAAACTCTATGAGTGAGTAATTTATTGTTTTACATTTAATTTTACCACTATTTCATTCACTATATACAATATATTATAATACACGTGACATTTAGAATAACCCGGACATTATTCTTCGCACGCTTTACATTACTCGTTAGCTTCAGTTCTGATCAATGTTTATATTAATTCACCGTTTATTGGACAGCAGCTTCCAGCCTAACATGAAGAGGACGACCGTGCAGATGGAGCCTGGTAGCTTGTCTTTGATGATTGATGAGATGGAACCCTCGGACTTTTCTGAACTTGTTGGACTCGTTACAGCATCAGTCTGAAAAGACGAGAAAAAAAAATGCAATAACCATATTTTGATAAACCACATTTAACCTTTTTTTTTTTAATTTGGTAAATTTATTAAGAACTGTAATAATCACATTTTATTAACATAATATTATTAATTAGTAAACATTATTTAATTTTGAAAGAAAAAATATATTTATTGTTTCTTCTTGTAGAGGCATTTTCAATTATAAAGGTTGGCAATTATAATAGGTACTTTGAAAGCTTGTGATAGTGACTTAGTTTATTTATTTCCCTATTTTTTTTTTAAATGAAATTAAATACCATGTGGTCCCATCACCAAAACAATATGACGACTCTATCTTTTTCCCATGAATGTCGTACAGGGTGACTAAGGGATAAGTTTTTAAACGCGATGGGCCAGCGACCTGTCACTATTTGACTCTCAATTACGCAAGCCAAATTAAGCCTTACAGCCGAACGTGACCTGTCGGTCTTTTAAGACCGCTGGCTCTATCTACCCCCCAAGGAATAAAGACGAGCTTTTATGAATGAATGAATAAATTAAATTGAAAATAAGTAATACAGATAAGCATAGATTGGTCTATAGCAGTCATACTTCCGTTTATAACTTAAACGTCAATATCAAAAATAAAATAAAATAATGCAATAATAGTAGTTTCAATAGCGTGTTTCATTGTACTAAAGCGTTATTGACCGGGAATCGAAGCAGTATAACGCGACCATAACACTTGCACGCTTGCACCCCACTATAAAAATACCATTCAAATTATCCGTACTATAAAATGGGCAAGTGTATCACTCACTTGAATTGCCAACAACTGTGTTTTATATGTCTCGATACGATAAAATTAATTTAATATCGATAATAAAAGTATTTAAACAATATTAAGACCGAACGTTAAAATGTTAAAAAGAAATTAAAAATAAATTATGCCCAATATGGTTGACTGGTAGATAATGCTTCTAGCATTAAGTCCGCCAATTGTGCTATACTTTTTGTATTTTGTGCAATGAATAAGTAAATAAATAAAATAGTTTTTTTTTCCGACATTTTAAAACTTAATACAAAGCTGCCTGTCATATTTTATAAAAATGTAAGTCTTTATAACTCAGGATAAGTTATTAATTTTAAGACTTAATTTTTCATATAATTTCATTTGACTTTTATATGAAATGTAAATTAATACTATACTTTCCCTTAAGACAACTTGCACGATTTTTTCCTAGAAAATCGAATGAGAACAAATCGAATCGGAATCGGATTGTATAAAAACAGAGAACCAACTCCATACTAAACTTTACGAGGGCATTGTTTTATTAATATCTATAAAAAGTGCTTCCAAGTACTTCACTTTAGCTAGAATCTTCTTATAGCCTTAGTATTTACAGTCTTAATGGATGTGCTAAGTTTATTGTTCTTATGACTTACTTTTGTTTTGTTTATTGTATTGTTATAGTTAAAAGTTAAACCCGATACGAAACAATAAAGGAATGTAATTATTTCCTTCTGGTAATAGCTTTCGTTAATGTTTCTTTGTTATTTTATTTTTTTTAAAGATGGTGTTTTGTAGTATTTTGTGCCTTTAAAAAACACATGGTGTAACTCTTATTACTTTTATTACATTTAAATTTCTTTTGACTTCCTGAAATTACCTAATTTTTTAAAACAGGTCTTTTATTATTTATTTTACAAACTTGCGTACATTTTTTAAATAAGTAAATCCGTAGTTCGTCCGTCGATAGAACTTTAAAATCAGTAAAAAATTAAAAGACATTATAAAAAATGTTTTTTATTTTTTACTGATTTTAAAGTTCTGTGAAGTTTTAAAAACACATAGCTTTAATCAACTAAGCTGAAACAAACCAAATATCACCCACGCAATAAACAATACCAAACGATCTCAATTCTTAATCTCCTTTTACAAAATAAGCCCTCAATCCGAGCAAATAAGACATTCAAATTAACATCCTACGTCTCTCAATCAGAGATGAAATTCCCTTGTCTCCAAATCCCTAAAAGGAAATTGGTAGGAAACTAATTTATTTTTTTATTTACTCCTTGTGAAATGTATGTAAATGATTCCTTGCAATTGATGCTTCTTATCAGGTGGGTTTTCTGTCTCTCTTTTTCTTGATACGATTTGTATATTTGCATTTCATTTTCCTCCTTAATAATGGAAGCAATTTGTTGGTAGCAAATTCAATTTGTAAAATAAAATTAGGGCATAATAAAATTATACAGATTTTGCGAGGTACGTATAATGTGGGTTATTTGAGGGTTTAAATTATGTTCAAGGGGAGTCTTATAAGCTCTTTTGTACTTATTTGTAATCTACTTAGTAACATGTCAATGATTAAACCGTTTTCTGAACAGATATTATAAAAGATTAGGATTTGTTGTTTTACCGTCAAAGTAAAATGAAATTTTCATAGTAGGGATTATTCTATATCTGTATACATATTTTATTCTAACAAAATTTTTACCTACTAAATATTAATCTAATATGTTAAATGTCAATATTTTGAAATTAACCTTTGTGTTTTCATACACCTGTTTAAATTTAAATAGATAGTTTACTTTCGTAGCAAATGAATACTTAAGAAATAAATTAAAATTATAATTTTAACATATTTTATTTATTTATTTATATTTTTAATGTACTACATCAAGGGGAAAAAATACAACTGGAACTGAATCTAAGGAGAAACTTAGTAAAAGGGCACTACTTATTTCTAAAGAAATTTCTTTCAGTAGGCCCACGACAGAAAAATGTAAAGAAATCCATTGAATTACTTGTACATAAATAATTACCAAGGTACAAACTTACATAAACTTACTGACACTTAAAACTATTCTTTATTTTGGAATTTTTCAAAAATAATCTTTCAACAAAAGTTATAAATTAAAAAAATACTCAATTTTTTTGTAAAATAAAAATACATACCACATCGCATCGCTGTGTAACCAAACGAAAAGTCTCACAAAATGAGTTTTATTAATACGAATTGCGTTTGTTCATAAAAGGGATCATTGATGTCTGCGAAGATCCGAAAGGGTGTATTAAATTTTGTAAAGGCACGTTCTTATTAAACTCTCATCTTGTGAAAGTATTTCATAATTTTTATTTTTGTACACAAACTTTGTGATGAATATTAAATTTGGATAATTGAAATGTCCAAATTTTTTGAGAGTTTTCAGTAGGTACATATATGGTTATCAATTATAGGTCCTAATTTCGAGAGGGAAATAACCGATATAAAAGTGAATAGAAAAGGGAATGGCGAGATGGTTTGGTCATGTTGAGAGGATGAATGAAAGCAGGTTTTATAAGCTAACAAAGGAAGAACATGTGAAATATGAATATGAAAAACATGTGGCGTTATGCCTATATCCATTGCGGGGTAGATAGAGCAAAAAGCCTTGAACTAATAGGCCACAGTCAGTTGTTTGGCTAAATGATAGAATCAAGATTCAAATAGTGACAGGTTGCTAGCCCGTCGCCTAAAAGAAGAATCCCAAGTTCATAGGTCACCACTTAGTCGTCTTTTACGACATCCATGGGAAAGAGATGGAGTGGACCTGTTCTTTTTTCTATTGGTGCCGGAAACCACCTTTCTTTGTTAATTGGATTCGTTGTGAATACAAAAATATTAAAAATATCAGTTGCCGTGTGGTTCTCGACGGCTGGCTCTGTCTACCCCGCACAGAGCCAACAGTCCTTAAAATAATAATAAGCCACGATATAGCTTAATGATATAATTGAGATTCAAATAGTGACAGGTTGCTAGCCCATTGAATAAAAGAAGAATCCCAGGTTTAGAAGCCTTATGAAGCATATCCCTTAGTCGCCTTTTACATCATTCATAGGAAAGAGAAAAAGTGGTCCACACGGCACATAGAAGCTCTTTTTCTCGCAAACACGACGTAGATATTCCAACTACAGATAATGAAACGACAATGTAAGTTGATATTGTCGCTGCAATAAACTTTTATTGATATCAATATAGAAATGAAACTATTTACAGCTGTATATCATAAACTATGAACACGGCGCATCGTTTTGTCGATATTGAAAAGTCAAATGATGTTTGTAACTATGCTTCATTCATTCATTCATAAAATCACGTCTTTATGCCTCGCAGGGTAGACAGAGCCAGCAGTCTTGAAAAACTGATTTATTTACATTTTTACTAAACAAAACGTAAATATAAAAAATATGATGATTGATGCTAAAATAAAAATCATATATACTACTCTGTCAAGAAAGTAGCGGGAAAAGATCAATAATACACAAACTGTTTGTTATTCATCCAAATTTATTTTATCACCTTCAAAATATGCTCCTTTAGAAACGATACACTTACGCCAACGAATAATCCAATCATCAAAACATTTTTTAAACGCTGTTTCCGGAATTGAGGTCAGTTCTCGCCGCGAATTCTCTTTTATGTCTTCAACCGATTGAAAACGGGTGCCACGAAGTGGTAATTTGAGTTTAGGAAAAAGAAAAAAGTCAGCTGGAGCCATATCTGGTGAATATGGTGGTTGCTCGATGGTATTTGTTGAGTGTTTGGTTAAAAATTCGTTCACAATGATGGCCTTGTGCGAAGGTGCATTATCATGGTGCAAAATCTAAGAATTTTCTTTCCACAAATCTGGCCTTTTTCGTCGGATTTGCTCTCTTAAACGCCGCATAACACTCAAATAATATTCCTTATTTACCGTTTGACCTTCCGGCAAGAATTCCGAGTGCACAACACCGCGATAGTCAAAGAAAACAGTCAACATGACTTTGACTTTTGAACGACTTTGGCGTGGTTTTTTCGGTTTCGGTTCAGTTGGAAGGCGCCACTCCGAAGCTTGTTGACTAGTTTGCATGTCAAACTCGTAAACCCACGTCTCGTCACCAGTAACAATGCGTTTCATGAATGTTGGGTCGGAATTGACTCGTTCTAGCATGTCCTCAGCGACTCTCATGCGATTGAGTTTTTGAAAAAAATTCAGGTCTTTTGGGACTAGCCGAGCGGCAACATGTTTCATACCCGAATTATTAGTTAAAATGGTACGGATCGACTCGTGGGATACAGAAAGTTCGGTGGCTATCTCTCTCAAAGTTGAATGAGGATTTTCAGTCACTATTTCCTTCACTTTTGCGATGTTAACTTCAGTTGCAGACGTTGATGGCCTACCAGAGCGAGGCAAATCTTCCATCACATCTCGACCGCTTTTGAACGCTTTGTACCACTCATAAGCACGAGTTTTTGATAAAGTCGATTCACCGTAAGCCTTCTGTAACATTTTCAGTGACTCCGAACACGATATTCCATTGGCAATGCAAAATTTAAGACAAACTCTTTGTTCGATGTTTTTATCCATTATAAAATTAGCAATACACACTAGATATGATATAACTAAAAATAGCACTGTATTTAATGTAAACAACAGATGCAACTCAAACTCCGCGCCAAAATGGAAAACAGTTGTGCCAATCTAACAACAACAAAAAAAAACAAAAATTTGAATTTGGAACCATAAATAAATAATCCATTCCCGATACTTTTCTGACTGAATGTACATACACATACATACATACATACATATGTTCACGTCTATATCCCATGCGGGGGAAGACAGAGCCAACAGTCTTGAGGACTAGAGACTAAATGGCCACGTTCACCTATTTGGCTTAATAATAGAATTGAGATTCAAATAGTGACAGGTTGCTAGCCCATCGCCTAAAAGAAGAATCCCAAGTTTATAAGCCTATCCCTTAGCCTCCTTTTACGACATCCATGGGAAAGAGATGGAGTGGTCCTATTATTTTTTGTATTGATGCCGGGAACCTCACTGCATCATATATACATCGGGAAAAATATTATATGACTATTCACTACAGTAAAAGGCAAAGAATTGAACTGAAACTTCTGTTAAGAGATATTAAATCAACAAAGTCTAACTTCATACATTGACGATTGTAATCGTCCATAAAGTGAAGTGCCAAGTCTTAGGTACGCTAGATTTTATCTATATCATTGAAATGCTTTATTGCAAGACTATGAATGCAATATCCTTTAAACAGCTCGACCGTTTGAAAAATATTACCCGTTCTAAAATCAAACGTTGTTGACAAAGTTGTAGTAGAGGCTATAGATAGTTTGCCTCTCGTAAAAGACCATATATTTTAATGTAATAAATAAGTTAAATGTATATTTCATAATTTTTATGAAAAAGGACATAACGTTAAACGTGGTTGATGTTATAACTAATGAACGGAAAGCCCAAACAACTTTGAAGTTTCACATTAGAGTGAAAACTTGTGCGAACTTAGATAAGGACCGCTCCATCTCTTACATACATACATATATAAAATCACGCCTCTTTCCCGGAGGGGCAGGCAGAGCCTACCTTTTTCCACTTGCCACGATCTCTGCATACTTCCTTCGCTTCATCCACATCCACCATCTTCATGTAAGCTCGGCGGTGCACCGCTCCATCTCTTTCCCATGGATATCGTAGAATGTGACTAATAGATACGCTAAAAACTTGGGATTGTCACTAAACTGTCACTATTTGAAAATCTCATTTCCATTAAGCCATATATTTAAACTTGGCCTTTCAGTCTTTGCGAGACGGTTAGCTCTGTCTACCTTGTAAAGGATAAAGATGTTATTATATATGTAAACTGTAGGTGTGTATGTAAACATCTATATATTTACTTTATCATTCAAAATCCAAATTGTTTTTTTTTTCTATTCATATTAGGATAAAAGTATACACGGAAATTCTAATCCTGTTAATATTATTTTGTTTCTTGTCATCAGTTCGCTCCTCAAAATCAAGATTTCCATCATTCAGCTAATATACTCGAAGTTAAACTTAGCCTTTCAGTCTTTGCAAGACCGTTAGCTCTGTCTACCGCTTAAAGGATAAAGATGTGATTATCTATGTAAAAGTTTACACAGAAATTCTAATCCTGATAATATTATTTTGTTCCTTGTCATCAGTTTGCTCCTCAAAATCGATTCACGTTTTCGCTGACAAACAATACAAGGTAATATGTCAAAAGAAACGTCTCTCAATCTCGTCTCAGCAATCACGTAAGTGGGTCGTTAAAAACCGCATCGGTAATAATAATTTCAAAACTCACAACGATACGAACATCGACGTTTACGATGACACAAATAAATTAAAGTCGATCATAAAAAATGTATAATATCGATGGGTATCGGACGCGTGTCGCGTCACTATAAAACGAAAATCGAATAATGTGAACACGTTTGTGATTTTTTGGGTTCTGTATTATTTTTTTTTATTTTTTTTTTTAGTATGGTTAAAAGCGACAACCCTGAATTCCCTGCTCTCCAGAGAGGCCGAGTCGGGATTAATACCAGGAGAAAGAAGTATAGGTTAAAAGCCAGAATTCTTTTTTTGCTAAATTAAAACTTACTTATTACAATTTCGGACCAAAGTTGTGTGTTTCTGTGAAACACTGATTAATTTATCTTTTGTCTATGTTTCATTTTGAAAAAATATGATTATTATTTATGTAAATTGCTGTAGTGAATAAAAAAACATCCATTATTTTCATTTCGTGTTACTACTACTCGTAGAAAAATATTCAATTTTCATTTATAAAAGAAAAGAAATGTGAAAATATTTTGAAAGTATATTAAACTAACATTTTTTTTTCAAATACATCCTACGTCTATATGACACATCATTCTATCAATAAAAGTAACTATAAATGGACCCTACCGTAAACCACTGATCCCCAAAACATAAATGCGTCAAATAAAAAAGTTGAGTTATTATTTTTTGCTCAGTATTTTTATATGCATTATTTACGGTCAAGTCGTAACGATTTTGGCTAATCTCTCTCGGAATAAATTCACATCTTTCTCCATCACATTTCAATAATAAAAACACAACAACAGTTTAGTATTTATAACATACAACAATTGTCTCAGATTCCACACTTCAGAATCATTTTTTACCGTCAATGTTGTAAGACGCGTCTAGAGTATTTTTTTCCCTAATGCAACAAGTATATGTAGTCCCATCTATTTTAACGCCCCTGATACCAGGCTATGATTTTTATCAAATCCTAAGAGGCGGTCAAAGACGAACCCAGGGCCCCACTTCAGGGAGCATAAAGCAGAGAGAAATGCTTACTTATGAATTTTTGAAGACAAATCAAAATTGATTACAACGAATTTCCACTTTCATAAAAGCATCATAACTGTCAATAAAATAAAATTAACGAGACGAAGAAATTGTGAGAGTAATGAACAGGACTATTCAATGGTTTTACGAGTGAGTCGCGTGCGCATGTTTCAATGCAAGCATGTTCATCTTTTTTTTTAAAGACGCACATATTGTGCTTGCCCGTAAGAAAATCAAGACTTGTGATATGTTGTTCTTAATATATTTGTATACCATATTTTAATATAAATTACATTAACCTATTATATATCGTATAAGTACCTACTTATGTTCGAAGCAACCTAAAAAAATGCATTTGGTTTTTTAAAATGAGAATTCTTTGAATCTAGAGGAATTTTTAAAATTAGAAAAAAAAAATCAAAATTCACATGTTATTTTTAGAAAAAGAAGCAGAGGAATTTTTAAATTTGTAAAAAGTTAATCCATTTATTCCTTTCACACTCATTGACCTGGTCTCCAAGGTGAAAAAATATAAGATTTAATAACTCATTTGTAAAACTTTATCGTTTTTTATACGTTTACAATTCCAGATATTTTACGATGTATCTGATAAAGGGGTTTTTTATCGGGCGTTTAGTACTAATTGCATTTTATTGTGGTCCAAATTAATGTACTCACAACGATTTTACGGGCCGAAAATAAGAGCTGTTGATTTTACGATCGGCTTGCAATTGGTACCTTGTTTTAGTTTTGTGTAATGAAATATTACATTATTTCAAATAAAACATTTAAATATCCCTTGCGGGGTAGATAGAGTCAACAGTCTTGAAAAGACTGAAAGGCCACTTTCAGCTGTTTGGCTTAATGATAGAATTGAGATTCAAATAGTGACAGGTTGCTAATCCTGTAATAGAATTATAAGCTTTGCCAAGTAGACACATAAAGACGAATAAAGTCGACACAAAAAAAGATACTTACGCAAGATTTAATTAAAATAATCTGATCACCCACGAAAACTCTCCCCTAAAGCCTATTTGTTATTATTCCAGCTCGAATGTTAACAATTTTTATGTATCTCTTTTATTCCCAGTATCTCCTTTACATCCGTCCACATAAAACAGGGAATAAAAGATTTGTTGTAAAAATTAAACTCTTAAGAAAAACCCCCTTTATCAAATGTAATTTTTATTGTTGTTCTAAAAAAGAAATCGCCCGCCATCTTTGTTTTAACGTTTTGAATTTGAAAAGGAAGAAATAAAAAGAACGTTATTTTTTTTTACATTTTTTATTGGCGAAATGAAACGGAGTTATTGCGATTAATATTAAAATTGATAAGATTAAATGAAAATACGTAAAAAAAATCTTATTCTTGTATTAAGTAAGCGTCTGCCCGCGGGGTTACTTGCGTTTAAAATTGCGTGAAATAGTTACAAATTAACATATATATTCAAAAATAACACAAGATAAGTATGGCGATGTGATAAATTCCTTTAATAGCGATGTTTCTTGCCTGTCGAGAAGTAATAAACTGGCTCAAATTTCCAGTTAGGCAAAAAAAATATACATCAAACCAAAATATTTGAAACTTATTATATATTTTTTAACATTCATAATTTAAAAAAAATATAAATTATTATGATTAGGTTGATGTAATTATTGTGTAATTATCTTAGTTCATCTGATTGGTGTGTGGTTCCAGGCACCATTAGAAAAAGAATAGGATTACTCCGACTCTTTCCCATGGATGTCGTAAAAGGCGACTAAGGGATTGGCTTACAATCTTGGGATTTACAGTCTTCTTTTAGGCGATGGGCTAGCAACCTATCACTATTTGAATCTCAATTCTAACATTAAGCCAAACAGCTGAACGTGGCGTCTTAGTTTTTTCGTCGCTGTTAGCTCTGTCTACCTCGTAAACGATACAGCTGTTATTATATGTAATTATTTACTATTTAAGCAGGTAAGGTAACCTTTACGGGCTAGACAGTTGGCTCTGTCTAGCCCGTAAAGGATATAGACGTGACTATATGTATGTATGTATGAAATTATGAAAGAGCTTACATCTACGGCCGTAAAAATAATCTAAAGATAACAAATAAAACGTACTTACCTACATCTTTTAAATATTTTTATACAAACGTGTCATATCGACGAATACTAAACCGATCGTTTACTTTATACGATTATGAAACGCGAGTTTCCATTTCGTTATAAAAAAGTAAAAGATCTTAAATTTAATGCCGTTTTTATTGTGCAGATTACAATAATGTTAGGGTGGGATTTGTATTGAACGAGATTTCAGTATGTTTTACCCTCAGTCGCAAAAGAAGGGTTATTATTCCAATACAAGAGGTAAAGTTTGTCACTTAGGATTCTTTTTTAGGCGATGGGCTAGCAACCTGTCGCTATTTGAATCTCAATTTTATCATTACCTAAGCCAAAAAGCTGTTAGTTGCCGTTCTGTCTTTTCAAGACTGTTGGCTCTGTCTACCCCGCAAGGGATATTAGACGTGACCATATGTATGTATGTAAAGTTTGTAACTCTGTTAATTTAGCTCTGATTGTTTGTTTGTTTGTAAGGTCTTACCTTCGGAAATACTGGACCATCATGAAATTTTTTTCATAGGTATTAAAAAAATGGAGGATATATAAGTACCCTGCCTTTTGAGTAAAGTTTACTCAGATGGATTGAACACTGTACGGGTATTTATTATAGGCTATGTAAGAATTATTACAAGCGACTATGATTTCATTGAAGCATGATTTTATATGCCGTGTGGTTGCCGTCACTTGAGAATAGAACCAGTCCGTTTATTGCCCATGAATGTTTTAAAGGCAACTAAGGGAGAAGGCACATTCAACTAGTAAAGCTTTTACCATGATACAATATGGGTAAGGTTCCCTTGCGAAGGTTGCGGAGGTCAGACGGCAATTGTTTGATGTCAATTTTTAAATATAAATATATACGGGACAAATTACACAGATTGAGTTAGCCTCGAAGTAAGTTCGAGACTTGTGTTACGAGATACTAACTCAACGATACTTTATTTTATAATAAATACTTATATAGATAAACATCCAAGACCCACGCCAATCAGAGAAAGTTCTTTTCTCATCATGCCCTGACCGGGATTCGAACCCGGGACTTCCGGTGACACAGACAAGCGTACTACCGCTGCGCCACAGAGGCCGTCAAATTTTTTAATATAAAAAGTCAGACTAGTCTAACCCTGGATCATTGTTAGAAGGCGCACCCCGGGCTCCACTCCAGACAGGTGAGGATAAAAAAAAAAAAAAAAAAAAAAAATAAGTTTATTGAACTTGCTTCTTAACAATAATGTTACAATCAGATTGCGTACATAGTAACAATGAGAAAAGCAACTCTGTTGTCCCTCCCTACCATCGAACTAGGAACAAACCTGTATCTCGAGTAGTAGGATGAGACACGATTGCATCTTTAAGAATTAATTGTTAGAAACAATACAAAAGGGAAAACAAAAGGTTTGAATGTAGTAATTCCCAAACTAGAAGTTTCTGTATTTTGGGAATTGTGTTCTAGCTACAGTGAGGTTATAACATACAATGTAGCTACGGAAATGCTCTCAGCCGCCTTAGTGTCTATAATTATATACTTAAATATCTTTATATAGGTATATATACATATATTTATACTTATATATTTATACTTGTATACGACGTTAAACATTTATGATACTATTATATATTGAGCACTACTAATATATGTGTACGTCTGTGTACTTCAGCAAGAAAAGAATCTATCAACTATGATGTATACATACTGCAATAATCATTAATCAAATTGTGCTATCTTGGTTTTAAATAGAAATTTCAAAAGTTACTGTATATGAGATTTTCAGTTTCAGTATAATTCAGTTTCAACAACCACTCCTGTATAAAAAGGATGTATCCGGGACTAACACGAAGAGGAATAAGGATAGCTAGTTACTGATTGACTATTTAGTTTCAGCGTTTACACATCACAAACAAACATATTTCTTATTCACAATGTTACTGTAGATTGAAGAAAATTGGTTACATAAATAGGAATAATGAGTCCATTGCATCATTCAACCCACTGTCAATTTGAAGTCAGCGATATAATTCTGAGTATTGGACAAAGGAACAATATTTTGCCGTGTGGTTCCCGGCACCTATACAAAAAAGAATAGGACCACTCCATCTCTTTCCCATGGATGTCGATAATGCGACTAAGGGATTGGCTTACAAACTTGGGATTATTTTTTAAGGCGATGGGCTAGCAACCTGTAACTATTTGAATCTCAATTCTATCGTTAAGCCAAATAGCTGAACGTGGCCATTCAGTCTTTTCAAGACTGTTGGCTCTGTCTACCCCGCAAGGGATATAGACGTGACCATAACAATATTTTCTATGCAATTTATTAACTAACTGAATTTCTTACTTTTAAATAAAATATTTTTTTTAAATCTTTTTTTCATTGTAATTTCGAAAGAAAACTCTACCTCAAGGGTGAATAATTTACCCAGTTTTTTTTTTACATTTTCCATTATTTCTTCGCTCCTTATACTTGCAGCGTGATGTTATACAGCCTGAAGCCTTCCTCGATAAATGGTCTATTCAACGCAAAAATATTTTTTCAATTCGAACCAGTTCGGTCCAGTTCTTGAGATTAACGCATTCAAACAAACAATTCGAACCAGTAGTTCATGAGAGAGTTGCGTTCAAACAAACAGTCTTCAGCTTTATAATATTAGTAGAGATAACAAATATGTACATGCATCAAACATAAAACATTATCGCATAACATATTCCCCTGTATAAAACTTTAAAAGCTGCCAACTGCGTAAAACGGAATGAGTTTCGCATAAACTGTTATTAACAATAAATCGCACCCGGCTTCTCTTATCGAATCTATCATACATACGTGAAACACAATGTATTTTTATTAGGTTGGCAGTAAAAAAACATAACATGATACGTTTTTAAGCAGCATACATACATCTTTACATACATACATCTATACATACATATATATATACATACATCTATACATACATATATATATATAATCACGTTTATATCCCTTGCATGGTAGACAGAGCCAACAGTCTTAAAAAGACTGATAGGCCACGTTCGGCTATTTGGCTTTAAGATATCATTAAGCCAAACAGCTGAACGTGGCCTTTCAGTCTTTTTAAGACTGTTGGCTCTGTCTACCCCGCAAGGGATATAAATAGTATATTTAGTTACAAAATCATGAATCGTAACGGGTTGCGGTTGAAAACAATACGAGACTATCATCTTACCCTTTGTGTTCAGCCGTTCCCATGACAGGTGGTGCAAGGGTTGTCACGGGTTCAATTCTCGGTTAATTAATTTTGTATGAGTTATGAATGAATATGGTGACTTGATAATTTCGCGTGTCTAATTTTATGGGAATAATGGGTTAAGCGTCTGTATTGTACTATTATTGTTTAAAATATTAATAAGGGTGATTCTTGAATTCATTTGAAGTGTGGTTAAAGCAAAAAATTAATTAATCTATTTATTGATGCCGCGTGGTTCCCGGCATTAATACAAAAAGAATAAGACCAGTCCATCTTTTTGCCATGGACGACATTCATGGCAAAGAAGAAAAGAAGATGAAGAAAAGGCAACTAAGGGATAAGCTTATAAATTATTTTAGGCGACGGGCTAGCAACCTGTCACCCTTTGAATCTCAGTTCTATCATTAAGCCAAATGGCTAATCGCGGCCTATTAGTCTTTTCAAGACTGTTATCTCTGTCTCCCCGTAAGTAGGTAATATTCTTACTTACGAAACAAATTCATAAGATCGTGGCAAGTTGAAAGATGTAGTCTCTGCCTACCCCGGTAGACTATGCATGGTTGTATTTTTGTACAAATTTTGAGTTACTACAACGAATGATTTTTTTAAGAGATGTGAATTATTCGCACCTCTTTTAGAGTTCGGTAAAGAGGCGTGATTGTATTTTTGAAAATTCAGAATTTCAAAATAAACTTTTTACAAGACTCTATAATTTTATAGTGTTATGTTATATATATATATGAGTTAGTAGTATTCTTAGATTCCACATTCACAATTTCAGGGCAATACAATTTCTTCCACTTTGATATTTTTACAAGGAAATATAAAAACCTCTCAAAGCATTCCATTCCAACAAAAGATATCGCGGCCCAATAAGCGAAACTCATGCAAATCATAATGATATTGATATAATCTAATATCGCGCGACAAAAGATCACAAGAAAATAAGCAAATAAATCTCGACGTCTTTTGTACGTATCGTAATGAAATCGGGACGCCGGGAATTAAGGGGGAGCTAACAAGATATCTAAACATAAATTTTTTTTTTTCAAAACTACGTCTAATTAATTTATATAATGCAATATTTTTAAAGAGGAAACTGACCATAGTTGGTTCCATTCTTTTTCGATTTTTGTTTGTTTTTTAATATTTTTATTGCACAGAAATTTACACAGTTACAAAAAATAGTACATAGTTATAAATGAAATAAATCACTTGCAATGGCGGACTTGTCCCATGAAGGGATCTTTTTCAGTCACCCGGCTTATAATAAAGGAACTAGATAATTAAATAAAAAAGCAGCAAGTTGTGAAATATTTCAATTCGTTTTTAACCGTTACCTATGTTATGACATTCGTATGGATTTTCTCATTTAAAGTTTCCATTCACACTCTATGTATAATTTAAAAGACAATCAACGATAAAATGTTTTTAAATAAAACATTTCGTAAATCTTAAAAAAAAAACATTATTTGTAAAAAAATGTCATGGTACATAATGGAAATGTTTCGCCTTAACAAAACACCTTGGAGTCTTTTCAGAACATCCAAATCAGAGTGTGGCGAGAGTGAGACGTCATAATAAAAAGAATAAAGATAAAAAATACAGATTTCCCCTGCGCTTTCGAGTTTTTATTACTTACGCCTCTTTTCTATCTGATAAGCGGCATCCCGGAAAATGTATTGTGGATTTAATTTTTATGTGTCATTTAATTTATATCTCGTATTTTTACATTTGTTCATTTCATGTATTTTTCATTATGTATTATTATCACAGATTGTCAAACATGTAGCATATTAACCAGTTTTTGAAGATTGACCACGATACACCACATAAAAGAAAATCTCCAAGTTTAAGTCTTTCGCGGAGAAAGTAGAAGCTGGCAAATATTATGGTTTCTCATCGCTACCCGACCGGCGAAGCTTTAACTCCTCATATTTATAACAGGGGATTTCCAAAATTCCCGCAGGAATGATTAATCTGTGCCGTGTGGGTCCCGGCACCTACAAAAAAGAATAGGACCACTCCATCCCTTTCCAATGGATGTCGTAAAAGGCGACTAAGGGATAGGCTTATAAACTTGGGATTCTTCTTTTAGGCGATGGGCTAGCAACCTGTCACTATTTGAATCTCAATTCTATCATTCAGCCAAATAGCTGAATGTGGCCATTTAGTCTTCAAGACTGTTGGCCCTGTCTTCCCCGCATGGGATATGGACGTGACCATATGTATGTATGTATGTATGATTAATCTGCAATTTAAGATTACAAAGTCGAGGTATAAAGCAAGTTAGTTTAACTAGACGATATCATTAAACTATCATGCATTTGTCACGTAACTAGCCTCCATGGTTTCAATGCCATGGATTAAATTTACATCTAAATTAAGTTTTTGTAAGTACTTATATGGTCCTAAGTTAAAAAAAAGTGTGAACCCCGATGACGCCGCATAATATCAGCGAAAAGGATTTTCGCCTCACTCAAAGATCAGTGACACTCGCTTTTTTCATAAATAAAAAAAGATTAGCGTTAAAAAGTAAAAAAGAATGCACTCCGAGTTAATGATATGGCACGGTGAGTAGCGGGAAACAAAGCATCGGGGGGCATTTACACCGTGCTGTAACAGAGGTTTCAAGAAAAAATATACTATAAAAGACTTAAAATTTTTACAAAATAGTTCCATTGTGTTTTAAAAATACGTTAATTCTTATCGGAAGTCGGCATGTGTTTTATATTAAATTTCAGCTTTAATTTGATGTGCCAACAAACTGTGCCTTTTATAAATAACTACATCTACAATTTGAAGAAAATGCAGATTATTACATGTAACTTTACACGAAGACATAAAATAATGTCTTTTCCTTTATTATAAATTGACCCGCGAATTTATAGGAAAAGAAGAATTTAAATCATTTTAATCAAGTTTGTAAGCTTTTGCACATTGTGCAGATTTCGTCATCCATAGGAAATATTTGAAGTGGTCTGCCACAAATTTGACAAGAACCACATTACCTTAATAAAATTGTTAATGTCGTTTAGTACTTTCAATTATTGTTTGGTTTGTCTTAAAAAAAACATTTGCCGACCGATTCCACTTCGGTGTAACACGCCGCCTCCAAAAAAGCAAGCTTCGAGGCTTGAGACTGCTGTAGATGTCTCGATTTTTTTATTCTCGATCCTTCCCGAAGGATTTTCGAAACGTCTGGCGCAGTTTCCTCGTACACTTCATGGTTTAGAAAAAGATTGTTTTTTTTTTCGTCTCAGAATTCTCAGGTTTTATGGAACGTCGCGTCCGAGCACTCAGAATTGTTTAAGGAAAACTCTTTTAGGTGTTCTAAGGTATTTAATTTTTTTAGCGAGGTGACGGTGAACAAAAGGTTTTTCTTCGCCATGATTATAACCGAAGGAAATATTAACGAAATGAACTTTGTTTAGCATTAATATGTAAAACCCACTATTAAAAAAGAAAATAAAAATTATTCCTGTAATACCATTTCCAATTCTTGTGATTATTGTAGTAAGTAAATTAGGTACAAATATGTTATCTGTAACAAGATTCATCATAAGATTAAATCTTAACATATGTTTTGTCTTAACTTTTTCGACTTGCAAACTTTGGAAGTCGAAAATGTTAAGTAGAGGCTCATTAATTTGGAACTCAGGGTAATCTTCAATACGCCAACCAGCTGAACTTTCTGTCTTATGACTATTCGCTCTGTCTATGCTGTATAAGATAAAAACGTGATTAAATTTACCTCTGTTTCGTCTAATTGAAATGAAGTTCTTTGTTAGTCCTATTTTTTATTATTTCGCAAATATCTCCAATTACTGTCATTCCTTGTAAATAATCTCAGCATCAGGAACATCATCTTGCTCTTTAAACTCCTGAGACATCTCAAAGATTTCAACAAAACCCTCAGTCTGCCACATTTCATATTCAACCGTAATTATACCAAATCGCGATCCCATCTCTTCGCAAAGGGCGTCTTTAACTTGTTTTACTTTTTCTATAATACCTTCCTCTCCGACGGTTGATTGCTCTACACAAGTGCATGTATACAATGGGATGCCATTTTCTTTTTAATCCCTTATCTTTCCCCCCGCCTCGTAAGATGTGAGGGCTATGAGATGGGTATATTTAAATGAGTCAGGTGTCTCGGTACTATGAATACTTATTTATGAGCGGAAAATTTGCATCTTTTCTGCTTTCGAGTTTTCAAGGACGTTTTCTTGTTGTTTCTTTTTGACTAGATTTTGACTTCATTGTCGAAAGTGATTTTGTTTAATTACTTTAGGTACTTTAAAATTAATTTGACGATTTTTTTATAATATAGTTCAAAGATTGCTTGATTTCTTTGGATTAAATTGACACATGAATTACAAAAGTGCCACACATAGTACAATAGGATTATAAATATAGAGGCTAATGAATAATGTTGCTCGTATCGTAATTTGTAAGTAACTAATTTCACACGTAAATTTTCTTATAAAATATCACACAGGTATGGTTGCTAAATAGTGGCTCAACTTTATACAAGAACTCTATTATCATAACAAGATTCTTACATTAAAACTTAAAGAAAATCAAAATAAAAAATGAACCCTCGCAAAAAGAAAGTGCCTGCAAATCCGAATCTCCATCACAAGTAAACACTCCCAAATATTAAATGTGCGTGAAACGGAACGCGTTTCTTTATAATCCTTTGTGTTTTGTCATCCGTCAAAATATGTTTTCTTCTGGGACCGGCAAGGGAGCCCTACGTAAGTGTCCTCAATACAAGATGTCTTTTCATTCGTCTTATTTTCTCCAGTTTTAATATTCATAAGCGAATTGCTATGATCCGAAATGGATATTGTCGTTACATTTTTTCTTTTTCTTTTTGTATTTACGCTCCATCCGTTTTGATTGAATTGAAATGTTGTTCGGGTTTTAAATATTTTTCTGAAAAAAAAAGACAAGATTGAGGCAGCAAATCCTTTTTTTTTTAATTAAAAAAAAAAGAAATCTACTTTAATCATATTGCTAATGCACATTTTAGTATTCCATTAAAAAGTGCTGAACTAATTCTGGTTAGCTCTTAGTTTGTGTTTTCCGTCATATTTCTATGTATTTTTCTGCATATCTACCTAAGTACCTTAATCAAAGCGAACGTCCACAGATAGCTGGTCAGGTCAAGTCAACAGAATCCTAAACTGACGATCTTGAATGAAAATATTGATGACGAAGTAAAATGAGAAAAATAAAATTTCTCTTTCTTTTTATGCAACACCTAAAGAGTTTATCTATCTATCTAAGAATGCAGGGATAAGGGCAAGTGAACAGCATCCGCTTATCATGCAAAGTACAAAGGCGTGATTAAGAACGTATAATTATGGTTTTTATCTAAATTTTGTATCAATACAGTTAACTGAGATTCACCTCGTAGCAAACATACGAACATCAACACAGAGCTATCGTATTTCAAACAATAATTGTCTCGGGTTCAATTTCGAAATGGCTAATAAAAGACGTGGAACCATACCGCAGTAACTATTCACGATAACTCGAGCAGTTACGACTAATGCAGACGTGCGTTTTTTTTATTCAAATCACGATATGCAATAAAATTTCATTATTTTAAAAAGTGTCGGGTCATAAGCAATATTTTTATGTTTCTAACTGGCAGTAAATAAAAAAATAAATAAAATAGAACGAAAATAAAAAAGTGATGTAAGACGAGTTTAAGAGCAATTATTAACATATAAGTCCCGATTGTATTTAATGTATAATTTAATTGTTTTAACGAAAATATAAAATTCTAAATTAGTACAGGAATATTGGAGTTTAAATTGCATTTGTTTTTTATATATTTTCATTTTGACGACGATGCTAAGTAGATTAATACCGTGTCTAGCTATGACCCTTTTTCTTTGTAAAGCGGTACGTTAGGGTTGAAAAAAGCGGGAAATTTTCCGGTTTTTTTCAAATTCCCTCGTTTTTATACAAGTTTTTTACGAAAGTTTCAAGAAAAATAAGAATGAAATATTTCATGTTTTTTATTAATAAAACGGAAAAATATAAAAGAAACGGAAAAATACGATAGGAAAAGTATTGATTACCTTACAATATGCATCATTGTTTTAAAAATTGGTAATTATACATAGAATATATATATATAATTACCTAGTTATTACCAGAATATATAGTTCTTCAATCGTTTTTTTCTTATTTTTCGAAACAAACGACGAAAATCTCAATAAAACCGTTTTTTCCCCAAGGTTTTAATCTGATATATTTCAATGTAACAAACCAATAAAACGGTAAAAAACGAAAAAACGTTTCTTTCACCGAAAAAAACAATTTGTTTCTTTCGGAATTTTCAACGCTAGGTACGATACATTCTACGAGTAACTTGGCACACGGCACAGTTCAACTGATAAGCTACTACGCCTTTTCCAGTTTTTATCTTCTCGACTCTAATACATTTCTAGAAAACTTTCATGTTTAGCCAAAAGTTTTCTGAGAGCATCTATGAAACTCCTCTTTATAGTCATCCTTCTATCAGTTCATAGCTTTTTTATAAAAAAACCTATATTATCCCTCCTTACGTGCTACATTCACATCATCTCCATCCGTCACATTTTACAATTTTCGTCAGCTTTAGCAGCCAACAAATTCAGTCATGCCTCCTTTTTTACTCATTTTTTTTTAATTTTACCATCCCGCTCATCATTGAAAACTATTTTTATTAATTCCTTGTAGATATTGTAAATTTTTTAATCGACCATTTTCCTCACAAACTCTTTCATTTCTTACACATCTCGCTCAGCATTGAAAACAATGTTATCAATTTGAAAAAAAATTATTAATCGTCAATTTTCTAAGTACCTAGTCGATATCAAAAGTATCTCGTCTACTCGACACTACGCTTATTGGTTAATTAGACAAGGGTTCATCGCGTTGCCGCGCATGCCGTTTTATGCATGCTCTCCTCTCCCGCCGTGAATCAGGGTACAGGAATAGTGCTACAATATGTGTTTGCGTTGTCCAGTGCCGCTGTTGACGATTGGCCAGCTGCACAGAGCAAGGTATTTCCATGTCACGGCGATTCCTTGCTCTGTGCTCCGGCTGTAATTTTTTTCGAGTATAGGGCATTATGGTGGAACAGAATTCACATTTTAATTTGTCGTGCAGTGTATTTTGTTATGTCGCTTTTTTTTCTACACTAGCGTACTGAAACGATACTAAACTATAAGTAATTTGAACTTAAGTCATACGTTGTATCTAATATTGAAAAATAAAGTATTAAATTGCCAATAATTTGAGAGCCAAGTTCGTATAAAGACAAAACGCAGACTTTATTCAGTCAGTCATATTACAAATTCATACATACATATAATAGGATCTATATCCCTTGCGGGGTAGACAGAACCAACAGTCTTAAAAAGATTGATAGGCCACGTTCAGCTATTTGGCTTTAAGATAGAATTGAGAACAACAAATTCAGTTGAATTTTTCTATATCAATCTAGACCATTGAGGTAATCGCATACATTTTATAAAGTTTTGTAATCACTATCTAATAATATTCTAACCTAAGAGAATACAGTCAAAAGAGACCAATGACCAATGCTAAAGAACTATTATGAAACGACAGACGACTATAACGAAAGCGATGGTGTTGTTTCAGTTGGTTTATTGCTGGACAAACAAAGCCGCGGCATGGCGCAAGGTCAGCTTGTTATTCTACCTTTTACGATGAGGTCGACGGTTTTAAATAGCTTTGACAAAGTCAAGTTTGGTCGTAAAGTATCTATTAGTGTCTATGATTATTATTTGGTCAAGTAAAGGGTTAATGTTCGCAATACCTGGGCGATCGAGCGGAGCTAGGTGTTTTAGTCTAAGTATAAAGATTTATGTAATTGGCAATCGAACCTGGAACTCCAACGTAATAGTTTTCAACACGCTGACCATGCGACCAACATATTCAAATCAGAGCAATAGTTTTTGCAACGGATATTCTTAAAAAATATATTTTTGGCTTCTGTTGGTCTTAAATATTTTGGCAATATCTTTAAAGTACAGCATCGGTCACTTATTATTTTATTTTAATGCATGAAAAAGTTCAAATATTTACTTAATTTAATCTATACCAATATTATAAAGCTGAAGAGTTGGTTTGTTTGTTTGAACGCGCTAATCTCAGTAACTACTGGTTCGAATTGAAAAATTCTTTATCGAGAAAAGATCGGAGAAAATTATTCATCCTTGAGGGCTTCAATGATGCCCAAAATAACTATTCCACGCGGAAGAAGTCGCAGGCACAGCTAGTTTACTATAAAGTCGAATTTCATAGACCCATCATACTCTTTGGGCACCATTTCACTCTCGTTTTATACCAAAAGTAAAATAAAACTTATTTTAGTATTTAGTACAAAATTAATTGCCCACAAAAGCTCAGGCGCTTTACGGTGGAGCTTTACGCCTTATTGGTGATTTGATGTGCCCGGGAATCGAATCCGTGACTCATCGGGTGCAATAAAATTAGTTAACTGCATTGAACAATGAATTGGTTTGTTAGACGATAAAAATGAGAAGGTTAGGGGAAGCTTTTGAGATCATCCATCAAGTCTTTCCACTTTTTTTGGGTTCCGACTTGTGTTTTAAAAGAAAGCTGTGCTTTTAGTAATTGTTGTTTGTTGGCTAATTTCGTTAGGTATGAGTATAATGCAAAATATTTTTTTTATATAACATAACATATAATCCCGTCTATATCTATGTTTATATATGTAGACGGAGCCAACAGTCATCAAAGAACTGAAAGAACACGTTTAGCTGTTTGGCTCAATGGTAGAATTAAGTTTCAAATAGTGACAGGTTGCTAGCCCATCGCCTAAAAGAAGAATCCCAAGTATATAAGCCTATCCCTCAGTCGCCTGGTCGAGTCGAGTGGTCCTATTCTTTTTTTCTATTGGTGCCGGGAACCACACGGCACCAATTGTTTAAAATAATTATATTAATATACGTACTTACACTATTGTAACGTAATCTTGGTCATAGGTGAGCTCCGAATTCTATCCAGTTTTGTAATAAAACAAATAAAAATAATTTAATGCTAATCCCATGGACGTCATAAAAGGCGACTAAGTGATAGGCTTACAAACTTGGGATTCTTTTTTAGGCGATGGGCTACCAACCTGTCACTATTTGAATCTCAATTCTATCATTATGCCAAATAGCTGAACGTGGCCGTTCAGTCTTTTAAAGACTGTTGGCTCTGTCTAACCCTGAAAGGCAAATAGACGTGACAATATGTATGTATGTTATTTAAAACTGCCCGGGTGGCCGAAGCTTGTCAAACGAAATTTCATCATTATTCCCACAGAATATTTCATTTATCTCACTCAATACATACATACATACATATGATCACGTCTATATCCCTTGCGGGGTAGACAGAGCCAACAGTCTTGAAAAGACTGAATGGCCACGTTCAGCTATTTGGCTTAATGATAGAACCGAGATTCAAATAGTGACAGGTTGCTAGCCCATCGCCTAAAAGAGGAATCCTAAGTTAATAAGCCTATCCCTTAGTCGCCTTTTACGACATCCATGGGAAAGAGATGGAGTGGTCCTATTCTTTTTTGTAATAGTGCCGGGAACCACACGGCACTCACACATCTCACTCAATATTTCACAATAATGACAACGGTGACCCATTTACGTCCATTTGGAATATAACAAAAACAGACATAGTAAGTACGTAAATAGAAGTATTGCGCAATATATCCTTCTTGGACATATTTATTTTGTAGCACACGTGCTATTGTTTACGATATTTTCATGCTTTAGGGCGACTGCAGTCATGATACATAAAATATTAATTTAAGTTTAAACAAATCAAAGTTAAATTAATGTTTGAATTATATGTATGTCACGATAAGGGAATATAGTATGTCTCACTAGACACATTTTGAGTTGCTGTGTATTTTAAAACAGTTCAATTTAATTTAGTTCCAAAAAAAAAAATTCATTTTTCGAATACTGAAGTTTATTTCGGAATAATATTTATAAAAACTTCAATAAAATGAACAAAGTAAAGATACCTACTCCACTTTATATATCAAACTTCAATAAAATGAACAAAGTAAAGATACTCTATATATCAAAGTAGCCTATAATTACAAAATATAGTTATAGGTCGGTAACTATAGTTAGGTTTGGAATAAATTAGATAGTACTTGCTATATACATAATCGTTTTAATCCAAGAGTTTAATTAAATTCAGAAAATAAAGTTTCAGTACATCATTAGATACCTAATCATTTTGGATAAAACATCGTTAAGTTTAAGACTACTACACTTGGGATTCTTCTTATCGATCGCGATCGATCGCGTCCACATCCCTTGCGGGGTAGACAGAGCCAACAGTTTCGGAAAAACTAACAGACCACGTTCAGCTGTTTAATAAAATAATCCAGATTCAAATAGTGACAGGTTGCTAGCCGATCGCCTTAAAAAAAGAATCCCAAGTTTATAAGACTATCCCTTAGTCACCTTTTACGACCTCCTACTTTTTTGTATTAGTGCCAGGAACCACACGGCATTACCTTTCAGTGAAGACGTAGTATTTTATGTAGTACCTTAAATCTTTTTGCATTGTAGTTGAACTTTATCGCTTGTATCGAACGTTTGTAAACGCCCTTATCCTTAGGATCAAGCCTCATCACATTTTCTCTTTAAAATTAGTCAGGAATAACCGCGAGATGGCAGTTCGCCAAGATTTCGAGGTGAAGTAAAATTAATGCACTTAAGATATTGCTAGTTGCAAGGATTCTATTATTTTGGTTCTTACATCACGCTAAAGATATTGCCACTGCAAGCTTCATCTTACTATTATAAATGCGAATAATAATAGTTCTTTATTTGCATATCTACACTTTGGTTAGTGCCGTGTGGTTCCCGGCACCAATGAAAAAAGAATAGGACCACTACTTCTCTTTCCCATAGATGTCGTAAAAGGCGACTAATATAAACTTGGGGTTCTTCTTTTAGGCGATGGGCTAGCAACCTGTCACTATTTGAATCTGAATTCTATCATTGAGCCAAACAGTTGAACGTGGCAATTTATGCTTTTGTTAACTGCTGGCTCTGTCTACCCTGCAAGGGATATAGACGTAATTATATGTAAGTAAAAGTTCTTTATAAAACTTCTAACAAAACTCAAAACACTAAACCATCTAAGCTACTCCAAAAAAATAAAAATGTAGATATACACACGCATCACAATTTACAATACTCATACAATTTTTATTTGTACGTAAACTGTGACTATAGGATATATTTAATTTGGCTTCAGTCAGCACTTCTTATTTTATTATACTATTAACAGTTTTGACGACGTGATTGGATGTAGGTAATATTTATTTCAGTAGCCACGGCGGGCGTCGTTAAAAATACAATTAACATTTTATGAAATGAGTTCCGGAAATGAGTTTATCCCTAATAAAAAATAACATTGTTACAACTTTAAATCCCTACTTAACAATAAAATAAATGTCGTTTTGTAAGATAGACATTTCTCAAAAAGGATATTTTGATAACTTCAATAAAAGTTTGAAAGATTGCGCCTGATAAAATTTAATAGCAATGAGATGAAGATTGGTTGCTTGCTCTGATTTTTTTAAAATTCTTCTCCGCGCGTTCCTTTCTACCGATACCTATGAATTAAGGATTTTTGAGGCAAGATTACCTATTCACAGACAACATTTGAACTTATTTATATACCACCGATTGTTCATTAAAATTCCCAATAAAAAACTCTCCTTCTCACAGTAAGCTCTTAATTTAAGTATTCATCAAAACTAACCTTCTGAATAACTGAATCTCAATTCTATCATTTGAACGTGGCGAATCAATTTTTTCGAGACTATTGACTGTAAGGAGTTAAGACATGTTTGTGGTGAGTATGTATCTACCTAGTACCTAAAAATACTAAAACAATACATACATAAGTCATGCCTCTTACCCGGAGGGTTCGACAGAGACTACATATTTCCACTTGCCACGATCCCTGCATACTTCTTTCGCTTCATCCACACTCATAACTCTCTTCATGCAAGCTCGGCGGTTTCGGGTACTCTTGACCTGACCTTTTGCCGTCGTCTCAAATTTTATTAATGTACGTTCGTCTAGGCCCTCCCATTCCACGAGTCCCATTTCGTAGTAACAGGAATTGAAAAGGGAATTCTTCAATGGTCTTATCATGTCGAGAGGATGAATAAAAATAGGTAATAAAAATAATAATAAATAAATTTACTAAAACAATACTTGCATTAAAATAATCCTCTTAATATACCTTATTGATACTAGATGTGCCCGCGACTTCGTCCACGTGGAAAAGTTATTTTGGGCATCATTGAAGCCCTCAAGGATGAATAATTTACCCAGTTTTTTTTCACATTTTCCATTATTTCTTCGCTCCTAATAGTTGCGTGATGTTATATAGCCTAAAGATTTCCCCTATAAGTGGTATATTCAAAACAAAAAGAAGTTTTCAATTCGAACCAGTAGTTCCTGAGATTAGTGCGTTTAAACAAACAAACAAACTCTTTAGCTTTATAATATTAGTAGATATAGATGGTATTTAAATTCGTCACTTTTACAATCTCATTATTAAACCATGAAGCAAGTAGCACATATAAGTTCTACCGATAAAAGAAAGATAAACATTAAACAGACAGACACTAAAACGCAATTTGTTTCAACTTGGACTAAAACCTTTGTTGTCAGTGAGTCATAATGGCCGATGACTTCGGTACTCATCACACGTTTACTTACCTCTGTTTTATAGCGGTTTCACACACACATACAGTAATAACGTCACTATATCTCACTGAGTTGACAAAGCCTATTGACAAGTGTCAAAGATGAGCTGAATGATTCAGAGACAATCCAATTTTTTATAAGTAGTAACTACTTAAATAAATATAAGTGTTTATTAAAAAAATGAGAAGACAAAATGAAATGAAAATTAATTATCAGATGTCACAAAACATTACTTTACCAATTTTTGTTTTCAGATTGAAAAGCCTTTCAATAGTTACTGTTTACCTTTATTTATTCTTTTTTTTTAAATTTATTTTCAAGAAAAAATACAAATACAACTTAGACTAAGGATTAACTTTGTACTCGTATAAGGGCACTAATTATTTCTTAAGAAATGGACTGTATGTTAAATTATAACTGTTACATCGCATTTTATACTAACAAAGTCGCCGTCAGTACATACTTACATAAATAAAACGTATCTATTTAATGAGAAATAAAATAAATCGCAAAAATGAGGCAACGATAATGCCAACCGCAAATCCAATCATTTAACGTCTAATTAACTCATTGTTAATTTATTCCAAGAAGCGTTAATTAATAATTTGTAAAAATCAGTTGAAGTACAGTTGACGCCAAAGGCTTGACACCACTAAGTAAGGTTTTGGGTTCGTGACAGTTGATGTAAGTACATTCAACAGCTGAGAAACCCCTGTATGATTTTGGGGTTTATTCCCGTGTGGCCCTCACAATTTGATCCGTTTTCTTTTAATCTTCTTTTTTATCTTTATGCCTTGCCGTTCTGGTGCCGTGTGGTTCCCGGCACCAATACAAAAAAGAATGGGACCACTCCATCTCTTTCCCATGGATGTCGTAAAAGGCGACTAAGGGATGGGCTTACAAACTAGGGATTCTTTTTTTGGGCGATGGGCTAGCAACTTGTTACTATTTGAATCTCAATTCTATCATTAAGCCAAATAGCTTAACGTGGCCTCTCAGTCTTTTCAAGACTGTTGGCTCTGTCTACCATGCAAGGGATATAGACGTGACCATATATGTATGTATGTATGTTTATTCTGATCGCCGTCCCTACCGAAATACTTCAGTGTGGCTGATCCACTCAGAAATATTTTGTATTCTGTTCTGTTCATCCGCATAATTGTTTCTCCATAGCTCAGCAATCCAGTCCACTAGCATCCCATCTGATTGACCCCAACCTTGTAAATCCCTGGCAATAGTTAGGCAGCTGTGTATCCTAATGGCATCTTATCCTGAATTGAGATAGTTACTAAAATAATTGACATTAAAACTGCTCTTACCACATCGGCATCAGTTACTCCATCAGCCACATCCGTCCCCCCCTTATCCCTCCAATGCTTCTCGCTGGACACCGAGAACGTGAACTTTCTATCCCTTCTTGGACTCAGGAGCACCCCAGCAGGAGTCCTAGGGCTCCCGTAGCCGAAGATCTCAAGGTTCGTGGTCGAGAATGGGTCGTTCCCGTTATCTGTTCGGGGACACACGAAGACATCATCTTCGAGGTCTGAGTCGAAGGTCAGGGTGAGGGGGGGCGAGGAAGCTGAACGGCGGTTTTGCGGCGGTGGGGAGTTATGGCGGTCCAGGTCCGATTCGGAGAAGGGGCGATCTGGAAGACAAAAGAAGATGGTGATTAACAGCAGAATTGTCTGAAGCCAACCCAACTGATATTATAAATGCAGAAAAATAAGATCGTGAGTAACTAAAAAATGACTATGAAATCTGATATTATAAATGCAGAAGTAGGTACCTAAGTGTGTTTGTTTGTTATCTATTTAAGGCATCTGCTGAACAAATATTCTTGAAATTTCGCGTACCTATATATGTGCACGGAAATTAACAGGAACATACAAATTTCCTAGAAAAATTATAATCTTAAGTAAGATTCCAAACGAGAGATGAATTCCCGATTTGATTTGCGAAAAACTGTATTATTTTGTAGCTGGCGCTAAATTCGCGCGGGCGAAGCTAATAAATATATAAATAGGTATATAATCTAAAAAAAAAAACACGCAATTTTGTCTCTTAACAAAAGTAAAAGCCTAACGCAATCCTTGACCCCCCTCCCACGCGTGACTGGGGCCATGTAGGCGAAACGACCAATAAACTCTGATTTACGGTCCAGATTCACTATCTGATTTTAATGACCGGGTCAGAAAACTACTTCGTACTGTTATACCTAAATTAATACAGAAATCTGAATATTTGGCTATTAAGATTTTTGTCGTCGGCGGTCCAAATGTTAAGGTGGCTAAGTGAAAAAACCTTATAGACGATACAAAAGTGGACTTATCACTATAATTGCAATCTCTTCATCTATGTCCACTCTTGACTGTATTATTACAAAGTTTGATTATGATGCTCCATTGTTTTCTACATACAGACATATCACGTCCATGTCACTTGCGGGGAAGACAGAGCCAACAGACTTGAAAAGCCACGTTCAGCTGCCTCAATATAAGTATGCCTCAATAATGGAATTGAGATTCATAAAGTGACAGGTTGCTAGCCCATCGCCTAAAAAAGAATCCCAAGTTTGTAAGCCTATCCCTTAGTCGCCTTTTACGACATCCATGGGAAAGAGACGGAGTGGTCCTATTCTTTTTTTGTATTGGTGCCGGGTACCACACAGCACAAATCAATACTAGTAGCAACCGAATTAGCAATTAACATTGAAATAACCTCGACTCATTCCAAGAAATGTGTACAAAACCTTTGCATCTGCTACGGAAGGCAAATAAGGCCCTATTGTGCCTTGACAAATATGTTCAAAACAAAAACGACCATAGTGGCTGACAGAACAAAGAAAAGCAATTTGTTATCAAGGGAATCGATGGAGGTACCAGGCAAGCAGAGGAATCGAGGAGTTACAAAATATCAAAAGACTCATTCGGGCAGCATTTACACCGCAGTACATTATAGAACGTCGGTGAGCAAATTCAAATTAAAAATTTTTATTTGATTATTATAGGATACTTCATATCGCTTAATAATTGTCAAATCTTTTGGTTTCACAACATTGGTTGACGTCAAATAAATTAATTAAATCTAAGTTTACTGCCGCTCCCAAGGCGTCAGTGCAGAAGCGGTAACAAACTGCTCTGCACTACACACAATCGGTATGTATACACCATAAAAGGCATAAGTTTAACCCTCACGTGCCGTGTGGTTCCCGGTACCAATGTAAAAAGTATGTTTTGTATTAAAAAGGTTAAAAACAAAATAAATATATTTCCGCGGAGCACCTTCTTTCCCGGAGGGGTAGGCAGAGAGAGACTAAATCTTGCCAATTGCTACGCATATTGTACAACCATTCATCCACATTCATAACTCTCTTCTTGCAAGCGCGTCGGTTTCGGGTACTCCTGACCTGACCATTTGCTATGACGTTTATACATTTTTTTTTATTGCAAGGATAGTAGAGTTCTGTGTAAATGAGGCTACAGAAAAACACAAATTAATAAAATCTTGCGCCGCCCGCGTCCGAGCGAAACCCGTTCCGCGACACACGTGCAGCGACCGTGCGAGCGGGACGACGATACAGCTGGCTCGCTCTAAAGTGCATTGTGAGGATAGTATGGACAAGACATTATTACTCTTTATTAATTTAAAAAAAAACATTAGTGTCCCGTTAATAAAAATGATTAAATTACAGTATTTAAAAAAAGAACAACTATTCATACAATCACGTCTTTATCCCTTACAGGGTAGGCAAAGCCACATAGGGTAATACAGCTGAACTTAAGGGATAAATAATTAATTCATATATATGTTAAAGATAATAAATATCATTATTTAAATTTTATTCAAGTTTATTTTAATTATCAAATATTTACATACATATATACATATGGTCACATCTATATCCCTTGTGGGGTAGACAGAGTAAAAAATCTTGAAAATATCAGTCTTTTCAAGATTTTTTACTCTGCCACGCTCAGCTATTAGGCTTAATGATAGAATTGAGATTCAAATAGTGACAGGTTGCTAGCCCATCGCCTAAAAAAAGAATCCCAAGTTTATAAGCCTATCCCTTACTCGCCTTTTACGACATCCGTAGGAGCGAGATGGTATGGTCCTAGTCTTTTTTTATTAGTACCTGGAACCACACGGCATCAAATATTTTATACACAAATATTGTAAGGTAATGTCGATGTAGTATACTTAATCGTTATATCCACATTATTCTTTAGTTATATAGATCTAAGACATCGATGCTCCTACGACGCAGGCCGGCCGCGTAACACAGGTGTCCAGTCCACTCTCACACAGGTTCTGAAACCGTTTGTTTATTTAAACGTATTCTGCGATTTGTGGTCCACCTCCCTGGAAGGCTTTGAACCGTCAAATTTGTAACACAGTTGTCAGTTCATTTTTATATATATATATATATATGTAGGAATGAAAGTAAAACAGTGCGGAATTATAACGTAAATCTTCTTATTTTATTGGACTTCTTAAAACACAACTTATAACAGTCTTACATCGTACCACAGACTTTCTATTCTATCTCTTAATGTTACCAACGTAAAAATAAGTAAGAGGTCAACTAACAAAAAGGAATTAAATAAAAACAAAAAACAAAACTTCTCCCACATATATTTCAGTTTTGTGCCGTGGGAACCACACGGGCACCAGTACAAAAAAGAATAGGATCACTCCATCTCCTTCCCATGGTTGTCGTTGCGACTAAGGGATAGGGATAGGCTAGCAACCTGTCACTATTTGAATCTCAATTCTATCATTGAGCCAAATAGCTATTTGGCTTGAAAAGACTGATAGGCCATGCTCAGCTGAGCATGGCCTATCAGTCTTTTCAAGAGTGTTGACTCTGTCTACCCCACAAGGGATATAGACGTCATCATATGTATGTATGTATGTAAATATTTGACAACAACATCCATGCGAAATAGATGTAGAGGTCCTATGTATGTATGAGTAATTACCTTTAACGAAATATCTATTGCAGTATTTCTAAAATCGACTTACATCTTTCAGGTTCAATTAATTACTAAACCTATGGACACTATAAAACATATAGCGCTGACAAGGTAATAAATATTATAAATTGTATAACTTATACACCATTAATTGTTCACTATTCCTAATCAGGAATATATAAATCATTATGATAAACGAAGAGAGATGCTGAACGTGGCCTATCAGTCCGCTCAGGACTGTTGGCTCTGTCTACCCCGCAAGGGATATAGACGTGATTATATGTATGTATGTATGTATGATAAACGAACGTGTCTCAAATTGGTATTGGTGTTATACAAATTATGTTACCTTTTGTATAAATCAGGTTACATTTTTATGGTGTGATATTTCAATATATATATTATAACTAGTAGTGCCCGCGACTTCGTCCGCGTGGAATAGTTATTTTGGGCATCATTGAAGCCCTCAAGGATGAATAATTTTCCCCGTTTTTTTTACATTTTCCATTATTTCTTCGCTCCTAAAAGTTGCAGCGTGATGTTATATAGCCTAAAGCCTTCTTCGATAAATGGTCTATTCAACACAAGAAATTTTTAATTCGAAGCAGTGGTTCTTGAGATTAGCGCGTTCAAACAAACAAACAAACTCTTGAGCTTTATAATATTAGTATAGATTAGTATAGTTATTCGTGTTATGTCTTCTCTATGTCAGACGACTGACGCCATCGGTCAAGCAGTTACAGGAGATGTTGAACTGAACGAACGAAGCTTTGTGGAAACGTAAGAAAGTTAAGATAAGTAGGTGATAAGTAGAAATAAAGCACCACTTTCTGAAAAATAAGGAGGAAATGACAAAATGCGATATTCTGATAACGATATTTCATCTTTAAGGACCAAAATTACCAAAAATCTAAAACCACATTTATTTGGATCGCTTAATGACTTCCAATTCCTTAACAATCCTGATTCGCTAACACGTTGATCGAAACCTCAATCTATTCTACTTTCTCTATACTTCAATACAACCCTATCATTAATCCCATGCTCCAATGTAAACACGACCTGTTTAACCCACATAAAATGCGTTCCGTATCTTCAAATCACTATTTACTACAACCTGATTTCATCACTCGCCTTACGGTACATTGATTTGCTAATTCGTGCGTAATTCTAGTACTAAATGACGTGTAACTGAGTTTCTAGAAACGAGTAATGTCAGGTTTGTGTAAGCTGACTTGTGGGGAATTCGATTATTGCGATTTGCGACTAAATTAAAAAGAAACGTATTCGAGTTTGCTTTCGAGCTAATCTCGAGTAATGACTTAATTAGTACAAACGCAGGGATAACAAGTCAAGTGCGTGTCTTCAAATAAGCGAAAATACGAAAAAAGATATAAATCTAATGCATTAAAATGTGACTTATAATTGAATGAGATTACAAATAAATTAAGGAGCACAAGTTTTCTTTGCTAACTGACTATTAAAAGTGAGATAAGAAAAAATATCAATTAAGTCGATTAATATCGACTATATTTTCGATCATCGATCATCACCGACCATGTAATCCATCCATCTCAGTTTGGTCTAAAGGTTCGACTGGCAGAGAATGCCTTATAGCATTAAGTCCACCTGTTGTACATTTTACGTGCATAAAGTTTAAATAAATAATAACGAAAGTAAAACTTGATCACATCGTTAACTAGTAAGCCAGTCTTCACCTATTATTTTTAGATCTATATATATTCTACTACAACTTATTTAAAAAAATATTCACTTATAAATCTATTATTTCACAATCTTATATCTTAATAGCAGTCTTAGTTGGTAGCGAAACTTAATGGTCGATAAAACAAAACCTCTGAAACTCAGCTACTTTGTTTAAGTAAACATGAGGTGGATGAAGCACATCAAACACTTTGAGCAATAAAACGGTCAGTTTATGGCGATCATAAATCAAGTATCGACGATTTCGATCATCAAACGACAAAGTCGATTCAGCGGAACCGTTCCTTAAGCGTCAAACGGACGATTGAAATGCAGTTTGAAATTTTAAGACTTTTGCTTTGAAAGTAATGATTATCTGTAATGACGTTTAGGTTTACGTTATTACTTTTATAAGTAAGTAAAGTGAGTTTTATGTATGTTATCATGACTTAATTGAAATTTAGCATACAGTTGGTATGATTCAGGACAATGTTGTAAAATTAAAGGTCAGTTAATGTTTTGATAGAAATGCTTAGCGTCAGAATGTGCTTGCTAGTGAAATGCACAATATTTATTAGTAAGTAATTTAATTTTAATAAATTGTGATTTTATTATGTGAGAATATTTTTTAAACATCCACAAGGCAATGACAATGTATGATGTAAAATTTAATTTTTTTTATCTTTTCCTTGTTCTTTCTCGCAACAATCGTCATGAAGTTTTTCACACGCGTAGTCTAGAATATTAAGAAAAACATATGGTAATTTTCCTAAAAAAAACAACAATTTTTATGCGATGACAATTTAATTTACGCGTATTAAAGCGGGCAAAACCGCGCGTAAGTCTAGTCGCAATATACATACATGCAACTAAATAATTAATATTTGAAGTGTTCTGCACAGGTGTTATGCATATAAGGTTATAAACCATATTTGTACCACGTTAAGCTATGTTGATGATATATTGGTCATTGTCTCATGATATTACTCTTTTTAATTACGTAGCAAGAGTGTATTGTCATTGAATTACATAATATTGTGTAATAGTAAATTTTTTTTATAAGGTCAATCAAGGGAAAATGATAAAACGTAAAAGGAATGAGGGGATCCGTAGATGAACTAAAGTAACCGAAATAGCATAGTTTGGTCCAAAGGTTCGACTGGCAGAGATTGCCTTGTGGCATTAATTCCACCCGTTTTACATTTTACGTACATATGTAAATGCAATGCACTCCGAAATGGGAAGGCCTACGAACGTACCTTGATCAAATTAAGGACGTCCTGGCAAAGGGTCAGGTCAAGTGAGTGTGGATGAAGCGAAGGAAGTGTGCAGAGATCGTGGCAAGTGGAAAGATGTAGTCTCTGCCTACCCCTCCGGGGAAAAAGGCGTGATATTCATACATAAATGTACGTAGAAAGTGAACCCCGGGCTCCGAAGACGTGACAATAAACATTTTTTTTAAGTTTGACCGTTCCCAACAGGTGTAGATACTATGGACCATTACATTCATCAACATAATCCTAAGAAATCGATTAATCATTCGATTTTTGTGCACAGTCACTGAACTGATATCTCGATTAAAGGATTTTAATCGTTATTGTGACAAATTATTCGAGTGATGAAAGGCGGTCGATAACTTGTTTTATGGGAATAGTTAAATCTGTTGAGTGAATTGGAATGGACATCACTATAGAAAATATTATGTTAAAAAAAGGAACACGTTTCTTAAAAATCGTTGGTCATTTAATCTCAAGTTATTCTTATTAGTTGTTACTCGCGAGTTCGTTCTAAAAAAAAACAAAATTGGTTTTACCCTTAAGAATAAACCCTCTTCTAGTTCCGAAGATAACATACATACATACATATGGTCACGTCTATATCCCTTGCGGGGTAGACAGAGCCAACAGTCTTGAAAAGACTGAAAGGCCATGTTCAGCTATTTGGCTTAATGATAGAATTGAGATTCAAATATTGACAGGTTGCTAGCCCATCGTCTAAAAAAAAATTCCAAGTTTGTAAGCCTATTCCTTAGTCGCCTTTTACGACATCCATGGGAAAGAGATGGAGTGGTCCTATAACTAGAAGCCGCCTGTGACTTCGTCCGCGTGGAATAATTTCCGCGGGGACACCGAGATAAAAGTAGCCTATATGTTATTCTGGGTCTTCAGTTACCTACATACAAAATTTCATTGTAATTGGTTCAGTAGTTTTTGCGTTAAAGAGTAACAAACATCATACTCACTAACTTTCGCATTTATAATATTAAGTAGTAGGATAATATTTTACATCAAAACTCTCACACATAAAGCCCGGGGCTATGTTAGGATATGAAACAATAGAAATAAAAACATCAAAAGAAATGATTGCTCACCAAAAAGTCATTAAATGAAGCATCGATGTTACCATTTCAATGATATGTAGTTTGATCGCGTTTAATCACGCGTTGCCTATAATTTCGTATAAAATGTAATAATAGCAGTGACGTCGAAAAACATCACATTTTAGTTTTTTTCAAAATGAATGTTACGACTTTCACAATAAAGGCTACGGAACTATTTTAGACGTGCCTAGTGCAACAATTAACTTTAATAACAGGTAATGATTTAAAAGGCTTACGGCTGGTCTATGCCTCTGGTCATTTGAGGTCCATTTTTCTGATTGACGCTAATCAATTAAATGTATTTAGAATTGTTCAAAATTGTCTGTGATTTATTAAATGTGTATGATATGCACTATTATTACACATAAAAAAAAATGTTTTATTTCGATGAGATAAGAAATTAAAGATGGCGTAAATGAAAGGTTGTCAGGTCTGTATAATTTAGTTCTTTCAAATCTCAGGTATCAGGTGATCTGAAGGGTATCACCCGAAACTTTGCCCGCGTGAAATAAAACATTCCGTTAATTTCCGTATCTGTGGGAATTTCGCTTATAAACATGGGATTCTTTTTTTAGGCGACTGGCTAGGTAACATGTCACTATTTCTCTTTTGATTCTCAATTCTGTCGTTAAGCCAAAGAGCTGCACGTGGCCTATCAGTCTTTTCAAGACTGTTGGCTCTGTCCACCCCGCAAGGGATATAGACGTGATTGATATGTATTTATGTGATATTGATATATTAATGGTAACATAATCTTGCAAAAGTAAGCTCACTGACTGACATATACACGTCACTATATAAATCGTTTATTCTGTGAACGCTTCCAGACGTCGTTGTATTGTATGCAAATGCACTGAAACCTCAAACTTATTAATTATTGTGCCTGCATACTGCCATGAATAATAAATAGTTTTCTAGATGCAGCGGGCGTAGCAGACGAGCGGATATTTGTCGCGACTTTTCAGAAAGACGCGCTGCGATTTTTCATTTTTTTTTTCTGGTGAAATAGCAAACCCTGTTTGAAAAATAAATTATTAAAAAAGATGTCATAGGTATGTAAACACATATCTACATATTCAATACCAGATATTCTGCGATAATTACTTTTTAACTTACAACCCATGTCTTTACTCGGATACATTGTACGATAGTTAAATAAAAACCCAAATTTTCCTTAAAATATTGCTGGGAGTGTTATAATTTTTAGTAGGAATTATTTAATAAAAAGTTTTGTATGTGTTTCGTGTTTTAGTTGTTGATAGATGATACTGTTAGCTCCCCTTTACACATACCCATTTTATAATTTCTACATACATACATATAATCACGTTTAAATACACATATATAGATAGAGCCAACAGTCTTATAAAGACTGATAGGCCACGTTCAGCTGTTTGGCTTAATGATAGAATAGAGATTCAAAAAGTGACAGTTTGCTAGTCTGTCGCCCAAAAGTAGAATCCCAAGTTTATAAACCTGTCTCTTAGTCGCCTTTTACGACATCCATGGAAATGAGGTGGAGTGGTCCTATTCTTTTTTTCTAACCGTGCCTGGAACCACACGGCACCATATATTATTTCTGTGCAATACCTAAAGATATTACAAACAAACAAACCTATCCCACTAATATTTAATTCATAGGTTAGGAAAATATTAAGCGTATTTTAAATAGAAACACATAAAAATTCAACAGTTTCAACGACTAATCGACAAATTTTTTTTATTAAAAAGTCGCTCGTTTATCAATTTTTTTTACATCGTAACAACTAAACGTCGCTACCGAACTACGCACTCTTTCAAATGTTAATATTCTCAAACCATTGTCTAAGATGTCGAGTTTCCATCTCTTAACTTTTTAACTTAATGATAAATTGTCCCTTTGTCATCTCGGCCTTAATTGTGGACAGTTAAAACTGTTGAGTTGTTTGTTGTTTTTTTTTTTAATTTACTCTTTAAGGAAATTAACATGTCAACTGATATAATGGATTGACGGAGTAAAAGATTGTGATTGACCATGTTCAAAAATGATTATAACAACTCAAGTACCCTTCTACATATACTATGTAGGTATATACAAACACTGACATACAAAAGCTGAACGTGGCCTTTCAGTCTTTTCAAGACTGTCGGGTCTGTCTATCCCGCAAGTGATATAGACGTGACTACCTATATATATAATATTTACTGACGCCTATGATTTTAACTTTGGACAGACGTCATAAAAAGGGTTTACTATTTTACGTATGTTATTCATTTAAAATTAGTTGCGTATACGATTTGTGTTAGATATGGCAGATAAAAGATCTATGACCAAATATAAGTGCATAAAAATTTTACGCCCTTCTAATTTCAAACCTGTCAAAGTAAAAAAATAAATTTAAAAAAACTCAAGATCTATACAAAAGATACTGGCACAGTGAGAATTAAAAAAAAGGGGCAATAAAAATAACATAAAAGTCCCGAAACATGCCCGTATCTCAGAATTTATTTGCGGCCAAATACAGAGAGTCAAAATATTTCTTTCCTAAAACTTTATTGGTGCGTTTCGATTCGACCCGTATGGCAACACAGGTAGCTGCGGTTTTGATTTTGAATTGAATTTGGAATTTTGGAGTTCACAGTTCCAGTTCTTCAAATCCTTTGTAAGTGTATGATGGTTCTGTTATAAGGTTTTAGTTCCACTGCGGTTATGTAATATTTGTTACTATTTATCTTTTTCGTAAATTAATCCGAGTTTGCTCTTACTATGAAAGAAAATATGTATATACCTACGTAAAATTAAATCACGTCTATATTTCTTGCGGGAAGACAGAGCCAACAGTATTGGAAAGACTAATAGAAATGAGATATGATTGACTGAATAGAATTAAGATTCAAATAGTAATAGGTTGCAAGATCATTTCATCAGTTTGTAAGCCTATCCCTTAGTCGCCTATTACAACTATCATGTGAAAAAGACGGAGGGTTATAATTACTTTTTATATTGGTGCCGTGAACCATATGACACTAAATATTGTGATTTATATAACGATCAAATAAATTAATTTATTTAAGAAAGACGTAACCTAAATATATACTGACAAAAACAGTTCATTTATAATAATCGAAACCGATTTTATCGATACTAGTGTTGGGAGCCGCGTCGCAATGTTTGTAAGCGCTATCAGATTTTACGCTGTGATTTGTTACGCGTAGTCCAAGCGTGGGTGTATGTAGCTACTGTTTGGATTTAGAGGTACAGTGGGCTACATAGAAAGGTCCACTAGTTTTATAACATAGACGTATCAAAAGTAGGTTTCTACCTACGCAGCGTATCTGTTTTGTGACAGATGTGATGTGACGAAGGGAAAAATTAAAAAAACATCATCCGAGTTAGTTTTGCCTTCTTTTTTTGTTTTCTTATTAGAATAGAATAGGTTTATTTTCAAAATTGGAATATATTATTTATTTTCAATATTGGAACTAAACCTAAATTACACGGCACAATACAATGACAATGGTATCATTGTATAAGGACTAGTTCTACGTAGTAAAATTATGAATGAATATGTCTACATAAGATACCTTGATCATATTAAGGACGTCCTGGTAAAAGGTCAGGTCAAGAGTACACGAAACCGCCGTTGCATGAAGAGAGTTATGAATGTGGATGAAGCGAAAGAAGTATGCAGAGATCGTGGCAAGTGTACTGATGTAGTCTTTGCCTACTCCTCCGGGAAAAAGGTGTGATTTTATGTATGTAGGTACTTTATTTTGTTATATCATACGCAGTTGTTAAGAAAGCTAAAAGAGAATACAACATTTTGTACCACACGACATCAACACGACAAGATTTATTTATCTATTCTTCTTAAAAAAATAAAACATAAGATAGGCTAATTAACTTGGGATTCTTCTTGTCCGCGATGGGCTAGCAACCTGTCACTTTTTGAATCTCAATTCCATTATAAAACCATAAGCTGAACGTGGCTTTTCGGTCTTTTCGAGACTGTTGGCTACCCCGCAAATGATATAGTCGTGGTAATATGTATGTATGGTTGTAAAGAAAAAACCAGTACCAACAAAAATTTAAAAAAACACCTTCATTCCTCTTTATCGATAATTACTAGAAATTTTATTGGTCCTTTACTATTCTGCTACAAATCTTTATGTCAATATTTAATGATAATCACTGATTTAGTTTTGTTAAGAAAAAAATTGTAGATAAAAGAAAAAAAAAACATATTAGATATAATTCACAAAAATCGTAAAACCATCGACATATCGTAAGGGCCATCTCAAAAGGCCAGTGACCCAAAAAGGCTTCAGAACAAAAAAAAATAAAAAAAAGGAAAAAAAAACGATATTTTATTTTCGAGATACAAGTACTATCGTGGCATAAATTAAAGGGTTTATTATTTTCTCTTTTTATCGTACCACGTGTTTCGATGTGCTTACGGAGACTCAAATACGGTCTGCAAAAATGTTTTAATAATTAAAATACTTAAATATATATTTTTTGTCTTCTTCTAATAATTTGGTGGACTTTATGAATAGGAATCGAATGAAATAATTATGAAATGAAATAGGAATTGAAACATTTTAATACAATATTAAATTAAATTGTAGCATATGAGAAAGGAAGGAAAATTTTACCAGTTTACTTTTATTTTATAAGAACCTTACGGCTTTTATAAACAATATTACAATATTATGAAAATGGTGATATTGAGTAGTTTATTAAAAAACACAAAATAAATAAAAAAAAAATTATTTTACCTAAATCTGTTTTGCTAACCCTACTTTAGTTATTACCGTTGAGTTACGTATAAACTGGCTTACTACTGGGTTTACGCGGTGTATTTGTGTGTGTGTATTTCTTTGTGTGTGTGTATGTGTGTGTGTGACAACGTCAACGCACAAAACTGGATTCGCCCCGATACCTGGGCGAGTCTTGGTAGAAAAGTAATTTGCTGTGAGCTAATTAATACTGCGCCCGTGGAAATATACGTTTGAGTATAGATAAAAGAAGTGAGTGCCGTGTGGTTCCCGGCACCAATATAAAAAAGAATAGGACCACTCTATCTTTTTCTCATGGCTTTCGATAAAGGCTTATAAACTTGGGATTCTTCTTTTAGGCGATGTGCTAGCTGTCACTTTTTGAATTTCAATTCCACGATAAAGCCAGCTGAACGTGACCATTCAGTCTTTTCAAGACTGTTGCCTCTGTCTTCCCCGCAAGGGATACAGACGTGACTATATGTATATGTGTATGTTTATTTTAAGACTACTGTTTTTTAAATGTAATGCAACATTTTTTTTATGATTTCTTATACAAACCACGAATATTCTTTATAGAACTAAAACTAGACACAAAAAGGTGTACAATTTGGTAACAATCATGCACAAACAACCAACAAAATGGTACAGTAATGAGCGAGATAATAATATCTCGGATTATATCGCTGCGTTATTATTTTTGTATCACTATACTTGCACTATAAAAAATGTTTTTTTACATGTCCACAATCTAATGTGAACCTTAACCGAAATATATTAGGTTCACTTTGAAATTACAGCGCGAAATGTTTATTTAGTTCTTAAGTTTGTCAGCGAGACGAAAATAGACTCTTGTTGAAACGAACATGATTCTTATAGTTGAGATATTAAGGTTTATAATTCTACGTGTAAAGAAAATACGATTATAATTTTAAGGTTGCAGTCTTTTGTTTTTGCTAACGGTACACATTGCCACATGAAAATTACGCGTCGTGATAGATATGGATGGACATTTTGTTTTGTCTTTTATTTCTGTGCATACGAATTTTGAGCAACATAATAGATTAATAACTTTACATTATATAACGTGACGGCCTCTGTGGCGCAGCGGTAGTACGCTTGTCTGTGACACCGGAGGTCCCGGGTTCGAATCTCGGCCAGGGCATGATGAGGAAAGAACTTTTTCTGGTTGGCCTGGGTCTTGGATGTTTATCTATATAAGTATTTATTATTATTATTATTATAAAATATAGTATCGTTGAGTTAGTAACTTACTTCGAGGCTAACTCAATCAGTGTAATTTGTCCCGTATATATTTAACGTCCAGTTATCTCAGGGGTTGACATTTAGAAATATAAATTTTGTGTAAAATAACAGATATCTCGGTCGTCACGAATCATGTAACAATGGTAAAATAAAGATACTCGTACATTACAGATGCTTTTAATACTAATCTTATATATCAAATTCTCATGTCACAATGTTCGTTCCCGTACCTACTCCTCTGAAACGGCTTGACCGATTCTCATGAAATTTTGTGAGCATATTGAGTAGGTCTGTGAATCGGCCATCATCTATTTTTCATACCCACAAAATGCAAAACAACGTTTGCCGGAACAGTAGGTAGGTAGTATAAAACGTATTTACATCCCAAAACTGTTGATTTGTTATTTGCTAGGTAGATTTCCTTGGGTAGTTTAAGGTATTCCAGTAGGGAAGTACTTATGTATATCACCCGAATTTTTCACGAGAAGAAAAATGGACGGAGCCGCGTGCATATTAAGTATAGTTTTAACTAAATTTGCGTCAGATAACTACGACATTATTAAGTATATCTTCAATATATATAAACAAAAGTTAATGCATATGTCAGTCAGAACGTTATCAATGCACAAGTGAACACTTTCTCATCTCATCATATCAAATAACACAAAATATTATAATGACAATACAAAATATTAAAATAATTAATAATAAATTATGTTTTTATAAGTTCAAAATATTATGTTATAAATTATCTTAAGGTGCCGCCTACAGTTTAATTTGTAAACTGGATATATATAATTTGAACTAATAATAATTACGACTGGTTTTATCAGTTAAGAAACTATTAAGATTTGCATTATAAATTTATTCAATATTATTGAATAAATTATTTGCAAACAGGTGCAAAAGACTTTTAGTTAAGACGATCAGAGTATGTTTTATCTGTTAAAAGCACGGGCTGTAAATATTATTTATGAACTGTTAATTTGTTTTAGCTATCAATAGGTACTTGTTATCTACAAAAGAAATATATATTTATTAATTTTGAAATTGAGTTTTGTTAGAATTTATTAATTATGAAAAAAACTATTCGTAAGATTTTTTGAACTAAATAAATTTTTACTATCAAGCATTTAGGTACTTAACTATCACATATAGGTAAGTACATCTTAATAAGATACTAGGTATTCTTTTTCTTACGGCGAGGGAAAACAACATGACGAAACCTGCACATTCAGGCAACTGGACGTGTAACCATGATCGATCCAATACGGGTTAGGTTTACCTGCAAAGGTTGCGGAGGTCAGACGGGAGTCGCTTCGTGTAAAAACCTGACTCATCCAATCCAGGTTTCATGGTCAAAGGCATATTCCGAGCTCCTCTCCAGAGAGGTGAGGAATGCAACCGGGACTAAAGCTAGAGACATATCACGTCTATATCCCTTGAGGAGTAGACAGAGCCTACTGTCTTCAAGAGTCTTTCAAGTCTCTTTCAGTCTTTCAAGAGTGATAGGCCACGTTCAGCTCATAGGCTTAATGATAGAATTGAGATTAAAATAGTGACAGGTTCCTGGTTGAGAGGTGAGGTTGCAACCAGGACAATGCCAGGAGGAGAAATGAAGATACTATTATTTTTCATTAATAAACAATACCACGTACCAATGAATTCATTTATGCGTATAATTCCAATTTATCAGAATGTCACTAACACGACAAATCCAAAATAATACGATATTCCACAAAGGAATCATTAGGGTGACATAATACTTTTTTTTATCCCCACATAATAGGCGGTAATGCTATGTTGATTACTTTTACACCGCGATGAACAAGGGGTAAGTATGTAGACATAGGATTGAAATAATCGGTATGTATGTAACTTATTTTCTATCAGTAAATTTCTGTAAGTTTTAATTTAATTCCTACATAAAAAAAAAACGTTTTGTCTAAAAATTGCTATTTTTCACTTTCATCTTAAATATAAAAATAAATAGGAAAATTTTAGAAATTTTTAATAAGTACTAGATAATTTTAATATATAAAACGTCCGAATCAATAAACAAACTTCTGACTTTATTTTAATTTATAAGAAAATTAAAGATACTCAAAATTCAGCTCAGGTGAGAAATTTGAAACCCCTTTTTATATAGGTAATTTTTTGAAATTTCACTGAAATATTCTATGTGGCTCAACTTGTCATAAAAAATCCAAAAATATACAAAACCTTTATTTTGAATAATTTCAGATGGTATACAAATAAAGTCACAGACAGATATATGAATTTGTTACCATATCTTTATATTTTCATAAGGAACAGTCTTACTAAAACCAGTCTCACCCAATGACCTAATCTGAAGATCAAAATGTATTTAAAAAGTCGCAAAAAACCAGACGGTTAAGCTCGGTTTAGTTCAACCTAAAAATAAAATAACATTAATTGGTCAACTTAGACTAAAATATAGCTAAAAGCAACAAAATAAACCAAAAAGGCACAGCTTGTGGAACAAAACGAAATAAAAAATACAAAGATCCGTCACGAACATAGGCGAGGGAGAGCGGGAGAAAAAAAAATACAAGTTCAACGTTTATTTTCGTTGCGTCTCTTTCACGCCGAACCTGTTTTTGTATTTACCTCTCTTTCTTGCGGACCGAACGCTGGACACCTGTGCTTTAGTTTCCCCTGAGTACCAACGACCTCTTGCGCATCGCGAGTTAAAACGTCACAACTCGGTTATTACCTTTTTTAAATTGTGTACCTTCCTCCCCGTCGTAACGGTTTATTTTTGAATGAAAGTTATGTAATTATAGATGTGTTATTTTTCGAAGTAAAGCAATGATTGTCGTATACCGATTTGATTCGTAGCGAGCTCGAAAGCTAAGTTTTTTTTTTCTATTTTTTTTTTGTTTAATGCGTAAACTAATGTATTGTAATAATAATATTGGAACACCTGTTCAGTACTAATCCTATTGTTGAAATCTTTGAAAGTAAGGTAAATTGGGGGCTGATGTATTTTTTTTGTATCATTACATTACGCTTTTTGGACTAAATTATATTGACAGATGGCAGACTGCTGGGATTTTTTGCTTATTTTTTTATTAAGTGTTAAAATGACATCTTCTCATTTTTTTTACTGTTTCTTGTGTTGAAATTTGTGTGTAGGTACCTAATTTATATAAATTTCAAAATAAGGAAGTCACATCGAAAATTTCGAAAAAAAAAAATTAAAGACGAAATTAATTTCAACAAGGAGTTAAGGGCACCATCGTAAGTCAAAGTCACAAAATAAAAACTTCTTCTTCTTACTCGCTGACTGATATGCCTTGCTAATGCGTCTCACTTGACAGCGCTGAAATTGATTTATTGCCAACTCTTTGAGTGTCAGTGAGGAGGGACACGCGTTTGGATTTTAGATAACATCTTAAAAGTTATTTTTGTAACATATTTACTTTTGACAATGTTCTTTATTGTTTATACCTACATGCATATATACGTAAAATCACTCCTTTATCCCGGAGTTGAGCTAGACCAAATTAAATATACACATAGTCATGTCTATATTCGCGGGGTAGATAGAGCCGATAGTCCGGAAAAGACTAAAAGGCCACGTTCAGCTGTATGACTTTATGATGGAATTGGGATTCAAATAGTGACAGATTGCTGGCCCATCACCAAAAAGAAGAATCACAAGTTAATCAGCCTCTCCCTTAGTCGCATTTTACGACATCGATGGGAAAGAGATGGAGTGGTACTCTTTCCCGGAGGGATAGGCAGAGACTACATGTTTTCACTTGCCACGATCCCTACATACTATTTTCGCTTCATCCACATTTATACTTAACTCTCTTCATGCAAGCTCGGCGGTTTCGGGTACTCTTGACCTGACCCTTTGCCAGGACGTCCTTAATTTGATCAAGATACGTTCGTCTAGGCTTTTTCACTCCGACCTTTTTCTCTCTCCTTGTATATTTGCTGAGTCAAGTCTGCTTTGAATCATCCTCTCCACATGACCAAACCATCTTAACACCGTTATAGTTAATAACTGCAAGTAATTACGCTATTAATGTTGGTCATGTTAAGGTAAAATGTACAAGAAAATGGATTAAATAATTCGGAAAATACTTCACCATTATTCTGGTCCAAAAGAATATTTTATAGGACTTACCTGAAAAAGAAAAAATAAATAAATAAACAATCATGAAATTTCTACACATTACAAATTAACATCAAAGTTTAAAATTCATAAAATTATAAAAAAATAAATAAAAAATAAACACTTTAAGACATTTGACACTAGCACAAAATGTGAGAACATTTTTTTTTAGAAAAAATAAACTTCCACACATATTTTTTTTTTCTTGAATACATTATCAAGTCTTTCTGATAATGTAGGTATGAATGATGAATGACGCGTCTTCGTATGCTGACACCCGAGTGTTAAGTCATATTGATTATTCTAAAACGATTTTAGACTTTTTTTCCCATATCATTAGTTAATTTGAATATGAATGGAGTCGATATCAAACGAGGGGTTTTTAATTCAAAACTTTTAAAATTACATCGTGCTACTTGATACTTTTAAAAGTTAAAAAAATAATAGGCGCTCAAAATATTCATGACACTTATATAGTTTTTGTCAGTTTTTTTTAACTAGCTAAAGAACTTTGATAATAATATACTGGGTAACACATTTGTATGCTGCTAAAATATATTTTTTTTTTTAATAATGGAAAGTCATACATACATACTATGTATCCATTATATATCCGGTATATAGACGTGATTAGGTATATATTTTGCGGGGTAGACAAAGCCGACTGTCTTGAAGATATAAGATTCAAATAATGACAGGTAGCTAGCCCATCGCATTAAAAAATCACAAGTTTATAAGAGCCACCTTTTAAGACATCCATGGGTAAGAGATGGAATGGCCCTCTTTTTTTTCTATTAGTGCCACAGGCACAGGGGTAAACACACTGTAGGTACTGGAAAGTCATGACTTACATAAAATAGTATATAGGTAAGTAACTTTTGGATTTTTACCAAATTAATAATAAGATACAGCCAATACGCTTACCAATAAAAGACGAAAAAAGTAAGAAAGTTACATTGTGTCGATAAAAAAACAAGTTACTAAAATTGATATTAAATTAAAAAACAAAAAACTTCAAATCTAATTAATAAAATAAATTTATTACCTTTGTAATACAATATCATAATATTATCTCACTTTATTCTTGTTATTTATGATTTTGTAATGTAACTGAAAACTCTATCTCCACACACAAATCCTCCGAACTCAATAAAACAGAAGTGTGTAAGTCAAATTTCGAAAAAAAAAACTAAAAAAAAACAAAAAAAAAAACTAAAACTCGTTCCAACATAAGATGTTACAAGAGATAGCACACATTATTTATATTGTATTAAACGTGGCTACCGTAAGTTATTGACCTCGAGCGGTCAACGGCGCGCCTCGTTTTTTTTTCAATCGCTCTTATTGTGTATGGCTTTTTGATTTGTGAGGTTTTGTAGGCTCTAGATTCTTAATAACGAACCTAAGGACCACAAAATTCGTTGATTTTGTGTAATAATTTCCGATACATCTGCGACAGCTAGTGGGTCTCATGACAATTGTAGAAATAGTGTCGGTTCTAGATTCATAATGACTAACCTAAGGACAACAAAATCCGTTGATTTTGTGTAATAATTTCTGATACATCTGCGACAGTTAGTGGGTCTCATGACAATTGTAGAAATAGTGTCGGTTCTAGATTCATAATGACTAACCCAAGGACAAAAAATCCGTTGATTTTGTGTAATAATTTCTGATACATGTGCGACACCTAGTGGGTCTCATGACAATTGTAGAAATAGTGTCGGTTCTAGATTCATAATGACTAACCTAAGGACAACAAAATTCGTTGGTTTTATGTAATAATTTCTGATACATCTGCGACACCAAGGGGGTTTCATAAAAATTGTAGAAATAGTAATTAGGTGCTTACGTGTAATTTTGTTGGTTTATTTATTTACTAGCTGTGCCCGCGACTTTGTCCGCGTGGAATAGTTATTTTGGGCATCATTGAAGCCCTCAAGGATGAATAATTTTCCCCGTTTTTTCACACTTTCCATTATTTCTTTGCTTCTTATAGTAGTTGCAGCGTGATGTTATATAGCCTAAAGCCTTCCTCGAGCAATGGTCTATTCGACACAAAAATAATTTTTCAATTCGAACCAGTAGTTCCTGAGATTAGCGCGTCAAACAAACAAACTCTTCAGCTTTATAATATTAGTATAGATTTACAACTTAATTGTAGCGGTTTCGGAGGTCAGATGGGAGTAGCTTCGTGTAAAAAACCTATTCCAGGATCCATGGTCAAAGGCATACCCCGGGCTCCTCTCCAGAGAAGTGAGGATGCAACCGGGACTAAAAGAGGAAGATAGGTACCGAAATATTATGTACCTAAATTCCGAATAAAATAAAGTGACCTTTGCGTATTGTTACAATGGACTTGTGTCTAGCCCGCAATGGATAAAAACGTGATAATTATGAGTGTGTGAAATAATAAGAAGAAAAATCTGTTAAGTCACACTGTAGGAATTCCGAGCTCGCCAACTCCTGACTGACCATTTAGTCGTGTGGACTTAACAAATGACTAAAACGCCGACACTTAGTCGCTTTGGTCCCACGAGAGTGCTTATTGGTAACATAATGGGTATGGAATGTAATAATTAGTTGCGCACATAAGTATTCCACTTTCCATTTTTGGTTGCGAACAGATGTTGGTTCACAAAATATGGTTTTATTTTATATATTTATTTATTTAAATTAGTGCCGTGTGGTTCCCGGATAGAAATTCGAATTTAATCCGAAATCCGAATTCACCAATAGAAAAAAGAATAGGACTACTCCATCTATTTCCCATGGATGTCGTAAAAGGCTAAGGGATAGGCAGTAGACGGGGTAGACAAAGCCAACAGTCTTGAAAATACTGATAGGCCACATTCAGCTGTTCGGCTTACTAGTAGAATTGAGATTCATATAAAGTGATAGGTTGCTAGCTCATCGCCTAAAAGAACAATCCCAAATTTATTAGCCTATCCCTTAGTCGTCTCTTACGACATCCTCATGGATGTCGAACGAGATCGAGTGATCCTGTTCCTTTTTCTTTATGGTGCCGGGAACCACACGGTACATGAACGCTATCTATAGAAACCATTATTTATAATATTCCTTAATAGCAAAGTGAATGTTTCGCATTGTTTTTCTCAGATGTTATTTCAAAATTTTCACCTTTCACAGTCTGAACAAAACGCAATATCGCCGGCGAGTCAAAGAGCAAAGGGAGAGTAACAAGTAAACAAGCGCAAACAATAACGTTGAATAGTTAATTTGTTTACTATTTCAGTTATTTCCAGTTTCATAAATACAAGTAGAAGCAGGGTTGGCACGCGGTGAATATTTATAAATCACTAGTAGTCTGGTAAGTTTAATAAAAATACGAACATATCATATGACAACACACTAAATTTTCACTAAATTGGGAATATCTCAAATATTACTTAATCTTTTTTGAAGACCTACGAACTTAAAAATTCTATTGACAGATCCAACATACCTACATTTTTTAATGTCATCAAAATAAGTCCTACGGTGCGAAAGTTATCGATACCTACTGTACAATAATAATACGAAAGTGGTACTTACTGCTAGCCACTAAGAAAAAAAAACAGAATATTAAAAAAAATATTTTATGGAACTGGTATAGACTGCTGGCCACTAAGTAAAAAAAGAAAACATAAACAGAATATTGAAAAAATATTTGAATTCCTAATTCAAATAATTTTTCAAGTGCGCATGTTAACTATGCCAAATCGACATAAATCTAATTTAGTACATTAATTATATCGTCACGGATGTTAATACCTAATGTATAAACCAAATCCAAAAAATATAAGTTCAGAGAGTTTTAAAAAAAAGCTGTTTTATTTTTTGTAAAAACAAGTTCCGACAAAAATCAACAAATATTTCTAAATTAAACTCACACATACATACAAAAAAATGTATTTGATTGGTAGAAATAAAACAGAACGGATGGAGAGACGCTCCACGTGACTCCATCAACAAAAGCTAGTTCTTAAAATTAGAGGAGAAAAAAGATAGTGTGCGCCAGTTGTTTTTTCTGCGCAGATTATAATAATCAATCAAGAGAAAAGACATCGAAAAAGAGGTTATTTTAGACGATTGACTACGAAAAAGAATCGCACTTGTTCGGTTTTAAAAAAATACAACTATTTCCATCAAACGTCAAATATAAATAAGATAAAAAGTTTTCAAAAATAGAAATAAAAAGTTTTCAAAAATAGAAAGAATCATAGCCCTGGCCGTCTGTTGTTTACGGTATTGGTTTATGAGAAATGGCCCCACATTGACGTAGGTCACGAACATCTGTGTGTTTGTCTGTTCGTCGTCTACCGTTTTATATTTGTATATACAGCTCCTTTCCTAAGGGCGTCGGTGGGCAGTTAAGGTGCCTGGTTAAAAAAGCGTGATGCAAAGATTCAAATCCACCAAATTATTATTATAAGGGATAGGCTTATAAACTTTTAGGCAATCTGTCACTATTTGATTCTCAATTCTATCATTACGCCAAACAGCTACTACTACTCTATCTACCCCGTAAGGGATATAGACGTGATTTTATGTATGTATGTAGTGTAGTGTAGCCAACAGTCTTGAAAAGACTGAATGACCACGTTCAGCTATTTGGCTTAATGATAGAATTGAGATTTAAATAGGGCCAGCTTGCTAGCCCATCGCCTAAAAAAGAACCCCAAGTTTGTAAGCCTATCCCTTAGTCGCCTTTTACGGCATCCATGGGAAAGACATGAAGTGGTCCTATTATTTTTTGTACTGGTGCCGGGAACCACACGGCACTTATAAATGAACCAAATAATAATAGTTTCTGGATTATAAATTTAAAATTGATTTCAATCCGATGACCAATGTCGATAGAAAATATCGCGTGGAAACCTGCACATTCAGGCAATTGGAAGTGTTACCATAAGGTTATGGGTCAGCTGCTCTGGCAAGGTTCTTGAAGTCAGACGGGAATAGCTTCGGGTAAATTATTTTAATTACCTACCCATTGAGATGGAGTAGTCCTATTCTTTTTCCATTGGTGCCGGGAACCACACGGCACTTCGTCATACCAATAAAATAAATACTCCCGGCCCTTTGGCACCTCAAAACTGTAATGATTTCTCACAGTTTTAATGATTTAAATCACGTATTGACACAATCGGTCATTCACCCGCGATACTACGTGACTATGCATTTGTATGAGATAGTTAGTTTGTTTTGATCAAAACTAGAATTAAGTATGTTATTCTGAGAACGATATTGCGTGGCTACTGATGGATAAATTGCATACATACATACATATGGTCACGTCTATATCCCTTGCGGGGTAGACAGAGCCAACAGTCTGGAAAAGACTAAATGGCCACGTTCAGCTATTTGGCTTAATGATAGAATTGAGATTCGAATAGTGAATCCCAAGTTTGTGAGCCTATCCCTTAGACGCCTTTTACGACATCCATAGGAAAGAAATGGAGTGGTTCTATTCTTTTTTGTATTGGTGCCGGGAACCACGCAGCACATGGATAAATTGATTTTCAATAAACATACATACATACATACAATCACGCAGTTTCCCATTGGGGTAGGCAGAGACTATGGATTGCCACTATACACCTATTTTCAATATACATGCGTTTAGTCATGGCTCTGACTACCCCGCGAGGGATATGTTTGTTGTGAGTCTTATTGTTGTTTTAAAGTCCAAAGTGAGACTCAAAAGAACTATTAAGTCTTAAGAGCTCTTAAGTCTTAACGCAGGAAGGAAGGATTTAAGTGATAATACCTACTGTTATTTCTTAAAATCGAAAATTCTTTGCTATTCTGCAATGCAGTATCAATAGTCTTTAGATGGGACTTACTAAATATATATAAATAAAAATGTTTATTTAGGTAACCAAAGGTAATTACATACCTAATTGTGGGAGTCTCCTTTTAAGCAAAATTTGCTTGTGCCAAGTGGTACCAACGACACAACTTAATAAATACAGGACGCACAACTTAATAAATACAGGATTATTCTTTTAAGTGCACCTTTCACTGTTTAAAAATTTGAAGATAACGTAGTAAGTTAAGCAGATTGTTTTCATCGCGAAGTCAGAATTAAACTTGGCTTTCTCATCCTGTGACTATGGGCTTTTATTGCAATTCGACACTTAAAACAATCATGTCATCAAAATAAAACACAAGGATATCAATAAGCCACGTAGTAACAGCTAACTGTTCATAGCCGCCGGTTATGGCCAATGTAGTTTGAATTCGGTTTGGGTTCGTAACGCCTGTTATATTAACGGTAAGCTTACTTGATGTTGGTGAGTGTGGTATAAACGCGAAGCGGGTAAAAAATAATTAAATACATACATATAATCACGTCTATATCCCTTGCGGGGTAGACAGAGCCAACAGTCTTGTAAAGACTGATAGGCCACGTTCAACTGCATGGCTTCATGATAGAATTGAGATTCATATAGTGACAAGTTGCTAGACGATCGCCTAAAAGAAGAATCCCATGTGTATAAGCCTAACCCTTAGTCGTCTATTACGACTTCCATGGGAAAGAGATGGAGTGGTTCTATTCTTTTTTTCTATTGGTGTCGGGTACTGTCTGTATTTATGCGCTTATTACGGAAAGTCGTTAACGGAATTTGTTCATTTGAAATTTCGCAAAGAGGGTTTTCTGAGAAAGGTTTGTATCTATAAATAATGGCGAATGAAGTAGCGGACAACAGCTTGTACTATTTATAAATGAAATAATGTGTTGTCCGTCTTTCTCGTGTAAACCACTAAACCGATCTCCATGAAATTTTGCATATGTATATGGGGATAACGGTGAAGAACATAAGGTACATTTTGACGACTCTTTCGAGATGGGCGACCATTGACTCTTTTTATTTATTATTTGCTAACCGATCCTCTTACGATGAAGGAAAACATCGTGGACAAATCTGCATATTCATGCAACTGGATGTGTATTACAAATATGGGTTAGGTTCCCCTGCAGAGGACACACCTGTTCGAAGCGTTAAAAAAATTAATTGGTTGTCAAAGCTTACCAAATTTATACATACATGTATGTATGTACATATAGTCACGTCTACATCCCTTGCGGGGTAGACAGAGCCAACAGTCTTGAAAAGACTGAATGGCCACGTTCAGCTATTTGGCTTAATGCTAGAATTGAGATTCAATTAGTGACAGGTTGCTAGCCTATCGCGTAAAAAAGAATCCCAAGTTGGTGAGCCTATCCCTTAGTCGCCTTTTACGACATCCATAGGAAAGAAATGGAGAGGTTCTATTCTTTTTTGTATTGGTGCCGGGAACCACACGGCAAATTTATACATATTTTTTATTTAATTTTTTACTTACTACGAGTATAGTTAGTTGTTTCATCTTCACAAGTTTTTTTTAATCCGTCACAAAAATATAAAATATTGTATTTAAAGAATATTCTTCTATAACTTGAGGAGCGTAAGTTAGATGGGTAGATTTGCTAACCCCCACAAAACCGGTTCGCCGGCAGGTTTGCCGGCTACGTTTTGTTTACGGTTTATTTTTAGCTTCATCCTCCCGTGTTGTGATAGCGATGTATCTTATCATTCAATTCGACATTTTGTTAAGTTTTTGGGAATAATTGGTTGTCACATGTTTTTTTTTTTGACAAATTACACATATTGATTTAGCCTCGAAGTAAGTTCGAGACTTGTGTTACGAGATAATAACTTAATGATACTATATTTTATAATACATACTAATATAGTAAACATCCAAGACCCAGGCCAATCAGAAAAAAATATTTTCTCATCATGCCCTGGCCGGGATTCGAACCCGGGACCTCCGGTGTCACAGACGCGTACTACCGCTGCGCCACAGAGGCCGTCACATTTGGCTGTCACATAATTGTTGCTTGCACAAAAAAACGCCCCAATTGCGTTCTGTGCTCGTAGAAATTTTGGAAGTAGTCCATTACATTTTAAGAAAAATAAATGATAAAATTTCAGCCCAGTACTTTGGATACGCTGTCTGTCCGTCACTTAGTAACGCAAGACGTTATGTGTGTTTAACGAACAATTCTGTCTTCTCAATTACATAAATAAAAATAAAGCGTAATTTAAAAGACGACTAAGGGATAGGCTTATAAACTTGGGGCTCTTCTCTTAGGCGATGGTCTAACAACCTGTTACTATTTGAATCTTAATTCTATAATTACCAAACACGTTGAACGTGGCATTTCAGTATTTCAAGACTGTAGGCCCTGTCTACCCTTCAAAGGATAAAGACAAAATTATATATATGTGTGTAGTATATATAATAGAAAACATAAATCCTAAATTTAAAAGTGTACGATCGATAAGTAAGTCTTTATTATTATGTTAAGATTTCCATAACTCCTAATTCTTTACTTCATTGCTTAGTTTAAAAAATTCGTGACCAATCAATTGCAATTGTAATCTAAATGACATAATAATTAAACGATCCGCTTGAGACGCAGATAATATACAAGTCTCAAGTAATAATCAAGGCTTTGTAAATGCACACGTGCATACAGAAACAATCTATTGGGCCTGCATTAAATATAAACAAACGTTGACATTCAACTTGCAAGAGTTGAAGACCTTGATCGCTATAGCCCTTCATGTAGGGTTGCCATAATATAAAGCTAAACGTAGACAGGCATATTTTATTGTCTGTCCGGCCGAAATTAATTTCGAAATTCATTATATATAGTCCTCCTCTTTATCCCTTGCGGGGTAGATAAAGCTAACAGTCTCGATAAAACTGAATGGCCACGTTCAGTTGTATGGCTTAAAGATGGAATTGAGATTCAAATAGTGATAGGTTTCTAGCCCATCGCCTACAAGAGGAATTCTGAGTTTATAAGCATATCACTCAGTCGCATTTTAGAACATCCATGAGAAAGATGTGGAGTGGTTCGAAATAAAATAATGAAGCGAAAGAAGTTTGCAGAGACCGTGGCAAATGAAAAGATGTAGTCTCTGATTACCTCTACAAGGAAGAGATTATATGACAATATGAGATTATATATGAGGTCAAACTCATAGCTCGGTAAAACTAGTAACCTGGCAACCCTGCCTACACATGATGATTACAATAATAATAATGATGTAAACATACCTATAGATGATAGAATTACAACTTTAGATCATGAGAAATAAAACTTCGATTCCAATGAAGTCGATAAGGTTTATATAGTAACGTACGATATTACAGACAGGTTTGTGTATGTTATTCTGAAAATGGAAACTGGGAAATCGCTTGTGTGTCCTTGGCATTACTTGACATGCTTTATACAAACGTAGTAAATTGTTGGACCTCATGTGAATAAGGTTTATAAAGAAGTACGAGTATTTTTTATATAGTTTCTCGATAAGGGATAGGCTTATAAACTTGGGATTCTTCATTTAGGCGTTGGGCTAGCAACCTGTCAATATTTGAATCTCAATTCTGTCAATAAGCTAGGCTCTGTCTACCCCGCAAGGGATATAGAGTAATGATTACTAAGTAATGATTTACGTCAATACATTTAACATTGAATAAAGTATAGTAAATTTATTCACATAAGTTGTGTGTACGCAAGTACGTATATTATCTTATTAGATGTGCCCGCGACTTCGTCCGCGTGGAATAGTTATTTCGGGCATCATTGAAGCCCTAAAGGATGAATAATTTTCCCCGTTTTTTCACATATTCCATTATTTCTTTGCTCATTATAGTTGCAGCGTGATGTTATACAGCCTAAAACCTTCCTCGATAAATGGTCTATTCTAGGCAAAAATATTTTTTCCAAAAAAAAATCCTTAGATTAGCGCGTTCTAACAAACAAACAAACAAACTCTTCAGTTTTATAATATTAGTATAGATTAATGCCCAAACAAATTATAGTAAACTAGAGAATCTGGATTTATTAACACGATATTTGGCACAGATATAGAATACATCTTTGGGAGTAACAGAGGCTACGTTTTTCTACAATTTCTCACGGCAGCAAAACTCCACGCTAAAGCTAGTTCACACTAAAGATATGGACAGAACAACAGTTGGCTCACAATGTGCTGTTTCTACGCCACTAGACCAGCATTGAAACTTTTTAAGTTTCAATGCTGGTAGATAGATGAGCTTAATTCTGTTTTGGTAATGGTAACATATTAAATCATCTAGCCATGCATTTTGCCTCATATAGTTTACTTCACTTGAGAATATTGCCGTGTGGTTCCCAACAATGCTTCCGGCACCTATAAAAAAAAAGAATTGGACCACTCCATCTCGTTCCCATGGATGTAGTAAAAGGCGACGAAGATATAGGCTTATAAACTTGGGATTCTTCTTTAAGACGATGGGCTAGCAACCTGCCACTATTTGAATCTCAATTCTATCATCTACCCAAAAAGCCGCTATCAGTCTTTTCAAAACTGTTGGCTCTGTCTACCCCGCAAGGGATATAGACGTGACTATATGTGTGTATGTACTTACATAGAATATTGTGACTAATATAACAAACCGTATTGTAACAATACAAAATACTGTAACACGTGCAGACAGCGCGGCGCGGTCTTTGTTTTGTGCTGGCTCACGTCCGCAGCCTTGGCAAATATTGCAAGTGTTTTACTCATTGTAGTACCATGGTGATTTAGTATCAGGTTTACTGACATGCGTAAACTCAACTGTAACTAAATAAATAATAAATATATACGGGACAAATTACACAGATAGAGTAAGCCTCGATGATACTATAACGTGGTAAATACTGGTAACGATATTATATTTTATAATAAATACTTATATAGATAAACATCCAAGACCCAGGCCAATCAGAGAAAGTTCGTTTCTCATTATGCCTTGGCCGGGATTCGAACCCGGGACCTCCGGTACCACAGACAAGCGCACTACCGCTGCGCCACAGAGGCCGTTAAATAACTAATAGATAAAATGCAACTGCCCAAAATTAAAATCTGAATATATCTTTTTCGGAAATGTTACAAATGATCCAACACAAGTCCAGAACATTCTACAAACACAACTCGCCAAAGTAACTAAATCCGTTGCTAAATTAGCAATAGTACCCCCCAAGGATTCAAATTTAGGAGTTACTGTAACAACATTAGCTGAAATAGAATCCAAAGGGAATCCGTCTTTAAAATCTGAAGCTGAAGATTCAAATTCAAATGTCATTCCAAATGTGGATGCCAAAAAAGAAATAGAAGTAGAATTAGATGTTGGAATTGAAATAGCGGCCTTGAAACCTGCTGCATAAGGTTTTGAATGGAACGATGTGATAGTATTCAAGGATGCAGATCTAGAAAGGGCATTAGCGAATACCTTTGCAACAGATCAGAGCCAGCTGCGTATGTGTCACCTCTCAGAAATAACTGGACCAAACACAGCAGACTACGCGGCGACTGAAATGGTGCGTCGTAATGCGATATTTTTATTACGTTGACGTTTGATAATTACTGTATTTGTCGTTTTATGATTTGTTTGTATTAAATTACAGACAGTAATTTATCTGTAATATAAGTGTTAACTTTGCCATTTGATATGATGTAGATAATGTTATAAAATTATACTTCACGATTTTATTTCATAACTCAATCTTTACCTTTTCATGATTGTTTAATAACGATTTCGGATATTTTTGCCGATATAGCAGAACGTATTCCTCGGAACAATATAGATAGTTGAATTTAAGACATACCTACGTAATGAGAAAATGAAAATATACATTATTATTTTTGTTAATCATTTCAAGTTATAATTTTTATAGAAACGCACGTGAAATGAAAATAATTTGCATTAATTGTCATTAATAATTACAATTCTCCAAAAATGTTTCGAAAAACTGAAATAAACAAAACAAAAAAGGCAAAAAAACTAAGAATAATAAACATAAAGTTAAAACAATGGACTAGCCCGTGTTTATCCCCACTAATCTACTTCTCAGATGTTTTTTACGAGATCATATAAAAATATATCACCGAAGACGCTGGTGATGTTGAAGTGCTATTATTATGCTTTACTACACCGAAACTTAAATCTCTTGAGCCTCTAATGGTTGTATGGTGAGATATAGCTAAGTTTATTTTGGAAATTTAAAGCTGGGATAAAAAGTAATTAAAACATAGGTACTGTTTTGATATATATACATACATTGCGT